>NW_022631034.1:16688914-17302169 GCF_010015895.1 Lontra canadensis | reverse complement strand
ATTCAATGTGGTTTTAATTTGAATCTCCCTGATGGCTAGTGATGATGAACATTTTTTCATATGTCTGATAGCCATTTGTATGTCTTCATTGGAGAAGTGTCTGTTCATATCTTCTGCCCATTTTTTGATATGATTATCTGTTTTGTGTGTGTTGAGTTTGAGGAGCTCTTTATAGATCCTGGATATCAGCCTTTTGTCTGTACTGTCATTTGCAAATATCTTCTCCCATTCTGTGGATTGCCTCTTTGTTTTGTTGACTGTTTCCTTTGCTGTGCAGAAGCTTTTGATCTTGATGAAGTCCCAAAAGTTCATTTTAGCTTTTGTTTCCTTTGCCTTTAAGAGCTGGAGCAAATAATCCTGAAATTTGTATGGAATCAGAAGAGACCCCGAATTGCTAAGGAAATGTTGAAAAACAAAAATAAAACTGGCGGCATCATGTTACCTGATTTCAAGCTTTACTACAAAGCTTACTCCAAGACAGCATGGTACTGGCATAAAAACAGACACATAGACCAGTGGAAAAGAATTGAGAGCCCAGATATGGACCCTCAACTCTATGGTCAAATAATCTTCAACAAAACAGGAAAAAATATACAGTGGAAAAAAGACAGTCTCTTTAATAAATGGTGCTGGGAAAATTGGACAGCTATCTGTAGAAGAATGAAACTCGACCATTCTCTTACACCGTACACAAAGATAAACTCAAAATGGATAAAAGATCTCAACGTGAGACAGGAATCCATCAGAAACCTAGAGGAGAACATAAGCAGTAACCTCTACATGTATCTTTAGACCCTTCTTGTATTCACTTATCTGACCATTGACTCATTGCTAAACATTAAGTGCCCACTGTATACATTATGCTAAGAACTGAGGATACAAAAGTAAATTGGCTGAATACAGTTCTAGTCCTTGAGGTCTGTCTGGTCTAGTGGAAAAAATGGGCATGAAAATGAAAACAAATATTTGCAGAATATAGAATAGAATAGAAATATGTGGACTAGATAGGACTCAGCAGGCTACTCCTGCCACTCACGTCTTTTTCACTTGGTTCCTTCTGTACAGCTCTGTTCTAAAAGACTCCCTTTACTTTAAAATCCTCTGGGATTCCTTAGGGAAGAACAGGACATTCCTGCATCTCATGTAACTCTGGAACCTTAGTATTTTTTCACTTTTTTTGAAGACCCTTGACTTTGATTCTGACTGCCTTTAAACCTGGAGAGCAGGACCAGCACAGGAATGGCTAACACATGAGGTCATCTTCTATGTCAAGCACGGATATGTATAGTTTATGAATAATCAGTCATCTGGCTCTTACAGCAACTCCAGGAAGGGGGATGGGGGTAGTATTCTTATTGTCTCTATGTTATGGGTAAGGGAGAGGCATAAGGTACAGGTGCATTAAATAGGCTTCACAGATAGTGCCCAAGGGAACCCAAAAGCAAGTGGTGGGTCTTGGATTTGAACCCAGCCGTCTGGCTCTTGAGACCAAGCTGAGAAAACACTATACCATAGTGCCTCTCTCACTAGTGTCATGATAGGTTTTCCAAATATGAGATCACAAAAGGTCTTTATTGGAGCAATCCTAAGAGATGATGATCTTGACAATGACCTTGTGCTAAATGCTGCAGTGAAAGGCCTTGTATTCCTTCTTTTACTTGGGCCTCACCAGCTCTGGGATGGGATGAGATTTTTATTGCCTCTGTTTTACAGGTGAGGAAGCAAGGCTTAAGAGTTTAATTATCCAAGTTTACCTAACTAGTAAATCCTTCTGTGTATGTATGTCATTAGGTAAAAATACCAAGTAGTCATTGTATACAATAATAAACACACTTGTTTTAGGAAAATAAAAAGGTATATGTTAAAAGAGGAAGGATTTAATGTTTTTCCTGGGGATGGCTAAAGGGATAAGAAGATGAGCCTTTTGTTACCTATCATGATGTCTTTAGTTCCACCATTTGAGTGAGATAGTATCCCAGACTTTTTTATTTGCCCTTTATTGAATTGAGGGTGTTTGGTTTGTTAAGAGATGGTCTAATTCAAGGAGTCCTTTAAATTTTGAACAATCTTTCTTAGCCTCTGTATTAATGTGATTTGGATGTTTCTTCTTCACTTGTTAACAATTTACAAATTACTTGCTGTTTACACATTCTGACTTACTAATCTCATTTGATTACTGGGGTGGTAAAAGTAACTTTTTAAACAGAAGGTTCTTTCAGACGATGATGCAGTGTGGTGTATATGAGTTTGATGAACCCAAATGTGGAAAAGCATGGACTGTTAGAAGAGCCGTAGATTCTTTGTTCTAGATTGTCATAAACCATCCCAATTCAGAGGAGGAGTCCTTGGCTTCCCAGGTACCTGTAATAACATGGTTTACAGATCCTTGCGTGAGCTGTGCACTGGGAGTTGTCTCAGCTTCCTTTTATCACAGCACAAGGTATGGTGCCTGATCTCAAAGGGGCTGGGTGTATTCCTATGCTAGACATCTACTGGGTGGGTGGGGGGACAAATTGAGCGTGTTCTTCCTCTCTAGTAATTCCTGCATTTCCTTCATGATCCCCATCAAACCCCTTGTTCTCCATCAGGACTTCAGTCACCCCAACATGTGGAGATTTCTTCTCTGAGTTCCTATATTACTCCCCCATTCCATTGATTGGCTATGTGTCATTTACTGCCTTAATGGTAATTTATTTTTATGTGCATGCCCTTTTTGCCCTCCTAGTGAGCAAACACTTTAAGGGCAAGAACTACGTCTTATTTGCCCAACACTTACTGCTGAGAAAAATAAATGTGTTAACGATTACCGGAAGACACACGAAAAGCAAAAGGACATTAGCATTTTGCATAGGAGTCCTTCAGCGGGGAGGTAGATTATGATTGGCAGCACAGATTGGAACCGTGATCATCTTGCCCATAGGGGAATGTGCTGGTTGGTTAGGTAATATCGCTCTGTTAGCACAGACAGTCCTCACACTGAAGCTGGCTGCTTGCTTTCCAGGATAAAGGGATATAAACTGAGTTCAATCTAATTTTCTGTAGAAACGATGTCTTAAAAGGGAACTATGTTCCCACCCAAGGGCCTGGAATGTTCAGGCTTTCTCTAGAGGAGATTTTAACCAATACTTGATTTTATCAACTTTGGATTAAATACTTGTATATAACGTAAAGCGAGTGTATGTATTGAAAGTATGCGTGTATATGCATATGCGTGTGTCCCTGTGTTATACAGGGTAAATAGAGTAAGCTGTTGTATGTTTTCAGGTTTAATTGAGTTTATTTTCAAATACAGAGCTGTAAGAGACATATGAAAAGGACTGGGGGTTCTTGAAGAACTAACCAGAGGAGAGGTACGCCTCTAATGCTCTTTGCAGGAACTGCCAGGGCCTTAGGCCAGGCGAGCCTTGCAGTTTGGGTGGAGACTACTGGAAGTTCTTGCACACATTAGCAAGGGTCAAAAGGGTCTAACTGGTCAAGGATGAATCGATGAAACACCGTTGCAAATCAACTTGCAGTTAGCCTGGAATTGCCCATAAAGTAACCAACGATGTATGGGTGAAGTGGGCTTTTTTGAGTAACTCAAAGCCATGTACATCAGTTGTGCTCGTGACAAAGTTTATTTTGAATTCCAGCCAACCAACTTGCTCCATTTGGGAACAAGCCATTGAATAAATTCATAAGGTGGGTCTCCCCTGGTGCCTTACACTTCCCTTGATGGCACAGAAATGTGATCAGGGCTGATTGCCTGGGAAATGTTCTGTCTGAAACCAGTACCTGGGGATGTGTCATTCTAGTGAAAACCCAGCAGAGAGACGATTTAATTTTCTCCTATGACACCTCTGTTTCCTCTCTGTGACATTCCAGCTTTCCTTGCTTTCCACTAAGCATCTAGTCCCGGTCGGGTGTTGGGAACCCAAGGTGACTGTGGCAGCATTTCTGCTTCCAGGTGCTCTCAGTCTAGCTGGCCGTGGAGGGACAAGCCACTCATGGCATCTGGTTTGACAGTAAGCCTCTGGAGAGTACCATGGAAACGTGGAATGGGGAACCTCTGACTCAGCCTAGGGTGGTGTCTGGGGAAAGCTACAAAGAGCAGGTGACAAATGAGCTGAACTTGAGAGAATAAGGAGGAGGTAACCAGGCAATAAAGGTGACAGAGGCAAGAAGGTGAACAAAGTGTAGGTGTCATTTCCACTTGCTTCCTTCCTCCCTTTGGCCTGCCCTCTCTTAATTACCAAGGGGTTCGGATACTCAATACCTGGCAAGTCCAGTTACAATCAGAGGTTGCCTTTTGTGCTGAATCAGAACATTAGAGACCTCCCAGCCACACAGACTGACCTTGGCTGAGAACTTTCCTCCCTGGGAGCTGCATAAGGTACTTCTGGACATCCTTGGCTCCAGGGACATTCTTTCTCCTAAGACATTATCACCTTCAGTCAGATTTCAGTAAAGCTGTTGCAGATCCGAGAATCTCTTTAAGTGACTTGGGTCTAGGGCTTAACTCAAAGAGCAAGCTTTTTTCTCCCATTTCCTGGTTCTCACAGGATAGCTTAATGGCAGCTCCATGTGTGTCTCACAGTGGCCGTCTTTCCTTCCATCATTACCTTGTACACATATTCTATTTATGTCCTCCAACCTTACTTTGCTGTATACATAAGCCACCCATTTCCTCATATTTCTCCCATCCAACTTCATAGATTTGCTCAATGCAAACTAGAAATATGTTTCCAAATTTGTTCTTTTCTTGAGTAGAAGCCTGATCAATAATGGTTTTCATAAGCTCTTATTAGGAGCTAATCCAATCCCATTAATGGGCAGATGAAGAAATTGGTAGCGGAGAAACAGAATGACCTTTTAAAATGCATAGTCTAGGGTCTGGATTTGAATTGAGATCCCTTCATTTAAGAAGCTTTTATTAAGTACCTACTATATGTAGGGTGCTTGGCTAAGCACTGGGTATCTCAAGTTGGATAAGATACAAAAGGGGTCTTCTTGAGGATGTCAGCCTAGCAGGGCAGCCAAATGCATGCAGAATTAGGACCAAGTGTAATAAATGGTGTGTGTGTGTGTGTGTGTGTGTGTGTATGCACATGTGGGTACACAACAGCAAATAAAACATCCTACTGGATGTAGGTATGCATTGTCTTAGGAAGCACAGCAGGGGAAATAACCAACACTCTCTCTCTGGGCAGTCAGAACTAACATTTTCTGTGTTGGACACGCCATGTATTATCTCATTAGATTCTTACAAAAATTCTCTCTGGTCAGTATCATCATGCTCATGCCATAGCTTAGAAAATGGTGGGAGGCCTAAGAAGGTGAATAGATTTACCCATGGTCCACTCAGTGTCAGCCTGATCTCCAACCTATGCTCTTTTTACTATAACAGGGATGGCTTAAGTGGGTTTCATCCCAAGGTCAAATTCCATCTGATTGCTAGACTCTGCTTGGAGCTTTACTATGAAGGATTCAAGGCCATATGTGGTTTCAGACACAGGTAGTGTAGTGGATTAATAATGGCGGCCATGGGCATGGGGGGGTGGTCATAGCTCTTGTGTCAAGACATAGTATTTCCTAAACTATAGCATGCTCTTGCTGCTCCAGGTACAACTTTCTCTAAGCCAGTCCTGCTCCTTCTAATTCCTGTTCCCTTCTTTTGAGCTCTGAATCGTGTTTCGTGCCATCTGGGTGGCCAGAATCTTGTCTTCTATTCAAGCCAACTTTCCTGTGCAGTGCCTTTTTGAAAATTTGAAAATTTTCAACCCCATCGAATATACCCCTTTCCCATCAGAACCCTGCTTTGTGCCAGTGACCGTTTATGTGATAAAATAGTATATTCCTGTAGCTTACTGTGTTTACATTTTCAGGTAGGGTGCAGCAGAAGCCTTCCTAATCCAAAAGAGTGACTCCAGCAAGAATTTCATATCCTTGGACTAGTTGGGGTCTGTCTTAAAATTTTATCCAACAAGGGTGCCTGGGTGACTCAGTGGGTTAAGCCTCTGCCTTCGGCTCAGGTCATAATTTCAGGGTCCTGGGATCGAGCCCTGCATCTGGCTCTCTGCTCAGCAGGGAACTTGCTTCCCATTCTCGCTGCCTGCCTCTCTGCCTACATGTGATTTCTCTCTCTGTCAAATAAATAAATAAAATTAAAAAAAAAAATTTTACCCAACAAAGACCTGTTACTTTGCCAACACATGCAGCTGACCTCACACCTTTTCTTAGATGCTGGAGAGCCCTTGTTGTAATAGTGAGGTACTGAGGTATTACTAGTCCATACATATTATGCTTAAAGAGGATTCTGGAGGTGGAGTTGGTGTTCTCTTCCTTATTCAGTTTATGATTTCCAGCTGTTGCCCGGAGTTAAACACTAGAATTAGGTCTAGGCTGTGGTTCTAGCTGCTTATATGCCTCTCCTTTAAATTTTATCTCATAACCCCTTGGCACTGAGATTTTCAATTTCCCAGAGCTGGCCGCAAACTTAAAACAAGTGTCTAAAACCAGTTGTTAGAGTCAAAAGACCCGACAGAAGTGACAATAGTGTTAAATGAATCATTTGTGGAATGCTTAACTGCTCATCTTCTATTTGAAGTGTCTCGGTGTTTTCTTGCTTTCTGTAGTAAAAATAAGTTAGGTTTACTAGAAGTATATATTTTCATTCCTTTCTCATATGTGACAGTCTATTTTCTGAATTATTGGATTTCTGAAACACTGTGGGTAAACGAATACGAATTTAAATGCAAACCACATCTGGAAGTGTTATTTTGAAATTATTGAACAAATTCTTCACTATCCTGAGAGCATTTCCACTTAAATACTCTGTAAGTGTGTGGCTTGTGCATTATAACACTTCTGATCAAGGACAGCTTTTTACTTTAAAATTTTACTTTGAAATTAAGTTTCTTTTTAAATAAGGGAGCTTCCCTTGGATGAGGTTGACAACCTAATTTTTATGTAGAGTTGTAATTTTCTATTTTAGTAAATCAGACAGTCCTGCGGCTTACTAGGTTAGCATTATTGCCTGTGCCCTGCCACTCTTCCCTGGACTGAAAACAAAGAATAACAGAGTGAATATATTTAAAATATATCCTCCTGTTTGATGAAATGAGGAGTCTCTGTGCCAGAGTGTGACTATTCTGTGTGAGTGATTGCTTTTATTGTTACAGATGTTTTATTTGTGGGGCACTCACATGTCAGGATTTTTTAAAAATTGCATGTGTGAATTTTAAACTGATGAAAATATGGGTACAAGTCGGACTAATGGAACAGGAAAAAAAAAAGTATGAGTTTTGAAGAACAGGTTCATGAACCTTGAGGTCTTCAACTTCTGCCCGTCCTGTTACCAAAACCCCAAGAATTCTGAACTATCTTAATTACATTCCAGGGAGAGGCCCTTCTTCCAGAGGGGGCTGCTGTTCTTCTTTCTGATTTCCTATATATCATGGAAGTGAAGTATTAACCAGAGGATTTTTTTTAAGGTATTTTGAAATCTGCCAAATAAGAGAAGAGGGCTGTTATAGATTCTCTAACATGATATTGATTAGGGACTTGGAAAGATCTTTGATTTCATTTGTCACCAATATTTTCATTTGTAATTCTGTCTTCTGAAGTGCTAGACATTCCTTAATTTGATATTTCTGATTACCTTAAATTATAGTCATTAAATATCATTTCAGCACTGTAATTGCATATTCTAGTATATGATTCACTGTGCTTTAAAAATTAACATTGAACTCATGGTACTGGCTTTTGAGCCTAGCACTGAAACTAGTTTATTTAATTACCAGAGGAAAGCTCATTTATAGTGTAATTGGACAATTAGTGAGTCTCTTAAACAGGTACTGAAAGAACATAGTGCCTCATTAGAAGAAAACCTTATTGCTTCTTGTCAATGTAACTGACCTGTCACTTGGCAATAGAAGAAAATTAGATTTGTTATCCAAATGTAATCATCACGGGAATATTTACTCTTAGTAGCTGGCACAGGGTGGGCGATCGCTTAGTAAATACTTAGTAAGGACATATGGCCAAAGCTCCCACCTACTGCTGATGACTCCCAAGTCAGCATTTCGGTTTGGAGCTGTCAGAATGCAGAATGCCTTCTACACCTTTCTGCCTTGAGGAGCCACAAGTGCTCCACTTACCTCCCCGATGCCTAAAACTGAACACTGTCTCCTACTAAATTGCCCCTCTTCTGCCTCTCTGCTTGGTCATCAGAACCACGTGCAACCCAGTCACTCTCCCTCAGTCCCCACAGCCAGTTCTTTCAAGTCCTCCCGTTTCTTCCTCCTTACCATCTGCTTATAACTGTCTGCTTCTGTCCATCCCCTCCAGCACTGCTCTTCCCATCCTTGTCATTCTCACTGGAATTTTAGCCCATCTTCACGTGAGTCTCCCTGTCTAGGCTGGTGGTTCTCACGCTCTGCTATACGAAAGCATTCCCTAGGGTGCTAGCTCAACCTGGAGATGTCCAGATTGTACTCTCATCAGTTTCTCACTCAGCAGGTCTGGGTGGGGCCCAGAAATCTGAATTTTAAAGAGCGCCCCCATCCCCCTCCGTCCCGGTGTTCTGAGGCAGATAGTGTTGAGTAAGTAGAATAAGCAGACTTCGAGCTCCCTGACAACTAGTGCATCCTGAGCACTGAAAGCTTTGCTCTAAAAGACTTACATGTGTTCTGTAGTTTTCAGAGTACAGATCTTTTATGTCTTCACCTCTTTGGCTAGGTTTATTCCTAGGTATCTTACAGTTTTGGGTGCAATTGTGAATGGGATCGATTCCTTGATTTCTCTTTCTTCTGCTTCATTGTTGGTGTATAGAAATGCAGCTGACTTCTGTGCATTGATTTTATATCCCGCAACTTCACTGAATTCCTGTATAATTTCGAGCAATTTTTTGGTGAAGTCTTTTTTTTTTTTTTTTTTTTTGAGAGAGAGAGAGAGAAAGAAAGCTGGAGCAGGAGGGAGGAGCAGAAGGAGAGAGGGAGAAGCAGACTGTCTACTGAGCAGAGAGCCCGATATGGGGTTTGATCCCAGGATCCCAAGATCATGACCTGAGCTGGAGGCAGACGCTTAACCAACTGAGCCACCCAGACACCCCTGTGGAGTCTTTTGGAATTTTCTGCAGAGTATCTTATTGTCTGTGAAGAGTAAAAGTTTGACTTCTTTGTCAATTTGGATGCCTTTTATTCCTTTTTACTGAGGCTGGGACTTCCAGGACTATGTTGACAACATTGATGAGAGTGGACATCCCTGCCATGTTCTTGGGAGAAGATATTTACAAATGACACGTCAGATAAAGAGCTAGTATCCAAAATCTATAAAGAACTTACCAAACTCAACACCCAAAAACCACAAAATCCAGTCAAGAAATGAGAAGAAGACATGAACAGGTATTTCTCCAAAGATGACATACCAATGGCTAACAGACAGATGAAAACAGGCTCCACATCACTCAGCAGCAGGGAAATACAAATCAAAACCACAGTGAGACACCACCTCACACTGGTCAGAATGGCTAAAATTAGCAAGTAGGAAACAACAGAGGTTGGCAAGGATGTAGAGAAAAGGGAATCCTCTTACACTGTTGGTGGGAATGCAAGCTGGTGCAGCGAGTCTGGAAAACAGTTTGGAGGTTCCTCAAAAAGTTAAAAATAGAACTACCCTATGACCCAGCAATGGCACTACTCAGTATTTATCCAAAAGATACAAATATAGTGATTCAAAGGGGCACATGTACCCCAGTGTTTATAGCAGCAATGTGTACAATAGCCAACATCTGGAAGGAGCCCAGATGTCCATTAACAGATGAATGGATAAAGAAGATGTGTGAGAGAGAAAGAGAGAGAGATAATGGAATCTTACTCAGCCATCAGAAAGAATGAAATCTTGCCATTTGCAATGATGTGTATGGAACTAGAGTGTATCATGCTAAGCAAAATAAGTCAGTCGGAGAAAGTTAAATACCATATGAGTTCACTCATATGTGGAATTTAAGAAACAAGACAGAGGATCATAGGGGAAAGGAAGGAAAAAGAAAATGAGATGAAAACAGAGAGGGAGGCAAACCATAAGAGATTCTTAACTCTAGAGAACAAACAGAGTTGCTGGAGGGACATAAGTGGGGGAGGGTGTAACTGGGTGAACAGCGGCCAGTGGTGTTCCAGGTGAGCCTTGGTGTTTGTACGCGTGTGGAGCGGGGGTTGTAGTGTGAAGAGGAGTGAGGATTCCGCCGTCAGGGGCCTTACTCAACCCCTCCTCAGCCCTTGCTCCTTCTCTCTCTCCTTAGAGAATCTTGGATTTTGAACTTTTAACAAGAGATTTCCTTTGCGAAATGTTTCTCTACTTTTTAAAAAACTGATTTGAAAAACCACTGATCTGTAGAAGTGGCTAATACCTTATCTTTTTTTACATCAGGACTCACAAGAAATAGTGTACATTTGATATCATGGCCCCGTGCACATACACCTTTTTGTGTGTAACTGAAACAACTTTCATGAAACGTACTCTTACTCTACCTGATGCGCTCTGATGTTTTCTGTTCTGTTCTATTTCATCTTTCAGAAAATTGCTGGTTGCAACCCACTAAATTGATTTCCCGGCTCACTAATGAGTTGCAATTGAGCCTGAAAAACCTCTGGTCTAGCCATTCTCAATGGGATTCTTTGATGAACCATGGAATATAGGAATATTTCTTCATTTTCCTAAGGATGCAGTATGACTCCTACCATTCTAATGGCTTGGAAGAAAAGCCAATTCATTACATACAGTGGGCACCCAAGGGCAAAGGCTATGGGGTCTGATATCTTCACAATAAATCCAACTCTTGAGTGTTGCACGTAGGGCCTTTGCTCAGAGGTGCTTGGGTGTGGGTGCGTGTATGGGGGCGGGGGTGTCGTATGAAGGTGACCGGGAATAGGCAACATGGGTCTGCCCCAGGTCGTCTCTCAGACTTCGCCATACTTCCTCAGTCACCTCTCTGACTTCAAACCATCCTGAACTCTTTGGAATTCCCCCAGTGCCTGATGCTGTGTCTCACCTCTGCACAGCTGGACTTAACCATCAACACTCTGCTTGCTCAACCGGCTGTCGCTTCACCTGAGAATTTTCTTGACTGTAGTCAGAATTGTCACACGTCGCATCCAGGTTCAGACCAGATGCCATTCACAGCACAGCAGCTGGCGCAGGACCTCGCCCCATGAGGCCTCTTGTGAGATCTCACTTACCTTCCACTGCCTCATCTCTGCTGAGTGGGGGGCTCCATACTTAGCTCTGAAGATACAGACTGGTGATGAGGCAACAGCCCACACGCTGAGGGAGCTTTTAACAGGCCTGAGAAAGAGGATAGTTGTATTAAAAACTACCTCCAGTTTAGTCCAGTGCCCAAGAGTTTGACGGGGGAGTCCAACCTGGGTTCAAATTATGACTCTTCTCTTTGTCGACTTCTAGACCCAAGACAAATTCTTCAGCTACTTCTACACTTCAAATCACTGTCTGCAAGACCAGGATAATAGTAGGAGCGGCAGCCTCACTGGGCTGGGAGTTTTAAACGCCCGGTGCGTGTAACGCCCTGAGCACACTGGCTGGCCCAGAGCTCTCGGGAGAGGTGAGAGAGAGTAAGCAGGGGACATGCTCAGCACCACGTGACTGTTGTAGAGGGAAAGGGCCCCACGAGTTGAGAGGAAGCAACCATCACTGTGGTGGGACAACGGGAGAGGCCCGGGGGAGGAGGCAGAATTTGAGCTAAGCTTGGAAAGAAAAGTAGACCTTAGATTAGGAGGCAGGAAGGCGTTCTTGGCAGGGCCAACCAGAGAGCCGACAGAGGCCCGAGGAGGACGTGCGTGTCTTGCCTGTGGTCCAGTTCCGCTGCTGGTGTTCGTACATTTATTCATGTATGTGATGTGCTCAAACATTTCTCCAAATGGAAGCTGAAGGTACCGATCTCTCGAGTTGCTTATTTGCTTATTTTAAAGAATTCTTCCCCCTCTCTCTTTTCCATGACTCTTTGCTAGGTCTCTACAGAGTCTACAATGTTGCTGACAGGGTCAGCTTGAATAAACCGTTTTGAGTCAGCTTAGAAAAATGGTTCTAGAAGAACTGGCCATGTGTCATTACCAACCAGGGAGCTCTTTCATCCTACAGATTTCTGCATCCCATTGCAGAGGTTCTAACTATTGGGTCTGATGTGGGAACAGGGAATTTGTATAATTTTTTTAAAATTTTTAATTTATTGGGGTGCCTGGGTGGCTCAGTCATGAAGTGTCCATCTTCAGCTCAGGTCATGATCCCAGAATCCTGGGATCGAGCCCCACATGTTGACCTTCTGGAATGGCCTGGGAAAGGTCTACATGTCTTCTTTCTATCTGATGGCCTTTCAGGCTTTTGAGGCAGTTAGCACATCATGTCTTTCTTAAGCCCTTTCTTCTCCAAGGGGAACATACTTGAGTTTTTCCACTGGTTCCCAAATGGACTCCTATTTGTGAATGTCTGACTTTAAAAAAAAAAAAAAAGTGATTAGGACTTGTCATGACCTCTCTTTGAAACCTCTGCTTATTCCCAGCTGGTATGGTCTCAGCATCGAGCCTAAATACTCACAAAACATTTCCATTAGTTTTTTCTTCCAAAATTTCTTAGAACTTGATAGGGGACTGACTGATCTATATTTCCCAGGATCTATCCTCTGTCCCCTTTGTAAGAAATAGACCAATTGCCCATCTGTTTATGGCATCCCCTGCATTTTCTAAGAATTTCTCTGAGATTACAGACTCCCAAGGCCAAAACCATTCCCAGTATGTTCTCCTCCTAAATCATTTTGGGGGCCTCACATCTAGCTGCCGACATACAGTAACCTCCCCCCCAAAAGAATGAAGTGTTAGATGAACCTCGCATCTCTGCTGAGATGTGTTTGGTGCAGGAAGTTGGCTGTTGGGTGGAGGAGTCTGGGAGTGGTATCTTTCCCAGGGTTCATGCCCCGTGTGCGGCCATCACCTCAGACAACATGCTGCAGCTCAGGGTCTCTGACAGTGGAGGGTGTCTGGGCTGCTCTGTCAAAGATTTGCCTCTGTTGTTCTTGGAAACAGTAGAAAGGAAAGGTCAGCAGATTTTTGTTTCTTCTTACTCCTACGACCAGCTTATATTTTTGTTGGAATTCTTTCTCCTTTCTTTCCTCCCCTCCTTTCCTCCCTTCCTTCCTTCCGGACAGAAAATCTTTATGCTAGCAAACCAAAGCATGACTTAATTGTTATATATGAGCTTCACAGTCAGATGGGACATACACTAGATGGGACTCTAAGAGCTCTAAGTCCCACTAAGATGGGACTCTAAGCTCTAAGCTCTAAGATGGGACTCTAAAAGAAGTGCCCTTCTCCCTCCCCCATCGCTCTCTTCAGTAAACAGATTCTCTGTCCATTGCTGAGCAGGCATGCATGTGGACAGGAGCACAGCCCCTGGTGCCAGGCTGCCTGGGTTCAAATCCTGGCTCTTCCGTTTATCAGCTCTATGCCTTTGACCATATTACCTCGCTTCTCTATACTCCATCTTCCTCAGTTTTAAAAAAAGAGAGTAGCATTAGTATTTTATTAGGTGGTGTTCATAATATTTCTAGGGCTGACATGAAGATTAAAGGGTTAATGCATATAAAATTCTTACAGCAGTGCCTGACATATATAATCATTGCTCAAGGTAAAGTTTGTCAAGTGTTGATTGAATGAATTATTGTATGTAATGCAATGCAAAGGGAAAATATACATGAATTACTACATTGTGACAAACAAGACATCAGTTTGGAGATTTTATTTAGAGTGTTTAGGTCCCCTGACTAATCTAAACTAGAATTTTATTCTGAGGGGAAAAAAAGCTTTTATGATTTAAAAACAAAATTGATTTAAGAAATAGTTTTTAGGAAAGCATATTGGCAATTTACTTTTGTAAATGTGTATGTGTGTATGTGTATGTGCGAAATAGATCATTCAAACAAAATTATAAATGACATATGTATCATATAAAGAATAACACTTAAAGGAATTTTAAAAAAACTTTTAAAATGCCTATGTAGGGGCACCTGAGTGGCTCAGTCTTTAAGCTTCTGCCTTCAGCTCAGGTCATGGTCCTAGGGTCCTGGAATCAAGCCCTACATCGGGCTCCCTGCTCAGCGGGAAGCCTGCTTCTCCCTCTCCCACTCCCCCTGCTTGTGTTCCCTCTCTTGCTGTGCCTCCCTCTGTCAAATAAATAAATAAAGTTCTTTTTAAAAAATGCCTATGTACCTGCCAGGCAGCGTAATAGAACATTTCCAATATCTTCAGCATTGCCTATGTGGACCTGCCCTAGTGACCACCCCCTTATAGAGAAATAACCGTATTATAAATTTCTTGTTAATCATCTTGCTTTTCCTTATGGTTTTTTACCACATATGGATGTAATGGTAGACATCAAATTGTTTAGATTTACCTGTTTCTTAAAAAGCAATACCACAATTAACACTGAGCTTGACTGTCAGTATATTTGGATTCATTTCCAGTATCTTCTTTTGTTCTTTCTTTGTCCCACTTTTCTATGTTTGACTTTCCGCCCCTCCTCCTTTTCTTACGTTGAGATCTTGTTTTCCTTTCCTTTGGCTCCATCCTTCCCCTTCCATTGGTTTGGAAGTTAAATACTTTATTAAATGTTGACATGCATATTTAACAAAGTATAAAGTTAATCAATATTTTCCCCTCTTCCCCATTAACACAAGGACATGAGAATTCTCCCACTGGGATTTCTTTGGAATTATGCAGTTTCACACAGAAAGGAGTCTTCACATCAAAACTGGCAGCAACAGCTTTTGATGTCTGATTTGTTTAGTTCTTGCCTTTTGACAACATAGTAACCCTCTCTTGGGAAGAGCAGAGAACAAAAGTGTTACTGTTAGGGGAAATACAGACCATTGGAGCTGGAGGGGCCTTCAAGATTACCTAAACTAGTGTTTTCCAAACTTTTTGACAAAGTCCAACAGTAAGAAATAATAGTTTACTTCATAACCAATATTCACATAAACATAGTATGTAAAACTGATATGAAAGTTGCATGAAACAAAACTTCCCTTGGTCTGTGCAATATACTCTGAGCGATTCCATTCCATTCTTGCATTTAAAAATCCTCCAACTTGGGGCGCCTGGGTGGCTCAGTGGGTTGGGGCCTCTGCCTTTGGCTCGGGTCATGATCCCAGGGTTCTGGGATCGAGCCCTGCATCTGGTTCTCTGCTCAGCGGGGAGCCTGCTTCCTCCTCTCTCTCTCTCTCTCTCTCTCTCTCTCTCTTTCTGCCTACTTGTTATCTCTGTTTGTCAAATAAATAAATAGAATCTTTAAAAAATAAAAATAAAAAATAAAAATCCTCCAACTTGTCCAAACCCTTTAAATTGACAACATACCCACTAAGGTGCCCTGGCCCCAAATTGGAAAAACCCAGCACTTGCCTAAAGTTCTCAATTTGTAGTTTAGGAAGCCAACCCCAGACAGATGACATGGGTGTCCCAGGGTTGTACAGTAAGTGAAGGATAGGACCCAATCTCTGATCTCTTATCTCCAAGTTCTTTATTCACACATGTCATTCAGAGCAAAAATAACACAGAAAGTAGTGAAAAGGGAACAATTTGTGAGCTGTAATTATGAAATGGAGAATTAAACCCTCCTGATAACTCCTAAATATCTAATTTTGGCCGATGGCTTTGACAAAGCATCTCATGACAACCACCACTTAGGGAACCCAGCTCAGTGTTGGGCACCACTTGCCATGACTTCTGATCCCTCCCAGCCACCCACACAGTCGGGATTGCTATCCTTGTTTTATAAATGAGGGAATAGGAGGCCGCTTGGTGGCTTCGTTGAACTTCTGACTTTGGCTCAGATCCTGATCGCAGGGTTCTGGGATGGAGCCCCATGTCTGGCTCCCTGCTCAGCAGGGAGTCTGCTTCTCCCTCCCTCTCTGCTCCTCCCCCACTCATGCTCAAGCTCTCTTTCTCTCTCTCTCTCTCAAGTGAATAAATACAATCTAAAAATGAGAGAACAGGTGGTCAGAAAAATACAGTGATTTGCCTCATTTGTGCAGCTCATAAAGTGAGGAGCTGGGCACACCTGTCTGACCCCGAGGCCCATGACATTTTATGGCCTCACACAGCCGTTTTATGGCTCTTGACTTATTAGTGTATCTCTCAGAACGAAGATAAAGTGACAAGAGGAACACCATGCAGGACTAATTCTAACCAGTCAGAATAACTAGTTGCTGATGTGATTCATAGACTTGCTTGTTTATTCTGTCTCCCCGTTAGCACTTTAGCTCCTGGAGTGTATAGTCATCTCTTTTACTGACTAGTGCAGGTCCTGACACACTGTAAGCTCACAGGGAATGTTTGTGGAATGGATAACCAGGGGCATTTAGAAATGATAAGGACTTTGGGGGAGGAAACCATATCACAGTATCGAGACAGGTCACATACATAGTGGCCGAGAGCACAGCCTACGGAGAAAGATTGCTGACATTCAAAATCAGATGTCCCTTCCAAGCTGTTTGATGGTGAGCAAGTTACTTAACTTTCCTCTCACCTCCCTTTTCCTGGGGATGATAACAAGGCCTGCCTCACAGTGTGGTTCTACCAGTTAATAAAGGAAGGCATTCACACCAGCGCCCGGCTCATAGTAAGCATTGTATAGAGTTGAGTTCTCGCTGATACCCAAGGTGATGGCGACAAAGTAGGGGAATACTTGAACCTCGGTCTTATATTTTAAGGAAAACGTGTCCGAAGCTTTAGTGGTTAGCTAAGTATGATCAGATGTCTAGGGACTCAGAAGACACTCCCCTCCATGTGCAGTTGGTGCTAAAATTGTGGTAAATCAATCAATCTGCTACAAGCACATCTCTACCTCATCATGAAACAGAAAGATTTATTTCTGACAACAACCAAAAAGAACAAAAAAACTGAACCCAGAACAGAGAATTAAACAGATGGCCCATGAATCTGTCAAAAAGAATACGGTGCTTACTCAGCACCAACATGGATTTATAAAGAATAGCATTCGAGAGCAGGGGACTTCAGAAGAGAGGAGGAGAATGTCAAAGATGCGGTGTGTCTTCTTGTCAGGAGAGCATTTAGAATATCTGAGTTAGAGAACAGTGGAGCATCGGGTGTGAGGCCTTTCCACATACATTCCTGGCATCTGGCCTTGGTTTTCTCATCTGCAAAGCAGGGATGATGACCACAGCAGCCTCCTAGTGTGGTTCAGAGAGCTGATGGAGAAAAGTTCTGTGGAGTGCTTAGTAAGCAGCAGGTAACTGTGAGCCCCTCAGGACGAGCCCTGGGTAAGCAGCTAAGGAGTTGAAATAGAAACATGGTGGACAGTCAAGGGGGTGCCCAGCTGTTGGTGTCTAATAAGCCCACGTCTCAAGCGCTCAGAGGAAGGGTGGAAGTATGCTTTGCATTTGTCAAAACAGATCCTTAAGGTCCCTTGGTGCCACTGACTGAAAGCTGGGCCAGAAGAAACCTCAGTAAGCAGCCCGTTTCCTTTTGTCTCCCCGCAGGGGCCTTCGTCGTGTGCTGGACCCCAGGCCTGGTGGTTCTGCTGCTCGATGGCCTGAACTGCACGCAGTGTGGCGTGCAGCACGTCAAAAGGTGGTTCCTGCTGCTGGCGCTGCTGAACTCCGTCATGAACCCCATCATCTACTCCTACAAGGACGAGGACATGTACAGCACCATGAAGAAGATGATCTGCTGCTTCTCTCAGGAGAAGAACCTGGACAGACGTCCCTCCCGCCTCCCCTCCACCATCCTCAGCAGGAGCGACACGGGCAGCCAGTATAAGGAAGACAGTAGCAGCCAAGGCACGGTTTGCAACAAGAACAGTTCCTAAGCTGTGGGTGTCCCCATGCCCACAAGGGCCTCCTCTGGGAGAGGAGCTGTGAAGAATGGCTGCCTGTCTCTAACAACACCCACCTACAGTGTTATTTCAGGTCTCAACCACTGGTGGATTTTTTTGAAAAGTTATTTTACATAGTTTCAAAGCATGGGCAGCAAAGAGGGGACATGATGCATTTGGAGAAAATGCACAAATGAGGGAAGACAGTGCAGTGGAACCCTCAGTGATGTCCTTGGAACCACTCAGAGCACCATTCTGGGCCCTGCCGCCATCTTGTAGCCATTCTCTTTGTGTTTTAAAAGGATGTTGTTGATAGAGGGCTTAAGCCAAGATAAATAATAATGTTACTTGAGCCACTTGATGTAGCTGCTTTGAAAGCCTATGTAGTTCTTTCTGCATGCATTTAAAATTTTGAAAACGCTTCATCTATGATATTTGTTTCCTCAAAGAAACCATGGCCCATAGCTCGGTGTTCAGTAGGGATCTCAGAGTCACAAATCAGTAAGGGCTCCAGATTAGACTTGATTTTTAACTAAAAGAACATTCTGAGGAAGAAGATTTAGTTACTAACAAAAAAAGGTAAATGTTAGAAACTTTTCTTAAAGCAGGAAAAAAGGCCTTGATGTGGTCATCTAAGTGTGCATGGGTGTGTGCACACACCTATGTGTTTAAACATTTCTAATTTGTATTTAAAGACCTCAAGGACCGTATTGGTGAAAGAAAGTCACTGGCCATCCAGACTGTTCAGTCTAGGACCATAGCTGTAAAAATGACCTGTTGTGCTCTAAAAGAAAAGAGAAAGAGGTGATTCATTTGCAAGTAGACATACAGACATACAGCAGGGTGAAAGGTGATATTGATAAATGGGCTGAATTCCATTCATATAGGATAAAATATGAGGTTGACTTGAGCCTTTATCTTCAGTTACCTCCATACCACTGATGGCTTGTCAGACTTAGTATGTGGAATAAGTCTCTTGTTTCATATTTTGCCCACACTTACCAACATATATTTCTGGTACCTGTCTTACTTATGGACTGAATTTTGATCCTTGCTCAATTTTAAAATTTTCGCCTTCAAAGAACTAAGTAAGCAACATGAAAGGCTAGTCAGTGAAAAAAAAAAAAAAGAAAGTGTCATACACCTAGGCTACTGACCAAAGTTTTTTATATAAAGAATTTAGAATATATTAAAATAAGAATAACTTCAAGGCAGTTATAGTATTTATGTAGTTTGCAAAAGAAGTTTACATTTTTTTGCTATTGTGATGTAACATTTACGTGCAAGAACTACTTGGAATAAAAGGATTTGAGAAGTTGAGCTTTTTAGATGTAATGGCCTAAAATAGAGAGTATTATGATTTGAAGGTGTAGATTTCACAAACTCCATGTAGTAAGTGGGTCTATCTGAAGCTTATATCAAAGCTACCGATAAAATAAAATAAAAATAAAATAAAATAAAATAAAATAATTTGTTCTCTCTTGTTGAGGCGCATTATTGCTTTGGGTATTTTCTAAATAAAAATACAGTCTGTGGTGACTATAACACACATTTCTATTGCAGAAGAAAAATCAGATTTGCCCTGAAGTACATACCCTCAGTGTTTTGTGGGAGCATTTTGAATCTACAGCTGACCAAAGGGTGGAGGATTGAAATTGAATTCCAGTCCCTGAATAGCTACTAAGGGATCTTTAAAGGTTTTATTTTGAGGAAAGCACCATTTTTAGGACTCTGTAGCAGAATGTCATATTCAGAATAGTGTCTGGAGGGGATCCAAGTGTGGAAATTCGTGATGGAAATATATAGCTTTTGTTTTTATGTGCACACACATACCTCCGAGATGGTACAAGAGTCAAGAAGTTGTGTGTATTTGGAAATGACAAGTGGCAACAAGGCTCACCCAGAGCGTGGCAAGCCCATCTCTTAGTTGGAGAAAAAAATGGAGAAAGAACATGTTTCCTCAAATCCTAGGACTCCACGCTTACCCGTAAGTCATTGAGAGGATGGTTCTAAAAATTCAGTCTAGACCTGTTCAGACCAACCCTTGACACAAAGCATGGGCTACTCCCTAGCCAAACAAGATTTAATTTTCTTAGATTTGTAGCAGTGCCCAACGTGTTCTCATATATCTGTGTTGGTGAAGTTTGGCTCTTTGTGAGGATTGCCTACTTGGAAAGAAAGGATTTTCACAAATAAGTTGTTGAAGATTTTTGGTGAAATTTGTTTTAAAGTGAGTGGTAGACTTTGGGCTATAATGTGACCTTCAGAAACACTAAGCACTGAAATAATTATGGCCCACATTTGTGTAATTCCAAATGCAAACAATACTAAACCATAGAATAAATGTAAGCCTCTAACAGAGCTCTACTTGCCCTCACCATCACCCCTTTGATGCTTTTTTATAAATACTGACAATCAAAATTTAGAAATTTCACTGCCCTTGTTTTACTAGGCCTGCTAAGCACATGCATAGCCTGTGGTCCAGTGGGCCAGGATCCAGGACTGGGTGACGTCACCAGGATCAGTACCAGGTGGCAGGCGGTGGGTGGGGGGGGGGAGACATGGGAGCAGGTGGTCCAGCTCTGTTCATCTGCTGATGCCACCCTTCAGACTACAGGACATGCCATGTCCCGGGTCTGTAGACTCATTTCATGAGGTTGGAAGTGTTTTGTGCTTATTAGCTCATTAATCCTTTAATCATTTGGGGCGGGGGAGAAGAATACTTAGCCCTCTTTTAATTAACTGAATAGCCATAATGAAGGTAAGCCTGTGGAGACACCTGTGAAGGTGACTTGGCAACAACCTCAAGCCCTATTAGAACCTGGAGTAAAAATAACCAAAGTGTTATTCTACACAATGATCCATCTCACTGTGTACTCAAAAGAATTTAAAACTTGCAAGCACAGATCTGACTCCTGGGATACCTACCAAAGGATTCTCTCCCCTTGATGGACTAGTAAGTATAATACTAAATTGGAAAGCCCTAGGGCTCTTTCCAGTTTACACAGCCTTTCAGACATAGGTGCAGGGGTTAGAATCACTTGAAGAAATGAAAAAATTTTAAAGTAAGGGAAGCTGCATTTTGTGTGTATGATGCTTTCTTGAACACATGACTTAATTTAACATACTCATCATTTAAGATCCGTTTTCACAGAAGAATAATGTTGGGATGGAAGATGCTGTTGCTGTGGGGGTTGGTTTTGGGGGTCCTAATGCTGTATTCTATTTTTACATCACTCTCCCCGGTACTTTTCAGAGTGTGCTCCCTCCAAAATTAACAGATGGTCAATTATCAATGGTAATGATTAAGACTGCAGAGTGTTTTATCATCTATAACTTCTGAGCTAAAGGTTTGTAATGCAAATGGCAGTACAGTGGTCACCGGAATCACATGTGGAGGTTCCAACGGACATCAGTAAGAACGTGGGTCACACTGGGCCGTGGATACAATGCAGTACCCTTGCATCCCAGTCCACAAACGTGGTTTGCAATTCCCTGGTCAGCTGACCTTGGAATGCGCAGTGCTTGCCAGCTTTGTAGGGAGTTGCAGTTTTGTACAGCAAAACTTTATAAAATTTTTCTGTATCAGCCTCTTCAAGTTTGAACAATTCAAATTTCCATAAACCATCTGTGTTGTATTTGTTACTGAGATTAGAACCTAGCACATTCTGCATTAGTCAGATGGTAATATCAAAAAAGTGGGGAGGGGAGAGGCTGCCTGTCACAAGCCCAGGTTACATGTTTGTGCATATTAGAAAATGCTAGCCCTTCCTCAAGATACTCAGCTTGCGTCTATTGGAAAAATCATCTATACTAATTTTGTTAGAAATTTACTACTATTTATCAAAAAAACTGTACTAATATATAAGCATCTCCACAATATGATTGGCATACTTAAGAGTTGTTCATTTCACCACTCATAGAAATGTCCATGACAACCATCTTAAAGAAAGCAGTAGATTGGGGGCACCTGGGTGACTCAGTGGGTTAAGCCTCTGCCTTCGGCTCAGGTCATGATCTTGGGGTCCTGGGATCAAGCCCCGTATCGGGCTCTCTGCTCAGTGGGGAGCCTGCTTCTCCCTCTCTCTCCGCCTGCCTCTCTGCCTACTTGTGCTCTATCTGTCAAATAAATAAAATAAAAAAAAAAACAACAACAACAGTAGATTGAAATTCAGAATACCAGGATTCCAATTTTTGTTCTGCCCTAAACAATGAAACTCTGGGTATGATTGCTGGCCTACTAAATGAGGAGGTTAAATGAGAGGCTTAAATGATCTATTAGAACATTTTTAGCTCCAAAATTCTGTGATTCTATACATCACCTCCCATATATGAATCATGTAAAGAATGCTAAGTCTTTGGATTCTTGCGATTTCACCCTTTGTGGACATGTGAAAGAGAAGGAGCTCTGTTTTTGCTTATTACAATGATTCTCAAGCTTGGGGTGCCTGGATGGCTCAGTCGGTTAAGCATCAGCCTTCAGCTCAGGTCATGATCTCAGGGTCCAGGGGTCCGTGTCTCCTCTGCCCCTACCCCCACTTGTGCACTCTCTCTCTCTCAAATAAATCTTAAAAAAATGGTTCTCAGGCTTTAGTGTACACTAGAATCACCCAGGGAGACTGTCTAAAATCTATGAGGGCCTCTGGGGCGGCTCAATCCGTTACGCATCTGACTGTTGATTTTGGTTCAGGTTGTGATTTCAGGGTCTTGGGATCGAGCCCCACATCCAGCTCCCCACTCAGTGGAGAGTCCGTTTGAGATTCTATCTCTCCCTCTCCCTCTGTCCTCCTCCCATGCACATGCTCTCTCTCTCTCTTTCTCTCTCTCTCTCAAATAAAATCTTAAAAAAATATCTGTGAGATTAAGCTAGATGTAAAGTATGTAGTTATAAATCCATCACCAATACAGGGGAAAGGATTTCTGGAATAAAATTAAATTGCTCATCAAAATAGAGAACCTAAGAGACCTGACGGCCTGCTTATCTGTACTAAAGTGAACTTAAATGTGAAACATGTAAACCACTGATTGCTCCAATTTAAATAGAAACCCACACATTTATTTTGACATTTACCAAAACCTTTGAACATTCCCTAGGTGCTAGGGAACAAATAAAAAGTCCTATCCAGGGGCGCCTGGGTGGCTCAGATGGTTAGGTGTCTGCCTTCGGCTCAGGTGTGATCCCAGGGTACTGGGATCGAGCCCCACATTGGGCTCCCTGCTTGGCAAGGAGCCTGCTTCTCTTTCTCTCTCTCCACTGTCTACCCTGCTTGTGTTCTCTTGCTCTCTCTGTCAAATAAATAAATAAAATCTTAAAAAAAAAAAAAAAGTCCTCCCCGTAGGGGTGCCTGGGTAGCTCAGTTGGTTGAGCCTCTGACTCTTGGTTTTGGATCAGGTCATGATTTCAGGGTCGTGAGGTCAAGCCCCATGTTGGGCTCCACACTCAGCATGCAATCTGCCTGAGATTCTCTCTCCCTCTCACTCCCCCTCTGCTCCTCCACCCCCTGGGCATGCTCTCTCTCTCTCTCTCAAGTAAATAAATAAAATCTTTCTTTAAAAGTCCTGCCCTTGGGGAACCTGGGTGGCTCAGTGGGTTAAAGCCTCTGCCTTCAGCTCAGGTCATGATCCTAGGTTCCTGGGATCGAGCCCCACATCGGGCTCTCTGCTCAGCAGGGAGCCTGCTTCCTCCCTTCTCTCTCTCTGCCTGCCTCTCTGCCTACTTGTGATCTGTCTGTCAAATAAATAAATAAAATCTTTAAAAAAAAAAGTCCTGCTCTTAAAGAATTAACAAAATCATAAATCAAATACATGTATATATAGATAACCCAAGGGACATAAAGTGAAAAGGAGCTGAAGATACTAAAGAGGGATGGGAATGGATGTAGCCATCCTCCAGGTATCATTTTGGAATGTTGGTGATACTGGGGTTATGTTTTTTAGATCTGTCCTCTGTGGTGTAATTCTTGATACAGAATTCCCAAGACCTGGCAGAAGAAAAGGAAATCACATAAAGGGGTGACTTTTGGGGTTAAAATTAGTTTATGGTTTATGGGTTAGGGATCTGTTACTGGTAATCTAAATTAGATTTGTGTTTCTCTTAGGTGAAAGCCTGATCACAGGTTTATATAAATTTGGAGATGGGACACATCAACCAGGCTCCGGTGGGGAAAACAGAAACCATTCTGGGTACTTGAAGCAAGAAAGTATTTAAAATAGGCAACTAGGCACTTATAAAACAGTTGGCAAAGTTAGAAGAGCAAAGGTAAGGGAAGCCCATAACCGGTTCTCAAGGTTTGCAGTTAACTTTCTGGGATATGTTGCCACAGTGGTCAGGAACTTTTGGAAACTGCCTCCTGAGGCAGGTAATTTGTGAAAGGACACCCAGAGACCACTACAAAATCCCACATCTGTTGCTAGAGGAAGAATATGGCTTCAGCTTCCCCTCTGCCTTCCTCATCTCTCATAACTATCTGGCACTGACAGCATCAGAACTGGGATATTTGCTGGCTTTGTGTTCCGGGAAATATGGTTCCTACGCTTCCAGCCTTTCAGATTCGGGGGCGATAGAAAAGATAGAAAAGATTAGCAACACAGCAATACAGCTGACGGCAAACAGCCGATCCAGCACATGGAGAAAGGAAAAAGGGAGAGGGGACTTCTTGGCTTCTGAGAATTTCCCCTTTCTGAAATATGTGTCCTTTAGTTTTTTTGTTTTGTGTGTGTGTGTGTGTGTGTGTGTGTGTGTGTGTGTGTGTGTGGTGTGTGTGTGTTTTAACTGAGGGTAGAAGGTATAGTTAGTTCTGCAATAAGGGGTGAAAATTCTCTAAAAAATAATGTGTTGGTACATTTAATTTACAGGTTCCACATTTTGGTATATGTAACTTCCGAAGGCTGAATGGGACTAAGACAAGAAAGAACATAAAAGCAGAGTTCACTTATTATTGGCTATTCATTATCCAAACCTATGATATCAAAGTGAAGATTAGAACATGAGAAATAAAATATTTTTATCACATACAACCATAACAAATATAGCTTATTCAATCTTTCCTTCAGGTTCAGATAGTCAAAGAGGATCTTAAAGCAATTAGGAATGAGCCAACATAGATGTAAAACTCAGATTTGCCAAGTCATTTAAAGTCGGAACTCGAGTTTCATGGTCTTAAAAGATGCAAAGGATCAACCCTTTGCTGAGTAGAACAGTCATAGATCGAAGTTTCAGAGTTTGTGGTTTGCTTGGGGGGAAAGTAACACTAAAGTTTCTTCTTTTGACAGTAATTAGGACCTGATAAATGCATCTTTGTGAGGAAGTTATAATGTTGCGATTATCTTGCATTTACAAATACGGAAACTGAAGACCACAAGATTGAATAAGTATGTCAGATTCACAGTGACTAAATCAAGGGTCAAACTTAGCTATTTCAAGTTCTTCTCTAGATTTTCTTCTCTTTTCAGAGAACAGTCCTTAATAACCATAGATGACCTCAGATTTCAAAAAGCCAATGTTAAATAATAATAGGTTAGCCATTTTAAGGATTAAGAATGCTCATGCTCTTTGAGTTATTCAATTCTGAGAATGGTTCTAAATTAGGAAAAGGCTTTGTACCCAAAGGTGGTCAAAACAACATCTCTAACAGTAGAAACTTCTGAACAACGTAATTATTCAAGCACCGTGATAAACAAATGTAGAGCCCTGCAGGCAAGCACGTGGACTCTGGAACGCTACTGCCTAGGTATCTCAGCTTTTTCACTTGCTGGCTCCGCGACTCTGGGCTAGTTCCTCTTCAGACAATTCCACCTATCATAGGCTAACGGAGATTAAATAAGTTATGCCAAGCATTTAACACGATGCTGGGGCACTTTGCATGTGTCTTTATTGTTATGGATGGAATGCTGTTCAGCAATTTTAAATTAAGGGTATGGTTATGTAATAATATTGAAAAACATGTATGATGAAGGATTTGCTGATGGGTTGGATATGATAGCGAGAGATGTGTCTTAAAGAGACTTTTAGGGTTTGGGTTTGAATTTCTTTTTCCTTTTCTTTTCTTTTCTTTTCTTTTTTTTTTTTTTTTTTTAGATCAACAGCTTTACTGAATGTTGAGAGGGAGCTCAGGGTCAGTCATCTGGGGCATCTGGCAGGCAGACCACAGGTCAAAGGTCAGAGGCCAGAGGTCAGAGTCCACCTACATCCAGTGGGGCCCCAGAGTGGTGGCACGTGTGGGGGCGTGGCTTTCACCTTCCTACCCCAAGGTGGGCTGTGAGCTGGGGTCCCGGGCACCGCTGGGTGTCCTCTCTCACTGGGAAGCACAGACAGAGCCATAGGTGGCCAAAGCCAATGCTGACCTCCCAGCTATATCACCCCATGGATCCCTTGGGAGGTTGAGGGAGTAGGGGCAGGGAACATATCTACAGCCACCAAAAGTAGAATTTCTTCTCTCTTAGATGGAGAAGTTGGTTGGAGCAGGAGATTTGGAGGGGTGGGGGAAGGAATCAGGAATTCAGTACAGAGACAAACCTTCCACGTACAGAGACAAAACCAGGTGGAGATGTCGGGAAGGCAGCTGGATAAACAAATCTGTCCGGGCAGGAGAGGTTCATCTGGGAGTCACAGTATATGAACGGCATTTAAAGCCATGGGGTTAGACCAAATCACATAGACAGTGAGTGTAGACAGAGATAATAAAAGGTCCGAGAACTGACTCCTGGGCATTTGCAGTGTTTGAGGTCAGAGAAGAGTCCGTTAAGAAGACAGAAGCGGCAGCCAATGACGCAGGAAGAGAACCAGCGAAGACCCAGAGGGATCCACTGTGTCAAATACTGCAATGGGAGGCTTGAGAATTGACCTTGATTTGGCCTTGGAGATTTCGGTGGCCTTGACAAAGCTGCTCCACGGCAGTGGTGGGGACGAAGGCCTGACTGCAGGGGCTTTAAGGGACACTGGGAGGAAAAGACCAGGGACAAGTAAGGACTAGCTAGTTTTAAATTGCTGTTTTCTTTTCCTAAAAAGGGACCCACAAGGTGGGAGAGTAGTTGGAGGGGTGTGTGCAGTAATGGGGGGCTTTTATTTTTTTTAAGATTTTATTTATTTATTTGACAGACAGAGATCACAATAGGCAGAGAGGCAGGCAGAGAGAGAGGAGGAAGCAGGCTCCCCGCTGAGCAGGGAGCCCAATGCAGGGCTCGATCCCAGGACCCTGAGATCATGACCTGAGCCGAAGGCAGAGGCTTAACCTACTGGGCCACCCAGGTGCCCCGGGGGGCTTATTTTAAGATGGGAATTATTGTAGCATGTAGTCACTGGTGGGAATGGTCCAGTAGAGAGGGATTAAGTGATGATTCAGGAAAGTCGTGGTGATGATTGCTGGAAAGGGTGAGCTTCATGGTTTAAGGGAGAATCTGGTCTGTCACAGCAACAGGGATGCTCCATTTGCAGTAAGAGGAGAGAAAGCAGGGTACGCACGCAGGGAGCCTGGAGATGTGCCGATGTGGTATGCTCAGGGCTTCCTCCTGTCTTATCAGTGAGTACCACAGACCAGACCGTTAGCAGAGGGTCATGATAAGGCAGGAAGAGTTGAGGGGAGAAGAGGAAGTGAGAAGTCACGCCCAGGAGAGCTGGACAGTGAGTGGACGAGGAACTCAGTAGGGCTGCCGCACCAAGGCCCACTTAGTGAGGCGAGTGGGTACAGATTTAAGACCATTCAGAAAGTTCCTGTGTTTCCCTCCAGCCTGTCTAGCTGCTTAGCTGCAGCCATGATGCAGACAGAGAGCTGAATTATCTGTCAAGTAACGTCTGGGCTCTGTCCCAACCATTTAAGTCGGAATCTCTAGGGTTTGGACCCAACCATGGTGTATATCTGAAGGGATTGCCATGTGCAGTCAGGCTTCAGAACCATGGATTAAAGCAAGAAGGTGAAGGGAAGGTTCAGAGAAGAGCCTACGATCCAGGACACCCTGCTGTGAAAAATTCGGTGTCTGTTTAATTACTAAGTGGGGACTGAAATTTTAACTGAGCAAAGGAGCCCAAGAGGGGAAACTAACATTAAGTGAGTGCCTACTGGGGTTAGAAATTGTGCTGTGTGCTTCACATGCTTGGTCTGACATAAGATAATAATTAGGTAAGACACTCAGAGGTAAGAATTTTTAACCTCTGCTTTGCGGTAAAGAACCTGAAACTCAGATAGGTGATGTGAGTGGCCCTCGGCAACCCGGCTAATAAGTAGTAAAGCCAGGACTTGGATCCGGGCCAATTTGCTCTAAAGGTTTTGCTTAAGAGTTCATGAAAGATGTGAGACTACAGCTGTTGTGTTCAAGGAGGAAGTGTATTTTGATTTTGGATATGTAAGAGGGCTTCTCAGTAGGAGGGATAGTCCGAAAAAAGGCCTGGAGGCAAGAAAGAACAGGACGCTTATGAGGAATGTTCGGGGAGAAGGACGCCTCCTGTGGCCAGGTGTGTTGAGGTGAATAAGAGAACATATGATCCTACCAGCCAGCAAAATAGATGAGTTGGGGGAGTGGCTGTCCTCCGCGGCCAGATCGATCGCCGGGCAGCCTGCCAAGGTATTTGGGGCTCAAGGAAGCTGCATTGCGAAACTGCTAAGCAAATGTTCCCTGCATTGTTTGTACAATTCATTATTTTTAAAAAATGATAGCTGTTGGGCTCCATTGAGATAAAAGATGGCCTCTGAGTATAATCTCATTATCATCTGTCACCATGGCTGGGGAGCTTTATGTGTTCACAGAATCTCAGAATCTCTATTTCTCTAGCTTTAATCTCAGGGTCGATATCCCAGCACAGCACTGCGCGTAATAAATAGCTCGTAGTAATGATCAAGTAGGCTACTGTGTTTTATTTTATTTGGCTTTCAAGCCAATCAATTTTGTAGTTGTTTGAGTGCTGAAAAAAAAAATCTGGAGACAGCAAAGAATCCGATGAAAAACTAGAACACACTGACAAAATCAATCTTTATCTCCCTGGCTTCTCCCACGGAAAGAGGCCCTAGGTAGACTGTTGATTACGCATCTAATAAGGCGGCTGCCCATGGAAATGATCCTTTTGATTGGTTTGCAGATGAGCTCTATTTTATGCCCCTTTGGCCAGTGATAAAACTTCTCATATGCACTGGTACAATATATTCAATAATGACATTGGTTTGCTTGCCTTCTGTCAGTGATTTTTTTTTTTACTTTGAGAATATGGAAAATCATAATTCCTGAAATGATAGCAAAAGTGAGAGAGGGAAAGAGATGAAAAATAGAAACAGCATCCGTCCTCAATAGAACTGCTGATTAAAAAACGAAATCTACTCTCTTTCTGCCTAGTATTCTTCTGGGAAATATATGTGGTTCAAATAAGGTGGAAGGTGTCTTCCCTGTCCTGGGGTAGAAAGTCTACACTTCGGAGGTTTTTTTTTGTTTGTTTGTTTTTGGTTTTTTTATGTTACATGGGGAAAAGAAAAAAGAAATATAAATGATCTGATCAAAAACTATGCCATGGGCGCCTGGGTGGCTCAGTGGGTTAAAGCCGCTGCCTTCGGCTCAGGTCATGATCTCAGGGTCCTGGGATCGAGTCCCGCATCGGGCTCTCTGCTCAGCAGGGAGCCTGCTTCCCTTCCTCTCTCTCTGCCTGCCTCTCTGCCTACTTGTGATCTCTGTCTGTCAAATAAATAAATAAAAATATTTAAAAAAAAAAAAAAAAACTATGCCATGAATTTAACAACAAAGGCAACTTCTAGGTGTAAGTGCTATGCTTGTCTGTGTTTCAAGTTTCTGACCTAGGAAGTCTGTTTGGTTTGAGCCATTCTTCAGGACAGCAGGCACTATTCATTCATTCCGAGCAAACTTGACGTTAGACAGTACCGACCATGAGCAAGACAGTGTGCTCAGTATTGAGAAAAATCCCAAGGGAAATGAGATAGACCTTGAGTTCAGAACCAGCTTACACTAGCGACTAAGGGTCTTCCAGTAGATATTCATGGGACAAGAAAGGGACTGATAGTCACAGGTTGCGCCCGCTGTTCAGAATTCATGACCAAAGTTATGGCTATTCAGAGTGCGATTTGGATCGCCTTTGTCCAGCTTGTAGGGTATAGTATAAAGGTCACGACTGCTGTGGGATCCACAGAAATCTTCCTAAAAACCAGTGTCTGCGAGGGCATTTGTGTGAGATGTGTATATTTTATGTAGATTATGTGAATGAGTTGTAGGCATACTTTAAAAAAACATCATGGCTACCCTGAAGTGTATGTCTTGATTTTTATTTCCTTTATTATTTTTTAACTATTAAAATTCATTTGATTCCCTTATGGAAGTCAATGCAGAAAGGTAAAAGATGTTTCACCGGAGAGGAAGAGTCAGGGGAAATGGGGAGGGCTACAGCCGATGTGACCCGAAGGGGCTCGCTGTCAGCACACGGAAGACATTCTCAGTTAGCTGCAGACTCTGGCGCCATGGAGAACACAGCTCCTTGGCTTCCAAGGCCGAACATTCTCTTCATTGTCCCTTCTCAGTCTCTTTTGCTGGTTTCACTCTTCTACTTCACGTGTTAATCCTGGTGGGGCCACCACTGGTCCCGCTCTCTTTTCCTTCTACCTTCACTCTTGGTCACATCATCAAGTCACTTGGCTCTGAAGGCCATCTATATACTGACCACCCTCAAATGTCTATCTCTACCTAGGACTTCTCTCTTTCTGTCTCTTTCAAACTCTAAACTCAGGTAGGAAAGTCCCCTTCAGTGTCTAGTGGTCATTCCTTCTCACCCCATACTTGCTCTCCCCACAGCCCTCCCCATCTCAGTTGACGGCAGTACAGTCCTTCAGGCTACTCAGGTCAAAAATCTTAGCATCTTCCCACACCTCTCTTTTCCTCACCCCCACATCCTATATATCAACAAATAGTGCTTTTCAGCATAAAAGAAAATCTGACCATGTCTCACCACTTCTAGTACTGTGTTCTGGTGTGAGCTACCTTTGTCTCTCGTCTGGATTCCTACATACCCTCTGATTGGTCTCCCTGCTTCTACCCTGTCCTCCTACTATCTATTCACACTGTGGCCAGAGTGATCCTTTTAAAATTCAGGTCCAATCCTGTCATCCCTCTGATCTTGGCCTTGTGATGGTCTCCTATCTTATTAAAGTGGTGCCAGTGACCTTCATTGTCTAGGCCTGTCATCTCTCTACCTTTTCCCCTTCTACTCTCCCCCTCTCTCACAGCACTCAAGTTACATTGTTGTCTTGCTTGTCCTTGAATGTGTCAGAGATGCTCCCAACTCAAGGCCTTTGCACTGTTGCTTCCTCTGCCTGAAATGCTGTCTCACATGTATCTGCATAGGGCTTACTCCCTCAGCCCCTTCAAGTCTTTACTCCAGTGTCCCCTTCTCCATGAGATCTGCCCTGACCATCCTATCTAGATTTTAACCTGCCCCATTCCTGGCACTCCCCTGTCCCCTTCCACTGCTCCATTCTTTCTATAGTACTTTTCACCTTCTGTAAGCCTCCCCCTGCCTCATCCCTCCATGAAACAGGGATGATTGCCTGTTTTGTTCAGTCATCATCCCATGCACTTAGAACAGTGCCCAGCAAATAGTAGGTGCTCAATAAATATTTGAATATACATAAAAATGAATGAATATATGATATGCAGGAAGGAACCTCCTTTTTTTTTAAAGATTTTGTTTATTTATTTGACAGAGAGAGAGAGAGAGAGAGATCACAAGTAGGCAGAGAGAGAGGCAGAGAGAGAGGAAGGGAAGCAGGCTCCCTGCCTAGCAGAGAGCCCGATGTGGGGCTCGATCCCAGGACCCTGGGATCATGACCTGAGCCAAAGGCAGAGGCTTTAACCCACTGAGCCACCCAGGTGCCCCAAGGAACCTCCTCTTAAGGAACATTTCTACCTATACCAAATTTGTGTTCAAATAGTCCCTAAGGATCGCTTCTTGGCCTTTTGGCTAAGATCAAGTGTAGTATCTGTTCTTATCAGTTTAATATCTGATATGTCCTCTATCTGAGGACAATATATTAAATGGATTTTTGGAGTAGGGAGTTGGAATAGGAGCTTGCTCCTTCCACTCCACGCATTGACCTGGTATTGCAGTACCTCCAGAAATGGTGCACCCTCCCCACTAAAGTAGTAAATAAAAGATTTGTTTAAGAAAAAAAAAATAGTCCCTAAGGAAACATGGAAACACTCTTCTGAAATTCTAATGTTCTAATCACTAACACTTTTTGTGTGCTTGTTATAAACTGGGCACTGAGAAAAGTACTGTATGTGCACCATCTCTCTTAGTCCTCACAACCCAATCAAGTAACTTGGAATGATGTTACCAACACCTTATATGCAGGCATACACCAGCTCAAAAAGACTAAGGAGTTTTCCCAAACCACCAGCTTATACATAGAAGAGTTTCTTTACCACTCTACAATGCCATCTCCTTTAAGTAAAGACCTACCATTGAATTGGTTCACTGAGACTCATTTTTTCAACAGCTTGTTCAAAGTCCTAAGAGAATTCCTAACCAATCGTTTGCACTTGGCAATGGAAAGACCTTAGAAGTATGAACGACTAGCCAGGAAGAACCATAAGAGAGATACAGAAATTCAATTGGATACTCTTTTAGTAACCCTAGATATTGATGATTTTAACTGATTGGAAGGATATGAAAAGAATCTAGGATTCTGTCAAGTACAAATGTCTTTAAAGATAACCACACAATATATTTATATACGTTAAGAGTCAATAAATGAAAAACCTGATTGAGTAAAGTGTGTAGTCCAGGTGGGAGGAAGTTAATGCAGAAGTCTGTGAGGAGATAAAGAAATCCAGTAAGACAGAATGGGAACTCAGAGCCATGAACTATGAGACAAGCTCATCTGAAAGGCACTGATAGTGGTGCTGTAAACAGAACTAGGAAGTCCACCAGTGTTGCTGCCAGAAAGGCACTCAGCTGCCACCTCTGGGCATTGCCATGATTCACTGGAATGACAAGTCCCCTTGTGGATAGAGAAGGTTGAACAGTGGTGGCTTGTACCCCACCCCACCCCCCAAATATCTCCACATCCAAATCCCTGGGACCTGTATATGTTCCCTTCTTTGGAAAAAGGATCTTTGCAGATGTAATAAAAGTAAAGATTTTGAAATAAGAGCAGCGGTCCGATGACAAATGTCCTTATAGGAGACAGAAAAGGAGGCACACAGACAAGGCAATGTGAGGCTAGAGGCAGAGACTGGAGTGATTTGGCTTCCACGAGCCAAGAAAGACAAGGAATGCCCAGAGCCACCCAAGCTGGAAGGGGCAAGGAGGGATGTTCCTCTCAACCGTCCCAAGGGAGCAGGGGCTGGCCAGCACCTTGATTTCAGATTTCCAGCCTCCAGACTGAGAGAGCAGAAACTTCTGCTGTTTCAAGCCACCCCATTTGTGGTCATTTGTCACACAGCCCTAGGGAGCCAGGACAGCACCTAAGTATCACTCAACCCCAGGCTGCTTTAGGTTTAAGTATGGATGTGTTTAAGGAAATCAACCTGTTGTATATTAATATTATGTGTGAGGGAAAAGCTTATATTTAATGTTTCATGTACCTGTAATGTTTGAGACAATTTGACCTAATAAGAAAATGAATAGGATTTAAACTCCAATTTATAATGTATGAATAATTGCTTTAGATTTTTAAGTTATGCTTTTATTAAGTTTATATATACAGTATTGTAATATTTAAAAGGTTAGCCCTCCTTACAAGTTTGACTTACTAGTGTTCTTTGTTAGTTGAGTACTCGGGAAGTTATGTTAGTTCAATCAAAACACTGAAGTAATAAAAAAACAGAATGCATTGAGTTATAAATGCAATTTAAAATGCTTGAAGGTATTAGCTTAGAAATAGGATCACATATTATTCAAAGGCCTTTACCATAGTTTAAGAATATATAACAGGCTATATACATAATAGACAAGGAACAGTAAGATTTGATGCAGAACTTAAAAGCTTTAGGAAAAATTAGTTTTTTAATATGCAACCTTAATAAACGGAATATTAATTTTTAAAAACAATGTTAACCTCTGAATCGTTTTTTTTGCCTCAGAACCATACAAGGGCACCAAAAAACTCAGATTTAATAGAAGCAACATAAAAGAAACTTTCTAACTATGTCATCCTTCAGGAAGAGGGCCAGGGGAGGCAGTCAGCAGGAGTGAAATCAGTGTCTGGACAGTGTGAAGGTGATCTGTGCTCTGGTGGGAACAGCAGAAGGCCGTGAACTTCGCTGGTGGGTGCCTTTGTTCTGAGTCAAAGCGTTCCTTGGCACGCGGAGGAACATCAGGTCCAAAGGCCTCTAGTGACTGAACAGATAACGTGAATTCCATCAAAGCTCAGCTCCGCTCATCCCTGCCTCTCCTCCCCAAGACGGTGCAGTGAGTGTGGCGTTCAGGCAAGCATTTGATGTTCTCTTTCTTTATTAGTTTAATTTGAGGAAACAACTCTGTCCCCATGGAGAAAACCATAGAATGATCATTTTGAAATGGTAGCCACTAATGGTTTTAGCACTTAAATTCTTATTCACTGCTGCATGTGTCACTGGTTTCCTTACGTGCGGCTGCTGGTCCTAATTTCCATTTGCTTCCACATTGGGCTGTTGGTCGGGTCCCAAGGGCAAAGCCCTGGGCAGGTGCTTTCATGACCTGGAATACAGGGTGTTGGTCTTCACGTTACTATAATGAGAAGTCAGAATCATCACAGTGGATGACTGAAGACCTGTAATGGGACAACCATAAAGAAACAGAAATGATTTTATATGAAGAAGATGAAAGGGGACTTGATAATGATCTTAAATTATAACCAGTTTTAAGGCTGTCCGTAGTTCTGGCCACTTTCACCTTATGTTGACTTCCAAGCTCCCGGGGTGCCCTGGGGCTTATAGAGGACAGTGGGGGAAGCAGGGTGGAGGGGAGGAGCATGTGGCCAGCATTGCCCTGCAGAGAGGCATTCCCCAGTGCTGGATGCCAGTCTGACTCCGACTGCAGAAAGCTTAGCACTCTTTCTCTGCTCTGGGCTCTACCTGCCAGTTCCAGAAAAATAGGAACCATTCCACTTGCTACCTCCCACTACCATATGATGAGAACAAGAACACTGGTGTGTAGTGGGTTGAATCAGCAGGGTATTTTTGTTTTTCTCTCCAAGGGGATTACTCAGGAGGAATACAAAGCCCAGCAAACCAAGATTTTCATTATATTTCACTGGAGATTGTTCCCAAAGTTCTTTAAAGAAGTTCAGTGTCCAGGGGCACCTGGGTGGCTCAGTGGGTTAAAGCCTCTGCCTTTGGCTCAGGTCATGATCCCAGAGTCCTGGGATCAAGCCCTGCATAGGGCTTTCTTCTCAGTAGGGAGCCTGCTTCCCTTCCTCTCTCTCTGCCTGCCTCTCTGCCTACTTGTGATCTCTGTCTGTCAAATAAATAAATAAAAATCTTAAAAAAAAAAAAAAAAAGAGTTCAGTGTCCAGCTCTGAGTGATGAAGGAGAGCAAGCATGCGCCTTCCCTGTAGTCTTCCCCGTGCCTCCTGCTGGCTCCCCAAGAAAGCTGGTTCTGCTGCCATCTTTCTTCCATTTTTCTGACTGACCCTTTTTGGCACTTGCTGTCCTGGAGATATAAAAAGAAAAGTCTTAGTCTCAGACTTCAAGGAGCTTTTAGTATAGAGAAGAGAGAGAAAAAGAAACAGTCATCACGCAGTGTTATAAACACTAATGGATGTGGCAGGGCTGCTGCGTCTCGTTACGCGGATGGTGTACCTCTCCACGCTGGGTGGGGGCGGGGTGCCTCCCCAGCGGCCGGCTGGTGAATGCGCAGCCACGTGGGGCAGCTGTGGGAGGCCCAGAGACAGATTGCAGGGGCAGCTCGTCTGGGCTGATGAAAAAGAGCAGAAGGCAGACTCTACAGCGCTTCCCATCCTCCGATCTCCTGCATTCATATCCCTCTGTGACCCCTTCCGACCACAGTGTGGCCAGACCTGCGACTTCACTTTAACTCCTATAAGTCAGCGAAGACGAGAGGATGTCCCTTCTGGATTGTTACAGAAGACGGTAATGCCCCTCTTGCCGGGAGTGCCCCTCCTTTGCTGACTTTGGAGAAGCAGGCTGCATGTCCTGAACATCCCCGTGGAGAGGGGGACTGGCATGCAATCGTGGGCAGCCGCTGGCTGGTGGCCAGCAAAAAACTGAGACCCCGAATCTGACAGCCCACAGGAGCCACTGTCAGTGACTACAGGAGTTTGCAGGTCTTCCGATGAGAAGCCAGGCTTTGCTGATGGCTCGACGGCAACTAGTGAGAGACCTGGACACAGAGGAGCCGCTACCCCATGCCTGGACCCTGATTCCAGGGCTGTGAGAAAATACATGGGTGTTGTTTAAAGCAGCTAATGGTGTAGTGACATCGTTAAGCAGCAAGAGATAGCATCTCAGTTCACATACACACTCTGTTCCCATGGCACTTTGGAAAATCCTTGGAATGACGGATCATAAATGTCTGATTTCTCTCTCGAAGCCATAGACCATGTCTTATTCCCAAGTTTCCCCATCTGTAAAATAGGATAACAATAATACTTACTACTTAGGGTTGCAAGTTAGCTAATTTAAGCAATGTTCTTAACACTGTGCCTGCCTTAGTAAGTGCTCACTAAATCCTACCTCTAAATCTCCGAGACTTAGTACGGCACCTGGTGCATGCTTTATAAATGTTCAGTGCATGCATGGCAAGATGCAAGAACTGATGGAGAAGGCCACTATGTCGGTGCCTTATGGCAATAGCGCAAGTATCAGAAGCTTGGCCATCATCCCTCAGGGTGAGCCAGAAGGAACCAAAGAGGTATGAGACAGGTGTCAGAGTGACTAAGCACACCCAGCCAGGAGTGGGCCCAGTGAAGGTGGTGCTGGTTAGGAGCTGCTTTGTGGTTCTGCCTACCGTGGACATCAGCTTCTCAACTGGAATAGATACGTGACTTTCAATCAGGAGTTCTTTTTTTTTTTTCAGGTTTTTTTTTTTTTTAAGATTTATTTATTTATTTATTGGACAGACAGATCACAAGTAGGCAGAGAGGCAGGCAGAGAGAGAGAGGAGGAAGCAGGCTCTCTGCTGAGCGGAGAGCCCGATGTAGGGCTCGATCCCAAGACCCTGGGATCATGACCTGAGCCAAAGGCAAATGCTTTAACCCACTGAGCCACCCAGGTGCCCCTTTTTTTCCAGGTTTTATAAATCCACTTTTCGTACTGAGAGCTGTAAACAGTTTACTCACCCACATATAGGCATATCTTGTTTTATGGTGCTTTGCTTTATGGCACTTTGCAGATACTGCTGGGGGTTTTTTGTTTACAAATTGAATGAAGGCTTGTGACAATGCTGTGTTGAGCAAGTCTACCAGCACTATTTTTCCAACCACATTTGCTCACGTCATGAGTACTTAGCGTCACTTCAGGAATTCTCATGCTATTTCCAACGTTTTCATCATTCTTTCTTTGTTATGGTGGTCTGTGATCAGTGACCATGACTCACAGAAAGCTCAGATGCTGGTTAGCGTTTTTTGTGTTGTTGTTGTTTTTTTAGCAAGAAAGTATTTTTTAATGAAGACATGCATATTGTTGTTTTAGACGTAATGCTATTGCACGCTTAATAGACTATGGTAGAATGTAAACATAACTTTTGTATGCATTTATCTGACTTGCTTTATTGAAATCTTTGCTTTATTGTTGGGGTCTGGAGCCAGACCTGCAAAATCTCTGAGGTGTGCCTACACGAGAAATACAGAAGAATCAGCAGATTCTGCTGTGACTCTTTAATCCCTCCTTTCTATGGATCTGATAATAATCTTTATACTCCCCTTGCAACTTCTTTCATTCATTATGCATTCATGTATTCCACCCACAGACATGTATTGAGGACAACTCTGTGCCAGTCTTTGGGGAATACAGTGGCTGCCGGTCCTAGGGCTCATGAGTGTCACATCTGGTCAGAATCTCTTCTGTATGTCTTGAGCACCAACCCCCGCCCCAACTCTCCACATCTTGCTTTGTGTTGGGCTGGAATGTTCTACTCTTGTTTGGGGGGTCCTTAGAATTCTTTGCAGTCTGTACCCTTTACTTATGCACTTCCTTCAAGAAGAGTCTTTATATATTGAGTCTTCATCAATTAAATTCTGGGGAAGGTTCTTCTCCCTCCAGTAAGCTTTCCCCATGGGACTAGGAAAGTGATTTTGTAACTAATAGCCTCTTTAATCTGGATGTTCTTTGTGATCTCTTTTCTGATATTTTCTCTGAGGAACTGGGGAGATAAGAAGGCCCTTTGATGGTTAAAAAAGCCTTTATTACTTGGAACATGAGCTTAAAGTGGGTCATGCATTGCATAATATCCCACACTTACAGACATTATGGAAGGAAGATGGTGGGATACCCTACCAAACTGTGGCGAACAGCTCTAGTTGTGGGACGGGGAGAAGTCATCACCAACAGGAGCATGGGGAGCAGTAAGGAGAGAGCCCAGCCACAGGAAATATGACGCATCTGCCAGTGGTCGCAGGGGACTGGCACCTGACACCTCAGTCTTGCTGTTGCTGGTTTTTTAGCAAAAGCTGTGGATCCACCAGACAGAATTGTAAACAGGGGCAGACTTGCGTTCAAACAACAAAATGTGCAGACAACTTACGAAACTACCACACAACCTAAGAAATGGTACGTTATAAATATCATCACTGAGTAGGATTGTCAGATTTAGCCCAAAACAAGCAACAACAATAAAATATTCCCTATTAATTTTAAAATTTCAGATAAACAATAAGTAAACTTTAGTATAAGTATGTCCCATGCCATATCTGGGATATAGTTATATTAAAAACATTATTCATATTTAAATTTGAGTTACCTGACCCCTCCCCATTTTTATCTGGCAATACTGTCTTGCCAATCACAGACCTATGGTGCCTCCCTGATAGATAACCATTGTTTTTAAATTTGGTTTTATCATCCCTTTGCTATAATATATATATATATATATATATATATATATATATCCCTAAAAAATATGGCTTTGCTTATTTTGCTTTATTTTCCAAGTTTATTAAAATATCATATTTCATGTATTCCTTTCCTCTCAACATTCCATGTCTGAAATTCAATTATATAGCTCATTCATTTTTACTGTTATAGCCATTTTATGACTATACCTCAATTGATTTGTCTTTTCTCCTGTTGAGTTGTGTCCTGTTTTTTGTTAATAGAAACAGGGCTGCCTCAGACATATCGCCTGGTGCTCATGTGGAGAAGTTCTTCTAAGGATATTCCTGGGAGTCATAGGAAACATGCTGTCTCAGCTACACTAGACATGTCAGAAGTGATTTCCAAAGTGATTGTATCACCCGTTGCAAGTGTGTAGGAGACCTCATTGTACTGCTTAAAATGGTCAGGTTTTATATTTGTACCAGTTGGTAGGTGTATAAATATCTCATTGTCATTTCATTTTGCTTTTCCTGATTACTAATGAAATTAAGTCACATTTTGTGTATTGATTGGCCGTTCATGTTTCCTCTTCTGTGAAAAGCTTTTCATTCCTATTGATCATTTTCTATTGGGTTCTTTTTGTTTTCTCACTGATTTTTACGTGTTCTTCATGGATTCTATATACTAATTTTTAGTTAATGATGTGCATGACTAATATGCCCTCTTAGGTTTTGGCTTGTCTTTTTACTCTCTTTATAGTGTCTTTTGATAAAAAAAATTCATAATTTGAATTTCTGTAATTTATCAATCTTTTCCTTATTTAGAAAATACTTCCTTACCAAAAGTCAAAACTATTTTTCTATGTTGATACATAAAATTTTTAAAGTTTTTCTTTTCACATTTAAATCTTTGTTTCAGCTGGACTTTATTTTGTATATGATGCAAGGGAGGAATCCAGTATCATTTTTATCCAATATGGATAAACTCTTGTTCACACACTATTGAACAGTTCACTTCCTGCCATCCCCTCTACATCTGCCAACTATTCTAGAGTGCCAGCAGATCAGTCATCAGATATTTATAGATCCATATTTGGGCTCACCATTCTTTCCTTTGGTCTATTTGTCTGTTCCTGTGCCAATATCATATTGCTTTATTTAAATAGATTTAGCAATCTTGATATTTGACAGGGCCACCTCATCTTACACACACACACACACACACACACACACACACCCCTTGTTCTTATTCCTCAAGAGTATCTGAGTATCTTGACTATTCCAGGGCCTTTGCTCTTCCAAGTAAATTTTGGAACCAGATTCATAAGGCCTATGACCAACCATTGAGAAACTGATTTTAATTGCTTTGAATTTGGGGAGAGTCGACATAATCATATTGAGTCTCTCTACCCATGAACATGGTATACCTGTTTATTAGTTTTGGTCTTCTTTACTGTTTTTCAATAAAGTTTTTCTCCATAAAGGTCTTGCCTTTATTTTATTATAGTTTTGATTCTATTGTAATGGTATCTTTAAAAAATTCTATTACTATGATTTTTATGGCTGCTGTATGGAAATGCAATTGGTTTTGTATACTTAGCCACTTTGTTAAATTATCTTCTCAATTCTAACAATTCGACTATAGATTCTATTGAATATTCTCTTTGGGCATCATATCAATCTGCTAATAATGATTATTTTATCCCTTCTTTTCCAATTTGCATACCTTTTATTTCTTTTTTGCATTTTGCTCATGCAACTAGAATAATGTTGAATATAACAACGACATTGGGCATCCTCAGATTGTTCCTGATTTTAAAGGGAAGGCTTTTAAGTTTTACCGGGAAGAACGATATTTGCCATAAGTGGGGTCTTTTTGGCTTTTATCTTGTTGAAATTTACCTTCTTAATTATAATCTTCAGAATTTCTGTCACAAATTAGGTTGCTTTTACTCAGATGTTTTTTCTGCATCTACTGAGATCATTAAATGGTTTTCTTCATCCAATCTGTTAATGCAATGAATTAAATTAATCATCTTTATAATGTTAGCCCAACATTGCATTCCCAGGATAAATCCAATTTAGTATGATGGGTTATCTTCTTCATACTCTGCTGGATTGGTAATTGTTTAGAATAGTTTGAGGGGTTTTTTTGTGTGTCTTTGTTTGTTTGTTTTTGCAATTTTGCTTATGAATAAGATTAACCTGTAATTTTCCTTTCTAGTTCTGTTTTGATTTTAGGATCAGAGTTATATTAATCTCACAAGATGAACTGGAAGAATTTAAGATTGCTACAAGAAGATGTTCAATCAAGTTTCAATTGGCGTACCAAGATTCAAGAGATAAACTTCCAAAGTGAGATGATAGGCCAAGATAGTCTTTTCAAAAGACAGATCTAGGAATCAGTTCCTTGACATTAACAACGCCTCATCCTTTCAAGCGTGTCAGTGGCTTGACAGAGGGAGTGTGATGGAAATTTTGAAAGTCGATTTCTTTGGCAAACATGGCTGCTATGAACTAAGACAGCCAAGGAGGGATTCAGTGGTTCCCCTTACCCCTCTGCAACTAGGCAGGCCTAGTGGACTTGTGTCTGACTCTTATCTGAAACACAAAAGGCAACAACAGGGCTGACTAGCTGCTTTGGTGATGGAGTGAAAGAAAGGCACTCCTGGGCTTGAGTCAGTCTGCATTCCCCAAATTTGCCTGGGCATGGAATCCACGAGTGTTCCTTTGGCTCAGTTACAGCCAGATGCACACAAAAGAGCTGGCATGGGGTCATCTTATATTGTCTCAAATAAAGTTGGCTCAGTTGGAGAGGTAAACAGGTTTCATTAGCGGAGAAGCTGGACGCTGCTTATTTGGCCACTAAATGGAGGTTAATAAGCAACTCCCAGAATACAGTGCATTCATTTAGATCAAAGGAAATCAGCAGTGATGGGGTAAGAAAATAGGTTTGCCAAAGTTCACATGAAAGCCCTCCATGAGAAAGAATCAGCTTCAAATACCCAGCAGGTCCAGAGAGAGCAAAGCATTTTAATCACAGAACTAGTTAAGGAAGGGCTTTCTGTTCCCTTCCTTCTCTATCTCCCCAAGCCAGAGAGGATCAGAAAAGCGGTGAGAGAATGGGGGTCTGTCATTTATTAAAAGTCCACTTTTTTCCCCTCTGCTCTGTAATGCTAGGGCCACCCTCCTGAAAACCACATGCCTGATTTGCCAGCTATTCCCTGTTGGGCTCTGGCAGTCAAGGAGCTGGACAGGGACAGGGAGGCTGGAGGAGTGGAAGCGGTGCGCTTCTCCCTTCTTCCTTCCTGCCTGGTCCCAGTGAGTGTCCCGCTAGCACAGCTTCTTCACCCATCAGAGATGATTCCTTCCATAGCAGTAGCCAGTCCCATTTACAGTTTCAATAAGACTTGTAAGGCCAGACTCCTCACATCCACCCCTTTATCCTAAGACAGGACTACATCCTCTTCAGACTTTGGGTCCAGCCTCATGAGCTCCCTCCTCTGAGCTCAGGCACACCAGTATCCAGAGTTTCAAATCTGTAGGGTCCTTTGCCTGTGGTTTGAAGTTTCAAGAATTTTAACATCTTTCTTTTATTCCCTCAGCCCGGGGAATGGTAGCTTCTGCTTGAAATTGCTACACTTACGATACCTTAGAATTTTCTTCTTGTCTCATTAGTCTCATCTGGTTAGTGACTTTAATTTAATTAATGATTTTTCACATTACTTTTGTTCTCGAATCACTGGCATAATTTCAGTTTCTTGATTGAACTCTCACTTATAGATGGGGCAGTGGTGGGGGTAAGATGGGGGTTGGGGAGTGATTGAAAAGGTAAGAGAGAAAAAGAGAAGAGGCTGACTCCATTTCTTTTCCCCAAAACAGATGGTCAGTGTGCCATAGCCCTGAGTTGGGGAAAGAGAAGTCTTAACTTTTAAACTGAAAGCCTGTCTTATATTATACTGGACATTTTAAGTTACTAACTTGAGTTTGGGTTTATGTCTATAGGGTAACACAGGCATTTCTGTTACTCAATAATAACCTTAAAAGTCAAGGGGCTTGCCTGAGTTTTCATCCAACGGCAGAGAAAGGATTACCTTCACTGAGAAGATTTAAAGGGATAGTAGGAGACAGCAGTGTAGTAACGGTCTTGATTATATCCCATGAATCCTGCTTATTTAGCATACTGGTTATAATCTGAGGCTGTAATAGAAATATCTCCTAGATGGCTTCTCGGCCTTTTGGCTAAGATCAAGTGAAATACATCTCCTAAAACTCCTAAATAAAACCCTCAAAGCATAGGATTTCTTTCATAGAAAGATTTTTACTGCTGATAATGCTGGCTCTCTATTTCTTTTTTAGTCAGTTTTGGTAAATATATTTTTCTAGGACTTTTTCCATTTAAAATGTAAGTTCCCCAGTTATCTCTCTATAAGAAACCAACCCTAAAGACCCTCGTTGGGAACCCTGTCAGGACCCCTGTCATTCTTGAGAGCTTTCCTGGTATCTTCACTTAATAAACTTCTATCACTTTACTCAAAAAATAAATAAATAAATAAAATGTACATTTTCAAACTTATTGGCACAAGATTTTTCCATCTTGTATTTCTGTTATATTTGCGATCTTTTGTATTCTTTTTTATTCCTAATATCATGTGTGTCTTCTATTTTTTAGATTTCCTTATTCAGTCTTAGGAGTTCGTCTCTTCAGAGACCCAGTCTTTGGCTTTGCTGATCATCATTATTATCTCTGATATCCGTTTCTTTAAGGTTGTTATTCCCTCCTTTTTACTTTCTTTGGGAATATTCTGTTGCTTTTTTTTCTCCCTTCTTACATTTGATGGCCCTCTTATTCATTTTAAACTTTTCTTCCTTTTCCAAAGAAATATTGAAAGCTGGAAATTTTCCTTATGGGTTCTTTGGACAACTCTTCATCCTTCTCTGTTGCAGCTTATTTCCCCTGGATCTGAATGAGTTCACCACATACCGTAAATGAGTGTAGTGTCATGCAGTTCTCATTTCTCATACTTTACAATTTCTTTTATTTGATATGTTTTTTATTTTTAAGCTCTTCATTGAAGGATAATATAGAAAATGTAAACATATATACATAAAACAAAGAAAAATGCACGTCATAAGTGTATGGCTTGAAAAGGTTTCACAAACTGTACACACCCATGTATCCATAGATGAGGGATTAAACACAGAGTTATAATGAGCACTCTTTTTCATTCAGGTGGAAATTCATATAAAGTTTACCAGATTGAGGTGTACAATTCATAGAAGGTTAACCAGATGGAAGTGCACTCACAGTGTTGTACAACCACCGCCTCTGTCTAGTTCCGACACATCCTCATCACCTCCAGAGAAAGCCACAGACCCATTACGTAGTCACACCCCCTTCCTCTCTCCTACCAGCCCCCTACAACCACAATCTGCTTTCTGTCTTCGGATTTTAATTATGCTCTGAAATTTCTAAATGTATAGAGGTCTCAAGGTATAAGTTTTACTGATTTCTAACTTAATTGTGATGCAGTCTTATGATACTGATTCTTTGAAATTTTTTGAGATTTGATATTCACTTTATGTCCTAATTCATCATCAGTTTTCATAAATGTAATATGTGATCTGGGAAAGAAAGCGTATTCTCCAGTGGTTGAGCGCAGTGCTCTATATAAGTCCTTCACAGCAAACTCGTTAATCATGTTGTTCAAAATCTTTATAACTTTACTGAATATTTTTGGCTGTTTCATCTATCAGTTACTAAGAAATATGTGTTAAATCACTCACTCTAATCAAGGAATTGTCAATTACTCCTTGAAGTACTGTCAGTTCTTGCTTTCATGGTAGACTTTTCAGATAACACAGAGAGGCACTAATCAAAGCAGAAACTTCAAATGTGCTACATTTGCAAAAAGGCTATCAGCTGCTTTAGTCTTTTCTGCCATATTAACCCAATTTGGTCAAAGTCTTCCCAGAACAAGGTAGCCCTACTGTCACTCGTCTCCTGCCCCCTCTTTGCCTTCCTTCCATTCTAGAAATGCATATATTTTAAATCAAAAGAACGGTCAAAGATGATGTTGAATTAAAAATACTGTAGATCCTTGGGATTTCCTTATTTCATTTCAGCAATAGAGTGACAAATATCAGAAAATTATTGTTTCACTAACCACCGTGCAAACTCATGGTTTGCCGTTGCACACAAGGGTCTGCATGCAGCAAAGGCAGTGTTAGATCAGGAGTGGAGCGGGCACTGTTGGCGTCCCCTGTCTGTGTATTCTCCAGGGTTGTGCTGCCCCTTTATCAGCAAATGATGAATACTGAGTCAGTCCACACTGGGGGATGCCTCTGTCATCCCACAGCTGAATTCACTCTGTTTCTTTGCTACCTTAGGACAGGAGAAAGCACACGTAATGAATGAATCGTTGGGCTGGGTCCAGCCTCTTTATTCCTCATTACCTTCTACACAGAATACAATTGCTAATTGAAATAATTACTGTCTTTACCTGGTAGCAGCAGTCTATTTTGCTTCTAAGACAGGCTGACTGATGTGCTTTGAAAAAGCAGCAAAACCTCTTTCGCGGAGCTTGGATTCATTTCCCTTAGCAGATGATTTCAATAACTTCACATCATTTTTCATCTGGCAAGTCAAGGGAAGCCAAGTTTTGAGAGAAATAAAGCTTGTTTCTTGGAGTGGAACAATGCCAGGGAAGGGGAAACAACTTCATTTTCCACACAGACATGTGGGCCCTTCTAGTTTTTGCACAGAGAGCTGCCTAGATTTGCTCAAATCAACTTGTGGTGATCATACTAATTGGTTGTTTGAAATGGGCTGGCCAGCTGGCAGCTGTCTGGGATGCTCGAATGGCCCTGGGGGTGCTGATTCATTTCTCTCCCTCAGACTGAATGGCCTATTATTTGAAAGCGAGGTTAGAGCCAGCCCGGTTTGCCCCAGCTTGCTGCGGGTGACCTAGGAAGCAGGCCGCTTCTCCGGGGTTTCTCCTGAACTCAGAAGAAGTCGTTTGCACCTTAGGACAATAAACCGGTGCCACATCTGGTGCCCTTGAACCTAAAGGTCAAAGACGACCAGGAATCTGCCGGGACAGTGTACAGTGTGAGGAAGAGATGCAGTGATACCCTGAGGTGTGTGAACCGGTCCGCTGGAGGAGTTTCCAGTATTTTGGGTTTGTTCCTTCCCCCAGGATTAACCTCCTCCTACTCATTTTCCTGGACTGAGAAGCAGTGGCAAAGGAGCAGGGGATGCCAGCGAGCGTGGTAATTAACACTTTCATATGCATTTACACAGCCACAGGCATCCAGCCAATCAATGAGTGCATCTAGATACAGTTACTGAATGTCTGCTATATGCAAGGAAGGTGTAGGTGCTGTGAGGGAAATAAAATAGAAATCTAAGAAGACCACAGCCCTCAAACGCCTTTTAGTCTAATTAGGGAGCCCAGATAGAAACACAAAACATTAAAGAACAACACAAGGGTTCAGAGAGACCAAAGTAATATACATCAAGACAATGCCGAACTCATTCCTCTCGGTAGATCACTTTCTAGCCACCTCCGGACGTGGGAGGGACCAGAATCTTCAACAGAACTATCCCTGGTAATAGTGATGAATATAGGCGACATTCCTGAGGGCTTCCTGTAGGTCAAGCATTTGTAAGCACTTTACCCATTATTTTATTTCACTTTTAGAACAATCATTAAAATGTAGCAGAAACCTTTTTTTTAAGATTTTATTTATTTATTTGGCAGAGAGAGATCACAAGTAGGCAGAGAGGCAGGCAGAGAGAGAGGGGGGAAGCAGGCTCCCTGCTGAGCAAAGAGCCCCATGCGGGCCTCGATCCCAGGACCCTGGGGTCATGACCCGAGCAGAAGGCAGAGGTTTTAACCCACTGAGCCACCCAGGTACCCATAAAATGTAGCAGAAATCTTAAAGAGTGAAACATGATTCAGGTTTAACACTAGATGTGACAATAAACACTTTGAACTTCAGCCTTGGCCTACTTTGTGTCAAAGCCTGGAACTAAGATTCTTCTTTATTTTATAACATGACGCATGTTGCATACGAGAAGCTGATTCAAGTCTAGGCCATGATTGTGACATAGACCCGTAAGTGTACAAATAGGAACACATACTCTGATGTGCTGGGGCATGTTCCCATTTGGGACACTGCACTGTAGGGGGTTAAGGGCAGGTGGCAGCAACAAACCCTTGTGAATAGGAAAGTTTCATGGAAGAGAAAGCATTTCAAAGATAAGTCAAGAGCTCTATTTACAGATTAGGAACTAAGACAGAGGTTGAAACTTTCACCCTATAAACTTTCAACCCAGTACCTGAAGATTAGATACCCATTATCAAATTAGTATTTTTTAAAGATTTATTTATTTGAGAGAAAGAGTGTGTGTGAGAAAGCATGAGCAAGAGGTGGGGGTGCGGGGCTGGGGCAGAGGGAGAGGCGGAAGCTGACTCCCTGCTGAGCAGGGATCCCAATGTGATGTGACTCGGAGCTCGATCTCTGGATCCTGGGACCATGACCTGAGCCGAAGACAGACCTTTAACCAACTGAGCCACCCAGGAACCCTCCTCACCATTATCATATTAGTTCAACAAAGGAGCAACTTGGATCTAATATGGCTCGTTTATACTCCTTGGAAGGCCAGAGTATAAAACTGTGATCTTTAGAGCTTGACTGGCTGGTGTTCTCAAGAGGCTTCCTCTGGGGTGGTACAGTAATGAGCAAATAAGGCGTAAAACTGAGCACATCGCCCGTTTGCTTCAGACTCTTGTCCTCAAAGGTCAAGTCAGGCCCCAGCTCCTCCAGGAAGGCAGGGTTCAGTTCCATGCCCTCCTCTGTGCTTCCATTTATTTCAGTTGTGTTTCTGGGTGTGACTTAATCCCTAGACTCTATGTTCCCTAAGGCTAGAGACGTGTCTTACCCATTTTGTATCCCTGGCATTTGGCATAGAGCTTGGCACATAGTAGTTGCTCAATCCTATGTTGAACTGAACTGAGGAGGAAAGGTGGGTTGGGGTCCCATTTGGGGGTTTTGTCGTCAGGGTCCCCTGGGAGAGCGGGGGTAGAGTAGCGTGGGGCCATTCATGTGTCAAGTGACTGGATGTTTGCTTTCCCCCGGGAGGAGTGTGGTGTGTCACAGATTGTGGCCACCTCTGCCTTCCGTGAGCTAACCTCCATGCTCACTGGGGCCATGCCCTACTGGAGAGAGGGTGGGTAGACCCAGGCCCGGCCCTCTCCCCTGCAGTGGGGGAGGGTAAAAATGAGCATAGGTGTTACTGACCGAAGTGGATCACACATGAGGATGGGGAAAGAAAGAAGGAGGGAGCCATGTCACAGTGCAAGACGCTGTGGCGGGTGACCACCTGTACAGCAATTATCATCAGGAAGCCAGGTGTGGAAAATTAGAGGGACAGAAGCCCCGAGAACCTGCGGCCCACACGCTGCTAGCAGTTACTAAGAATCACAATGAGAGTAATAAACACTCACAGGGGTGTTGCTCTAAGCTCATTTATTTAATGGGAATAGCCAGGGAAGAGGTCCAGGTCCATGAAAGGGGTCCACGGAAACCTGCTCACTTCTGCACCGTTTCAAACTTCTCCTCAGGGGAGATCAAAGTTAGAGTGAAGGGGGTGCACGTAACCCTGAGGTTGGCCTCGAAGAATTAGAGAAGCCACTGACCTGTGTCCCCAGCCTGACCCATCAGCCAAGCCTCCAGCGGGCAGGGGCTTGGGGACGCTCTGGGCTGTACATACCCAGGAGCTCTGGGCAGCTCCTTTGCGGGCGCCCTGCCAGGCCCTGGCCCCCTGGAATCTGCCTGTCAGGATTAAGCACCCTGCTGGGGAGAGTATCCATACGGATAGAGCATGGTGTCTTTAAACATTGTGCAAGAGCAGAGGGACAACAAGGTCCAAACGATAATATTTTGAAAAGCCACAGGGAGCCTCTGCCGCTGTTGAGTTAGAATTGCTCCTCTTTCATGTGATTAAAGAAGCCCTTGTGGGGGTTTTTTTCTTCTCCTTAGAGACAGGAGCAGGGTTTCCCCCCTCCTACTACAGCACTGAATGATTTCTAAGGTTTCTAAGTACACCGCATTTACATTTACTACTCATTGGTTCTCTAAATGAAAGGCAGCCTGAAACACATTAATGAGCCTTCTGATTACTGCAGCCCTTGAGAAATTAATTAATGACAATGCAGCACACACTTAACATCCCTCCCACTCTCTGTGACTGGAATGGCACAGAGTGTCGCTTCGTCCCCACCCGCCCGAGAGTCACCGAGTCTCTTCAGCTGAGGAGCTGCTTCTCCCAGGGAAAGCCAGTCCCTGGATAGTTAAGTGGTAGCATCTTTCTCATGGCCTGGAATCCGCCGCCCCCAAACCTGGTCCCTTCCTTATACTAATAGCGAACACTTAAATGTTGTTTAATTTGCCAGGGACTCTGTGTGTGTGTGTGTGTGTGTGTGTGTGTGTGTGTGTACACATTTACTTATTAAATTTCCTGACAATCCTGGGGTGGGGGTTACTATTATCCATCTGACATTTTTCATCTTTAATCTTTACGTGCATGTCTTTCACGAAGGGTGAACTAAAGGTTCGGAGATGGCAGGTAAGTTAAGTCACTTAAGGTCACACCGCTAGTAAGCGGCAGCATGATCTAAACTCAAAGGGATTGGCTCAAAATCCATCCCTTAAGCACTAATCACATCTGCAGCTCCCCGGAGGTGTGTTTGTATTTGGGGTTCTTTTGGGGCTTCTTAAACCCAATATGCGTATATGAAGATGGTTTCACAGTCGACTTCACTCTCTGTGCTATTTCTCCTTGAAGGGATATCCTTCATTGACCTTGATTTGCCTCCCCAGGACAGCAGAAGAACCAACACACAGAGCTACCATTTAGGCCTGGGTAAGTTCCAGAGCGATTTCATAGCCTCCAGGCTTCTCACATCTAGGAGACAGGAACTGAGCTCTGCACCCAGGCTCTTTGTTTGTTAATGTGTTTCCTCTTCTCTTGTGGGGAGGGACAAAGGAGGTCTTTACAAGATGCATATTGTCTTGTGGATATTCTCTTGTCAACATTGAAAAGACTGGAAAGAAGTTGGCATGATTATTCCAGTTTTGGAGATGAGGACTGGGAGGCTCCCAGAGGAGTATTAACTAATCTGCTCAGAATCATGTAGGGGTTTTTGTTTTTGTTTTTGTTTTTGTTTTTTCTTGGTCTGACTCTCTAAAATTTCAAAGCTACTGATTTCAAATTACTGTCCGTTCTACCTAACTGCACTGTGTCCCTATGGTTCTGCTGGATCAACCATTCACCGAGATGGCTATCCTTTTATAATCATTCTGATTTCAGGACTACCATAAGAATGAAGCAGCCTTACACATGAGGGTCCCACATGTCAGGCTCCTGAAAGAGGTGTGCAACTTTGGGGCGACTCTAAGATGCCCTAAAAGAAAGCTAATCAGAATGACGTTCGTGGGCATCCTGATAGCAACCACCTTTGGCTTGTAAGAGAAGCAGCAAAGACTCAGGAAGCCACCCTAAAAAGCAACTTTGGTTGGACAGTATATTTATTTAAGATTTTATTAATTTGACTGCCTGGGTGGCTCAATCGTTGAGCATCTGCTTTCGGCGCAGGTCAGGATCCTGGAGTCCTGGGATTGAGCCCCACATCAGACTCCCTGCTCAGCGGGAGGAAGCCTGCTTCCTCTCCCACTTTCCCTGCTTGTATTCCTTCTCTCACTGTCGTTCTCTGTCAGAGAAATAATTTTATTTATTAGAGAGAGAGAGAGCACAATTTGGGGGTGGGGGGCAGAGGGAGAGGGAGAAGTAGATTCCCTGTTGATCAATGAACCCGATGCGGGGCTCGATCCCAGGACTCCAGGTTCATGACCTGAGCCAAAGGCAGACACTTAACCGACTGAGCCACCCAGGTGCCCTGAACAATATTTCTAAGTAAGAGAGAAAACAGTCATGTAAGAAAGCAGTTTGCATGTGAGCAAAGCACCTTCCAGGCAACATACAGCTTCAAAAACATTCTTTCCTCCACCCTGAGCCCTGAGGGTCTGGGGGTGCCCTCCAATACAGCAGCATGGAACATGAGCTCTTAGAGGTTAGGGATGTGAGTGTTTGGACTGAGACTAGACCCAAGCTCCAGCCTCAATGTCGTGTCCTAAGTATGTGAGCTGAGGCCAGTTAGGTCATCCTTTGGCCACTGCTTCATCACCTGTAAAGTGGGAGAATCATTGTACCCATGTCAAAGGACGCTGTGACCACTAATTGAGATGGTGCATATAAGAAGCTCATGAGGTGTACAAAGTGCCTGATTACATGCGTGGTAAGCACTTCGTAACAGCAGCTGTGTTCAGTGTCCACCACGCCCTTTGCCAGATTCTGCCTTCTACCGAGCACCTGCTGTTCCCTCTGACACGTTCTGCATTCAGGACTCCCTGCTTTCAGGCCACCCCACCCAGAGCCGCTCAGATCCTCCCACCTTGCTTTATGCTCTCGGTGCCACAGATCACGGACAGATGCTGTATTCTCCACTAACATGTTTATCTGTCCCTTGTCCGTCTCTTCCATAAGAACGCCGGCCCCACGATGACGGCAACTGAGTTCACTACGGACGTCCCTCTGCCCAGAGCAGCATCTCCCACATGGAGGGGACCAAGGGCGTGATGAAGGCAGGTGAGTACAACGCAGCTCTTCTGAATCCTTTGTGATTCTATACTATGGTGCAACCTAAAACCGGACGTCAGGCCCCAGAGCGGTGGTGTATATCGGGGACCAGCCTCCAGCAGAATGCCTGAGAAAGCCTGGCCCCCGAGGTGCTGAGCTGTGCTCCAGTGAGCCCCGCAGGCCTGAAGTGTGAAGCAATCACTGAGGCAGGCTGGAGGGGATCGGGACCGGCTCAGCTGTTCTCTTTGCTTGGAGAGGAGAGTTATAGCCGGGAGTGACTGCCCTGGGAGATCCCCTCCCTGGTATGCATCCCGTCCTTCTCCCACCCACCCTCCCTCCCAGAATCCTTCCTGGCTGCTGCAACGCCCTCAAGAACAGACAGCATGTCTTAAAAGTAACCTGTGGCAACAGGTAGTTTGCTGCTTTTAAACTCACGGGTTATTTTTTAATGGCAACACGTGGCTCAGATCCCGTGATTTTCAATAAGCAAAAAGCAAAAGTGGGCTCTGCTCCTGGCTCTACCTGGCTGTGGCTGGGGGACAGCGACCTGTGCTCCTGATGTTAGGGTCCCATGGCTGGCACCTGGCGGAGAGAGTAAGAGTGGCCTCCCTCCAGCTGCCGTCTGGGGAAGACCAGAGGAACCGAGGGCCGGTGAGCATTAAACATGAGGTTTCCCCCTCCCACTAAGATCCAGGTGAGAGCAAACTGGACCTAACAAGGCACCTCAGAATCACTAGTGGAGACGAACTGAGAGCCTCCTCTTAAGGGCATGGAGGTTTCCTAAGGCGCAAGGCTCGTAAATTCTAAGCACTTTAATTTACAATAAATACACTGTAAAGAGATTGCAGTGAACAGATGTGTTCCCCAAAGCCTGCATAGAGCTGAGACCTCAAACGAGGGAAGAATAAATTAAATAAAATAACAAAGCAAAAAGGAGAGCATGCTCCACGAACTCTGAGTTGACCTTACAATGCCCATACTTTGTCTTAGAATTGAGTTTCTCCAGTCGACGTGCGGCAGTCAGATTGGCAACATAAGGATTCTAGAAGTTGCCTTCAGTCCTTAACTGTGAGTTATTGTCTGTGCTATAGACAGTGTTTTCCCATGTTAATATATATGCTCTATAATGTAACTATATACCATAACTACTGGATAGGGCATCTGAATCAACACAATCATGAGGAACAGTATTACCCTGGGTGCCTGGGTGGCGCAGTCAGTTAATGGTCCCACTTGTCATTTCGGCTCAGGTTGTGATCTCAGGGTCATGGGATCGAGCCTCGCATTGGGCTCCATGCTCAGTGCAGAGTCTGCTTGAGACTCTCTTTCCCTCTGCCTTTCTTCCCGTTCTCTCTCTCTCTCTTTCTCTAAAATTAATTAATTAATTTAAAAAAATAACTATATTACCCTGAATCATGCAGGGAGAACGCAGACTGTCGTGATGATGTGCGATGGGCCCAGCAGTGTGCCGTGCAAGTGTTTTCCCCTAGTTCGGTCATGTCACATCACACGCCTGTGACCCACCAGACAAAGCCATCTGGATTTCTTGGGTGGTGTTCAGGTCTCTGTGCATGGGCTGCTTCTTCGTTTTCTTTCCCTGATTTATTGTAGCCCCAACTTGGAGCATTTCCTCAAAGAACATAGCTCTTATTGAAGAAAACATCTATTTGGGATTTCCTGGGCAAGACTGTGCCAGAGGAGTGGTCTTTCTTTAGACAGCCATACTCATATGGACAAATAATGCAGAAATTAGGATCATTGTGGAAAATTAGGATGCTGGAAATCTATTGTCCTGGCCATCTCCCTGGAGCTTGAAGAATGAGATTCACGCCCCAGATGCTGGTTCCCAGCAGACTGGACAGGCAGACATCCGTGACCATGAGGACAGAAGCCTGACAAGCAGGTGTAAGAGTATCTGGAGGAGCTCCAGGTTGTAACCTTCATTCCCAAAATATCTGCAGGTGGGGGGAAGCTCTCCTACCCTCCTCGCTCTATCTCCTTCCCCACAGGGGAAATAGAGGCTCCTGCTTTGTGCTCCCGCTGAATCCGATAGTTTACTTCTGACACGTCACCTGTAACATTTTGTACTGATTTCCACCCCTACCCCATGTAAAGTCCTCCCGAGGACCCACAGGGTACCCTGAGCCCGGCTCCGGGGTTGGAGCAGAGTACTCATAAAAGCTCGTTCCCTTATTTGTCTGCGGACCCTTCCCTCCTCCTGAGGAGGGTGGACGGGAGTATATGCATGGGATAGCCTCTGCCTTACAGCAAAATACCTTGGCAAAATGCCAAGAAACGCACGCTAGAAGGCCAAGTGTATGAAGAAATCTGACATGGTCGCTTAAATCAGAAATCCTCACAGAAATTTCCTTATCCAATCCCAAGGGTAAGAATGGCTCAAGTAGCTGGGGTTCACTTTAGCCTGAACAATGGAGTGTTGGCTCCTCTCCTATAAGGCCCTCTGTGGAATCCTTGGAGACAGAAATTTAGTTCCCCATCTTAGCTGATTGATAACAAGTTCACCTCTGATGCTGATTTAAAGTCTGTAAAGTGGGGGGCACCTGGGTGGCTCAGTCATTGAACGTCTGCCTTTGGCTCAGGTCATGATCCTAGGGTCGTGGGATTGAGCCCTGCATCGGGCTCCCTGCTCAGTGGGGAGCCTGCTTCTCCCTCTCCCACTCCCCTTGCTTGTGTTCCCTCTCTCACTCTCTCTGTCTCTCTCTGTCAAATAAATAAAATCTTTAAAAAAAAAAAAAAGTCCCCCAGGACCCAAATTCTCTTCGGTGGCTAACCCTGTAGCAATGATCCTCGAAAGTGTTGCAAGCTTCTGGCCTCCTGGGGATTCCGTGGTTGAGGAATGTATGCTAATGGTGGCAGAAAAAGGAATGGTCTTACAGAAGGAAGACAAGGAAGCTTGGAGTCTGAGTAGCTGCTGGATTTCTTTTATCACTGGGCTTCTCCGTGGGTCAGCCTCAGGGCCTGTGAAGGCTGTTATGTTGTTAGATCAGAGGTCCTGCATTTGAACCAAGGGGATACTAGGAGAAGGAAAGGCCTTGCCTAGAGGCACTGACAGCAAGACAGAATGCTCCAAAAAGCCCCTGCCTTCCCTACACCTGAAACCAGGATCCAGGGTCCCTATCTAATGGCTCTGAGACTTGGATGTGGTTACTTCTCACTGCGGAGTTGCCTGCCTGCAAAGAGAGGGCTGTGTTTTGGGGGGAATCCCATCCACACTACAATCCAGGTCCAGGCCTTCCCTGGAGACAGTTCATGGCCCACAGAGCTTGGGGAATTCCTCCCTAGCAACATGTCAACTGCATCCTTTTCACCTGGGATTTTGGCAACATGGATGTTTTTTTAAAGGGTAGGTAGGTTTCTTGGCAAACAAAAGGGTGTTCGGGCTCCAGGGCCCTGGATGGGCCCCACAAGTCTCCTCCTATGCCCAGAGCCAGGTCCCCTTCTCCACCCAGGCATCATCCTCCCTCCTAGACCCCGTGGGAAGGCTCCCCGTGCCACTCAGGACAACAACGCTGCCTCCCGGCTGAGCTGGATGGGTAGAACGCCGCAGGCAAGGCTGCTCTGTGGGAACAGAAGGCCCGGGCCTGTGCTCGGGGCAGAAGCTCCAGGGTGGCCCGTGAGGAAGCCGCCAGGGCCCTGGGTGTGCAGTCAGGGGAGGCTGGTAGGCTGCGCGCTCGCTGCCAGCCAAGAAACACAGAATGTTCCTTCACAGTACAGCAGGTCCCTCTGGGCGGGGGAGCCCCAGAAAAAGAGCCCCAGAAAAGCCAGCCAAAGCAATGCCTTGGCCACTTGGAAGGCCACAGCCATCAGTGTTTGTTCAGATGCCCCTCTGTGAGACCAAGAAGGCTGGCCCCATTGCCACCCTGCCCTGGGCTCCCCTCCATTCCACCCACCCCCGGCAGACTGTGATTTCCTCTCTGCCTCCTACCTGTCACTTAAGAAGGTACAAACTTTAAGAGTCTCTCTTGGGACTGGCCAGGAGGAGAAAGGCCTATTTTAAAGAGCACATGAAGCTTTGGAGCATTTATTAAAGGCTTCTGGCTAGTGTCCTGTCAGGTGTTAAGGTTTCTGTCCTGCGGAAAGGAAGAAACACATCTGTGGGGTGTGTAGGACTGCTCAGGCAGAGAGCCTGCTGCCACAGCACCATTAACCTCCCCGTCACCAACATCATCACCACCAAAAAGCATCTTCCAAGCCCTTGATTGCCATGACAACCAATAAGGAGGGAGGCTCCGGTGGGACATAGTTGAACTTAAAGGGAGGACACCTGGATTCTCATCCCAGCCCTGCCCCTAAGTGCCTCTCTGCCTGTGAGCATGGCATGGTTTCCCTTGCTCCTCTCAAATTCTTCCATAGGCCTCCATATTTTCCCAGCCTTTGCCCACTGCAGACATGGCTAATCAATCACCATCCCACAGAACCTCAGAACATAGGCTTAGAAACCTTGACAGAACTCCCAACAGCCATTGTTCATGGATTTGTTGAAGAGCAGTCAAGATGAAACCGATTTGCCTCCACTGCCCTGTTGGAATTTATAACCTGGGAATGGAATTCTGCACCAAGAACAGGCCAGGTCCCCCAGAAACAAACAAAAACAAAACCCAGCCTTATCAATAAAGCAATAAATCTGCCTGAACAGTCTAGACGGGCCAGGCTAATGATACTTAGTTTCTAGGCAAAGATAACTTCACTGAATTGTTTTATTTGGGTAGACCCAGGGCTAAAGATATTGAAGCATACCCCAAATCAGAAATGCCCCTCTTTATTGCACAGCGGAGGAAATGAAAGCCTGCGGTTGTGACTTCCCTGCCCACCCCACCCCCAGTCTGGCAGTGGCCCTGTCAAAAACCCAGCTTCCCTAGTTTCCAGCCCAGCGGTCTCTCTACCCACTGACTACATGTCTTGTGTGACACATACACACACGTATGAGCACACACACACACACACACACACAACTATTTCAGGTATAGGCAGCTAATGGTTCTCAATAGTGTTTGTGGTGAAAATTAATGAAGCAGTGGCCCCTCCTTGAGACCATAAAAAAAAAAATTTCCAAACACTGCATAACTGAACAGCGAGTCAGAACTCCTTCGTTTTATTGTAACTCTGCCATTCCCTGTTTGCATACGTGGGTGGAGTCACGTAACCCATTTTCGTCCTTGGTTTTCTTCCCTGTACAATGGACAGCAGTCACGCTGCCTGTATGTGCCTCAGCAGCATAGAGAAGCTAAAAGCAAGAGATGGGTCACAGCCAGTTAAGCAGCAATTAGCATGAGAGGAGTGACGAGCAGTCAGGCCGTCATCCTGGGGTCGACGGCCACATTTGGCAAAGGCCCCGGTGTGCAGGATAAATGCGCCGCAGCCCAGGATGGCTCAGGTGATTCCAGCTGGGGACAGGCAGGCTTCAGAAGCCATGTTTATTTGGATGAGCGTGTCAGGAAAACGGAAAACCCAGAGGGGTGTACCAAATGATGAAGGATGGTTCCAGTTCATCAGCGGGAGACCCAAGGGGTCCTTCCCTCCTCTTTCTGCTGCAGATGTCTGGAGGAAGGCTCTGATAGCAGGGCGAAGGCTCAGGATGGAGGCCCGACATGCATGCTTAATGAGTGTCACCTGGGGAGCAGCTGAACGCAGAAGGACCAGCGTGTAACAGAGTGGCACACAGGGAGTCACCCAAACACACCTTCTCCGGGTTGCATTTATCAGGGTGCCGCACTGGGGGTTGCTGACATCTGAAGAAGAGCCTGGCATGCAAGCACCTGCCCACCACACCAAAGCCTCTGCCGTAGGAAGTAGTGTGTTTGCACAAAATATCTTCCTAGGACATGAATTAAATATGTGTTTCTCCAAGTCTGGCAATTTGCCGCAACGGGTTGAACCTGCTTTGTTCTTTTGCTTCGACTGAAATGAGACCTGAGAGCAGAAGGCATTTTAGGGGGGAAAAAAGGTTCTCTAGATTGGCCGCTAGATGGCACCAGAGTTCTACCAGTGAGACTGAGGATGGCCCAAGGCCCTTTTAAGGAATTTCTGAAAGGAATTTTTAGCTTCCAAGAACTTCAAAGCAGGATGCGGCGTTAGAGGTCATCTAGTCTGACCCTATCATTTTAAGGCCAGGTATGAGGAGCTCAGAGAGATAAAAGATCTTGCTTGGTGTAAACAGCCAGTTAGTGCAAATCTGGGCTGAGAAATCAAATCTCCTGCCTCTGGATCAATCTCATTCAGTCAAACCACAATGTTTTCCTTTCTCTACTTATGCCGTCCTGGATTTTTAGCCACTGGTGAACCAGGAAGACATTTCAGTATTGAAGATTAAACACAGGAGGAGCAGGAAGTGGAGTTGCTAGGTCTCTTCCCAGTGGTGTGGACAGGCTTCTCAGATGCGCCCAGGGCCTGGGTCACAGGTACAAAGAATTCTTCTGTGGTCCTGCCCACACAGGCTCACAGTCAGGATGCTGTCGTCCTGCCCTGGTCAGATTATGAGAGTTGAAGGCAGGTGGGAACCAACCAATTCTTGCTAAATTCTGCTCACCACTTGCCAGACTCGGGTCACTGTTCCCAAACCTTGGTTTCCTGGCATTTAAGCAACATGACAAAGGGAGGGTAAGCCCCACCATCAGGTTTCCATCCAAGGCTATGGGGATCCAGAAAGCGAGGCTGTCATCATATTTTCTACGTATACTTTTTATTACTTTACATAAGCCCTACCATGTTCCAGAAAGGAATTAAAGCATAATGAACGATAGAATATTTCACAGATGCCAAGACATATTTGATGTTAATGACCATTCATTCAACAAAAATCAATCCAGAAATACTTATTGGTTGCCAAGTTTGTTTTTATATATAAAATCTATTTTATATGCCATTCCATCCAGCAGAAATCACATTTATTGGGCACATCTGTACTTTTGCTTCTATATAGTAGTGCATAGTTATAATAAATGGGGCACTGCACTCGCAGAGAAGCTCAGAATGCAGGATCTGCCCTGGTTTGAACTTTTCTGCCACTTCTGCTCTGTGTCACATGGCGAATCATGTAACCTCGCTAATCCCTATACTTCTCATCTCTAAAATTGGAATCATATTTTGATCTAAATTATCTTATAATGATAGAGAGTGCCCCCTAGGCATCCAGATCTCGTTTTCTAAAAACCGATCTCCAATAAAGGGAGTCAGGGCTCCTTTGGAAGAGTGGTTGGCTGTAGGACTGAGGTAAGGAAAACCCAGGATGAGTCTGGAGCACTTTGGTGTGCCAGAAAGTAAGGAAGTATCCGTGAAAGGACAGCAGCATGTCAAAAGGGCATAGGAGCTAGCGCGAAAGAGCTTCCAGTAGCCAGAGCTGGAACAATTTGAGCAGCACAAGTCAGCACGGATCAGAATAGAGAGATGAACAAATAAATAAATGGGGAAGGGACACATCTTCTTTGCAGAAGAATTACAACTGGTAAGTGAAGGAATGAGAGACATATGACATATGACTTTGAAACTCCACAGGCAAGTCCCACAGATGGGTGTTCAAATTACGTGCAGACGTTTGAAGGGAATCATGTTATTTGAATAGTCTCCAAGAATCTCTGCCAAGACACTTATCCATTACAAAGAGAAAACAGTGACTTTACAGTGGAGAAATCCAGGCGACATCACCTTTCCCAAAGGATCATGGCCAGCATTCCTAGTGATGACGCACCAACATCCCGTGCCCCCTGATATGAGCGACCAAGGACACATCGCTTCTAAGGCATTCTTGATAAAAACCCCTAACGTCAGACTAATCATAAGAAAACATCAAGTAAATGCAATCTGAGAGACACTCTGCAAAAATAACTCACCAGTCCTCTCTGAAGTGTCGAGGTCATGGGAGACTAGGGAAGACCGAGGAGCTGTCACAGACGGGAGGAGACTGAAGAGACAGGCCAACTCAATGCTGTGTGGATCTTGGATTAGAGCCTGGAACAGAAAAAGGACATTCATGACCCAGGCAGAGAGGACAGCATGAGGAAAGGCCACGGGCTAGACAAGACATGGACCCTTTAACCTCTGGTCTCGATCAGCCTCTGTTACCCTGTGCTGTGCAAATACTATTTTGTTTCACATGTGCCACTATGACAAGGAAGTTTGGTGGCACTGAGGTTGAGGCCCGGACCATGGTGAACATCTCCTCTCCCCTCCTGCTTCTACCATGCACATTGGCCAAGGGCCAAGAGCAGACTCTGAAATCAAGCTGGGGCTGGTGTACTCCGGGGCAGACCCCTCAAACTCCTCACACCCACACCTTCTGGGCCTGCTTTCATTTGGGGGAGACAATACAGAAGTTACTTAAATATATAGCAGGAAAGGCTTTGGGATACAACACATCTGTGTTTAAATTTTCCTCAGTTTCATGATCTTGCATAACTTAATCTCTTTGATCCTTGATGTCTTCATCTATAAAATGAATGTTAATAATTGCACTTGCCTCTGAGGGCTGCTCATTGGAAGGATTAAATGGGATAGGGTAGAGGCTCAATTAATAGGTTGTTTGCCTCTTTCTATACCTGTGTCTTTGATGGTATTGGCAATAATGGCAGGTTACCCTGGAGACATTAGGCTTCTGTTTATTTTATTTTTCTAAGATTTTATAGATTTATTTGACAGAAAAGGAAGACAACACAAGCAGGGGGAGTGGGAGAGGGAGAAGCAGGCTTCCCTCTGAACAGGTAGCCCCATACTGGGCTCGATCCCATGACCCTGGGATCATGACCTGAACTGAAGGCAGATGCTTAACAACTGAGCCACCCAGGTGCCCCTAGGCTTCTGCTTAAAGAGAGACTACCACCTGGCTGTCTGGAGTAGCTCAGTCTGTGCAGGTCGAACTACATCACTAACAACACCACAAGTGGACTCTCTATATAGGGAATAGGTAATGAACATTAAAAGCTAAACACTGATTTAAGGAGAACCAAAACCTGAAACAGATCAGAGGTCAGGACTCATATAGATCTTGGGAGTGAAGGAACACAAGCGGAGTAAAGATGGGGATGAGACACGTACTGACTGTTTCTGTTCTACGTACATCCTCCCCTACTTTCCTAGTAATGGGCTCAAGGTGTATGCATGGTGCCAACACACCAGCCGAAAGACTACATTTCCCAGCTTCCCTTGCAGACGGTGATACCCACATGACTGACTTCTGCCAATAAAGTATAAATAGGCGCTACTAGGTGGAACTGCCAGGAAGATTCCTTAAGGATGAAAAGTAGTTGAAATGTGCTCTTTTTTTCTTCCTCTCTTCCTTCTGCTTCTTATCTGGAAGGGCTTAATGGTTGGAGCCATTGTGACCAAACTTGAAACAGGAGGCAGCGCCAAAGGGTTAACCGGAAAGATGCAAGAGCTTCGGTTCCTGCTGACAGTGCAGAACTACCAGACCTGGCATACACCACCTACCTCTGAACAACATACTTATTCAATGCTATTTCCTGTCTGTTGTCAGCAGCCAAGAGAAATCCCTAACTGATAAAGGAGTATGGAAAGACATGAGCTAGAGCAAAGTGTGGTGATTGGTGCTGGCCATCACAAGGTAGTGGTTAGGGAATGAACTCTCTTTGGTGGTCTTCCCCTGCAGAATTTCAATGCATAAGAAAGAACGCTTGAAGGTAAGAATGGACTAAAAGCACACGCACGCACATACACACATATCCTGATCCGTTTCCATAGACGAGGGATTTCTGGAAATCCAGGAGAACAGGTGATGTTGTCCGGGCTAATGATCAGAGGTATGGCATGAGTGTTTTGCATTTTTCCTCAATCCTTGCTTCAACATCTGTTTCCAAATTTAGCAATCTATTTAGCAAATGAGACAGTAACTATAGCCCTAGACATCAGATTATCTTGGCTACTAGAAGCCTCAACAAATGATTATTGTGAACAGTTTGGCGGGGAGGGAAGGGGGGCAGTCCTGTGAGTATAATAAAGATCATTTTTTTTTCTTTTCAAGAAGCAATTTTCTTAAAACTCCTCTGTGAAAATCATCTCTTTCCTTTTGGGGTTAAAAAAAAAACCATATTATATAATGGCCTTACAGCATATTTAGATGTTCCATCAAAGCAAAAGACAGCTTGGCTCATGCCAGGCTGTAAGACTACTCATTGTATTCTTAACTCAGGTAGAAACCTTCCTGAGCAGACTGTAAAAGTGTCAAAAGTGCCAGATTCCCATAAGAGTCTGATTCTGATGCTTAGGTTTTGATATTATACAGACAAAATGCTACCAGGCCTAGTGATGGATAAGAAGGTATTCTACAAAGACTCTGGGGTTACTACTTGTCCATTTGTCTCCCCATCCATCCATCTATCCATCCATCCATCCACCTGCTTACGGGAGCCTGTGTGCCAAGCATGGAGCTTATTGGTGAATGAGAATAAGACACAACCCCCTGCCCTTGAGGAGCTCCTACTTCAGGAGCCCAACTAAGAACATAAACCATTCAACAAATGCAGTAGAGCCTTTGAGACCTCGCTTTATTTCTCAGCACAAGCTCCAGTTGGGGAGTTGGCGATAATTGAAAAGTAAGAAACTAAAAAGCAAATAACTGCTGATCCTTGTTTTCTGCCTGTATGAATTATTATAGGTTACGATTTACGGAGTGATAGCTTTGCTATTTGACATGCACAATCTCAGTTAATTCTTACAACGATCTCCCTGAAACAGACATTGGTATCAGAACATCTTAAGTCACAAGAACCTGAATACTGGGCTCTCACTGGCCTAAATCTTAGAGTCATTTAATCATCTCCTCAGCAGGGAGGAGGGAAGCTCCAGGGATGTGGGGCAGCTCGATGGTGCCAGGCATCTCTGTGTTCTCCCGACCCTCCCTAGCGACATGCTTATGGCAGCCCTCAATATCACATTCTCCTATGACAGCCTCCAGAGGAGAAAGAAAGGAAAGTAAGAGAAAGGAATCTTCTCCATGTCTTTTATTATAGAGAAAACTATTTCCCCAAGAGATTTGCACTGTCAGCCTATTGGCCAGATCTGTGTCTACTCCAGCTGTGCAAAGGGATGAGAAGACACGGAACCATTACACTCTGCTTCTGATGGGAGGAAGGCAAGGAAGACGGACGGGCTTGGCATGGGCTATCCTTATAGGATAGCACTAGGAACCAGAAACATGGGAAGTTTTTACTTATACTTGTCCCAGCCACGCAGCTGGAAGTGTCAGCATTGGGATTAAAATCCAGGAAGGTCTGATCTGGAGTCTGGACTCAATCACCACCGGATACTTTCCTCACCTGCTGTCCAAGACTACACTGAGTTTAACAACTTTGCCCATCAGGGGTATTTCCCTGCTCTTCCCATCCGACTTCCATGGAGCTCTGATGTTGTAAATCCTTTGTAGAAGGCAAGAGGCATGTGCAGTGTCTCACCAGCAATAGTGATGATTGAAATAATGAACACCCCAAGAAGGGAGCCACAGAGCAGCGCGACAGTGGAGGCATGTGTGTGGACCACGCGGGGCAGCAGCTGGAAAACCACCACACAGGCAGGGAGGGCTGGTAAACGTCTGCTGTTCCATTGAAGTTTTGCCACCAAAATGAAGTTAAAGGTGAAGGGCAGATCTTGCCCCTCCCCCCCAGACTGGTTTAGCATGAGCTGTGTCTTGCACACAGTACAATTTCAGTCATTTGCCCCCCATGACTTTTTTTTTTTTAAGATTTTATTTATTTATTTGACAGAGATCACAAGTAGGCAGAGAGGCAGGCAGAGAGAGAGAGAGGAGGAAGCAGGCTCCCTGCCGAGCAGAGAGCCCGATGTGGGGCTCAATCCCAGGACCCTGGGATCATGATCCGAGCCGAAGGCAGAGGCTTTAACCCAGAGCCACGCACGCGCCCCTGCCCCCCATGACTTTTAATGCTGCGTCATTGGAAAGTGCATTTTATTTTCCTACAAGGTACGCCAGGACTCAAATGCCCCGTAGGTGTCATGGTGAGTCAAGGGCTTCTTCTAGCAAGTGGGTGAGGAAACATAAAGAAATACTCTCCCTCTGCAAGCCCCAGGGGAGCGGCCAAGATGGAGTGGGAAAAGCCTCAGGAGGTCCCGGCTCAGGGGCGTAGGCAGAGGGTCCAAGCTTCCTGTGAATTTTCTACCCGGAAGTTGGCAGAAGTGCCAGGCTGTTCCAGAATGTGCAGCTCAGGACTCAGGGGACCGTGAGCTGGATGGGATCGGCGGGGAACATGCTGGACTACAGAGCTGCTTGTGTGGCAGTGTTCCCCGCTGGTCTGGGGACGGCCAGCTCTGCCATCTCCCCTGGTCCCGTCTTGGCACTTAGGCCGTCCTGACTGCTGAGGTGAGACTAGAGGGGAATGTGGCAGACAGAGTGATAGCTCCCCAGACATATCCAGTCCTAACCCCGGGAACCTGTGACTATGCTACCTCACTGACCAAAGGACTTGGCCGATGGGATTACGTTAAGGATCTAAAGATGGGGGAGATTAGCTTGGATGAGTCAGGTGGGTTCACTCTACTCACCAGGGGCCTTATAAGGGAAAAGTGTGTGTGTGGCCAGGTGGGGAGGTTGGGGGGGGGGGTAGGAAGAAGGTTCAGAGAGAGATTTGAAGATGGAAGAAGCAGCCATGAGGCAAGGAATGGAGGCAGCTTCCAGAAGCTGAAAGACACAGAAATGGATTCTCCTGAGCCTTGCTGACACCTTGATTTTAGCCCCATAAGACCAGTTTGGGACTTCTAAGCTCCGGAACTGTAAGAGAACAAATGTGCTTTATTTTAAGCCACTTTGGTCTGTTTAGGTGGTTATGGCAGCCAAAGGAAACCGCCACAGGGGAGACGCAGGTGCCTAGCTGAGAGCCTCTAGACAAGGACAGGATGGTCAAAGCCCCATGGACGCAGATGGTGGCGGGGGGCGGGGGCTTGTATGCTGTGTGAGGACACGGCCTCAGCTGCCCTGTGGCCTCTGTGCCCCCCTCCACTACTGTCCACACTTGTCAACTATCCTCCCCATCCTGGACCCTTTCCCAAAGGGTGTGGGAGACCCCTGTTTGGAGCCAGGAACCGCCTCTCGTCTCTGAGCTAGAAATACACAAAATGACTTTTTTTTCAGAGCTAAAGGGCTGATGACTGGGTCCTTGATTTAGGGGCTCCTGCCCACTTCCTGGGTCACACTGAAGTGCCCCAGTGTGTTTCTCTTCCAAAGTGTTTTCCCTGCTCTAGTTTTAAACGATTCAGCTGATGGGCCTGCTGGCTCCCTCCTCTCTCCCTCAGGCTTCCTGGGAGTCTTGGTTCATTACACCCATTAGCACTTCCATGCTTCTCCCCAGCAGGAGATTTTCAAAGCATTAGTTCAAATGGCAGCCGCCTCCCCTGCAGCAGTGTGTGGGCCTCCTGGCTCTGTTCTGGTTCCCTCCCCTGTCCCTTGGCAGTGGAGACATCCCAGGTGGCCTCTGCTTTGTGAGACCTGTTTCTGGTTCGAGAAAGCTGTGTGCCCTTGGGCTTTACAAGGATTGCATTCCTTTGCAGTGGCTGTTCCCTGCTTGGGAAGGTAATCACTTTCAGATCCTATGGAGAAAGTCGGGGGGGGGGGGGGGGGGAAGACCCAGGGTGCATGAAACCTGCTTTCAGCCTGCATTCTGGAGTTTTCCTTGTTTTACCTGAGTTGACTGTGATCACAGGGCACGGCATGGGCTGTCTGACTCAGGTTAGCGACCTCATTAGAGAGCGTCTGAACAAAGACGCGGGACTTTTCTCCATCTCCCGGAACAAACGCCCCTGCTGTGGGCCCCTCATCAGATAAGGCTGGGAAAAGGTATATCTGGTTTATGGCAAGAGCATCTTGCTCTCTGAATTGTTGGTTGGAAACTGGTCTGTGCTTCACTGGGAAGCATCCAGAAGACATGATTAATTGAATGTAGAAGACCGCATTGGGCAGGATTAGCTCTGCAGATAACCAGCAGCATCTGGGGCTCAGAACATCGAAAACTACGAATTTCGAATAGTAAGAATGCCCTCCCAAGTCCAAATGTCAATGGAAGGTATTTAATCCAGCTGCATATTTTTTTTAAAGATCCTTTTCCCATTATTTAGGCAGAGCTATGGCTGATAGGAACTTTTTTAAAATTTTTAATTTCTTTAAATTAACATAATGTAGTATTATTCCCAGGGGTACGTGTAGGTCTGTGAATCGTCAGGTTTACACACTTCACAGCACTCACCATAGCACATACCCTCCTGAAAGGAGCTTTTATACAAGCAAAAGCCTCCACGAATCTATGGTCCAGATGTAGATGAGGTCAGTTGGAAGGGCGTATAGGCTAAGAAATGGGCTCCTAACAACCAAGAACATATTATATTGACAAAAATTTATGAGCAACCGGGACTATGTTATATTAACAACGAAAGTACATGCCCTTTGGCAGCTTCTGGTGAAATAATTTTTTTAAATGGCATGCGTGCTGGCACCCTCTTCCCACAGCAGTGGCAGACATTAGTAATTGACCACCATACTTTCCCTGCTAGACCAAAATGTTGCACGAGAATCCTTCTCTGCACAGCTAGCGGACAAGCTTTGCCATGCAAGATGAAACTCTGGTTGGCACATTAGTCCCCCCATCAGGAACTTCCTTCAAAATCCCTTCAGATTTTGAGGATTTAGCTCCATAGGATGTCTACATATCTAGAGCAGTGAGCTAGGCACTGGGACAAAAGGGATGTAAGGGAGGCTTTGTTGAGCTAACTGGAATTTGTAAGATCGGGGAAATCCTCCCAGGAGAGACAGTATTTCAGTTGGCCTGTTAAAGGGAAAGAGGGGCTTGAGACCAAAGAGAGGGCCAAGAGCATGAACAGCCAAGATGATTAAAAAAAAAAAAAAAAAAAAAGCTCCTGGCATGCTCCAGGTCACATAATGATGGGGTGGGGGATATGACTAGGAAAATAGGCTGAAGTCCTTGGGAGAAGGGACTTGAATGCTGTACTAGGGGTTTCCTGCAGCAAATAGAGAGCTGATGAATATCTGTGAAGAGCGACCCAGAGCCTACTATGTTTTAGAAAGGTAACTCTTCCTGCAACATGTGGAAGCTTTGCACCAGGTAGACCCAGAGAAGGGAATCGAATATCTTAAAGGAAAGGATGTAATCCCTCCATTTCCCTTCTGACAGCACAAAGCCTTACAGTCAGCTTGTTTCTGGATTGATGACATTGATCCAGATTTCTCTTCTCGAATCATGGGAGAGCCTCTCCCTCCTGCTCCCGTTCTCCCCCTGCTGGCGGCCTCTAGTGACCTGTTCTACTCTAGGCTGCCCCACTAGACTGGACTCTCCCTGAGGGCAGGGGCCTGGAGAAGTCCCCTGTCATCCCAGGACCAGCCTATTCCCCACCGACAGAAGAGGCCCCATAGATGTTTGTGGAACTAATTCCCTGTGGGAGGTTCCTCTTTTTATGACCTGCACCCCTACCACATATTCTGCCCCCGCTGAGCAGATCTCCCCATTTTACAAGCAGGAAAGGCTCTTTCCAGGCTCCAATCTCTGACCCCCTTCCACCTGAATGGAAGGTGTCTTTCCTTCATTCACCCAAACCCAGTCCACATGCCTACCTCCTAAGAAGTCTATTCTGAGTAACACATAGACATCAGTCTAGAGCTTGGGGCTTCTGAATCCATGGGGTGTTTGCTCCTTCCATGCCCCTGCCTCCTGGGAAGGCCTCGCTCCCCTTCGCTTCCAGAGGCTTAGTTAGCTCAGGCTCAGAAAAGGGTAGAACTAGCAGCAGCCATCCCCAGCCCCCTCTGCCGTGGTATGGTGGAGAACTGAAGCCCTCCTGTCCCCAGTTCATGAGTGGCAGAGTCAGAATTAACTTGGTCCCCTGACCTCTCTACCATCTATAAAAACTTGCAGCTGTCTCTCCTGTTCATGGAGTATATGATCCATGAACTTTCTGCAAATAGTTGCTCATGGAGGTGACAAGCACCTATAGATTACTGACTCTGAAAGAAACATTTTTTTCCCCCAAATAAAATCCATTTTACACCACAATGGCATGGAACATGATTTTTAGGGAGTGATGGTGCTTCAGAAGGCTCTCCACGATCTTGTCTCCTGGTGTTCACATAAATCCCAGTTGCTGTCACCGTATTGGCAATGAGGTCAAGACGAATTAGCACTACACGGGGGAGAGTGAGTAGACAGGGCTCCTGAAGGAGGGAACCGTGATCAAACCTGCGCCACAGGCCTGGCCTGGACTTGTTACTTTGTTGTTACTGTCGTTGGCGTTTCTTCCTGTTTCGAGATTCTGCAGCTCAGGTCTGAGATGCTCCATTCTCCCTGAAGGACCTAGGAGACACCTGGGGTAAGGGGACAGGACGGACGGTTGACTTTCACGTATTCAGTTCCAGCTCAGGGTCACGGACAACGCCGTCTTCCATATCTCGTTTATTCCTCGCACACCCAGCAAGGCAGGCATGGGCTGTGACTCTGTCCACTCTGGTGGACTTCGTTACTGTGCTGGTAATGTCAGGGTCCAGTTGTCAGCTACACAGTACTGTCCGGGAAGTGATACAAATTGTACTTTGTGTTCATTTGTTTATCTTTGCATTATGCATCCTGTTTTAGAACATAAATAATTTGCACTGATGGGTTTCCTTTCCATAAAAGGGGTTAATAATAGCTCTTACTTACGAGTGCGGTCATGAGAACGACAGAGGTGATGTATATAAGCTAATCAGAACAGTGTCGGGCACATGGCACCCATTCAAAGTTTCTTTTTCAATTGTAGTTACTATGCTGATGACACTGTGTTTGTTTGGTATGATGTTTTCTTTCCTTTCAACATGAAGCTAATTCTTTTTCTAAGAACAAAAGTGACACAAGGAAAACAAAATGGAGACTAGCAATGAATCATATTAAACACTTTTAATACATTGGCTAGATTATTTTAGATCCTTTTTGTAAACATATGCACATACATACATATAAAACATATTTCCAGAGGAACCTGACTGGATCAGTTGGAAAAGCATTTGACTCTCCATCTCTGGTCATGAGTTTGAGTCCCACGTTAGGGGTAGAGAGAACTAAAAATAAAACTTTCAAAAAAATGTATTTCCGAAACATTTTAAGCTACCAAGAATTTAACCCATGAAGTGTCATTCATTTAACCACTTACTTAAACAACAGCTATTGTTGAGAATTGGTACGCCCAGCACTGCTTGGAGAAGGTGTTGAACGAGGCTGTACTGCCTTCTCAGAACTTTGAGACACTGGCTTGGAATGAGTGACTTTGAGAAGCTTATAGGATTTCTGTAAGAGAAACAAACTTGGTTTGCTGACACCAGAATAGTCCTGTAGGCTCCTTCATTTGACCCTCCTCAAGAGCCTTAAAGACATCTGCCCCTACCCCCAATGTACTCCCATCTCAGCCCTCCCCTCCTTCCCAGACCCCATGCTCTCAAACCTCAGACCTCCTACCCCCTTACCCCCATACCTCAGCCCTTCCTTTCCTCCACCCCACCCATGCCCTCACACATCAGACCTCCCCTACCCCCTACCCCATGTCCCTACTCCTCAGCCCTCCCCTTCCTCCATCCCCCATGCCCTTACACCTCAGACCTCCCCTCTCTCCTCCCCCATTACCCCACACCTCAGCCCTTCCCATCTTCCATCCCCCTCATGCCCTCACATGTCAGCCCTGTCCTCCTCCCCACCCCTCTAAGCACTTAGACCTTCCCTCCTCCCTCCCCTGCCCCACCCTCACACCTCTCTCCCCTCTCTCCAACACACACTTTGGTCAAGGTGGTGGGGATGGCCATTGTTCCAACTGACCTTCTGAGAAGATTCTTGGGTTGTGTGAAAATCGAGATGTTAATTTTTATAGGGAAACGTGATTGTCTCAGCAAAAAGCTCATTCACTGATAAATATAAGAAGGGCACCAGCAGGACTAGTTGCTGTTGGCAGTTAATCAGACTTCATCCATCCGGAGGTAAAGGCCGGCCCTCACACCCGGCTATGTTCAGGGAGCCGTTTAGGCACTCAGAGCCACTGTGAAGACTGCCAGTAAACCCCGGCCAGATTGCCAGGGAAGGAGTAGTGGGTGTGTATTATTTATGTTCCCCTTTCAAAACAAGCCCAACAAAAGAACAAAGCTTTCCTTCTGCTGGCAATGTTAGCAGCTCGGGCATATGGCGCTCCCTGGCTCTCTCTGCTGAGGGGTGGGCGTCCAGGCTGCTGAAGGTACTGCCCGCAGCCATCTGCCAAGTGCCACCTCTTCCCTCGGAGCCGAAACCTGACTGTGAAGCAGGACCTCAGGAGGGAGGCAGGCGGAGGAAAGCAACTTGGAGAGAGGACACAATCTGGTGACACAGGAAATGTGCTCCTCTAGATTGCTGCTCGTTGCGTGTGTGGTCCAAGTCCCATCTCCAGGAGAGGCGTGAGATGATGCGTGTGAGAGAAATGAAAATGAAGGGCAGGGGCAGGAATTGAAGGGAAAAGGGGGGAGCAGGGAACAGGGAAGCTTAGGCATGCGAGGGAAGCTATTTGTAGCTTCCTGACCACAATTTCTCTCTCCAAGATATTTTGTTATTTCTAGCCCCTCTCACAGATGCTTATGAAAACAGTCACAATGAAACCACCCACAGGGGGTGAAAACTCTGTTTGCAGAATTGACTTGGGCCACAAAATTAATGTGTCCTTCAATGTGGCATAACAATAATCCTTTTGTGCTCAGGGGTTCTGAATTGAAAGACGGGGAAAATCCTGGCAGGGCTTGTGGCATCAGTCTGGCCCTTTTTTGTGCAATAAACTTGACTTCTGTGTCCCCGTAATCAGACATGTAGCACAGGAGGAGGCAGTGGTAGAAGTCCCAGAGCACTGAGCTTGGGGCGGGGCGGGGGTGGGGGTGTGTGGTGCGCGGGGAGTGGGGGTGGAGGGAGGGGGGGTGCGGTGTGCGGGTGGGCGGGTGCACATGTGCAATTGCTTGAGGCAATTAAAAATAGTTTCCATGTGTGATTTTGAACGTCACAGACTGCATGCTGCTGGGCGCAGAGGGACTTGCCATTGTCTAGGCACACTGATGCTAAGGGACCTGCACAGACACCCGCACATTTTTTAAAAACCAAGACGAAACACACATTTGTCCCTGGAGATGATGTAATCCCCTGAAGACGGATGTTTTCTTGGCTCATACTCTGAGCTGTGGAACTTATTACCTTAAGCTAAGATGAACTGGGCTGGGTCAGGTTTTCTTCCCCTATGTTTCTCCTCCTCTCAGAGACCCAGGGGTCTCACCGACTTCCTGAAATGGCAGCCTCACACCTGTGAGAGTCACAAGAGGAGCCCTTATCTTCTTGCTCCCAGCGTGCCTGGAGACCAGAGCCTTTCAAGGGTTGCTAATCCCTCAGCAAAGAGACAAGCATCTCTTTAAGTTTAGAAAAAAATAAATGGGAAAAAAATTAGAGAAATTGGAGCACTTTCATTTTCTAAAGAGTATTTCTCTTCTAGGATAAAAATAACATGATGTTCCCTGACCTTTGCCTCTCCATCCTTCCCTGGAGGAACCCTTTGGGGTAGTCCAAGGACCTTTGGCCTTTGTAGGTGGGATGCCCTGGGGAATATCCCATTGGTGCTGATGTCAGGCAAAGTCTAGGATCTGTTACTACTCTATCTGATGCGTCCTGTTCCTGATGTTTGCCTCATGGAGCTCTCTGCGTTGCCTTTCTTCCCAGCCAACAAATAAAATCTGAAAGTATCAAATTTAATTTGCAAGAAAGAGGAGAGGAGGAGGAAATGCAGTACTTGCTAGTTCAAACACGCATTCCTTAATACTAGCTCCAGGTTTGGTCCTGGCGATGCTCTGTCTCCTGCAGGGACCCTCTGCTCCACAGTGAGCGAGTTTTGCCATGAGCCCCTTGGATCGAAGCCATGTCAGAAAACGAGGCGTGCTTTGGATCCCAGCCCCTAGCAACTGGGGGAACTGCCATCCCTGAGGGCTGGGCTCAGCACACACTTCCTGTAGAGGACCTGACAGTAAGCACTTTAGGCTCTACAAGCCAAGAAGCAAAATTTAGCAACCGTTCTCACTGCAAAGCTAACAGACCTTTGGACATTTTACAATTTACATTTTCAAATGTAAAGACCATTTTTAGCTCTTGGGCTCTACGGAAGGTGCAGGAAGCCAACACATGCTGCCCCTTGGCAGGCTCCCCGGAAGTGGCTGTGCTTACCTCCGAGCCAGAGGACACCCCTCGCCTCTCGGAGTCCCCAGATCCATTTGAAGGCCACAAAAGTTTTGAGAGAACCTGTCTTTAGGTTGAACTACACTTTGCCCTCCTGTAGTTATTCCTGAAGAATTACTTTAATAACTGGTTTTAATCCTTTTCAGAGCTGATTTAAGTGTCTAGAAGTCTCTTTCGGTGGAAATGCTCCTCTGTAGCTCATTCCCCTTCTTCGCAGCCACGATGGAAGCATCTGTGAACGTGCTGGAGTCCTCACGGGAATAAACGCTTGTGTTGTGCTGTGAGGCGAAGAAACAGTGAGGAGGCCCTGGGGTTTGGTGGGGAGGCTCTTGGCCCTACACGACGTGTCCCTCTGCGGCACTGTCCATGAATTCCTGTTTCTTCTTCCATGTTTTCAGCCCGATGCCTTTTCTGAGGAACGTCACCCATGCCGGTTCTCCTTGTCTGCCCACTGGCTGAACCAGCTCACCCCCTCTTGGAATTCAGTGCTTCTGATCTTCCAGTGGGCTGGAAACCTGGCTGCTGAGAGAACGCAGACCTCAGGAGCCTGGGGGTGGGGGGGCTTTGGTATTTGACTCAGATACTTTCTTCAATGACGTATTTAAACCACTCGGAGGCAAATTCTCCCTCTTTCTCTATTCCTCTCTCCTTGCCTCCCACTCCCTCCCAAAAACCAGCTAGGGTTTGCGGAATCATGAATGCCTGCCAGGAGTGTGGCTTGTCATTTGTGTCATTTACCAATTATAAATTCCTCAAGGGCAGTGGCTTTCTTAACATCTGAGCCTTAGATCCTGGTCCAGTGCTTTCCTGGTAGTAAGATTAAGATGCATAGATCATAGGGTTTAGTGACCAAAAGCAATCAAGCCTTAGGGATATGACAGAGGGAGCCAACTTCCCATATGCTGTCTGTTTCCACAGATCCGTCACTGGCTGTCAAGTAACCTGGATGTCGTGGTTTATGTAAATGTGAACAGGCTGTGTTCGTCCTGTTGCTCAGGTACGTGTGGGGCTCCGGGCTTGGCGGTGTGGATGTAGTCTCTGTTTGTAGTTCCAGATTCTGGGAGGTAACCATGAGCTTTAACTAATTATACCCTACATCACCCCCAGGAGGTAGGTAATGATTATAGATGTGCTGGGCTGAAGTAACTCAGAATGTCTTAATAATCACTTAATAGAATCTTATCATGAGAAGCAAATTGCATTAAATGGGCAAATGAAGTTGACTGTGAGAAGCCGAGTTAGGAAATAAAATGCTATGGGGGGTTTTATATGGGAAAAATCCAATTAACACCTTTTTAAAAGAGTTGGCCCCATAGCTTTTTCATATCCCTCGCAGTGCCTATCACAGGGTTATGCCCTGAATGAATACTTTCTCAATCAATGTGAAGGAAATTATGGGTAAAAGCGGGGGGGATGCCTGTGAAGGGTACATGGGGGATGGGGAGGCAGGTGCAAAAGCCATCTGAGATCACAATTCCACTTAGCGGCAAATGGCAAAATGATTTGATTGTGAAGCCACTGGGACAAGCTTTACAAGGAAGACCCAATTTTTCCCCTCATTTTATTCTTAAGCAAAACGGCTGGTATGCAAAATGCCAACTAGGTATTTGTATGCTCAGTGGATGGGCACTCTGTTTATCCAAATCTGGGGAACCATAGTGTTGAAAGAGCCAAGCCTGGATGTTAAGGCAGCAAGACAACAAAGTTGGTGAGAGGAGGAGTCAGGTAGTGTAGGGTCCATATAAACACCCTAGGTTTGATGGCTGGAATTTTGTGTCAGCCGGGAAGATAGGGAGACACCATGGAAGCTGCTATGAGACTCTTGCGACTCTGAAGACACAGAGGCAGGTGAACTGTCCTCTGCTGAATGATTCTGGGGAGGATAGTGGTCAGTAATGGAGCTGGGCTTCAAAAAACACAAAAAAGCAACAACATGGAAGGTGGTGGAAAGGCATGCACAGAATCGAGAGCGCATGTCCAAGATCCACGGGTCCAGCACGATATGCAGGGCGATCAGCGTAAAGTGGCGGACCAAAGCAGCAACCAAAGATGGATGCTTGTGCCTGAGACTCAAATTGGACCCCATTTAGAGCAACAAGAAAAATTGTGCTCCAGAAATAGCACACAGGATCAATGGATCCTAAAGCTGAATCCCACAGCCAGAACACACACATATATGTACATATGTATATATACATTCATACATATGGAAAACTCCCAACTAGCCCAAGAGGACCCCCTAAGGAGAGCTGAGTAGAAAGGGGAGAAGAGTGAGCCTTCACTTTTTCTACATACAGTTGTATTACTTGATTTCTTCCTTTTTATAAGGAACATGCATCCAGGTAAAACAACTACCACATAGTATGTTAAAAAATAAAATGGGAAGGTAGTAGAAGTGCATATCACTTAACAGAAAGGACAATGGGACTTTGGTGTTTGCGGAGAGAAATTGCCTCCCTTGTTACTTGAAAGACAAGATGGACCCTAAAGTTGTTTCATAATGTTTAAGGGGGTCCTGGGATTTATTTTTCTCAAAATGAAAAAAAAAATTCTCTTTGTCTTTCTTCTGGATGCTCTTGTAGCTCCAACCATACTAGGAGCCTTTTTGTGACCACTGTTTGCCTGCATTTCCTTTACTTAGCACCTCACGTGCTTACTGCAGCGAAGCCCTCCTGCACTGCGTGGGGTCCCTAAATCAGCCTCATTTCCCCGGTCCTGAGACCGAGGCGCCGCTCTGGCCATTACTGCCTAATGACATGTTCTGTTGCTTATGTTGTCTCATATCTGTGATGCGCAGACCTCGGGGATGCATTTTCACGTCGTTCTAATTGAGCACGGAACATTCTGTTTTTCTGCCCTGTCGGGGTGACTAATGAGAGAAAACAAGCAGGTGCAATGTGTGGTCAGGGTCATTTTCCTCCCGTGGAAGACCAGCAGCAGCAGAGGGCACAGCAGCAGAGAAAATGAAGAGGTGACGCACACTTGTCCAGCATCGCCCCAAAACTTGAGTTGCCTGCTGCGGCTTCCTGGACCAGGCTGCTTCTCCCCACAACATCTCCGCATTAATAACCTAATGGATTCTCCAAACTGTGCTCAGATGTGAATCGCCGATGCTTCCAGAATGCAGTTAGGTCTCTCAGCAGAACAGATTTCTGCCGACTCCTTGAGGAATTTTAATAACATGTCATTTAGCAAATTAGAAGGTGAAGCAAATTAAATACAGTAAATCAAAGCAAAGCTGGAAAAACAAAGTAGATGCAAGCAGATCTTTTCAAAGCATGCAGATTTGAAAATGTAAGGTTTCCAAAGGATTAGCAAAAAAGGGGAAAAGTTACCATAGCAACTCCCAAAGTCCTCCTTGCTAGCTAGCCTCCACAAGGTTTCAAATGCTCCACCCCGTCCAGGGGGAGAAGTGGGAAGAAGTGGGACACGTTTAAAGACGGTTTAAGGTTGGGTTTGTTTGTTTTAAATAAGGGAGATAAAGAAACAAGCATGCCTGTAGGGGATTACAGTTCACCTTTAAATGCCCTGAGCAGCCCTCTAATGCAGATTTCAGGAAAAGAACAGAAATGCCTCCAGTAACGACGACTGATCGCTAGGTGGCGCTGTTGTTCCACTGCTGGGTGCTGCAGGGGCTTTCCCCTCGCTAGAGAAGCATTCTTCCGTTCCCAAGCAGGTGCTCTTCCCTGAGCCACCCTAACATCCATGTGTTCAAAGAAGTATCTATAAAATATCTACCAAGTGGTAGAAACATGTGGGTCTCTCCACTAAACAGGTGAACAAAACAGTCTGCGGAGCTCCTAGAGCAAGAGAGACAAGTGATCAAATGCAATAATTACACGATGTGGTCAGATCAGGCTTCTGAAATAGAAAATAATGGTGGGCAACTGCCTTTACACAAACTGGTCAAGAAGACCTTTCTGCTGAGTTTTTAGGCTTCACTCCACCATCTCCCACACACAAAGAGATAGAGGATGAGGACCAAGCAAAGGGAGGGTGGGGGTCACCTTGACCGGAGCACAGCAAGGAAAAGAGGAGTATAGGGAAGGATAAGCAGAGAAGGGCCGGATCGTACAGAAACTTGTAGTCATGGGAAGGCCTCAGTTCAGCTTTTATTCTTAGGGCCAAGGGAAGCCTATGGAGAGTCTCAGTAGTAAAGTGAGGTTATTTGACTGAAATAGTTTGCTTTTCACACTGTTGTAATTCCTGTTTTATCACCTTTACTTTAGATCTGTGGGAACACTTAGAAAAAAACATATTCAGGAGAACAATTTCATATTTTTATGCAGCTATGTGTTTTTTTAATAGTTATAAACTATAGGATGTAAAGCTTAAAATTTTTGCTGGTGGGGAAGAGTTTAAGAAGTCAGAGAGAAGCAGGCAAAATATTCAGTGAGCGAACACTAGGTTTTGATAAGTCAGAAAGCTGAATTTGGCAGTCCCTCCTCCTAGTACTTCTCATACTGTGTTGTCATTACTTTCTACCTTGTCTTCTGCCCCCACTAGACTCTGGGCTTGGAGGCAGGAGACACACTTTAGAGATAAGGACTCTCTTGTCCTTCTGAGTAACAAATGATTAGCATAGGAAAACAGTAGACTCAAATGTTGGAGGGTTGGATGGATGGTTGGAGGAATGGATGGATGGAGGGATGGATAGATGGAGGGAAGAATGGAGGATGGATGGGCAGGCAAAAGGTAAGAGGTGCCACAGCTGGATAAGTGAGACTGACTTCAGCATTTTAGTGACTTTCTCAAAGATAAATCATTTTCAACTTCCAGGTGTAAGACAAAACATTTCTCTGGCCTGCTTGCATATGTACCAAATATCAATTGAGCACCCCCTGTGTATTAGATCAGGTATACAAACATGAGTAAAACATTGTAACAATCCTCAAGCTACTTAGGGCCAATAAAGGACATGAGACCAAGCATAACTGATCCACGGTTTATTTTTTCGAGATTTTATTTATTTGAGAGTGAGAACTGGAGAGAGAGCGTGAGAGTGCACATACATAGAAGGAGAAGGAGAGAGAGAAGCAGACTCCCCGCCAAGCAGGGAGCCTGATGTGGGGCTCGATCCCAGGACCCTGGGATCATGACCTGAGCAGAAGGCAGATGCTTAACCAACTGAGTCACCTAGGCGCCCCAATCCACAGTTTAGAAAGTGTTATGCACACAAAATGAGGTGTGCAGTAGGTGTTGAGAAGAGGAAAACTTTCATAAAAGTGACATGTGAGTTCCATCTCAAAAGAGGGGAGCTTTCCTTCTGGGATGACAGAGCCCTGAGCCTCCACTAAGAGCTAGGAGTGGCAGCTTCTTCAGGCTGTGCCTAAAGGAAAAGGAATGCAAAGCCTTTCCCTACTCTCTCCCCGTTTTGCGAGTCCAGGATGCTTCCATCTCCCAGGGCATCTAGACAGCCCAGCTTCCCAGACCACAAGCTGTAGGCCACCATTGAGTATGTTCTGGGAGAATGCTTTTGTTTTTCTGCCCTGTCAGGGTGACTTTCTGTCAATGCTCTGAGCAACGTCCCTCATCAGTTAGGAAAATACAAGTCAAAATACCACAAAATGTTTGGGTCAGGGAGTCAGCCAGAGCTTCGCAAAGCCAGGGGGCCTTTTATTTTATTTTATTTTATTTTATTTTATTTTTTCCCACGGGGCCTTTTAAAGGGCCTCCATTTTGTTAGAATGGTTTACAAACATGTGATTTCCACCAATAATAGATTTTAGTCCAATTCTGTTTTCTACCTTATTGATGGCTTATGGAAGATTTCCAATGCAGGTTTTGAAATCATAAAATTCCATGTGGATGGAACCAAGCGGTGTATAGCTTATCATCTAGAGCTCGAGTCGCACCGAGAACTCTGCAAGGTTTCCTTTTTAGGATGGGACTGTGGAGAATAACACATTGAGAACAAAGAATGAAACTCCTCTTTTCTGAACCGAATGAAAGCATTTTAATGGTTGCGTCCCAGCCTCAGCAGGGCAGGTAAAAAGTGATTGCCCCTCCTCTATAGAAGATCCGAACCAGCCTCAAAAACGAAGCAAAATACCCTGTATGCTGTGTGAAACACAGTAGAGAATCTGGAATGCAGGTGAGCTCCGGCAAGTGTGCACAGAAATGGCAAATCGTCCCTTTCCCTACGGTTCTGACATTGTTTCCACAAATTGCAGGCACCTTGCAGCCAGTAAGATTCGAAAGGAAAGAATGGAGATTTTGTCCGCCGTCAGTGCCAGTGGTCAGGGACAGCAAGAAACAAGCTGGTGAAGTGGGTTCATATGCACATGCAGTCACTTCTTCACATGCTCAGATTTCCTAGATATGTTATTAATTCCAGCTACACCAGCGCTTCTGGACACTGCCGCCCCAGCGGAGCATCCTACAGAAGGGGAAGCGTGTGGCGTCATGTAGCTGTAGGTACAGCGGCCGCGAGGATTAGGTTAGAACCTCTCGCAGTGGGTCAGGTCAGGGCCGGAGGCTGGGGAGAAGCCATAGCTGCTAGGCCATGTCAACCCACCTGGAAGACTGTCCTCCACCAGCAGCCAAGTCCACCTCTGTTCCAAGATTCCTGAGACTTTCTGTAGGAGATTTAGGGAATAGTTGAGTCTAAACCCTTGGGTCTTAGCAAACACCAGCACCACTTGGCTTCATCACAGAGGACCTCTGGCTCGCCTGCTTACGACTCACCAGCCCCAGAATTCTCAGGAGCAGAGCTGACCTAGAGATAATCCATTCTTGGGCCATGGCCACAAGTCTCCATCTGGATCTATTCATGGGGGGGTGAGGGGGGGTGGAAGCCCACTGGGCTCAGCAGGTAAGGCAACCTGACTCATTCTAGGCTATCTTGCTTCCAAGAGCCTTGGGAAAGTGAGTATGAGCAGTGAAGTCCGTGTTCTCCCTCCTGCTTCACAGAAGAAAGTGTTTTCTTGTCCTTTGTGAGTAGGATTGCCTATGTAAGTATCCAGAAGTGAAACCACAGGTAACCAAGCAGTGCTGACCGGCATGCCGGCAGCCTCTTCCAGGACTGGAACAAACTCGCGCATTCCCAGTATACTGTCAGTCAAGCCAAAACATTTAAGATTTTATTTTATTAAACATTTTATTTATTTATTTGACAGAGATCACAAGCTGGCAGAGAGGCAGCCAGAGAGAGGAGGAAGCAGGCTCTCTGCGGAGCAGAGAGCCCAATGTGGGACTCGATCCCAGGACCCTGGGATCATGACCTGAGCTGAAAGCAGAAGCTTTAACCCACTGAGCCACCGAGGCACTCCTAAGATTTTTAAGTAATCTCTACAACCAGCGTGGGGCTTGAACTCACAACCCTGAGATGAAGGGTCCCACATTGTCGGAGCCAGCTGGGTGCTCCCAGGTTAAAACAATTTTGTTACAAAACTTAAGCTGAGTAAATAAAAACTGAATGAACCAGAGCTGACTGAATGGAAACAAGTGTTGTTCGCCCTGTGTGATGGGTGTTCCCCTGTGGATTCCCCTGTAACTCCTCTTTGAAATCTACCCTTGAAATTGACCATGTGAATATGTCACAGCAGGATGCCCGAGGGGGGAGGGGTTGATTGGCTTTTATCCCGGAGTGGGAAAGGAGTGGGAAAGTAGGGCCGTGTTCAGTACATGGTCACCTGTATAAATTCATGCTTTTCCCTCACTCCTTCACATTGTCAGCATCCTCCAGATGGGTGCTTGCAGACAGCTGGGGCCTTTGCGGTGGGGGGAAGGGGGGCGCTAGCCAGGACTCTCTTCCCAGGGTTTCTGCTGCTTAGAACAGTGTCCTGGCCTCAGCTGCTGGGCCATGGGTGGGGCCAGATGATTCCAGCTGGCAGCTACTGAGAGTCTGCACCCCAAAGCGGGTGGCAGGGGCTGCCTCAGACTTGCTGGAGCTCGGGTTAGTCCAGGAGGTTCCCGGATTCACAGAATCCAACAGCAATAGGCTTATGTAGGTTTCTATTATAACACAATTTCTTTAATATCTCCACAGTTACTACCAGAAAATATTTACTGAGCTAATTTTGACTAAATACCAGGCACAGTGCCAGGCAACAAGTACAAAATCAGCAAGACAGATCTCAGCCCTAAGGAGAATGGAGAATGTAGATGAGTAAACAAATAAATAAAAAGATATTAGCACTGATGAAAATATTGGTATTAGAGGTGAAGGAGTTATTTATCAGTGCCTGTCTGATGGCCAATTTGAGCTCCGTTTTGAAGGGTGAGTAGGAGTTTTCCAAGTGAACTGGCTGGGGACTCCAAGCAGAGAAATGAGAGTGTGGATGAGTAGGTTGCCTTTGGAAAACTAGGTGCATTTGTTTCTATTCCTGCTTTTACAAATTACGATAAACTCAGCAGCATAAAACCACACAGATTTATTACTGTAGAGTTCTGGAGGTCAGAAGTCCAACATGAGCTAAAATCAAGGTGTTGCGTTCCTTTCTGGAAGCTCTAGGGAAGGGTCTGTTTCTTTGCCTGTTGTAGCTTCTAGCCACTGCCACGTTCTTTAGCTCATGGACCTTTATTCCATTTACAAAGCCAACAATGACAGTTTAAGTCTTCCTTATGTTCTCTTTTCTCCTCATTATGTCTCTCTCTGACCACAGCCAGAAAAAGTTCTCTGGTTTTAATGATTCATGAAATTAGGTTTAGCCCACATGAATAATCTAGGATAACCTCCCTATCTCCAGGTCCAAAACTTCAATCACATTTGCTAAGTCCCCTTTGCCACTTAAGGCAACATATTCACAAATTATGTAAATTTGGGGATTAAGGGGCGCACGCTTCTGGGGGGCCATACTTCTGCCTCCCATACTGTACATCAGTTTACCGAGTGACTTGGATGGGCCAGCATGATTAGAAAGGGTAAGTTGGAGCCCGATCATAAAAGGCCCTTATGTGTTGGTTTAAGGAGTACTCAGTTTATCCTTTGAGGGACCAAGAGCCACTGAAGGTTGTAAGCTGGGGGTTTCCCTCTTAGAGATCTCTTTGCTGTACTGGCTGGTCATAGGAATCAATGGGGGGATTGCTTGTTAGTAAGATTGATATGCAGACTTGAGATTCTCATTGAGTAGGTCCAGGGTGAGGGTGCAGGGACTGGTTTATGACCAGTCGGCTTTCCAATGCATGACTAGAGAAGTTAGTTGAGAATACGGCAAGACTGGAGGTGAGAGACCAGTGAGGAGGCTGTGTCGTGGGTCCCAGTGAGAACTAATGAACGCCTAAACTAACATAGCAAACAGCTCTGCAGATGGAAACAAGTAGGCAGATTTTGGAACATTTAACAGGGAATTATGGCAGAACTATTGGTGATCTATTGGATGCAGCGCTGGCAATGGATAAATGCATGTTGTAGAATCAGACAGATGTGAGTTCAAATCCTGACCCTGGCTATCCCCTATAAGCAAGTGGACTTTACTGAAATAATATCTCTGAATTCTAGAATCTTTGACTATTGCATGAGGATAATAGTATGAAATTTACAGAATTTATATGGATTAGCAAAAAAATCTATCTAAGGCACCTAAAATATAATAGGGACTCGGAAATGGCTGCCACTCTTTTTTTTTTTTTTTTTTTTTTTTGACAGAGATCACAAGTAGGCAGAGAGGCAGGCAGAGAGAGAGGAGGAAGCAGGATCCCCGCTGAGCAGAGAGCCTGACGCGGGGCTCAATCTCAGGACCCCGGGATCATGACCTGAGCCAAAGGCAGAGGCTTTAACCCACTGAGCCACCCAGGCGCCCCATGACTGCCACTCTTATTATTGTTGTGGTGGTGATTGATGTTGTTTTATGGTTATAAAAGGCGCTGGTGGCTGACAGAGTCTAAAGATAACTCTCGGAGTGCTGGGCTTGGACGGCCAGAGGACTGAAAGGGTCACTCACCCAGACGGAAAATCGAGGAGGGGGAGCAGGCTGTGGGTGCAGGGTGATGAGTTTGGGTCTCGAACGAGCTGAGCGGGAGGTGCAGTGGGATTCCGGGTGCAGAGTCCAGAACGGAGGAAGATATACAGGTTTGAGTCAGAAAAAAAGAAAGTCTGGGTAAAAGCTACGGTGGTTTTTCCATGGATCCAAAACTTTTAAAAGATGTCTTTGAACATGAGCCGCAAAACTGTAGGAACCAAAAGAACTACTAATACATCAAAGCCTTTTTACTGCTTAAATCACTTGGTGTGTTATAATAATGCAAAAGTAATTACCATGTTCCTGTTAACGTAATAATACCCTGACAACCGAAAGGCGTGCTTAGACAACCACAAGGCCCTAAACATTCATTCTGAGCCCTCACAGAGCTGTTTGGTTTTGGTTTTACAAGTTTGCTGGAATTAGGGTCACGAGGAGGTTAATAGACGGAGCTGGGATTCCCCTGGGAGTATGGCGGCGCCCAAGTGCAGTTCTCTGCAGCACCTGGTTCACTCTCTGGCTTTGTTAACCCAACCCTGGACCACCTGTGAAAGGCCTGCCTGTATCCTTAGTGTGCCCACTTTGGGCTCTGCTAATGCGGCTCTCCTCCCTGCTAGCTAGAGCTTTAAGGCGTCCATTCATTCTGTCCGTGGACTTGGGAAGAGGTCCAATTCCTGTTTCTCACTGGTACCTGAGGACCCAAGGGTGAAGCCCAGCTGCCTTGGGGTCCCCTGAGTCTCTAAGACATAATGATCCTTGCGACTTGGAGTTCATCTCTAGAACCTTCCTTTCAGAGTGAAAGCTTTGGTAATCTACAACTAAAATCACTTGGCAGATAGCTTCATCTAGGTCCCCTTCCATTCCCTCTAACCCACAAGCAGAATAGCTCAGGACTGGGAGTCAGGATTTCTAGGACAGAGTGCTGGGCTCCCCATCTTCCAGCTGGGTGACCTGGAACCAGACACGTAACCTCTCACTATAGCAAGATGTACCCATTCCATGTTTTCATTTTCTTTTAAATACAGATCCCTTGTTCAAATGAGATCTGAAGTAGAAGCCAAAAATACGAAGCAGGGAACAAGGCACTGTGCCGTAGAGGTGTGAGCATGGCAGTCCCAGCGTCTGTTAACTTGCCCCCACAAACCAGCGGAGCCCCTGAGGCAGCCCTGGGCATCTTTACACAGTACACTGCAAGAGGTCCCTTAGTGTTCTCATGGTCTCCCCTTCAGAAGTTCTGCTCATTCCATCTCCTTACTGGAACCCGTCATTGTCTACCCAGGGGTCCAGAGATGGCGTCTGAACTCAATCTTTCATTTCAGGCTCCCCACAGCCTGACTTGGACTGACCCTTCTGACTTCAAATTCTACTATGTCCACCACTGCGACCCTCTGGTCTCATGATGGTCCCCGAATCATACTTACGTTGTCCTGCCTTTTTACTCAACTCCTCTCCCTGACTTACACACTGTATTAGTTTTCTGTTGCTGCTGCCCCACGTGACCATATCTCAGTGGCTTAAAAATATGTTTGTTATCTTACAGTTTGAGGTCTGAGGTCAGACTCAAGTCTCTCAGGGATAAGTGCCGGTGTTGACGCAGAGTCCTTTCTCTTCCGGATTCCAGTGGAGAACCTGTTTCCTGGCCTTTTCCAGCTCCTGGTGTTGGCCCTTTCTCCATCTTCAAAGCCAGCAATGTTGGCATCTCTCTGGGCTTTTGTTCTGTAATCACACCTGCCTCTGCCTCCCCTCTTCTCCCTCCCTCTTCTACTTCTGTGGATCTTTGTGGTTACAGTGGGCCACCCAGATAATCCAGAATAATCACCCCACCTCAAGACCCTTAATCACATCTGTAGAGCTGTCTGACGTAATCACAGTTTCCAGAGCCTTGAACAGTTTTGAGGGCCACGGTTCTGCCCACCACACAGCCTAGTAGCCATCCATCCACGCCCTGTGTGAGCAGCAGACTTGACTGGGGAGTGAGGAAGATCGCAGGGATAAATGAACGCTTCACTACAGCCACCCAAACTACTGCAAAGGAACTCCCAGCCATAATCCTGTGGGCCTTCCCACCTCTGAGGGTGGCTCTCTGGCCATTTCCCACACACAACATGGTCACCTCATTCTGTCCCTCCCGTTGCCTCTGCCCCCTCCCCCTTTTGTTTCTCCACTCTCTTCCTCTCCCCATGGATTGACACTGAGAATTCTAGGTTCTTCTCACTCGGTTACACAAAACACTTAAACTTCTTCCAGCCCCAGCTTCCAACCTCAGCACCCTTGAAAGGGCTCAGCTGAACAAAATGGCCTCCGTCTAATGAGAGTTACCGCCTCAGAACGTGATTAGTGTTGTCAGTCCCAATTTGTCCCTCATGGTGGTGACACAATAACATGGTGACTTGTCCACAAACATGGTGCCACTACCCATGTTAGTGCCACATTTATACATTTTCTCTATTTTAGATGAAGATACCTCAGGAAAATGTTTTAGGCGTTATCGCTGGGTGTGGCAAAAGAATGGAAGCTGGAGTTCATACTTTCCCTTCTCATGAAAGGAGAGACGGTTGACATGAGTGATGACTCTAAATAAAAATGTGGACTTTGCAAAGACTGGTTAAAAACTGTAAGTTGCATCCCTCCATGGTACTCCAGGATGAACCCTGTCTGCATTTTAATTGGTATAATTAATAGATGCAGTGTTAAAATCTATTATTTATTAACACTAATAAATAACCCCCCTTCCTGCACATATGGAGTCCTGTTTTTTTTTTTTTAAGATTTTATTTATTTATTTTGAAAGAGAGGCAGTGAGAGAGAGCATGAGCGAGGAGAAGGTCAGAGGGAGAAGCAGACTTCCCGTGGAGCTGGGAGCCTGATGCGGGACTCGATCCCGGGACTCCGAGATCATGACCTGAGCTGAAAGCAGACGTCCAACCAACTGAGCCACCCAGGCGTCCCTGGAGTCCTGTTTTTTAACTCGGAAAGGAGATTGCCTTCTCTTTATGTTCTGGGATATAGAGGGTGGGCTGTGTTTCCCACCACCAAGTGAGAATTGGTGTAAAGGGAGGTGAGTAAAATAACAGATATACCCTTTCACCCAGGATGTTGGAACAGAGCATTGGCATAATGGATAGAGTGTTTTAAAGCCACACATTAGTATTAACATCTGTGCAAAAACAAGCTTTCAAACTGTGAACCAACAGGATTTACAGCAGACTATCAATTCTCATTCTGCTGCTGAGTTGGATGTGTATTCTCAACAGTGAGTCACTCACAGACCCGCGTTCCAAGAAACAGCAATGTGCAGCCCCTCCCCCACAAGAAACACAGGGGAGACCTCTGAAAATGAATTCTCACTCTTGTAACTAATGACAGATCTTCCTCCACTTACGATGGGGTTACCAATAAACCCACCATAAGTTAAAAATATTGTACATTGACAATACATTTAATACACTTAACCAACCAAACAAACATCATAGCTTAGCCTAGCCTAACTTAAACGTGCTGAGGCCACTTAGCTCACAGTTGAGCAAAATTATCTCACACAACACCTATTTTATAATAAAGTACTGAATATCTCATATACTTTATTGTGTATTATACTGAAAGTGAAAAACAGAATGTCCATATGCATATAGAACGGTTGTAAGCATATTGGTTATTTATCCCTATGATCTGGGGCTGTCTGGGGTCTGTGGCTGCTGCCCAGCACCACAAAAGAATCTTATGCGTGTATGACCTGGGAAAAGATCAAAACTTTATAATTCAAAGTACGGTTTCTCCTGGAATACAAATCACTTTCCCATGGTCCCAAAGCCGAAAAGTTCCTAAGTCTAACCATTATAAGTTGGGGACTGTCCGTATAATATAGTACATTTTGTTTCCTATGGTTGGCAAATAGAAACCTTTTTTTATAAAGTTTGTAAACAAAATTTGAAACTTTCCTTTATATAGTGGGGACTACCAAAAAAGGCTGTCTGTGGGAATGTTGAGAGTATTGTATACCTTTTCCAGTAAGACGTGCAGTGATTAGAAGTGCCCTGCTCATTGTGGTCAGGATATAGTGGAGAAACATGGAGAACAACAAAAGCTTTCACTTCCAAGAGTACAGCTAACTCATCACTATTTGTTAAGACAGAGAAACGGTTAAGTCACTCAGTTCCGGGGTTCCTGGGTGGCTCAGTCTGTTAAGCATCTGACTCTTGATCCCAGCTCAAGTCATGATGTCAGGGTCATGACATCATGGCCCTGTGTCAGGCTCCACACTCTGTGGGGTGTCTGCTTCTCTCTCTCCCCACCCCCTACTGCCCCACCTACCCTGCTCATGAGCACTTGCTCTCTGTCTCAAATAAATGAATGTCTTAAAAAAAAATCTCCCAACTTCAAGAAGTGAATCAGTTTCATACCTTTATCACTTCTGCCCACCCAAGCAAAATGAGCATCACCCATGCAATTTTGAATATCACCTTCATCCCTCAATAATTAGCTAGTCATTCATTCATCCAGCAAATACTCATCAGGCACCTGCTGGCATTGTGGTTGGTGCAGTGATGGAGAAACGTACTTGGCAAGGAGTACATAGTTCAGGCCAGAGGGCTGGAAGGGGGAGGCATTAGCTCAGGGCAGTGGCTATAGAGCTAGGCCTCAGGGGGGAGTGGAGAAGCATTGGAAAGCAGGGGGGTGATTCCATACAGCAGGAGAAGGAGCCAATGGAAGGGGAGAGGTAGAAGATACAGGGGAGAAAGAGCAATGACAGAATTAGATCAGGAGAAGGCGGGGGAAGTTTGAGGTCAAGGACATAGGACAATTGATTAATAGTGAATGAAAGAAAATATTTTTTCTTAATCCTTTGACTCTAGTATAAAGATACCAAAAAGCAATATAATAACCAAAGTGAAGGAGGGAACTGAGCAGAAGGATGGAAGAACCTCAGGAACTCCTGGGTCCCTGACAGAAGCAGTCTGGGGATGTGGCGACAGGAGTTGGAGGAACACTTTGATAGAACCAGGCACCCGGCCTATAAAGAAGGGGATAGCTTAGCTAGCAAATTAGAGCACAAAATGTAGGGCTGGTTTGGGAACCCCTGGACCGAATACTGTCCTGCTGGGGATATGGAGCTGGGGAAGCCAGGCACATTATCTGGAGCTCTGCCAGTCCTAGTGTCTCCAGGTCTTAGGTTCCCATACCTCCTCTCTGCTTAACCTCTTGGGAATTCCAACAGCTGTCTTCTCCACTCCTACCCCAGTGATCTGGAGCACAAGGACTCCAGCAAGGGGCTCTGGTGACCTCAGTTCTGGTCCCAGCCTATGACTTTCCTGTCATAGACTAGAAGTCAGGTTCTGAAGTCTCTTCTGGCCCCAGACTCTATCAGTCTCATGTCCAGGACACCTCAGCTCCAAGATGGAGCTAAATCTCTAGAGGAGAATGTTCCAGCATGAGGATACATCTAAATTTATAGACCAGTGCATCCATAGAAGCATCCTGTGCTCTCCTGAGGGAATCATGATGAAGCCCCATGACAGCCATGTATGTCCAAGAGACTCATCTGTGGTGTTGTGTAAAGCTGTGGATTGTTCTTTTTCATTCCTGCTTAGTGTCCCACGGTGTGTATCTACCAGAATCCATACATTCTTCAGGCGATGGATGTACAGTTGCATTGTTTCTATTTGGTGCTATTACAAATAATGCTGCTGTGAGAATTTTTGCATCTGCCATTGGACTCACTTGCATCAAATGTCTGTAGTGTGTCCGGTAGTGGAGTTGCTGGCTCACAGGGTGTGTGTACATTAAGCTCTGGTAGATTCATACCGTCAGAGATGATTGTAAAGTGATTTCACCAATTCTACACTTTCATGAACAATACACTAGAGCTTCTGTACCTTCAACCAACATGCAGTATTGAGAGACTTAAATTTTTGCCCATCTGGTGACCTTGTGGTTTTCATTTTCATTTCCCAAATGAATTGATGCCCATCAGTTGCTTATTGGCACTCAGGACTTCCTCTTATGTGAAGTGACCATTCAAGTCTTGCTCATTTTTCTAATTAATTTGTATGAATTCTTTATATATTTTAGATACTAGTCCTTTGTGTATTTTTCTTTAAATTTATTCCTTTGAGACAGAGAGAGAGAGCATGAGCGAGGGGAGAGGAGAGGGAGAGAGAGAAGCAGGCTTCCAGTTGAGCCAGGAGCCCAATGCAAGGCTCCATCCCAGGACTCTGCGATCATGACCAGAGCCGGAGGCAGACACTCAACCATCTGAGCCACCCAGGCGCCCCTCCTTTGTGTATTTTATATTGCAAATATTTCTTCCCATTCTGTTGCTTGTCTTTTCACTCTTAATGATGCCTTTTAATGAATAGAATTTTAAAATTTTAATGTGGTCTATATTTCAGGGCTTCTCAAATATCTGTGGCAGACACATTTTGGGGGATGGGGAGACTTTAATTTCCAGTCAGTTGCAGACTGATGTTTCTATGAAATACAATACAAATCATCTAATATAAAACTTAAATAGAAAGCACATTAAAATATGTATTTATAGGGGCGCCTGGGTGGCTCAGTGGGTTAAGCCGCTGCCTTCGGCTCAGGTCATGATCTCGGAGTCCTGGGATCGAGCCCCGCATCGGGCTCTCTGCTCAGCAGGGAGCCTGCTTCCTCCTCTCTCTCTGCCTGCCTCTCTGCCTGCTTGTGATCTCTCTATCAAATAAATAAATAAAAAATCTTTAAAAAAAATATGTATTTATAAAAGGAATAAATATTTATATAAAAGGGGGGTGAGAGAATTAAGGGATGTGAAAGTTCCAAAGCCAAGTGAGTAGTTTCAAGCTCCTTCATAATTACCTTTGTCTATACACAAACACTAAGACCCATGGGCACACACTTCCCTGGTCTGGCAGCCACAGAGGTCAGGCCAGATCACAACCGGTCAGGGGGTGAGCAGCCCATGAAGGCTCTTGCCACCTCCTACCCTGGTTTAGTTCTACCGCTGGACTTTCCACACCCAACAACTCAGTCTCTACCTCAGATATCCATGGACCTTGCCAGGTAGCATCACTCAAACCTCCTTGCTAAGGCTCCCCTTTATTGGCGCCAAAAGAAATTGCCCAACTTTGAATTGCATGCCAGTTCTTTTTCTTTATTTAATTTTTTAAAGGGGGGGTGGTGGCTGGAGGAGCAGAAGGAGAGAGAGAGAGAGAGAGAATCTTAAGCATACTCCACACTGAGCACAGAGCCCAACACAGGGTTTGATCTCAGAACCCTGAGATTATGACCTGAGCCAAAATCAAGAGTTGAGCACTTAACTGACTGAGACACCCACACACCCGGAATCCCATGCCAGTTCTCACCAGATCTTGCCTGTGTGATGATCACAGTCTTAAGCAAGATAGTGATTTTAAACATATATCCTCCCAAGAGAGCGAAAGAAAACGAGGAGGTGTTACTGCCTCAGAGGATCAGGCCTTTACAGCTTCCTCCTCTTTTTTTGATGGGCTTCTGGTAAGAAAGTATATTTCTCGGGCAGTTGTAACGAGAAAATGGAAGTATAGAGAATATTACTGTCAAAATTAAGCCAGTCCTTTCTGCTTTCTTCACTCCCCAAACAGGATTTAAGTACTGGCTTGGAGGACTATAGTGTATGCAGTCATTTCCCATAACCATGACAAATAACTACTATAAGGTCAACATTATTTGGGTTGTAAAGTAAAATTCCAGAGTGAGCATGAAACTTTATCTTCATAGCCCAGGCAAAGAAGCTAAGGCCCCAGAGGTTTAAATAATGTCATTCAATGAACAGTAATTTTTTATAACTTTTTATTGTGAAATAAAACAAAAATACAGAAAACCACACAAAACAAATATATAGCTTAGTAAAGTATCACCAGCCAAACCCTTGTAATCACCAGCCGGTTGAAGAAATAGAACTTCACCAACACTCCAAAGATCCTTCCATGTGCTCTAACTTAAGTAAAGTCATAACTTCCTACATTTCTTCAAAAGTAACCATGCTGTTGATTTGTACAAATAATGAATGTCCTTATGGTTCTTTATGGTTTCACACCCAAATGCAGGTCCTCAGTGTAACTTAGTCTCACTCATTTAAAAGGTTTTGATATATCTCTCTTAATCTATAGCTTCTCTTTCCCTTTTCTTTTCCTTACACTTCCATTAAAGAACTCTGGCCATTTGACTTAGACCATTGGTTCTCAAACATAAACCTGCATCAGAATCACCTAGAGAGCTCATTAAAATATAGACTGCTAGACCTCACTTCAAGAATTTCTGATTCAGGGGTATCTGGGTGGCTCAGTGGATTAAGCCTCTGCTTTCCACTCAGGTCATGATCTCAGGGTCCTGGGATCAAATGCCGCATCGGGCTCTCTGCTTGGCGGGGAGCCTGCTTCCTCCTCTCTCTGTCTCTCCTGGCCTCTCTGCCTACTTACAAATAAATAAATAAATTCTTTAAAAAAAAAAAAAAGAAAGAATTTCTGATTCAGTAGTTCAGGTTGGGGCTTGAGAATTTGCTTTTCCAGGAAGTTCCCAAGTGATGTAGGTGTGGCTGGTCTGGGACCACACACTGAGAATCACTGACCTATGGAATTTTCCACAGTTATGGTTTTGCTGATTGCATCCTTAAGATGCATTCAGTATGTCCCACTGTCCTCTGATAGGGAGCTGGATTCAGAGGCTTGACAAGATTCAAGTCCTCTTCCCTTGGGGAGAATAGATATCATGTGTTCTTTCATCAGGAGGCCCAGAAGGTGTGGATGGCTCTTTTTTATGATATTAGCAGTGGTGGATGTTCACTAGATACATTAATTCACTGGTAGTTGCAGATTAGTGACATTCAAATGATATAATTTAGTTTTCATTTATTAGCTGGAATAATTTTATAAAGTGATGCTCTCCTTTTCTACTTTTTGGTTACACAGTGGTAAAGTTCACATAGGAAAGACAGGATGAATGTTTGATTCTTTCCATTTATTTACCAGTTTTCAAGATAATAATAGTTTCCCTATTATCTTCCAAAGTTGACACTTATTTTTATATTTTAAAAATATTATTATGAACTCATCAATTCAAGTATATTTTCTGTGATGCATTCATGGTAGTTATTGTCATTTACTGACCTCAAATTACTCCATCTTTGACCAAGGGAAACCTCTTCAAGATGGCCCTTGAGGTTTTTTTTTTAAGATTTTATTTATTTATTTGAGAGAGAGAGAGAGTACATGCATAAGCAGGGGAAGCTGCAGAGGGAGAGGAAGAAGCAGGTCCCCACAGAGAAGAGAGCCAAATCCAGAAGCCAATCCCAGGACCCTGTGATCATGACCCATACTTAACTGTCTGAGCCACCAAGGCACCCTGGCCCTGAGTCTTTTTGACACAACTTTGTAGTTTTTGACAGTTTCCTTACCATCTGGGATAACAGGATGTTCCAGGATCATTTTGTGTATTTCTTGCCCCATACCTGAAATCAGCCGTTTTTCCAAAAACAAGAAGTCTTGGTTTCTTGAAATAGTGTTTCAAGATGATAGTCTGAACATTAGGGGTATTCATAGGTACCTGGGTTTGTCCCTGTTTCTAGAGCTTTTCCGTGAAGACATACAGATGTACACACACCCACGCACATGCACACACACACACACACATACTTGTTTTTTAAAGATTTTATTTATTTATTTGATAGAGATCACAACTAGGCAGAGAGGCAGAGAGAGAGAGGAAGAAGCAGGCTCCCTGCTGAGCAGAGAGCCCGATGCAGGGCTCGATCCAATGCAGGGCTCGATCCCAGGACCCTGGGATCATGACCTGAGCCAAAGGCAGAGGCTTTAACCCACTGAGCCATCCAGGCGCCCCATACTTGTTTTTTAAATATTTCATGTGTTCCTTCTGACATTTCCATTCGCATATCAAAATTATAAATTTCAAGACTCTTTTCTTTCATATAAGAGCTCTGGTTCTCAGGGAACCTGCACAGCTCAGTTGTTGATCTGACTTGGCTCAGATCATGCTCACAGGGTCCTGGGATGGAGCATTGGGTTCCCTGCTCAGTAGGGAGCCTGCTTCTCCCTCTCCTTTTGCCCACACCCCCACTCACTCCTTGTGCTCTCTCTCTCTCCCTCTCTCTCTCAAATAAATAAGATCCTAAAAAAAAAAAAAAAAAAGGACTGATTCTCAAGAACACAGTGGGTGATAGGATTAGAATATCTCATCAGTATTCGCTTGCTTTATCCCACATTAGAGTCTCAGAATAATAAGACTGACGCTATCACCACGAATTATGATTACTGAAAATAGCTACCCATTTTTTGCAATGTTATCCTTATTCTCCTTCTCGTTTTTTTTTTTTTTTAAGTATAACTGCTTTACATCTACGTTGTCACACCATACCACCCTGACATGTGGTGCTCTCTTCCTATCAGCCGGCAATCAGTCTCAATTCAACAATGAACAACATCTTCAGTCCTCACCATCAGCCAATACTTCAAAGTCCCTGGAATCATTTTGGCTGTCTCAGGAAGGGCTCAGGAGGACAATATTCTCTGCCTTCTTGCATGCTGATAACAGGTTGTGCTTTTTATACTGGAAAGTCATTTTGTTGGATATAATATTCTTGACTCATTTTCTTTCTCTGAGCATCTAAAATATGTCATTATTCAAATTTCTACGGCATGGGGTGTTGCTGTTGAAAAGTCTGAAGACATTCTATTTTCATTCTTCTATGAGGCACTTGCTCTTTTTGCCTAGATGTCCAAAGGCTTTTTTCTTTTCCTTTAAAATCCAGTAATTTGATATACCATGCTGGTCATCCTGGGTTGCTAGGGTCAGTTAAATGGTATCCTCTTTCATGATACACTTTCAAATCTTTTATTTTTTTCCCAAGAATTTTTTTTTCCTTGAATTATAGTTTTAAGTATTTTTTCTCTGGCATTTTTTTTCCCCCTTCAGTGGCTCTTATTATCTGTACAGATCTTTTTGCATGTTTTAAGTATTTGTACTTCCTCTCAATATCTTTTTGATTTTTAACATGTTTCTTTTTCACCATCAACTTCTCTTAAGACATATTTATTGTGTTTATTTCCTTCTGTGTTCTTCGTAGCTCAGATATCATATCGAAAATAACTTTTTCTTTCATTCTTCATACTGAGTTCTTGAGTTTTGTCATCTCATTCCTGTGTTTTATCAAATCTAATTTATGCTGTTTTCTCATGTATCTTCTTTTCTGGATGTATTTTAGCTTGCTTTGAAATAATAGGCTACCAATTTAATTTATTTTAAAGGCACTGTCTTTCTTGTGTGCTTTATTGACTGCAAGGTATAATTCTGTCCCTTATTCTCTTTGTAATTGTGACAATTTTGGGGGGGATTTGATCTTGATTCCTTTCTGAGGCTCATTTTTATTTAATATTCATTCAAGATAGCTTTTCTAACACCACAGAGCTCCCCCTTCTGTTTACTTGGTTTTTGTGTGTGTGTAGGTTTAGAAAATGTGAAGGTTTGTTTTCTAAGATCTGGCAATTTCCTTCCACGACTTTTATGTGTACCTCTCTTTCCTTGATCTCTCTTGTCTGTGTCCTGCTCAACTTTTTGATTCCACTTCTGGAAGGGTGTCCTCAGTTTGAGTCCCTATCCTAGGAAACCACTGAAAAGTTTGGAGCAAAAAAAGTGACACAATCTAACTTGGGTTTTACAAGGATCCCTCTGGCTGTTCTGTGAACAGAGACAGCAGGTAGAAAGCCAGAGGTAAACAGGGAGACCTGTTAGGAAGCCATTGTACTACCAGAATTGACAAACTTTATGCCTAAGGAAAGCAAGACACAGATGGTTACAAGGTTTCCTCTGCTCTCCCAGAGTACAGCGTTCCTACCTTCCCTACGCCAAAATGTCACAGAGTACAGAAATAATTACCTTCGTTTATATGGAAAAATTTTTTGAGTGTTCCCAGACCCCAAAACTAACTTCTCTTAGGCTTTTCTGATACTTCAGGACATATCTTGCTAACAGATGCACCAAAAAAATTGAGATAAAGCACAGAGGCTCGAAGACACAGTTCACAGCTGTGGGCTTCCGGCTGAGCTCCTGAGTGTAGTTCCCAGTTACTCAGGAAGGAGTTTAGTGGCCCTGCTCTGCTTCAGGGGCTGGGGGCAGAGGTGGAGTTGGCAGGGGGACGGAGGGGACACGCTGCCTCTGGGACAGCCCGCAGTGACCTCCCCACTTAATGCTGCTTTCACTTTTCACTTTGTGGTTGTAACCTAAACACGAAAATACTCTTCAGCTCTCTTTCAGTTAGCAGAAGCAGGTGCTAACGTAGGGCTTTCCTAAAAGCAAAGTGGTATAATGTGAACTTTCAAAAAGCGGGGGATGCCCCTGTAACTTTCCTGAGCCTCACAGCTGGCAAGCGGCAGACAAGATTTTTAGATCCAGGCGCTTGGATTTCAGAATCTGTAGTTGACAGCTGCTACCTGAGGCTGCCCCCATGTTTCAGATCTTCTCTATACATTTTTGTAGTTTTCCATGTTATAAGCCCCAAAGCAGCATTTCCCAGATTCCTTGGGGCTACAGAACAGAGGCCTGTAACTTGGGTTTCACTCATCAGACGCACCCAGATTTAGCAAATACTTCAGGATGGTGCCTAGTTAAAATTTTCATTTGTTATTTTTTTTTATTGTGATGTAATTCACACACCATAAAATTCACCCCTGTAAAGTACAGTAGCACTTTACAATGCAGTAGTTTTCAGTGTATTCATCATGTATGTGGCCACCACCAGTACCTAATTTTAGAATATATTCATCACCTCCAAAGGAAACCCCATGCCCACTACCAGTCATGTTCCGTTCTCCCCTTCCTCCCGTCCCTGGCAGCACTCATCTCCTTTCTTTCTTCCTGGATTTGCCAATTTGGACATTTCATGTTAATTACATAATATGTGGCCTTTTGTGTCTGGCTTCTTTCATCTTAGCAGAATGTTTTTAAGGTGCATTCATGTTACAGCATGAATCAGGCTTCATTCCTTTTTGTGACTGATAATATTCCATTGTGTAGATGTACCAAATTTTGTTTATCCACTCATCTATTGATAGATAATCAGGTTGTTTTTACTGTTTGGTTATTAAGAATAATGCTTCTAAGAGGGATGCCTGGATGGTTCAATCAGTTAAGCACCTGCCTTCAGCTTAGGTCCTGATCCCAGGGTCCTGGGATTGAGTTCCCCATTGGGCTCCCTGCTCCAACGGGAGCCTGCTCCTCCCTCTGCCTGCTACTCCTCCTGCTTGTGCTCTGTCTGTATCTCTCTAGCAAATGAATAAATAAAATCTTAAAAAAAAAATAATTCTACTATGGACATTCATGGGCAAGTTTTTGTATACTCACATAATTTTTACTCTCTTAAGTTAGATTTGAATTTCAGATAAATAATGAAAAATATTTTAATATAATTATAGCTCAAATATTGCATGTGGCAAACTTTTATTTTAAGACTATTTGCTGTTTCTCTAAAATTCAGTTTTAAGCTGGAATTCCATATCTTATCTGTCAACCTTACCGAAGGGAGTCTTGGATAAAGAAATGAGAAATGCAAAACAATGCTAACGATGAACTCCATCAAATAATTAAGAAAGAAATGATACTAACTCTACATTATATCTTGTAGATAATCGAAGAGGGGGAGCACTTCCCAGTTCATTTTCTAAGGCCAGCGACATTCAGACAAAGACATTATGAGCAAAGAAAACTCTGGGCCAATATCCCTCCTAAGCATAAATGCAAAAGTTCTCTGCAAAAAATATTTGCAAATTGAATCAAAAAATACATTCAGAGGATAGTAGATGATAACAAGCCCTTGGATCCCTCAGTCTCAGCCTGCTCTCCCCCCGCCCCCCATGAGGATAGCTCTAGAAGCACTCTCTGAAATTCAAGAGTATCCAGGATGGGTGGTACAAAAATCATTATTCTAAAGTTCACATTCTGCCCATAGATCAAGCTACAGAGAGTGACATACTGAGATCAATTATTTTGTTCCTGTGTAGAACTCTTTCTTTGTTTTTCAGAATTAGTCTTTTAAGATTCCCTATCATAAATGGTGGTATGAAAATCATACATGTACATAGGATGTACACATTTCAGTAGGAATATTATCAAGGGTCTTATCCATGACATTTCATGTTTATAGGAGACTCGGAATCAAGGAAGACTATATTCTTCTCTGGAATATTAAGTTTTCCTTTTACTTTATCTTATGGAACATTCTAAATCCTGTAATCAATTGGATTTCTCACTTCCTTTACCACTAGAAATACTAAAGCCAGATTTGTGGCTCATCTCCAACAAACAGAAAAGGACATTGTTAACATTTTGTGTGCTAATCTTACCTTTGGCTTTGCTATCCTCTTAACCTTAAGAGTGTCCTATTAAATTTTTTTTTTCAAAAGACATAATCTGTAACATATGTGTGTAAGGTGTTCCAAATTCCTTGTAGAACATGCGGTTCTGTTTCTGCGGGTAGACCAGCCAGAGTTTCTTTACAGGGTATGCTGATGACAGCAACTAGCAGGATCCTTGACAGCCTAGATGCAGAAAACTATATGATATTTTAAATTACTATTTTGAAGGGGGGGGGAAGATGTGTGGTGTGATTGAATTCCAGAATTAGAATGTCAGGCTTATAGCACAGAATTAAATCCTGGAGCTCCCTGCTCGATTTCAAAGTAGGTGCTCTTTCTCTTGGTTAATTAGAATTTAATGGCAAATTCTGGTCCCTCTGGAATTTGCCATTTGAGCAGATTTGGGGGGGCGGGGCTTGAGAATTTCAATAAGTACAATTTTCCTGGAACTTCCATGTATCTCTGTTAACTTTTCCTTAAAGCCAGGAGTGATATGATTATTGTGAAGAGGTAGCTATGGATTTTGTACCTTGTTTATATTTTTAAAGAGAAAAAAAATAACCCTAGGGATTTGGCAAAACCACAGAGGCACATCCCATTTTTTTCCAGAGTCAGTCTGCTTTAAAAAATAAACAAAAACCATAAACCCTGTGATGGTTAATACTATATGTCAACCCGGAGGATGTTTTTAGGTGGGATTCAAGTTTAAATTGGTGAACTTTTGAAAGCAGATTGCCCTTCTTAATAGGGTAGGGCCTCATCTAATCAGTTGAAGGCCGACTAAGACAAAAGACCAACAACCATATGAAGCAAGAGGGAGTTCTCCAGGCAGCCAGCCTCTGGACTTCAATGATGCATTGGCTCTCCCAGAACTGCCAGCCCACACTGCAGATTTTGGGCTCGCTGGCCTCCATTATTACATGAGCCAATTCCTCGTAATAAATCTCATTTTCGACATATACACATATCTTATTTGTTCTCTTTCTCTGGAGAAACTTGAATAAGACAAACCCACACTTCGGCTCAGGTCATGATCCAGGGTCCTGGGATCGAGCCCTACGTCGGGCTCTCTGCTCAGCAGGGAGCCTGCTTCCCTTCCTCTCTCTCTGCCTGCCTCTCTGCCTACTTGTGATCTCTCTCTGTCAAATAAATAAATAAAATCTTAAAAAAAAAAAGACAAACCCACAAACCAACCAACCAAAGTCGTGTTCCTACTTCAGAAACAAGGAGTTATAAATTCTACTTTATGTCTATAAAACTGAGATATAGCACATTCAGATCTCTTTTTCACTTTGAGAGAAGAGAAAAATAAATTCTTTCAACATGCTTGCAAGACTCCACATGCTTTCAGAATAATCTCACAGAAATATTACTTAAATGCCACTGCAAGGAAAACAGGCAAGTTTTGTTTAAATAGCATGTCAGAGATTGTATTTGGTTGTAAGTGATTAAAACCTCTAAAAACGGTGGCTGAGGCCTATACAAAGGATGGAGAAGGCCACCAGGGACCTGGGTTCCTCTGGGCCTCAGCACCCGCCACTTTCAGTATGCGACTGCCATGCTCATGAAGACGATGATAGTTTCACAAGCTTCATACTAGAGAATGGGTAAGGTGAAGGGCTAAAACTGCCTAAACCACTTCTTTTTAAGAGCTGTCTAGGCACGGTGGCTCAGTCAGTTAAGTGTCTGACTCTTGATTTTGGCTCAGGTCTTGATCTTAGGGTCGTGAGATCCAGTCCCACAATGGGCTCCATGCTCCATGGGGCGTCTGCTTTAAATTCTCTCTCTCTCCCTCTCCTCCTGCCCTTCTCCCAGTTTACACATGTGTACTCTCTCTCAAATAAAGAAAGAAAATCTTAAAAAAAAAAAAAAAGAGCTTTCTAGAAGCCCTGCCCAGCAATTCTGCTTACAACTCCAGCCTAAGGTTAAAACCATGTCTCTTCATCACTGTTAGTTACACAGAAAATGCAGTTGGACTCGTTGTCACCTTGAACAGAATTGGGAATCTCTTGGTCATAAAGAAGGGGAGAACTGATGCTAGGTAGGCAGTAGAAGCATCTGCTACTCGTAATTACGCTCAGGAACTATGAAGTCATTCCTGGGATTTGAATTGTTTGGGTGTCCCTGTGCCCTCTGAGTGCCCAGCAGGAAATTAGCTAAGAAAAAATTCAGCTTTTGTCAATTTCCTGGTTACCTTCCTGTGGACATAACAGTCCTGAGTGCACAGGTTAAGAAAACTGAAAGGTCACCCTAAACCATCAGAGAATCAGTGTTCTGTGCCTTGCTCAGGGTGCTCTGGCAGGAGGTGGCGAGGCGTGAGATGATGTGGGGTGAGCTGAGGTCCCCTTCTTCAACATAGCTGTGGGATCCAGCTTGGCAGGCCAATGGATATATTCTGAAACATTTCTGAACTCTCTATTTTTTTTCTATTTTTATCTTAGTGATCCAAGAAGAAATTCTTTTGTATATTATATCAATAAAACTTCTATGATAATATATAGTTGAACATTTAATAGAATCAGACATTACTTAAGGAGGCATTTCTCAGCTTGGAGTTTGCAGACACATTCTCAGGGGCTGTAGTGCTGTTTTCCTTCAAGATTCTGGTCAGTACTCAAGTTTGAGCAACCTGCTCCAGTGGCTTTGAGCAAAGGCTTTTGAAGAGGGACCTACCTGGCATCGCTAGTGTCCATTGGCAGCTTAGTGCAAGCAGTTTCCTTGGAGGTGATGCTGAGACACTCGGTCCCGGCACTAAGGATCAAGCCCTTCACACAACACTGAGTCAACAGGCACTTTAAGAGAATACCACGTAGGGAGAGGGTGGTTGGGTTATGGACATTGGGGAAGGTATGTGCTATGGTGAGTGCTGTGAAGCTTGTAAACCTGGCAATTCACAGACCTGTACCCCCGGGGCTAATAATACATTATGTGTTAATAAAAAATTAAAATAAAATAAAGACTATGCCTCAATTTAAAAGGAAAAAAAAGAGAGAGAGAGAGAAAGAGAACTACCACGGATGTAAGCAGGTTGTACCAGGCATTTGGGGGAGCTGCTCCTGCTAGCCGAGGGAGCTGCCTGGGACGTCTTCTGCTCCTTGTGTCCGCTCTTGCTGAAGGGAGCCGCCAGGGGGCGCAACCTGGCTAACAGGAACAAACCAAGCCGAGAGTGGCGGATAAAAAGGCAGGCTGGCTGGGAGAGGAACCCGTGGCGAGGTTACCCAGGACAAGGACCGCGCTCTGTCTTGCTAATTGCCGAAATCCCAATACTGGGCCACTGACCTGGTACACGTTATTGACTTAATAGTTTAAAGAATGAAAGCATACAGGATGAATAAATGAATGGTGACCAGACAAAAATGATTAATATTTGGATTCACAATCATTTACTGTCCCCTTTCCTGAGGATTCGGTTTCTGCCTGCTTAGCTTCTCTGCCTCCCTTTCCACCTTCTGAAGAGACTTCTGTCTTCGATAAACTTGTTCTTTGGGCTTTTATGATGAAAAATAGGGAGACAGACGGGTGGGGGGCTGGAGTTTGGCTTTCTGGTGCACTGTCTCAGCGCAATTTCCTCTGTTCTCCACGGATCCTCCCACTTCCCCCATCAGAACCCACAGGGATGATCACTAACACAGAATTCTAACCGCCGAATTTGGCGGTTGTCCTCTATCCCCCAAATACGTATCTGCATAGTAATAAATAGAAGACACTAGATCAAGAGCTGAAATAATCTAAATAATGTGGTACTGGCAGGTAGAGGAGTTTTGAGGGCAAGTTTGAGGAGAGAACCATGAGGGTTATGACAGGGTGTGGGAAGTGGCTAGAAAAGGTGGGGATTTGAACAAGTGTCAACATATGTTAGGATCCCATTTAACGTTCTTTCAGAGATTTTCTCTTTTCAGAGATTTTCTTCACCTCCCAGAAAGCTGATAGAATTCCCTTTGGCAGTGCTTCTTGAATGTTAAGGCTGCTATGATACTAGAGCGTACTAATCTCTGGGTTTGGAAGGATTGCAGAGTAAATAAATGAAGAAACGAAAGGACAAATGAAGAATGATAACGTCTCTTCTTCTGTCTCACATTCTAGTGTGAGTCATCCTTGACTTAAAGAGGAAAATGGAGATTGTTAGCTTTTCCTATGCAGACAGGGAAAGTTTCTACCAGGTCACTGAGCTCCAGCAGCCCAGAGAAACTCTGGGAGAGATGCAAACCAGGTGTGGCAATCTTGAGTCACAACTTAGACCTTTTTTCCCAACAAAAACTAGCCAGAATGTATTCTGTTGCTTTTACTAAGAATGCTATTTAATTCAGGATAGATAAATACACACATATTATATATGTATCTATAAATACACGGATAGGCATCTTTATAGCTAAATAGATTAAAAAGAAAACCTTGATATAATAAACATGACTTACTTACCTGAAAATATGTTCCTCTCAGTCATCCATTTTCCTCTCTTGTTCTTAACATAGCTAACTTCTAAAAATATCAATGGGGGTGCCTGGGTGGCTCAGTGGGTTAAAGCCTCTGCCTTCGGCTCAGGTCATGATCCTGGGGTCCTGGGATCGAGCCCCACATGGGGCTCTCTGCTCAGCGGGGAGCCTGCTTCCCCCCCCCCCCCCGCCTATCTCTCTGCCTACTTGTGATCTCTCTTTGTCAAATAAATAAATTTAAAAAATAAAAATAAAAATAGAAATATCAATGAAGGGTGCCTGGGTGGCTCAGTCATTAAGCGTCTGCCTTCGGCTCAGGTTATGATCCCAGGTCCTGGAGTCCAGTCCCGCATCGGGCTCCCTGCTTGGCAGGAAGCCTGCTTCTCCCTCTCCCACTGCCCCTGCTTGTGTTCCTTCTCTTGCTGTCTCTCTCTCTCTGTCAAATGAATAAATAAATAAATAAATCTTAAAAATATCAATGAATGATATTTGAATAAGAAGATGAAGCACTGAACTTTATAAATTAAAAAGTTGGTGGGTTTGCTTGTTTTTAGTTTAAGTTAGTTTTAGCCGCATCAAGAAAGGGCATGGCCAAGATGGTGGCTTATCCCTCCTGCCTCTGCCTGACATCCTGGCCACAGCCTATCAGGTTCAGGTCGGGGCTATAAGGTCTGCTTCAGAATTCTCAGCTAGGCCTTTGAGTTAGGGTAGGGTGTGGGTGGGAAGGTGAGTCCTGAGACAGTTAAACTGCTCCCTAAAGCAAGTGATTATTTACTGAGAAAGGGTTGTCTTGGTCTAGTCAGTCATGAGTTCCACAAGCCTAGTAGGGAATAAAGAGGGAGAAGGAAAGTCATTGCCAAGGTACTGTTGGCCAGGAGGAAAGCCAGAGAGGATTCACTTGTGGCTCTGACACCCACCTTACTCCTCAGGATCCAGCCAAGCCCATCTTGGCAAGGGCAACTTGGACAGCAACCACCAAACACATCTTTGGCCTTCCTTCAACTCTTATAGCATTTACAGTTGTGTTAGAGGTGACCACTTAGTCCCCATTGCTCATGTGCCCATAGAGGGAAAAGAGTTTCCATTCTACTGTCGGGAAGAAAAGAACACAATCAACTTCCTTCTGCCCCTTCACTACCTCTTCCTCAAGGAACGAGGAGGACTTATCAAACCCATGAACTTGGTAATGGAACTGAGCACATGTGATTTGCGCTCTCTCTCTCTCTTCTTCTGAGCTGTCAGCCTCTGAAGGCTATGTCTGTCAGCTCCCCTATACGTCAGAAGTTACAGGGCCTATTCCTGTTGTGGAAAGGTCGCATGTCCGAGCCAGTCCCTTGGTGGATAAACGTTTAGAAGAGGGAGAATTGGGGCAAATTCTACGAATCTAAAGCCACAAATCTAAAGCCATTTTTGTGTCGTCTGTATCTTATTTCTTAATTCATTTGAACTTTGGCAGGACCTAATACAGTGACAGATGTGAGGAAGAGAAGAACAATAATAATTATACCACCCTCAACAATGGCTCAACTTGGCCGACTCAATATCTCTTAACCCATGCTGTTCAAACTGACTAATAAGAGACCAGGTGGCATACGGTGGCTTGCCAGCGTTCGTGAAAAATGGGGGTATCTGATTACTTCCTCAAAGATGAGAAAGGAGTCTAGTGTTAACCTTTGAGTGGCCAGAATCTCTAACTCCAGTCAGTCACAGAACATGGCTTCCTGCACATCATCAATTCTAAGGCAGTAGGACAAAAACACCAGCCAACCACACCGAGAAGATCTAGAAACCATGGATGGCTACTTAGGGCCATATTTGTCATCAGCTGGAATATAAACCTAGATTTTAGTGGTGCATCAGTTCACAGAGTTTGGGAAAGATGTCCACGGTGCACATGTTGGAAAACCAGGATGCCAGGTCTTTTCTGGCCCTATAAAGAGATTCAATAGGAGAAGAAGGGCATAAAGTCTAATCCTTCTCCAGTTAAGCCTGGGAAGATTAAAAGAGGAATTCCCAGCTATGAATTTAAACTCTGAAAGATCACTGCCATTAGAATTTCATATTTACTAGTCAGAAACATGAAGAGGATGAAGCTGGAGGCAGATTTGCTGCTTTTTCAGGGAAAGAAGAGCCAACTGCCAAAAATGGAAGAAAGCCATAAATCTGGGCACTGGCCTAATTGGAAAGTAGAAAACAAAATAACCTATTACAATTTAGTCTCTGGATGGAAGACTCTGAAGATATCATAGTGTGCATTACCAACATTCTGTAAGAGAGTCATGTGAGAGTGACCCAGTTTGACCTACAGTGAAACCCTAGAGTTGGTGGAGAGGGACCTAATATGGGGTGGGGCGGGGGGTGGGGGGCACTCCCAAAGAAGATGCTGAGTCAGCAATTCTCTTCACACACCGCCCTCCTCTCCCCCCAGCCCGCCATCTGTCATTCTGTGGTACCACCTATGCAGGCTGGGACACGGTTCCCTAATAACTTGCAAACACCATGGAAAGGGACTTTATGGTTCTTAGTCAAAGAAGCAGCTTCTTTCCTCAGTTATATATTTTTCTAGGCAGAGGGGCATGGACACAGTTTTCATCTCAAATGAGATTTGAATAGAGTGTGTCTATAAACCAGTGGCAATCCTGATAGTACCGACTAGGTATTTGACAAGAGGTATTTTTTGCTTTTGTTTTATATATTGAATACTCTAAATTACTAATCCCTAGAAGAAAGCTCCCCTGCATACCCACTTTGTTTAGATTTCATGTGGAAAGACCTTTGACACTTAACTATTCGAACATTAGGCCATAGCAAAACAAACAAACAAAAAACCCTTATAATTTCTATAAGAGGACCTTTCTTTTTAACCAATGACCTGATTCAACTAGCTGTAAACCCCGTAATTATCACGAATTCATAGAAATTTGACAAAGAAAGTTTCAGCTTTTCATGTTGGTGGAGAACATGGTGATCCGTAAGGGGAAAAAATAACATTATTCTTTACTTTCAGGGAGCTAGAAATTCTGGGAATATGTGAGATTGTGAAGTTAGGGAAATATGTGCCCTTTTGGTCCCTTAACTGTTAGAATACAATGAGTTCTTTTTCTCTTGGTCTTTAACTTGGGTTAAGAACTATAGGTTCAGGGGCGCCTGGGTGGCTCAGTCATTAAGTGTCTGCCTTCTGCGGGCTCAGGTCATGATCCCAGTGTCCTGGGATCAAGAGCCCCACACTGGGCTCCCCGCTCAGCAGGAAGCCTGCTTCTCCCTCTCCCACACCCCTAGCTTGTGTTCCCTCTCTCACTTTCTCTGTCAAATAAATAAATAAAATCTTAAAAAAAAAAAAAGGAACTATAGTCAAAGAGATGTTTGTTTTGAGGAGGGAGTCTCTAATGGGTCCAGTCTGAGTGTATGCTGGTTTAGAAAGCGCCGTGGTAGTGGCAATGTTTTCAGCTGCGGCAGCAAAATTTCTTTATCTTTGTTGTTCACCGGATTTGCGTTAGAATGATACTTTGAAAATTCATTAGACCGGTGATAACACAATGGCATTTAACCTGATCCTCAGAGGGCCCAATGCCTTCATGGCCCTGCTCTGTTCACACAGTTACACACCAATAAAGGGTCTTTTCATTCTATTCTTTGCCTGTTCCCTGAAAGCCACTGTTAAGGGGTTTTTTGTTGTTTTTTTTTTTTTTTTTTTAGTCTCACGTCTCCTAACAACACATTTTTTTAGCCCATAATAACTGATGTTTCTGGCCAGAATCCTGGTTTAATCCTGATTTAATGGTTTTCGAAGTTCATACGCGTAGACTGGTCTGGTTGGATTAGAGGACAGCACAGCACGGATTGCCCACTCCTGCTTGTGCCTGAGCTCTAGTACAGGGCCTGACACATAGATACTCACAGATCTCTACTACAGGCATGAAGGCATAAGTCGGTAAAACCACCAGCACGGTGGGATCGCCAAACCTACAGCAGGAGGAGATGACTCAGAACTAAAAGCACAAAATTTACTTTTACTAGCTTCTGTCCGCTCTTTCAAAAAAAAAAAGGCCTTCCTTGAAACTTGCACCTCCCCCTAAAAATTCAAAGTATGTCAATCGGTGAATGCTATCTGCTTACATGTCTCCTGGTCTGCAGTTACTTGCTCTCACTGGTTCTGTTGGAAGAGGTTTTATGTCTTTGTGGAATCTAACGAGGCAGAAATCTTTTGTACCTGTAGGTCCACACTGAAGGGTCCATCATTCCTTTGGGGGCTGAGTTAAAGGCAGACATTCAATATGACCATCATTCTGGATGTTCTGAAACCTGGCCAAGGCTGTCTTAAAGCCAATTATGAGAATCTGTGAAGGTTAAATCACTCAGCTATGTCTGTTTCCCATTAATGCCTCATTAGAATGGAAGCAAAAATAATTGAAACACTTATGGACATTTTCCCCATCATTTCCTTCCACCCCCCTTTCATCAGCTACTCTTTCTCTATCTTCTCAGAGAAGAACTATGATAGGAGGAAACAAAGAAGAGGGTACTTTTTCTGGTATGTGAGTTGTAAAAGTGCACAGAAAAATATGGGAGGGACTATAGTTGAGGAAGAGCAAGGGTTCCCCAGGTTGCAAGAGAAAGCAGTGTTGAAAATGATAGCTCCCTGGGAAGTTGTCTTGGTAGGTCTTGGAGAAAGGAGGCCCTGTACCAGCTCCTGGGCTCAGCCTGGACTGGGGAGTAGTGGAGAAGGATGAAGCTGGACAAAACTCCAACTACGATTGTGAGGTGCAGAAGATATTAGTCTTTGCTCTCCCAGGGAGATCCTCAGAAAGTAGGGAAACCCCAGCGAAGAAATGGCCTTGGAGAAGCTCACAGATGGCCCACTGTGGTAGGCACAGCAGTATGCATTCCAAGGACCTAAGACTGACCTAGAGGTAGGTTAGTGACCCACCCAACCTGAAGACAGGAGAAAGAGAGAGAACGCAAAGATGAGTGGGTCAAATGGGATGATGGATGTCTCAGCAGATGGTAAGTGTGAACAGAAGACTTGAGGATCAGATAGACCACCCCCCACCCAAACCCCCAACTCCAACACTTGGATTTCTAGACACCTCTGCAATTTAGATGCAACTACAGGGAAAGGAACTGACAGGTTTTTCTATTGTCTTGCTAGAAAGCCATGTTAAAAGAGACATTAAAGAGGGCACGTGATGTAATGAGCACTGGGTATTATATAAGACTGATGAATCACTGAACTCTACTTCTGAAACCGGTAATACACTATATGTTAATTAATTGAATTTACATTTTTTAAAAAGTATTAAAAAAAGAGACATTATGTTTAGTTGTAGAAAAACAAAGCTGGGGGCACCTGAGTGACTCAGCTGTTAACCGTCTGCCTTCGACTCACATCATGATCCCAGCGTCCTGGGATCCAGCCCCACTTAGGGCTCCCTGCTCAGTGGGAAGTCTGCTTTCCCTCTCCCACTCCCCTTGCTCATGTTCCTGTTCTCACTATCTCTCTCTGTCAAATAGATAAATTAAAAAAAAAAAAAAAGCCTTAAAAAAAAAAGCTGTTTCTTATACATTTGTTTTTGTAGGCCAAGATTTAGACCCACAATATTTTAGAAAATTCAAATTGGCTAACATGTATTGAACACTCATCAAGTGATGTACCTGGCATCGTTTTAAGTGCTTTATGTGTGTTCATTCATTTAGAAGAGAGCTCCTTTGTTTATGAAATTTGATTTGATTTTTACAATGTCCTTATATAAGATCACTTTAAAAAATACTATAGTGTCAGGGCACCTGGATGCCACAGTCAGTTAAACATCCAACTCTTGAGCCCAGCTCAAGTCTTGATCTAAGGGTTGTGATTTCAAGCTCCATGCTGGGCATGAAGCCCACTTTTTAAAAAAAAATACTACAGTGTGTTTCCTTTTTTAAAAATTTTATTATTTATTTGTTTATTTATTTAAGTAGCCTCCACATCCAAAGTGGGGCTCAAACTCAAACTTGCATGAGCCAGCCAGGCACCACACAATAGTGTATTTCTAACAAGAATCATTTCCATTTTACTCTTTAGAACTGGTTCATCTAAAAAGAGGTTTTTATTATGGATAAATTCTAACAAATACAAAAGTAGAGAGGATAATATTACAGAATCCCATGTACCTACCTCCCAAGTTTTAGAATTATTAACCATGAATAACCAATCACATTTCATATCTTGAACCAAATCTTAGAAATCATATCATTTTCTCTCTATATATTCAGTACGTTTCTCTAAAACATGAGGCTTCATTTCATGAAATATCCAGTGTTTGAATATCCCCAAGTGTGTCAAGACTTCCTTTCAACATCATTAAAGTCAAGATCCAAACAAAGTCCACACATGACACTTGGTTGATAGATCTCCTGTCTCCTTTATTCTTTAAGCTTCCCTTTCCTCTTTTATTTCTAACCTTGTATCTTATTTTTTGGAAAATCCATGTCCCCTGTCTTGTAGATTTTTCCACATTGTGGGTTTTGCTGATCTCGGCCTCATCATTTAGGATATTCCCACGGCTGTTGATTCCTGCAGTGCTTGCTAATCTTGCTAATTTTTCTGACTCTTTACTCCATCCTTCCATCCTACAATATAACAGAGCCCTGACTAAAAACAAAACCAATTTACAACAGAGGTTTGATCGTGGGAGGACGTCATCTTTACTTTTAAAGATGCTGAAGCTTTCACCTGTGAAGTCTAAATCTCTCATGTTTTGCTGAATGAGAAATCCCCACTTCCACCCAACTCTGTAGTCTAACTGGACAGTGATTTGCAGATGACTCACCCTTGTCCCCGAAATCTACATTTAAACAAAGATAAACATTAACACACGTAAAGCATTAATTTGTCTTGGCTTTTGTGTCGTACTCCTGTGTTTCTAATTTCATTTTGTTTACCAGACAATGTCTGGTGTCCTGGGATCTGTGATATGCTAATCTGCTCCCCATTCACTGTGGGATTGAGGTCATCCCTCCGGGAACAGGCTTTCATCTGATTAGACATATTGAATGGCTGATTTATTTCCATTCTGGCCTCTGTAGAGCAGACAGACAGCGGACTCTCCCTTGGGAGAAGGTGGGCCTGGTTCTAGACAGCATTTGATATACTCACAGCTGAGAACTCCGGAAAACAAAGCAGGGGCCGGGCGGTGGGAGGAGGGAGGGTGTGTTGTCTTCAGAGCAGGTAGTTGGCAATTTGCTGACGAGAGAAGCCGTCCTCAGGTCAACATACTATAGTTGACATGTGTGAACGCTGATAAGGTACTATTATTATTTTAGCTTTGACCTTGTGGGTGATAATAGCGTTGACTTTCAGCCACTCAGCTGGCCTCAGAGCTCTGCTATCGCTAATGCTCTTTAAAGGCTATCTGACCTGTTGTTAGGTAAGGCATACAGGTGCTAGGCGGCTAACCACGTCCTTAACTTGACTTTGTTATAAATAATTCCTGTTTGCATATAGCTTCCAGTCTATTTTATCTCTGGGGTGAGTACAGTTATTTTTAATGCATCTGAGTTCCAGTTTATAACAAATGAATTTGCAAGCAGAAAAAAGGCTTAGAGAAATGAAAACCCAGAACCATATTACTGGAGAAAGCACCTCTTGTGTTTGAATGTTCTCTTTTGAAGACAGGAGCAGAACTGGTGAACGCTGCTGGACCCACTAGGCCGGGAGGGATATCAGAAGCTTGTGAGTCCCCCTAAAACCATGGTAAAAATGCCTTTAAAGATTGGAGGGAATGAAAAGGAGGCTGCTTGGGAGGTGGGGAATAATGCTTAACTTTACAGGCTTGGCAGTTTACAAAAGGCTCTGTCTTGCATTTTCTCATTTGAACTTCATGACAGCCTTGGGGAGTGGGATACTATGACCATTTTTCAGAAAATAAGTGAGGTAAAGGGAGAGTAAATGGGTCACAGAGTCAATAAGTAGCGGCATATGAAAGGAGGTCTTTGGAGCCCCTCTGCACACCCCCATACTACAAGGCCTCTGCACTTCATGGGCTCAGCTTCCTTCCCCTCCCCCTGCCCTTCTCCTTGCTTGCCAGTGGGCTCTGAGCTGCCTCTTCTGGTTTCTGTAAGGATGACAGAAAGTAGTTTACTGTCCTCATTTTCTCTTGAAATACTGCTTGATATCAATCTGTTGACTTAACAGGGTCTTCTTGGGCAAGTTGTTTCTCCTCACTGAGCTTCGTTTCCTTAATCCTTAAGGTTTCATTATTAAATGCTTTATGTTTTTAAAGGAAATCTTAAAACTTAAAGCAAATGAAAATATAGCTGCCATTCCTTGAGCACTATTTGGAATTAGGGATTGCACCGGATCTCTTACAGGTGTTGTTGCTAACCCAGAAAAGCCCTGCCATGTTGCTCATGGCTGCTCTCCCCAAATCCAGACACCCCCATCATCCTCTCCTGAAGCATCGCAGTAGCTTCTTACTTGTTCTTTCTTCCCTCTCCTGAAGCATCCAGTAGCTTCTTAATTGGTCTTTCTTCCTTTCCCATCCCTCTTAGCCAACCGAAGCTCAAACTCTCAACCACTTTCTTCCTCCAGACTCTCTGGTAGTCAGAATAATGCCCCTTACCCTGGAAATGCCTATATTCTAATTCCTGGAATCCATGAAATTGTTACCTTACATGGCAACAGGGACTTTGTGGGGTTGATTAAATTAAGGAACTTGAGGTGGAGAATGGCCTTTTGGCTGATTACCCTGGATTATCTGAGTGGGCGCAACGTAGTCACAATGGTCCTTATAAGGAAAAGAAGGTCGTGTGGTGAGGGTCGGGTGGGAGACAGGGAGAGGTCATGGAGGGATATGAAGATGCCAGGCTGCTGGCTTTGGAGGTGGAGGAAGGAGCCACAGCCAAGAAATGCTGGCAGTCTCTAGAAGCTAGAAGAGGCAAGGAAATAGTCTCACTAAAGTTTATGGAAGACGTATGGCCCTGTTGGCACCCTGCTTCTAGCTCCCTGAACCCATGTTGGATTTCTGCCTTCCATAATTATAAGATAATAAGTGTTTATTGTTGAAAGTCACTAAGGTTCTAGTAATTTGTTACAGCAGCAATAGGAAACTAATACATACTCTACATACTAATACATACAAACACACCAAGCTTGTTCTGACTTTAGGGCCTTTGCATTTGTTCCCTCTGCCTGGAGTACTCTGTCCTAAGATTTTAGAAGGACCATTCCACCTGAAGTATCCTGCCTGCCTGTCACTCTCTGTCACATACTTTATTTTATTTTTGTCGTATTATTAATACCATCTGAAGTTACCCTCTTGACTAATTTGTTTTCTTTTTGTTTCACCCAACAGCAAGTGTAAGGTCCATGAGAGAAGTGTCTTATCTGGCACACTTTTGTTGCTATGTCCCCGATGTTGGGGACAGTGTCACACAGTCTCCCTCTGTCTCACTGTAGGCAGACAGTAAGCAATTTCAGAGGAAGGTTAGGAAAAGAAGTAGCAGAACAGGTACACAGACTCGGGTCAGTTAATTTCTAAATATTTATAAGATGGATCTCTTTCTAAGCCACCTCCTCTCACTCTAGAAGGTTTTTTCTGGAACCTTGCTGGATTTGGAAATGAGTGAGAAGTGAAACTATCTCACCATAACTTTCTCTTCATGGTTACCATTTTGTTAGTTTCCAAGTGAGAAAAAGAATGGATCCATTTTAGAGGTCCTTGTTGACTATGGCACTCTAAGACCTTTACAATACCTGGGACATTTTTACTGTATACAGAGTAAATTCAATGTATATATTCTATTTTTTGTAATTAGAAAACTCAAATGTCCATTTAGCTCCTTTCCAAGAGGCCAAATCTAAAGAATAATGAAATTTGAGTGATTCCTTACAAATAGAGATTTCTCTCCTCCCCCTACTTGTATGAGTATTAACAGAAACCGTAATGCCATGCATTTGCATGGGGTAACATGGATCTTCTAGAACATGTCTTTTGGTATTTGTCAGGGAAATATGGGTATCAGTGTTTCATAGATGTCAATGAATTGTTCTAGGGTATCTCAAAGAGCTAGGAAATGTTAATAAGTGGAAGGGTTGCTGAGCTCTGAGGGCCTAGGCAGAAGTCTGCAAAGGCATTCCCCAATCTCAGCATCACAGTGGTTGACGTAAGTGAGAGGTGGGGAGGTGCAGAGGAGAAGGGGAAATGACCCCAGGCATCCCAGGCATATAGCACTCCCCACGGATAGCTTCCCAGGGGCAGGAGTACTGTCTCTTTCTGAGTCTCTCCATCCAGAATCCCACGAATGGATCTCACTGGGTTCTATGCCTGTCCCTTAACCAACTGCCGTGGACAGAGGGCTCAGTACTCTGTACTTGAGACTACTGTGGAAGGCGGGAACAAGGCTTTCTGAAGGGAAACAGGATGTTGTTATCAGAAAAAGAAATAGATGCTGGGCAGACAAAAGCAACATATGTCCTCTACCTTCCCCAAATGCTGAAGGTGGAGTTTCAGGCACCAGGACTTGGATAAGGGAGATATTTCTGAAGTGCTTTTTTTGGGTTCTCAGATAACACCATGTTACCACCAACCTACTTAAAAAGCATTAAAGAGCCATCTGGCCTGGGCTTGACTATTCTATCCATATTGCTTGCAGTTCTAGCTTAAATCCCTTGGCTTGTAAATCAGGTAGCAGCATTGAAATATGCTGAATTCTGAAAATGTTGAGATTATAAATAGTTTATCCTATTTTATAAATGCAAACAGCAATTCCAAGAACTCTAGCATCTCAAAACCTCCAACAGGGTTTCTGGATGTCCCTGTCTTATTGTGTTTGTATTATATAGTTTTAAAAAGAGGACATTTTATTATCAAAAATTATTCTTACACTAAACAAACCCTATAGCAAAACTTTCTGGACAAGTAAAAACTCCAAATGCTTATTTTGGTTTCTTTCTGGTTTTTTACAGTAATCTCTACAACAAAGATGGGACCCCAACACACGACCCCAACCAGACAAGCACCCCTGCCTATTTTTGTTTCTTCCTTTTTTTTTTTTTAAGATGTTATTTATTTATTTGACAGAGATCACAAGTAGGCAGAGAGGCAGGCAAAGAGAAAGAGAGGGAAGCAGGCTCCCTGAGCAAAGAGCCCAACTCGGGACTCGATGCCAGGACCCTGAAATCATGACCTGAGCTGAAGGCAGAGGCCTTAACCCACTGAGCCACCCAGGCACCCTTATTTTTGTTTCTTAAGACTATGTTCACTTGAATATTTCAGAACTATACTCGTGGTTTTTTTTTTTTTTACTGCCTCTACTAGTTTTGTGGAAAGTGTGTTAAATTGAAAGTGAGTTAAATTTAAAGCATTTTTTCTTAAGCAAATGAAAAGTGAAGGGTATTAATTGTATTGCTCTGATAGTGTCTCGTGTATTGCTGATTTGCAACATATAGATTAGATTCCTCTTACCTTTTTCTAAATTTTACCTTATAGAGCCCTTGCTTAATATTATTTTATAATATTTTATTTCTCATTACTTATATTTTATACTTCGTAGACAATTGGACAAGGTATTGAAATTTATTTTACGGACTCTGGTGACAGAATAAATTTGTAATTTAAATATATTACAATCATGTCTTCTATGATTTGTCTGCCACCCACTTTTCCCGGTTCCTATTCCACCTTAAGAACTATATTACAAGTATCTATTGTTTTCATTTATCCTGCATCCCTTTTTCTTTGGTAAGAGCACCAGCCAGTTTCACTGCTCCTCCTTTGTTCCACATGGTTCTGGGGGGACTGCTAATTGTGGTAACATTGACTCTGGTAGAGGATTTTAGTAGTGGTCCAGGCTGGCGTGGTTGACCACGGTCCTTAGGACACAGTGGTTGGTCCAAGGTGGGCACATCACCCAAGCTGAAACAACCAAAATCTCTTCCCAGAATTTTCTGAAATAGATACCATTCTCACCTCTTTTTGGTGGCAAGCAATAAGGAAGTGCCCAAGAGCTACCAATATCCATGTTCCCAACCTCGTGGAGAAATCTCCTCTGCAGTAGAATAGAATGTGGTCAAATGTGCCGAGGGAGGAAGAGGTGAGAGAAGGAGACAGAGAATGCAGGCAAATATTTTTTCAGAACAATATAATGGAAGCAATAAAAGGCCAGGAGAGGTGAGAGTATAGTTATTTTTAAAAGATTTTATTTATTTATTTGAGAGAATGAGAGAGCAGGGGAGGAACAGAGGGAGAGGGACAAGCAGACTGTGTATTGAGCATGGAGCCTGATGCAGAGCTCGATCCCATGACCCTGAGATCATGACCTGAGCCCAAATCAAGAGTGGATTGACTCAGCTACCCAGGCGCCCAGAGGGTATACATAAAGAAGTGCTTATAATGCAAGACCATGGACTCTAGGCCAGGTCAGGAGGGAATGAGAATAGAGACAAACAGTAAGAGGACAGTAGGTTCAAATGAACAAAGTGCCTAGGGGAGTAGAAGAATGGTTTGAGCTGAGGTATAAGAAGGCAAGTGCAGGAAATATAGAAGTAATACACTTGAAATGAGATAACTGAGACGTACAGTTGTAAGTGACAGGGTCTAAGGATAACTGGGTTGGTGGCTGAAGTGGTGTGACAGAGGAAATGACCACTGCAAATAGAGAGGCTGAGGAATGGAGAGGCCATGAGATTGGATGGACCATTCAGGTAGGAAAATGGAAGAGAGAAAGGGAGCATACCTGGTGTTGAAATGTCAAAGAACTGTGGGAGTATCCTGGAGGATGGGAGAGGGCCACTGCAAGAGGGTCAAAAGGGACGTGCAGTCTGATGACATCAGCTTCAAGGCAGCTCATGGGGGAGAGCAAGGAAGAGACCATAGTTTGGAATTGGCAGAGAGAAGAAAGAAGAGGACCTGTACCACCTTCTGGCCCGGTTGGTACATGGTGTGCGAGAGGAAATGGCTGCCATGCGTGAGGGCTGCAAGAATTCAGCGTCCTCGGGGAAAAGCCAGGTTTCCCTCTGAGCCAGAAGGTTAAGGGCCTGGTCAGAGAAGAGAGTGGGTATATTCTGATGACAGAGCCATGTAGGGATTATGATTTGAGCGGTGAATTTAACTTGGGAAACTTGGGCTTCTTGAGGTCACTGAGATAAACATCTAGACAAGACGGGTACCCTGGTGGCAGCTTAAAGTGAGGGGATAATTAATTCTAATTATCCTCAGAACTTGACTCAGGCAACTCTTAGATGAGGAGAAAACAAGAATTAAATTCATTGGAATCCAGCTGATCCAATAAGCTGTCCATCCTTCTTCCTTAACAGCTGGCATTGGGCCCCTTCTTCTCCCCACTGATTCTGTCCTGACTTAGGTCCTCATTACTTCTTCCTTGCATTATTATGGTTGCCTCCTAATGGGTTTCTCTTGCTGACCTTGCCTCTCTCTAATGCATTCTCTACCATCTCTGCCAGAGTGTTCTTTCTAAGTCAGTCATTTAATCAGGCACTTTCTCTGTTGTGACCCCACTGAGGGCTGCTCTAAATGCTTCAAGATAAGATCCGAACGTCTTGAGGGGAATGGCCCTCAGTGAGCTGACCCTTGTTCTGCCCTGCAGCCTCATGGAGCCCAAGTCTCCCACAGGCTCAGGCTGTTCTCTTTGTCTGCAATGTTCAGCCCCCCTTTTTCACTTGATTATCTTTATATTCATTCCTTTAAAATAGAATTCAAATCTTTGAAACAGTATACAAGAAAATGGCCACCCTGGTTATTCTGAGGAGGGAAACTGGGCATCGTGGTGGGGTGGGGGTAGGATGTACAAGGGGAACCTTTCATAACATGCCCCTTTGCACCTTTTGGACTTTATGCCATATGAATGCATTGCCTCATCTTTAAAAGTAATGAAATGTAAGAAAAAAATTAAAGCGTCAAATGGACGAAAAAAAAGATATATGTCACTGTTTCCTCTTCTCTCAAATCTTCCCCAACTGGACACTTCCCTCCATTGAGCTATCACGTGCTTTCCATGTTACTCTAGCACAGGGTTTATCATTCTATATTATAATAATTGCAAAGAAGTAAGCAGACTTCATACTATCATAGCCTAGAAGCTCCTGGAAGAAAGGGACTCAGTCTTAATCATTTTTGACTCTCTGGCCCCTTACCTCTAAGCTTTGGTATATAACAGGTGCTTGGTAAAAGTTTGTCAAATTAATGAATGAATAGAATTTCTGTGCAAAAGGGAAACAAAAGATGTGGAAATAATCCTGGTTATTTTTACAAATGATGAAATCAGGCCTAGAGATGTTATTTATTAAGGATTGGTAGTAGAATAAAACTAAGAATCGAAGTTCTCTGGAGTCTAATTTTAGCCCTAGAATAAATTATAAGACTTTCACTCTAGATAGCCAATATGGTGTGAATGGTTTCTACATATTTGACCCAAGGCCCTGGATTTTCAGGAAATTTCTGATTTTCAGTAAACTGCTGGTTTAACCTCCAAAGGACACTTTTATGTATCAGGTCATGGGTCCTAATTTGGCTTCAGAATCATATAACCTAGGTACCTCATAAATTTGACTTTAGAAATCATAAAACCTGGAGTGCCTGGGTGACTCCGTTGTTTGGTTGTCTGACTCTTGGATTCGGCTCAGGTCGGGATCTTAAGGTTGTGGGATGGAGCCCTGGGTTGGGCTCTGGGCTCGGCAAGGGGTCTTGTTTGTCCCTATCCCTCTGCTGCAGCCCCACTCATGCTCTCTCTCACTCAAGTAAATAAATAAAATCTTAAAAAAAAAAAAAAAAGAAAGAAATCATATAACCTAAGTAGCTCATAGAACAGGCTTATATTGACAGAACTCCCAGGAAAATCTTGTAGTACAACTCTTTATCTTAAATGTGGTTTTAAAAGCTGTGTTTTATGTTACGTTTTCCTCAAACACACAGTGTGGTAGGCATAGCTATACACAGTGTCTGTAGGGATGAAAGAACAGCATAGGGAAAAGTGCCCACGTCCACTCAGAGTGGTATATTCAGTTCTCATTTGTCAGCATTTACTTGCGGACTCTCCAGGGCATGAAAGCAGTGAACAATTTTATTTTATTTTACACAGAAGTCATGTTTTTATGGTTAAATGGTAGTGTTAGTGGTTACCTGGGCTAGATTTTAATTGGCCGAGGAAGATCTTCTGGGACTTCATGATCACTAGTCTTTAAACTTTGTGCTTACACACCTCCCTAAATGAATTTTGAAAAGAACTTGTATCCCTCCCATGTTTTTATGTTGCCACTTATGATTTTTCATCATAACTTCCCAATGGATGTGATTTCTAGTGTATTGCAACTCTTGAGGTTTTAAAATAAAGTTGTTAGGTCTTTTTCTATGTATCCCAAAGAATTTAAATCCCACAGAAGTTGTTACCCAACATTACTCCCTTATATATAAACTAGCCCTTCTTTAAAACAGTCAGAAAATTTATATTTTTCCTTCTTCTTGAACTCATTTCTAATTTCCCCACAGAATGGCATTTCATTATGTATTTTCATGCTTGAAACATTTTTATCGATCATTACCTCATTCTGTGTAGAGTGGACATTTTAACTACATATTTGCATAATTTTATTCCATGTGATTCCAGTTCTAGGTGTTAAAAATGTCTCTGGATGGAGTTATCACTAAGATTATTCATCATACACAATTGATCAAATGGTGGCCATATTAAAAATTGATAACTACCTTGAGATATAAAATATAAGAACTTATTGGAAATGTATGTGTGACTGAAATGGAAGGGACCTTTTCTCTTCCAGGGGATTTGTGTATGAAAATTATTTATATTCTGAATGTATTACTGAGATCTGCTCTGATTCTTTTCATGCATTTGACACTGTTTGTATGGATAGAAATGCTGAGGTGCTTTGTTCACAGAAATAAGTAGATGGAAATGGGAGGAATTTGCTGTAGTGGTGGTATTATTCAATTCTTTGAATTCTCCATTATGTGCCAAAAGTCACGTGATGATCTATCATTTGAATTATTTTTAAAGCTCTGTCAGGAAACAGTTCACCACTCATCATAGTCATCTCGTTCTCAGGACTAACACAGGCTTCTAATTTTCCGTGTTTTTTATACCTGGGTCAAAGCACCAAAGGAAGGAGTAGGATCTGTGAGAATGACTTTCTTTTGCTAAGTAGAAAAATGGCAGTTGTGGAAAGGGGGTGGAAAAGAGACTGCAAAGCTGTTCTCAGGCAGATACATTTTAGGAAAGTGTAGAAATTGAGGCTGTGGAATTCTCTTCAAAATATACCCATGCTCTGTACCACTTGGAGAGCCCCATGTACATGGGCGGAGGGTAGTGACCCTAGTTCAAAAATTACTCTTCACCAATCAGCAGGCATTTGAACAAAAATGAGTGGGCAGCACCAGAGATGAAGGCAGTCCTAAGAGGTTGGTAATGACAGGGTGGTTAAGGGAAAGGGCCCTGTGAGCTCCAGTTCTGAAAGGTACCTTCTGTGTGATTTTGCACAAATTATTTAACCTCACCCTGCTTAAATCCTGACTTAGAAATAAAGGCAATAATGATACCTGCCACATAGGGTTGTCGTGAGGATTAAATCAATTCATATGCAAGGCACTTAGAATGCTAGACCAGTAGTAACCACTCAGTACATCATCAGCCTTAATACTAGGAAATGATTAAATATGACATGAAAGTGAGGGCAATGACTCCTGAGGAAGTTAAAATTTACTATTTCGCTGTTACTGAAGTGAACAGGTGTAGTTGGTACATTAGTGAAAAGGGAAGTTTCCAGAGCAAATATATGGCAGAGCGAATATTCTCGCCCGGGGTTTACACTCTTAACCATCAGGCTGCGCTGCCTTTCCAAACACAAGGGCAACAAAAATAAATGAAAAAGAAAGTGGATGAGTTGTAAAGTTGTTCTTCCACGGTCAAAGAGCAGCCTTACGTTAGGCAAAATGTATAGTATGTTTATTTGCATCGTGGAATGAAAAGCGTTCGATATATTCTCTCCTCCTCTTCTGTAAGCACAGAAAAGTTCCATTATTTCCATCTAGGACACCACCCCTCCCCCCTGCACATATACTTATTACTAAATATATCATCCAACTTTTGGTGCTTAGAGGTTTGGGGGTTTTGCTTTGCTACTGTCACTGGGGCCTCCGGCAGATCATGTTCATCAGTTTTATCTTTGTTAGATAAAAATTAGAGGGTTTTTTTCTGATATTATTTTATTTCTTTGGTATTTCTAATTGTCCCCTCCCCCACCCCATTCTAAATTTGGGTTTTATGTTTGATAGCATATACCATAAGTTGAAAAACACAACAAAGAGCTTGAAACCCCTCATTTGAATAACATCGACTTCAGGAACAGCTGCTAAGATAAAATAAATCCAAGAGAGCTCAGCAACCAAAATGCAATTGCTTTTCTTTTTAAAGGGACAGGCAGATTCACATGTGATTCTCTGTCTTAAGCTGTTACGTTAAATCAATGCCATATTTTAATTGATATCGGAGTTTTTCAAATCTGAAATTTGATGTGGGCAGTTTACCCAGCGTATAGTGGATTCTATTCCACAATATTTCAGCTTGAGCAATTATTTGATGACATCATTGATAGTGGTTTCTAAAGCAGGAAATAAAATCCATCAGGAACCAAGTCTCCAGATTTCTTCTTCACTGAGACTTCAGGAGAAGAAACTTTACCTAGCAAGATATAAATAATGAAATAAAAAAGAAGTTTAAAAGTAATATAAAATAGAATAAAATAAATAAAAAGAATAAAAAGATATGAAGTATTTTGTTGATTGCAACACTCAGCCTTTGGTATTATGATTCTTTTTTTTAAAAATTTGTTTATTTGACAGAGAGATCACAAGTAGGCAGAGAGGCAGGCAGAGAAAGGGGGGAAGCAGGCTCCCCGCTGAGCAGAGAGCCCAATGTGGGGCTCGATCCCAGGACCCTGAGATCATGACCTGAGCCAAAGGCAGAGGCTTAACCTCCTGAACCACCCAGGTGCCCCTGGTATTATGATTCTTATTAGAAAAAACTCTTCATTAAAATAGTTATATAAAAGTCTGAGTTATTATTTTTATTTTTTAAAGATTTTATTTATTAGGGAGAGAGAGAACATGAGTAGGAGGAAGGGCAGAGGGAGAGGGAGAAGCAGACTCCCTACTGATCAGGGACCGCCCCCCCCCAACATGGGGGAGATCTTTACCTGAGCCGAAGGCAGACACTTAAGTGACTGTGCCACCCAGGGTCCCCAAGACTGGGTTTTAAATGATAATAAGTAAAAGCCTTCTAAGACTATCCAACATATTAAAATATCATCTTATAGAATGTATCATAATAAAGAGATCATTTATTCTATAAAGATGTCATTTGCCTACAAAAAGATTTATCATAGTTTTCTTTGAAACACCTGGTTTCACTAGAACCTTTAGAATATGATTTGATTTCTGGATGAATAATTTACACATGACTTTCTGAAAAATATCTATAACCTATAAAGCAACTACTAGGAAGAAAACGGTGGTATGGTCTAAAAATTTCAGAATAGCAAACCATTTTATGAAAAGCTTTATTGAAATATGCTTTAATTTTTCTGTGGTTTCTGGCCTAGTTAAATTAGTAAAGAAAGAAAATATAATTAAAAAAATGATATCCTAGATATATACATATAACTCAAATTATAGAAACCATTCCACATTTTACTCACTTCTTTAATTATTCTACTCAATCACTCCTTTGTTAATAATCCCTATTCTTATTTTTCACTTTTTGGCTCACTTGACCATTTCCACTTGTGAGACTTGACTATCATACCCTCTGGTCACTTTATTCGAGTACTATCAGATAGGATGTTTTTGGCTGCAAGTAACAACCTAACCAGCAGTGACCACAAAGCATTTATTGTTTACTAAACTGAATGTCCATGGGAAAGGAAGCCTCAGGATGGTTTGGGAGCTCAGTAGGGTCTACATGGACCCAGGCAGCTGGGCTAGTCTTTCAGCCCAAGAAGTCTGACTCAAGAACGTTGGCTACACTCTACTTCTTCCCTAAAATACTTAGACTGTGACTGTTCTGTCTTCCTGGGAGATTCTGAGTTCCTATTGTGAGCAGGGACCTTATATCCCTCAATGCTTGGCACATGGTAATCATTCAATAAATATTCATTGAACCATTGAGGAAAATTTCAAGTGGAGAGAGACTAGGACTATGTGAAATAAAAGGGTGTGTTGGGGCAGAATTAAATCAGTTACAACTATTCAATTTAATGCTGGATTTTTGTGCTCTGTGGTTTTTAAATAGGTTTCAGTATAACTAAAAAGGAGTTGGGGTCATTTATACACCCCCCACCCCCGTCCTTGGAGGGTCTTTTGTTGACTGATCAGTGCTCTGGGTTTAAATTTGCAAGTTTAGAAGAGTAGAATGAGCCAAATTGCTCAGAGAAAGGTTTAGAAGTCACTGTAGTCAGCAAGGTTAGTTTTATGCATGTGTTTGTGTATGTACTGGAGGGGTCAGGGGTGGGGGATGGTGGTGGTGAGCAAAAACAAGGTGGCTGAAGGTGACACCCAATGGCAGAGATGTATGATTGGTAACTTTTAATTTCTGTATTTTATCATTTTTAAAATTCCAATATAGGTAACATACAGTGGTATATTAGTTTCAGGTGTACAATACAGTGATTCGACAATTCTATACATTACTCAGTGCTCATCACAGCAGACGTACTCATAAATCCCCTTCACCATTTCTCCCATCCCCCCAGCCCCCTTCTTCTGGTAACCATCAGTTTGTCTCCTATAGTTGAGAGTCTGTTTTTTGGTTTGTCTCTTTTTTACTTTGTTTTGTTCTTAAATTCTATATGGGTGTGAAATCATACGGCGTTTGTCTTTCTCTGACTTTCAGTTAATATCTTACTCTCTAGATTCATCTTTGTTGTTGCAAATGGCAAGATTTTTTATGGCTGAGTAATAATCCAGTATATATGTGTCTATATATTTATATCTATATCTATCTATCTATGTCACATCTTCTTTATTGATTGGCGAGTTTTTAAAAAGTGAAGTGTTATACATTGTGTGATGAGACCCCATAAGTTTTCAGTAAAAATGTAAAAATCATATACTTACTAACACCGGATACTAAGGGAGATGAGTTTGTGTCAATGACTTGTGTTAACATGCTCTGTTTTACATCAGAATTCAGGACAGTCCCTCTTCATGTTCAAAATGCTCAAAATGATGGCCCAGTGTGTGTGTGTGTGTGTGTGTGTGTGTGTGTGTGTGTGTGTTACATGTGTGTGTGCTGCATTTACAAAGGGAGGTATGCTTCTCTCCTGGAAAGGCAGGGTTTGAGAACTACTCTGGTTGATACCTTACCACCTTTCTATGATAGCATCTTATGATTGCTTGAGTGATTTATTCATGGTTGAGTTTTGCACCTTATATTTTAAAATTAACAAATAAAACTGGGGACAAGTGGAGAGTTGGAAACCAAAGTGTGAGAACTTAATAAAATTCATCTGGCATTCTTGCTCAGAAAGAAACCTTACGAAAAAGAGAAATACGAGAGCAAAAACATTCAGCAGACCAGACAATAATCTAAAGCACTAAGAATGGGATGCCTGGAAGGTGATCAGGCCATTGTCTACTGTTCTGGGCGTTCGTGGGCGGCATGGTGGGGTGGGGCAAGTCATGTGGAGGGATAGTTTTGTTTTGAAATCTTCACCTCGGTGGAGATGAAAGGAAAAGGGAACGGCAGTGGTCGGTTTTTCTGCAAACCCAGTAACACTTTGTAAGTGGCTCAGGACTGTCATTTCAAGCTGGATGACTGCTGGCCCAAATCCAGAGGGACTGGTTAGAAGTGAATCATCTTTGGAAATGCAGCACGATGGCAGAGAGTCAGTCAGCTAGCCGGGGGAGCCCTGTCTAGCCAAGTGGAACGCCAACTTTTAGAAGTCAGAAAGCAGAGCTGGTGGTCTGGTCTCTGCCTTTTGCCGGGTTAGGGGAGGGAAGATGGCCCCAAGGCCTTACTCCAGCTGCTTGTCTCTGTGGAGTACTCCCTCACCACCCCAGCCCACAGGGAGGACTCTGAAGTCTCTTGGGTCTTGAAATCCATTCTAAACCTAGTATGCAGTTAATTACAAACAGCCTTAAATTGATCTTGTAAATAAAATAAGGCCATGAATAAGAGAGTTAGTACAATTTCCAGTAAGACCTTGTTTATCCATCATGCCACCCCTGGAAAGATGGTCCTGGCTAGAACACAGAATTAATAAAAGTGTTGCCATTAAGGAGAAGTGACTCAGCCCATCTTCTCATCCGTTACAGCATACAGGCTCTGACAAGAAACATTCTCATCTCCATCTAGAAATTGTTGCAGTTATTGAAGTCATCCAGATGGTATGAATTGCCACAGAAGCCTTTATAAATTGGTCCATTACTCTCCAGATTTGAATATACACATCAGGAGAAGCTGTGGGACCTAAACTTTTCCTGTGCTATGTGAAACACTGGTTTCTAAGGCACACATATGAGTAAATAGGGAGTGGGTTATTAATACATGTACTAAAGTCAGAGGCTATTTATTTCAGCAGAATGAAAATATTTTAAAATTACAGGAAGTCATGCTTGTAAAGATTTGTGTATAACGGAAGCTAATGAAATGTAAAGCAGATATTCCTTCCCTCCTATCTCGCTCCCTCCCAATCTCACAATTACTAGTTTGGTCAGCAACTCTTCCGTGCAGGCACGGAGGGGCTGGGGCTGTGGAGACAAGCACACCCAAAGTCCCTGTCTTCATGGGGCTTCCATTCTTGTGGGAGGAGACAGACCACAAATAAGGAAACAAGTCGACAAATAGAATCAAGCCTGGAAAGCTTACCTTATGTATGGAAGTGGGGTCTGAATGATGAAAAAGAATCAGAGTTTAAACCTTTGTGGGAAGAGCCTCCCAGGTAGGGTAGCCCCTTTGAACCTGGTAGGTTCAAAGGGGCCAGAGGACCGAGAAGGGGACCGCTGCATCTCTGGAACTTTGTGTGCCAGAGTGAGATTTCCAAGAGGGGGATGGGGGCCAGATCATGTGTGTATGATTGGGTAGGGAGTTTAATTTCATGCTAAGTACAATGAGAGGTCATTGAAGGTTTTTATTGGGTGTGGGGGGAATAAACGATCTGATTTTCATTTTTGAAAGACTCTGATGTAGTAGGGGCAAGAAGTCTGAAGACAGTTTGGAAGAGATTTGTTCATACACATACATACACACACAAACATATATATATATATGTATATATGTTTTATAAATATTTAAAAAATATATTTATGTATATATACACATATATATACACACATACTTTTTCTGCAACGTTACTGGTGTACATTTTTAGAATTCTTCCTCTTTGAAATTATGTTCAGAGTCAGTTTATTGTCTTAGAAAATCAAACACATCTTGTTTTTTGACCTTTCTCTATCTATCCAAACGTAATAACTTCATTGGACAAACACACGTTTGGCACTTTAACATGGCTCCAGAATGTGTTCATTAGATTTGGCTCAGTATAACTTTTGGATTGTTCCAAAACTCAGATTGATTCTTAAAGAAAGAATTCATTTCAACAAATTCAGTGCCTACTGATGTGATACCTTTTGAGCAGCATCAATGGACTAGGTCATATATACAGCCCGCCAGGGTGATTACTTTGAAATGAAAAACCATTCTTTTGAAGTTATGTTTCTTCATTTACCAGATAAGTACTGAGCACCAACCACTAAGTACCAGGTACTGTTTTGGGCACTGGGGATATATCAGTGAACAAGCATGTGAGCAGTCTGGAGGAGATAGGCAGAGACAGGATAGGTTAACTCAGCTACTCAGTGGTGTCTGGGTTCTGGGTTGCTTTTCCTGTATTTTTCCTTCTTTTCTCTTACTATTGTGGGATGTACCACAACAGCTCCAAACATGTCTTGCTCACTGGAGGATGGCCAAAGCAAGAGGTGAAGAAAAGACTTTTCGGTTCTCAGGGATAAAACTCTTCCCCCAAAGTCTAATACCCTCCCACTTCATATTATATACTCCCCAGAATTAAGTCATATGCTCAGCTTCTAAACTGGTGGTCAGGGGGCACCTGGGTGGCTCAGTGGGTGAAGCCTCTGCCTTTAGCTCAGGTCATGATCTCAGGGTTCTTGGATTGAGCCCCGCATCAGGCTCTCTGCTCAGCAGGGAGCCTGTTTTCCCCCTCTCTCTCTGCCTGCCTCTCTGCCTACTTGTGATTTCTCTCTCTGTGTGTCTAACAAAATCTTAAAAAAAAAAAAGAATAAACAAACTGGTGGTCAGCAAACAGGGACAGAGCATCAAGACAGGTTTAGACCAGTGGTTCTCAAAGTATAATCTTAGGAACCCTGAGGCAGGGGACATTGCCAACTCCCTTTCAGGGAGAGTGCAGTCAAATCAATTTTAATTATAAGGCTAAAGTGTTATTTGTCCTTTTTACTGCCATTCCCTTATGAGTGTAGAGGCCTGAAATAGTACAACAGACTGAATTCAGTGGATATAAAAATCAAACGACCTTCCATTAGACCAGACATTAAAGAAATCTACAAATTTTTAAAATCATGATGCTCTTCACTGTATTGGAGGAAACTAGTTATTTTCCATAAAAATGTGCCATTTATATTAAGATGTAATTTTTATTTTTTTAAGTAAACATCTTAAATTTTAAACATTTCTAATAGTGTAAATATCAATAGATGTAACCCATATAAACAAAAGCTTCTTGAGGCCCTCAATCATTTTTAGGAAAGGAAAGGGTTTCCTGAAACCAAAAAATTGAAAACTGCTATTTTATTCAGACAGATCAGTTACATCCTTGGGGGTGGGGGCGGGTCAGAACTTTCCAGAGCTCACCTCAGCCTTACCCAAACGTTCTTAGAATCCAGCTCTGTTAGTGGTTAGGTCACAAAAGTGTGTGCCAGGCGCTACTTACTGAATTGATTGATCTCAACTCTTCTACCTACTGAAGAGTGAGCGCTCCCTTTTTCATTTGGGGGGGGGTGGTCAAAATGAAGCCTTGTTATGTCAAGAAAAAACTGTGATGTGACATTAAGCTGTTTCCTAAGATGGGAAGAGGTGTGGAATTTTGCAGGCGGACAGTGGACATTTCAAAACCCCTTTTGGGAGCAGGAGTAACTCCCTTCCGCCCCCATCAGTATCCTAGGTTAGTGGGTTAGGTAATCACTGGTAGTGATTGGTTTCCTCTTCCCCATTAGCCCTGGGCTCATAGCGTTCCTTAGGAAGATGGGCCCTAACAGGCTCTTTGGGCGTCCTTCACCTATGCTTACCAGCATCTAGCCAGCCTCCTGATGGCTTAGGCCAAAAGCAAAGAGGATTTCGTTGTGCTCGGAAGTTGTCACCACAGCGCGCTCATTTTCTTGTCTCAGTCTTTCATCCAGGATTGGGGGTCAGTGCGTGGACACTGGGGGCGGGGGAGGTGGGAGCACTACTCCGTCCCTTGTTCCTCAGTGTTCATATTTCTTGTTTTTGTCTCATACTATTTAGGTTTCAAAGTGCTCTCAGGAGCCTCCTTAAAATACCAAACCTGTTTTCTCCCCTCTTGAGTAAATTCACTGGCTTCACGAAAAACAAAATCCATCAAAGCACATCTTTGTGTTTATAACTCAACTCGTATGCCTGCGATTTCACCATCTGATCCCCTTCTTTTCTCTGGCCCCTTTTCCTCCCTGGAGAATTTTAAGCTGACATGGAATAGGGGAGGAGCGGATCTGACCCTGGCTACCGATGCCGCACAGGCATTCATTCTCTCTGCACATATTTTGCCGAGTGGGTGTGGGACATTTCTGCATCAACTTGTAGTTCACGAGGCCATCTGTTAGTATTCTCGCTCTCTTCTGCCCAGGTCCGTTTCTTTGCCCTAATTTTACATCTAACTTAACCTGGGTTGGGTTGTTTGCAACCACAATCCCCGACGCCTGACGCTCCCTTCCCCTGGGCCTGACCTAATTCTGGGTGCCGGCTGTTGTTTGGTTTATTTCTCCACTTTTGCCAGCGCACGTGGGTCTTCTGGGAGCCCCACTTTTACTTCTCGGGTGGGTGCTGGGGTTCACTGAGGCTCGGAATACGCGCCTTAAAGCAACCACGACTTGCTGCCCCCACGGAGCCCAGGGGCCCCAGCTCTGCCCGCGTAAGGAGGGGGCGGGGAGCAGGACCCGGCCGGGTGAATCACAGGGCGTAACAGGTGCCGCAGCCGCAGCTGCGCCCGCATCCCGCTCGGGCTCTGGGGATAAGGTTTTCTTTTTCTCTAGGTTTTTTTGGAAGGGGGGGAGGAGACTCCGGGGGCCAATGCAGGCCGCGGTTGTTCATCGCCTAGCAACTGGCGGAGCCAATGGGAGGTGGCTGGCCCTGCGGCGCCGGCGGCGCGGGGGCGGGGTGGGAACCTTGAGAACCTGCCGAGGCAGGGGCTGGCCGCGAGGGGCGGAGCGAAGCCGGGCCGGGGGCGGGGAAGGCGGGAGCCCGAGGCGGAGGCGGGGCCGCAGGCGCTGGGCGCTGCGAGCCGCCGCGCCTGTGCGGGCCCTCGGGGCTGCGCGAGCCGCTCTAGGACGGCGAGCGGTGCGTCCCTGCCGCTCTCGGGGGACGTGACGGTGAGCGCTCCCCCCGCGACGGGGATTGTGACGCGCCCGCCCGAAGAGGGGCGGGGGCGCCGGCGAAGTCTGGGTCGGGTGCCGGCGGGGAGCCGGAGGGCGGGCGCGGAGGTGAGCGCCGGCACCTGGCTCGGCGCCGCGCTTCTCGGCGAGAGGCTCGGCGCGGCCGTTGGGGCCGTTGGAGGAGGCGGGCGAGCCTTGACCCCGGCAGTGCCTGGAGGAGGAAGTGGGAGGTAGGTGCCAGCTCGGGTCGGCTCCCTCAGGCGGTTGCCACACTGCGCCCGCGGGAGGGCTCTGGACCGGGGAGCCCAAAACCTTCTCTGGGATGGAGAGAGGGTGGCGCCTGGTGTGGGATGACGAGCGACGCGGGGACGTGGGGGAGGAGGGGGTGGCCAGTTTGGGGCTGCGGTGTGTCGCTCGCGGAGGCTGCGGAGTTTGCCGGCTTCGGGATTTGTTGGGGCGAGCCGCAAGAGGCAGTCCTTAGAATGAGTTACTGAGTGGCCCGTGGCCGCTGCAGGGGAAGAGATCTAGTTAAAAGTCAAGGGGAAGAGCTTACATCATCTGAACGGCAGGCAAGTGTGAAAATATTTTGGTATAGAATTTTATAGTCAAGAACGGTAAACCGAATTGTGCGCTCTCTGCCCGCTTTTGAGCCTATGCTGGTCGCCGTTTTGCAAGTCACTTGGGCCCAGGAAATGGAATCAGCTAAATAATTTGTGCTTAGCACATGTAATGGGGGGATCTTTAGATTGTTACCTCATTCCAAGGTCCATAGTTGTGATTGCCAAAATGTCATCTTGCAACGCCGATGCAGTTCTTGTTGAATCGTTGAGAATTGAGATCTCCCTCTGGGGGTGGGGAGAGTCATGGGGAGAGGATTAGAAGAGGCAGTCCTCCAAGAGTGGATCAGAAGTGTAAGTGGAAGCTACCTGCAGTTTGAGATTGTTGGGCTTCCCTGACAACACAAATTAGAGTCTGTCTCTGGAGTTGGTTGTGAATGATGGATGCCTTGGAACATTGCGTGGCTTGGGAGAAAATTCTGGTAGCCTTGATCCAGAACTGAAAGGTAGGTGTGACTTGACACATTTAAGAGACTGAATAAAATTTGAACAGGAGGAGCGATCTGGAGAGAAACAAAAATGTCGTTAGAGGTAAACTTTAAGTCAAGCTGTCTTGAAATTTAGAAGAAGTTAGAGGTAGATTTAGGAACTTGGATTCAGTCCGCAAAAGTTAATCCATCAAAACTCCTCTCCCAGAGCTATCATAACACAGAGACCTGGGGAGCTTAGGTTATTCGTTCACACTAAACAAGTAAAAGCTAATGACCAATCTGACCCTTTGTTGTGCTTGCTGTCAGTGAAAGTTCCTCAAACAAAATGGTTCTTTGAAAAGAGGATTAGCAGCGGGTGGTTAAAATGAAGGCTCTTAGGGGGAGGTGGGGCCTCTTCAGCTAAATCATTTTATCCCTTCCTTCCCTTCTCTTTCCCCATCTGTGCCATGAAGATAAAAAAGCCCCAGGATTAAGTAACATGGGTGCAGCAGCTTGAAGATAACTGCAGAGACTGTTATTGTAAGATGAAATGTGAAGAACTCCTCATAACACATCGTGCCTTGTGACAAGACTTGTTAAAGCACATTCCCTTCCAGACATGCTGAGGCACTATATGAGAAACTACAGTGTTCCCTGTTCAGATGATTTGTCAAAAGCCTGAAGGCCACCACAAAGATGATATTCTTGGGTTCTCAAAAAACCTGACCTAGTTGCTCTTTGGCAAAGCTGGGTATGACACGGGTTTCATTAAAGTAGACATTTGAGTCTTCTGGGTAGTATGCACCTACAGATTAAAAGGTTGAAAGATACTGACCCAGAGTTGTGTGATTTTAATTGATTTCCCATCCTTAAATTGGAGACATTCCCAAGTATTTTAAGTGATTGGGGGGGGTGTATCTTTTTACAATAGTTGTGAATATGTCTTATTGGTTTGACTGTTTGCTCAGGACACCAAGGATTTTGATTCTCTGAGGGCTTTTTTCGTGTCTTTGGTGATGGTGATTATGATTTGCTGGTAATGAATTCACAAGTTAATGAGATGAGCTAGAATAGAGAAGTGCACCATTCATTATTGCTACTGGAAAACAACCTGAAATCTTTACTTTTGGTAGTGGGTCAACAGGATACATGGTACCAGCAGAAGTACTGAATCATGCTTTAATAAACGCTTTCAGAGCTGCTTCTTGCCAGGCCTGAAGAGGGAAAACATGAGGGTTGCCTTGAGTTTGTTTTTAGGAAATTAACAGTGCAGTAAGGGAGAGAGACCAAAAATAGAAAATGAAAATTGCAAATATGACAAGGCTTTAGGAAGGGAAATTTCAGCTGTATCTTGACAGAAGAGAAGGAGTTCACCTGGTGAGTGCATGGTGTTGGGTTCTGCCGAATACACGGTTGAGGAAGTACTGGTGGATGGGTCCTTGGAGGCAGATTCAGGGTGTGAGTGATACGGTTAGAGAACAGGGCTATGACCTTTGACCAGTAGGTGCTAGGGAACCTTTACATGATAAATGATCCAGGGAAAGTACATTTGATTTTTAGAAGGGTATTTGCACCAAAATTGGTGATTTGAATGATCTGAAAATGTTCTGAACACAGTCTAAGTAGCATCTAGGAGACATCAGTCCTACTCAGCAATTAAATACTTGAAAGGTATTTCATTGAAGCCCACAGAAACTTGAGGAAGGCGAAATGATTATTCATACAACCAAGTTTTATTGAGTATGTTTTACTTTTAAGATTGGGGGAAAAGGGATACAAAAATAAAAAAGATACGGCTCCATTTTCAAGCAGCTTGCAATGTGTTAAGAGCTAATAAAAATTATAATGCAGTACAGAAACTTAGTGTCCTAAGTGCCATGGGGAAAAAAAAGATTCCAGCAGTGTAGGATTCTGAGAAGAGAGAAGCCACAAACTCTCTTTCGAGAGAGTTTAAGTAGAAATTAAACTACAGCCAGTTAGCCAGTAATATTTACAGTTCTCATCTGTTAACTCTTGCTTCCCACATTGCCCTCCCTCCCTCTAACTCTGATGAGTCAGACTTTGGTTTTGACTATTATACTATTAGCTACACAGTCTTAGGTTACTCTTGGAGCTTATTTTCTCTGTGCCTTAGTTTCATTTGTAAATTAGGAATAATAATATCTACTTCTTAGGGTTGTGATTAAATAAGAAAATATGTTAATATCCAGAATGGTGCCTGGAAAAATAAATTTATCAGGTATTTAATATTATTTATATTTGACATAAAAATGCTATAATTGAATAGGAACTAACTCAAGGTCAGATTTTTTTTTTGAGTTGCTAGTGAATACGTGAGCATCTAATAAAACCTTTCTACATTTAAAGAAGTCAGTTTTCACATTCTGTGAAATGAAGCTTCATGAGCAAATGATTTATTGTCTCCTTATTTGCTGATCACTTTTCTAAAATCTGATTTTCATTTCTACTGCTCAGCTTTGTCATAAAGTCACTAATTGCCAAATCCACCGTATTTTTCTATTCAGATCTTGCTCTTTCATGGCATTTGCTGCTGTTCATCACCCCATCCTCTTTAAAAAAATTTTTTCCCTTGGCTTTCCTAAAACCCACCCCAGTTTTTATCTCTTATATCTAGGTCCCTTTGACTCACCTGCTACATGTTGTTCTTTGGGGTTCTTTCTGCTGCCTCTTTTTTCTTTTTCTTTCTTTTTTTTTTTTTTTTTGCCACTTTTTTCTGTATGGATTCACCTACCCACTACATGTTGATGACTCCTAATTCTGCCCTGACGTCTTTTGATCTCCAAGCCCTAGAGTTTTATCTCCATTTAAATATCTTATGAGGACGTCTCTAAACCCAGTAAGTTTTACATTGAGCTCATTATCATCACATACTTAACCAAACCCGATTTTATTAAACTTACTCCTCTGTTCTCTTTATCTAAGTGACTTTGTTCTCTGTCTACTACCAAAGACTGACTTTTACATGAGAGAATAAATGCCTCCCTTTTGTATACGTGCTGCCGAAGCGAGCACAAGCCTCCCTTTTGTATACTTGTCATCATGTTTGTCCAACTACTGAAGTATTTACCTGACCTTCACAATTCTCATTGTCATGGCTAAGACTATCAGCCAGGCCCTGACCATTAATTGCCTAGTTAGGTATAATATTTTTGTGCCAGGGCTGCTGAAAATGGAACCTTAATGTTTTGGAAGCATCAAGTTGGGAGGAGATTGCTGGAAGTGTATTACTCTAAAGAAATCCTAGCACTATAGATGAATTTAAAATCAGGTATAGAATTTAACAAGTGGCCAGTTGCTACCTACAATCCAAGATGGGTACCAGGCATTGCGTCTGCTCTTTATCTGAGAGTTAGTCTATGTTATGAGGATCCCAGTCTTGAGTTTGTTGGTCCTTTGCCAGTAGATTATTTGCTTGTCTGTACTTTCCTATCTACAGGTTGTCATCTTCAACATTAATCTTTTATTCTGTATTCAAGTTCTAGAAATATCCTTGCACGTAAGATCTAAAATATAAACCCAAGAAGACATCCTAGAAATCGTCAATAAATGCAACCCATCATCAGCTGTGTTATTTTATAATGAAGAGTTGGGCCGAGAGAATTTATATCATTTACTTGGGATACTTGGTGAGAATCAAGAGGAGGACAGGATCTGTGAGGCTTTGGAATCATAAATAGCTAGTTTTTATTCTTAGCTTCCATATTATTAAAAGCTAGGTTTTTATTTCCGCCCCCAGGTTTATAAGTAGACAAGTTACTTAATCTCTCTGAGTCTGATTCTTCCATCAATAAAATGGTGCTCTATGTCCTCCTTTCTGGGGCCATTGTAAGGATGGCATAGCTGATGACCCACATCAACTGAAAGTTGAGTGCTGCCCTGCCCACAGTTTCTTGTAATTAACTAGTGCAGGAGTTTCAAGTCTTCCCTCCTTGTCCATGGATCCCATGTAGATCTGAATGGCTCCATAGGTGCTCTGAAACTATAGCCGAAACTGCTTGTTCTTGTACTTTTAAGATGGGAGAGTCACTGCCTTTGGATTCTGTGACCCCAAACAGGTTAGCCCCTGCCTTGGCAGTTGTTCAGGCTGAGGACCCAGAGCTCTTAGTGTGTCATAGCCAGGACTGGGTAAAATTTAGAAGCGTTTGACATATTTGAGGAACAGTGTATATATATATATTTTTTTTTAATTTATTTTTTATTTTTTAAAAGATTATGAGACAGAGTGCACACACACGTGCATTCGTGCATGCACACCTGAATGGGGGTTTAGGGGTAGAGGAAGAGGGAGAAGCAGATTCCCTGCCAAGCATGGAGCCGGATGTGGGGCTCAGTCCTGGGACCCTGAGATCATGACCTGAGCCAAAGGCAGCTACTTAGCTGACTGAACCACCCTGGTGGTCCTTTATTTTTTATTTTATTTTTTAAATGTAGGCTCCACTTGGAGCCCAGTGCAGGGCTTGAACTCATGACCCTGGGATCAGACCTGAGTTGAGATCAAGAATCAGATGCTTAACCAACTGAGGCACCCAGGCACCCCTATATTAAAAAAAAAGAAGAAAGAAAGAAAGGACTTTCAGGTACAAAGAATTAGTTACATGGCTTGGCTTAGGACATATTTTCGTAACTGATCTGTTTACTTAGTTTTAATACTAAGTACTACCTACCATAAGTAGGACCTTGACAGTAATCTCTATATGACCATTCGGGCCCATCCAGCCCTTTGCCCTACTTGTCTTACCTGAGGCAACTGTTTACTGAATCTTTTTTTTTTTTTTTTTAAGATTGATTTATTTATTTGAGAGAGAGGAGAGAGAGAGGCAGAGTGTGAGTTGGGGAAGGAGCAGAAGGAGAGGGACAAGCAGACTCTGCTGAGCCCAGAGCTGGATGCAAGGCTTGTTTGTATGTCGCTGAGATCAAAACCTGAGCCAAAATCAAGAGTCAGTCACTCAACTTCCTGAGCCACCCAGGCACCCCCTGTTTACTGAATCTTACAGCCATCATTCCCTTGGTATCTTTTAAAACATAGCTTTACTGCATCTCTGAGTTTTCCAAACACATTCACGATTAACGCCTATGTCACATGCCCTGTCTCCTGAGGCATTTTTTCACTTACTATAATGCTGAAATTCATCCACTTAGTATTTGCTGACAGTCCTCTAGATTGTGTGTCACTGCAGTTTCTGATTGTGGCATGAGATTCCATTTTGCATATGTGCCAGGTTTACTCATCCTCCTGTGGAGGGGTGTTCGCGTTGCTTCCAAGGTCATGCTCTTGTGCTCCTTGGCTCCTGTGAGGATGCCACTGTTGATGTTCCTGCCTCTTGGCACATAGATGTAGGAATCTCTCTGAGATTTGTAGCTAGACGTGGACTTGCTGGGTTGTAGAGTGTGTGAATGGGATTTATCAATCTCACCTGCCGAATTTGTTTTTCAGAGTTTCTCCCACCCACTGAGGTTTAGTAAGCCTTAGCCAGACACTCTCTAGAACTATTATGTTCAACCTCCACCGAGTATTCTGGAACACTTTTGCATTATTCCTGAAATCCATTCTGCAGCACCCTTAAGTAAGAATTCTTTTGGCATTCCATATTCTAAACTGCTTAAGTAGAATTCTGACTTCTTCTGAAACACATTCTGTAGAGTAGAACCATGATCTCAAGTTTGATGCATCAGAATCCCATGGAGGTTCTGTTAGAACACTGATTTGTAGGTTCCACTCCCAGAGGTTCTGAATCTTTAGACCTAGAGTGGGACTTGAGGATTTGCATTTTTTTAAAAAGATGTTGTTTGAGAGAGACATTTTGTTTGAGATCATGACCCGAGTTGAAGTCAGAAGCTTGACTGACTGAGCCACCCAGGTGCCTGGAGAATTTGCATTTTTAACAATTTCTAGGTGCTATACTGATGCCACTAGTCCTGGGACCACAATTTGAGAACTGTAACCGATGACTAAATTTGAGCTGAGTCATTGAAAAAGCTACTACAGATACATGATTACAGTATTACAAATTCATGAATTATGGTAGGTTTTGTTGTTGTTATTGTTATTCCAGTTGTCTTTAATACATTTAGGAATAAAATATCAATGAATGGTAACTTTTTTTACTTGTTTTTTTTTAAGATTTTATTTATTTATTGACAGAGATCACAAGTAGACAGAGAGGCAGGCAAAAAGAGAGGGTGAAGCAGGCTCCCTGCTGAGCAGAGAGCCCGATATGGGGCTCGATCCCAGGATCCTGAGATCATGACCTGAGCCGAAGGCAGAGGTTTAACCCACTGAGCCACCCAGGCGCCCTTTTTACTTGATCTTACTGGCTACTTTCAACCTTACAAAGTAAAATAGATGTTAAAACAGTGCTTCTTTTTTGTTCTTAATCCTCTTGTAAGAATATGATGCTTTCTTACATATATATTGGAAGAATTTGAAAGTGGTGGACCATCTCTAAACTGTCATGCTCTTGATTGATATACAAGGCCACCTTGTTGCTTCCCTAGCACCAATCAAGACTGAATTGAACACCATTCCAAGGTGCAGCATGGCTTAAGTGTGGATTCTTGTCTATCACAGTATTAAAGGAGTATACCTCACACTAAAACTAATACATCATTGAACTTAGTTGACATTTGTTCAGCGAATGTTTTACTGCATCCTACCATGGGTCATTTATGATAGTTCATGGCGAAGCAGCATACAAACAGTACGATGCCAGGCCTGTTGGCCAGGAGCTCAGCTTAGGTGGTGGAAGAGGAGTTTCAGTACAGGGAGATCTACCTGGAAGCACAAATAGAAGGGAATGGCAGTTCGGGGAAAGCCTGGCAATTTGACGTCTCTATTCACTAGATTTTTCGAAAATAATTTTTTTGAATTGCTATAACATCTAATGTTTTGTCTGCTCTTACGTAGTTCACATCCCTGTCACTCATTTGGAATAAGGATGATTTGATTGTAATTTCATCTCAAGGTGACTTGGTAGAAAAGTGAGTACCTGTGTGTGTGTTCAGTTTGAAAAGCAGCTCACGTACTATATATTCCCTCAACTCCTACAATAAAGACAGTAGGGTGTAATAGTTAAATGTGTTGGAATCTTGGCTTTGTCACATTCTAGCTGTGTGACCTCAGGCAAGTAAGCTCTCTGGTTCTCAGTTTTGTCCTCTGTAATGGGGTGGATAACTCTTTGGGCTATTGTGAGAGTAAATGAGTTAATACACGTAAAATGCTTTAAATTGTTCCTTGTAAATGGTTTATGCTTAATAAATTGTTATTAGGATTTGGTAGTATCTAGTTTGTTAAACAAATGGTTGTGAAGACCAGGTGTGCACATTGTTATAACAATGTAAAGAAGACATTTTGATACGAATAGCTCTACTCAATTCCATATGAAGTCCCATGAAAATGTAAAAAACATAGATAATAGGCAGAAATTCTCTAACGATCATCTAGTTCAACCTCCTTATTTTACAGATGTGGAAACTGAAAACGAGAGAAATGGTGAGCAGCTCAGGGTTGCTCAGGAAATGCTAGAAGTGGCCCTGGGAACCTTAGCCCCTGACACCTGGACTCATGCTCTTTCCCCATCCTGTGCGTCTTCCCTGATGTGACAGTGCCGTGAAAGACAAACAAAAAACAACAACTAACAAATCATCTGGGGAGCCACGACCAAAACAGATGAAAAAATTAGCAGTAGAAGTCAGTGTACAAAGAAGTCTCAGATGGTGTGGCATAACTCTAGGTACACACCTCTGTGATTTCATCAGCTGCTCTCTTGAAGGAGAGAAATACATCTATCAGTTGCTTGAGTCATGGAAGGTTGGCAGAGTAAGAACATTATTTTTTGAAAAGAATCTCAATAGTTATAAATCAAAGTCAGTCTCTCCCCTCTTTTCTCCTACCAAGTTTAGATTAAAATTAAACCAGAGGAACAGTTCCCCTTTGCCATGTCTGCCAGTACTCTTTCTGTCTTTCCTCTTCACAGCCATTGGGGTTTGGGGTGGGGAGGTGGGGCGAGTCTTCCCTGATGGGCTAGATCCCCACAGATTATGCTCTGACAAAGCAGGGCCTCAATGTGAAGACTTGTATGCATTAATATGTGGGAATGGTGCTGGAAGTGTTAATTCATTGGTGGAAAGAATTTATCATTTGTCCCAAGTTATTTCCACTAAAGGGTAAGGGTGCTACCATCTGGGATTGAGGTAGGAGTATTTCCACACACAGTATCTCATTAATTCTGCATGAATCCACTGCCTCTAAGAATTTTACAAAATAATCCATGCCCCTAAAACACTCCAGCTATATCAAAATGTACTATTGAAGAAGTGAATATAAGTTAGGTCCACCCCTCCCTATATCCAGCCACCTCATGCCACAGGATTGTCATATCAGTAACAGTTTGTAACTTTTCTAGACCTTTCTCCTAAATTTAGGTAGTATCTAGATAGTTTGATTTTCAAGGAAAATGGTGATCATATAATTCTTATTATCCATAACTTGTTTTTTTTCTTTCTATACATGCAGATCTGCCTTAATAATCCCAAAGTAGCCCATCTTTTGGCTCTGCTATCCATATTGGCTTTTGACTATTTGTGGGTGACATTTAGATTGTCTCCAGTTCCTTGCCATTATGATTTGCTTGCTTATTTGTATGATGGAATATGTAGTAATAGACGCCCAAAAATATAATTGATAAGTGGAAAGAAAGGTTTACAGATTGCAAATTTTTGTAGACTACTAGATTGCCATCTAAAACTACCAATTACTGACCTCTGCTAAACATTACTGACCACTGTTCTGTTGCCCTTTAATAATTGGGTATCTTAGTAGCTCTAGGACATTCGTATGCTTTCTAACCAATTTTTGCCCAACAGAGCTGCAGATTGATTGATTAATCTGGAAATAAATATTTCATACTTTTTGTTAGTTATGCCATTCTACTGTTAATTTTGGTGGTTGAGAGTGATGCTATTCACACCCATTGCAGCTGCTTATCACTGTAATGGCCTTTTAAAAACATGGTTTTTTTTCCCCCTCATTTTAACCCACTGAGCCACCCAGGTGCCCTGCCCCCTCATTTTAAGATAAGCACATTCACTTATAGAAAATTTGGGAGACACAGAAAAGTAAGGATTACCCATGGTTATCTGTGTGTTTGGGTTAGTATATAAAGAGATAAAGTTCTTTTTTTCTTAACAGGTTAGTTTTGTTTTCTGTTTTTTTCTGTTCTTATATAAAGTTCTATGTTTATAGAGCAGAATTTTTACCTATATATATATACTTCTGTAATTTGGGTTTTTTTTAATGACCAAATAAGGTCATGTTAGATAATCATTCTGTGACTTTTTTAATTAACAAATATCATGAAATCTTTCCAAGTTACTAAACTATCTAATAATAGCTAACATTTATTGAACACTTGCCATGTACCTAAGACCCTGTGTTAAGCCCTGTGGATGCATAAACCTATTTAATAACATTATCAAATAAATTTTAAAACTCCGTGTGTTACTTAGCCATATGATAATCCTTTGAGACTAAAGACTGTTTTTACTCTCCTTTTGCAAATGAGGAAAATGAAGGCCAGAAATCGTTCAGGGCCACTTCATTTGTGGGTGGTGGAACTGGGGTTTGAAACCCGGTGGTCTGACTTTTAACCATGTGCTTTTAACCGTGATAGCATACTGGTTCTCATACTGCAGCAACGGTGGGTTCCAGTGTAGTGTGTTCGAAGCTTGAAATAGAGCTCCCAAAGCTATGAAGAGGGTGGCTTTCTAATGGCAGATTCTGGCCTGGAGCTTCAGCGGGATTGTATGCCTCAACCCAAAAGGATGCACACGCAGTATTTCCCATAATTTGTATCTTCATGCCATCTCGCGCAGTCCTGGCCCAGCTGAAGGTACCGGTTAGGGAATGGTGGCCTTAAGGACCCGGGGGGGAAGAGTACTGCTTCCCGGGCCTCTCATCCACGGAAGCAGCAGCAGCAGCGTGTGCTGGTGAAGAGGATGGGCCCTCGAGTCTGGGGAGGAGGCAGCTAGCCTCTCTGTGCCTTGATTTTCTTAACTGTGAAAAGGAGGTAATATAGGATTGTTGTGAGGATTGGCTTTATAATGCACGTAGAGCTTGAGAACAGCGTCTGGCATGTGTTTGTTCCATCAGTTCCCTCTCGGCCAGGTCTGCGGTGCTTAGTTTTCACCTGTGACCTCGTTACATCCCCACAGCCACCCTCCAGAGAAGATGGTGTCATCCCATTTTCCAGGTGAGGATACCTGGTCACGTTGTGAGCCCAGCTCCGTGTACGCTGTACTCCTGGGTGTCAGTCCCTGGAGCCACAGACTCAGCCAAGAGGGGCAGGTGGTGAAGGGAACACCGAGTTTTGAGTTTCAGCCATTCAAATATTTATTCAATTTTAAGTTACGAGGAATTTGTTTCTGTGGGAAAGTACACTATTAAATTCTGCCACTCCAATGAATTCATTTGGATTTTAAATTTGTAAAAGGTGCATTTTCTCAGAAGTTGAATTAGTGTGTTTCTACACTGATGTGCACACCTGAATGGTTTTGTGTAAGGCAACAGCAGTATATTTAATGGAATTAAAATCCGTATTCTCCTTTGAACAGACATATAGATGGTGGTGTTAATTTTTAAACCACGTATTTGCTTTTTGAGAGCAATAACATCTATTTAAAATATGCTGATAACAATTTTTAATTTTTATGACAGCATTTGTAAGATAGGAACACTACTTAAAGATTTTGTTTTAATGATTTTATTTTCTTAGCCTAACAATTTGGTAACTCTCACTTTGTGAGATTTTACCCAAACGTTTAGTAGGTAACAAGTCCTGTACAATATTTAGAAACCTAGATGGTATACTATTACTGCTTTCCTATATAATGAAAATCTTTTATTTCCTGACACTTGATTGAAATTTTAGACTTCTGATTAGGTAGGCAGTTGCGCCTTCTCAAGTTTGAATATCAAATGAACTTGAAAAGAATACTTAAAATATTGTACTGTGTGAAAGAAATCTTATAATCAAGGCACTGCTTATGTTTCTGCTGGGCTCTCTCTCAGTTGGTAGATGTGTTAGAGATTTGGAAGATAAAGAGAGTAATACTTTCCTTTTAAGGACTCACATCTTCTGCCTCTTTTCCATTGCTGTTTTCCTTTATCTGCCGGTGCTTGCTGGAGTGAACATTTTGATTTACCTGAGTTATTGAGTCTTGCTCTGTTAAGATTAGTGGAGGGAATACAAGAGTGTGAAATGTGCAGTACATGAGAGTCTAGGAACGATGAAACAAATTAGTAGAGAAGCAAGAGAACCTGTGTGGAGGGAATGATGGTGGTGGTTGTTCTGGGCTTGGAAGAAGTGTTAGATTTGGGTTAGGAGAAAGAGGAAAGCGTAGGCTGGAAGTGGGTGGGCCATATGTGGGACGCAGTTCATTTTATAAACATTTACTGAGCACCTGCTTTGTTTCAGACACTGTTTGTTTCAACAAAGATCCCTACCCTGTAGGAAAGCCCATAACTTCCTGTAGAATTTCATAAACCAGTGAGGGAGGCATCCACCTGTAATAATATAGACTGATTAATTGTACTACTGAGTGATATTGTCATAAAGCTGATTGTTGCACTTGTAGTATATGATGTCACTTTAGTTACGTTTCAGCTAAAGACAGATAAATTATGGAAGGGACTCAGAAATGTGTATATATTTTTAAAATCTTGTATTAGTTATCTATTGTTGCATAATAAATTACTCCAAAACTTTGCAGTTTGAAACACCAATATTTATTTTCCAGTTTCTGTCAATCAAGAATCTGGGTGTGGCTTGTCTGGGTGCCTGTAGCTGAGGAGCTCTCACTAGGTGGTGGTTGAGGTGTTGATCAAGGTGGCAGCCATTAAGGTCTAACTCCAGGAGAAAGGATACTTCTAAACTCACTCTGTGGCTCTGGGCAGGCTCCAGGTCCTCACAGGCTGTTGTCTGGAGACATCCATTAACCTTGCCCCACCAGCCTCTCATGGGGCTGCTCACAGTATGACAGAAAGAGGATCCGAGAGACAATGGGTGATAAGTGATCCCAAAAGGAAGCCATGCCTTTTAATCACCTAAATTTGGAAGAGAAATCCTGTGACCTCTTGCTGTATTCTATTTGTTAGAAGCTAGCCACTAAATCCAGCCCACAGCCAGGGAGCAGAGGCACCCTAACGTGTGTACACCAGTTAACAGGAATAGTTGGGAGCCATCTCAGAGGCTGCCTACCCCCAGATTTTACAAGTGATTATTGTATATTGAGACACCCCCCCACCCGGGTCTTTTGGATAAAAGGAAGAAGGATAACCAACTGGCCAAGGAACTTCTCTGATGGGGGGAAAAAAAGGTGTGATTAATCTGAACCACAAATATTTTTACTGAACATCTGTAAACTTTTGAGTTTTGATGTTTTAAAATGGGAAGATGAGTTATTTCACCCTCACTAAACTTTCTATAGAATTGATCTCCTTTCTGAGAATTGTTTTTAAATTTTTTCAAAGCATAGTGTTTCTGAGTGAGAAAAAAGCTGTTGTTTGTGGCATAGCAGAGAAGTTTATAAGTATGCCTCAATTTAAGTAGTAGGCAAGTCCCTTTAAGGATTGTATGCTCTGAGTGGAATAATTTCAGGTGAACTGTGGGACTCATTCTTTTATTTATTTATTTATTTTAAAGATTTTATTTATTTATTTGACAGAGATCACAAGTAGGCAGAGAGGCAGGCAGAGAGAGGAAAGGAAGCAGGCTCCCTGCCAAGCAGAGAGCCCGATGAGGGACTCATTCTTTTAAAGAAGTTTGATAGAAATCTTTTGTATTCTTTTAAATAGAGGTTTGCATGCAGTGTAGATAAGTTATGTGGTGACGGAGTGATAAAAGCATTTTTGAAGACAGATCGATGTCCAGGCTTTACAACCGATTAGAAATGGTGGCCTCAGGCAGTCCTGTGTCTCTGAGCCCGAGTTTTCTGTCTATAATATAGGAAAATATATATGAAAGGAAGTGTTTTGACATGAAGAAGGGTAGATTTATGAAACTTATTAAAATCTTCATTTCAGAAAGGGTATAATTATATTAAGTTCAAATGTCTCACTTCTTCCCAATTTTCTGTCAGGATTCTAACCTAGAAAATGCTGTTAGATAATTCTTAAGGTCTGCGTAATCATTTTATCCAGGAAAGACCACAGTGCCCTTGCTTATGTACACCCGAAATATGGCAAGACGTTAGGGAAACCGAAGTAGTTCCTCAGAAAATGGTTAAGATAGCATTTTTACTGGAGTTATTGCAGGGTTACTGCAATTAGTAAGATTTTCTTTTATGTAGCCTTACTGACTGGAATGTACATTGAGAAATTCTTGGGATCAAGGAAGTTTATTAGGTGCCTCTGGAAATGTTATCCTCTAGGGAGGAATAAATGCATGTGTGTCTGACTTAAAGATTAGGAGGATGAATTCTTATGGATTACTTTACAGATTGTTTTTCTTACTTTAAATTATTTCAGGGTTATTCCTCAACAATCTCAGATGAATAAAATGACTTTTACAGGGTGGCCAGATTGTTTAATCTTCTGGTTTTGCTCATAAAATTCACTCATGAAGGTGACCTGTCTTAGAATCTGGGTGGCTTCCCTAACCAATGATGTAGAGAGAGAAATGGGAGTTACTTGAACCAAAATGTGATTTACTGTCAGCTTCTTCCCTTTCTTCTTCTTTAATGAAACCTATAATAAAAATGCTAGTTATAACCAGGTTCGTTCTTGTATGACTCGTCATCAGTGCGCATGGTCCACTGTCGAATGCTTCGCTCTGACTTGATTCATCTACAGTGTGGAACTTCACTGTGTGCTCCAGCACTCAGCTTTAACGGAGTCTTTCTTGGCTGCTTTTGTAGCTTTCAGGTTGAAATGCATTGTGACAGTATTAGGCTTATGCAAAGCAGAGATGCTTCTGTTACCTTTTTCCTTTTGCTTTTGAAATTCGTATTGATTATAATATCTTTATAAAATAGTTTGTAACCTTCAGTGAAATTTGACTGTGCTTGAGCTAGAATAGAGAAACTTGCTTAAATTAGTCTCTCGGTTTTGGCTTGTATGTTATAGTCTGGTTAGGTAACTTTTATCACAAGCCCCCTCCTGGTGTGTTATTTGGTACATCATTGAACAGAAGAGAATATGTAGAAACTGTAAGATTGTGTGAAATCATATACTGTTGGTGACTTCTTTGTTTTGTAGTGTTTCAAAGTGGAGTTTTGGTTTTCATTATGAACATTTGACTAGACCTGAATATTTCAGAGTTGGTTGTTGTTTTTGTTTGTTTGTTTGTTTTTTGTTATTCTAATTAACAGGGCAGGGAACAATTCACTGCCTAAACCTGCAGATGCAGGAGAGCTGAATTCAGAGAGGAAAAATAACTGACTGAAATTACAACTTTAAAGGATGGATGTATAGTAGACATTTTGGTGGTTGATCTTTCTGTATGAGGAGAAAAGGCATTTAAGGCAGTGTTGTGTCTTATTTTTAAAAAAACAGGAACAAGAAGGTCTTGGGAAAGTGCCTATTTGTATTTTCTTCTGATCCCATCCCTCCCCTCAACCTAACGAATAACAAAGAATTAATCCCATGGCCTAACGTGTTTTTATGAGTATATCTGTCTCCATATTTTCTAAGGTGCTCGCTTTTATTAAGATCCTTTTGTTGCAGGTTTTGGAATTCTGTCATTTATACCAAACAGATCTGTATACAGATGATGGTGGTGATGGTTGTGATGAAGACAACCAATTGACACTAATTCCGTGTGTCCCATATGCCAGGCCGTGTGCTGAATACTTTTTTATGTGCATGATCTCACTTAATCCTCTGGGGAAACTGAAGTGAAAGTTACTACTATGGCAGTTCACCAGTGAGGAAACTAGGGTTTGGAAAGGTTGAGTAACTTAGCCAAAGTAGAGCTGGGTTAGAGTGGAGGGGTTTATTGTCCTGTAGATCCCATTTTGTTTATGCCTGCTATCTCTGGAAGCAAAAAGTAAAATCGTTGTCATTTCTTGGTACAGACTCAATCTTTATCCTGTTCCTCCTGTGGCTGAAGGCACCCATATAAGGACAGGGGGGAGAGTTCGGGGTACTCTCAACAAGGCACAAGAGTAGAAAAATATCAAGAGTCCATGCCAGACCGGGTACCCCCCTGTATGTGTGTGACACTAACATATAATACACCACACAGCAGCATTTGCACTAGTGTATGTGGCAGGCCACTCTGCGACCTAGGAGGCATCTTTGATTTCTCTTTTGCCCATATTTCATTCCATCTTCCAAGTTCTGAAGGTTCTATCTCCAGAACCCATCCCTGATTTATCCACCTGTGTCTGCTTCTGATCGAGCTGTAGTGAAAACTGGCCTTCTTGCCTGAACTATTGCAGTGGCCCAATATCTTCCAGCCTCCCACTGTCACCCACCTGTAATAAATATACGCAGAGGGTAGAGGGTAGAGTAAAGCTGAAGGGGATCTTTTTCACACCCTAAAGAAGATCCTGTTGGCTTTCCTGCCTAAAGTCCTTCACTAGCTTTTCATCGCAACTTAGAGAAAATTCAGCTTCCTACCGTCTCTCCTTGTGTACTGTGCTCCAAAGGCACTGGCCGCCTTTATGGTTTTCATACTTACCAAGTTCGTTTCCATTTTGGGTCTTTGTACCTGCTGTTTCCTCTACCTGGGCGGCTCTGGTCATCGATCATCTTGTGGCTGACTGTATATTATCAAATGTCCGCGTCCTGGTGCAGCCTTCCTTGGTGAATCTGAATATCCCACTCCAGTACTCTCTCATGTTACTGTATTTTGTTTTCTTTATAGTTCCCATCACTCTCTGTTATGTTAATTTATTGCTTTGTTATCTATTTCCACCCCCCACTAGAATGTGAACTTGAGGGCAGGGCCTCCCCTGTGCCTAAAAGAGTGTGCCTGTCATGTAGCAGCACATTTAAAAATCTATCGAATGAATGAAAATTTTCATCTCACTTCAGCATTCCATTATGAATATTTCTACATAATCTCTTAAAAAAAGATTTATTTATTTGAGAGGGAGCAAGCGACAGCATGAGCCGGGGGTGGGAGAGGGTGAGGAGCAGACGGAGGGCTAGTAGCCGATTCCCCCACCTCAGAGCAGGGAGCCTGATGATGTGATGCGGGTCCTGACCTCTGGGCTCATGAACTGAGCTGAAGGCAGACGCTTATCTGACTGAGCCACCCAGGCACCCCTATTTCTCCACAATCTTAAATATTCAGAATAGGGGTTGTGAACTCTGATTCACAGTCCAGATCTGGCCTAAAGACTCATTTTACTTGGCTTATTAAAAAATGTTGTCATTAGGGGCTCCTGAATGGCTTAGTTGGTCAAGTGGCTCCCTTAGGCTCAGGTCATGATTCTAGGGCCCTGGGATCCAGTCCCATGTCAGGCTCCCTGCTTAGTGGAGAGCCTGCTTCTCCCTCTCCCTGTCCCTGCTGCTCCCCCTACTTGTGCGTACTCTCTCTCTCTGTGTCAAATAAATACATGAAGTCTTTTTTAAAAAAATATAGCCATTAGAAATATAACTTACATCCAGTCAAGTGCCCAGATCTTAAGTGTACAATATGGTGGCTTGTGCAGCCTTCTCTGAGCTCAAGATGCAAAAGGCTCTCACATTCTCCTTCCAGCTGCATCCCCTTCCCATAGTGTACCTTGCATAATCTTTTTAAGTAGCTCCTTACGAATTTACGAATTGCAAGATTTCACATAAAAATCCAGAATTCCAACATCCCTTGAATGATGGAAAGATAGCAACACATGATCTGCTTTCTCTTTTGGCCATTATATGGCCAAATATTATATGGCCATAATAATGTATTGTAGCTGAGAAGCAGGTGTCCAAAGTGGTGGCACCAGTGCTCTCCAGTTTGCCTGTAGCCTTCAGTCCTCCTTCTATCCCTAACCTTGAAATCAGTTCCCAGTTGCCATTTATAATTTCATTTGAATTTTTTTATGATGGAGAAATATTTATTTCTTCCATTTTCTCTCTAAAAAAGTAGAAACATGACGATAGGCTAAAAATTTGTGTGAAATGGTTCCATGAAAGGTTCTTAGACTTGGTTCACTTCATTCATATGTATTGGTTAACCACCCTAATTCCACGTGGTTGTGTTTAAAGGTGATCTGTTGTATAAATGTGTCATTCATTTAACTAGGCTCCTGTGGAGCATGTAAGCTAGTTCCAGTTTTTTGACATTATCAAGAGCAACATGTAGATGAATCCTTGTATAAATCATTTTTTTTTAAAGATTTTATTTATTTATTTGACAGAGAGATCACAAGTAGGCAGAGAGGCAGCCAGAGAGAGGGGGAAGCAGATTCCCTGCTGAGGAGAGAGCCCGATGCAGCCCGATCCCAGTACCTGAGATCATGACCTGAGCCAAAGGCAGGAGGCTTAACCTGCTGACCCACCCAGGCACCCCTGTACAAATCATTTTTTTTTCTTTTCTAAGGTTTTATTTAAATTCCAGTTAGTTAACGTAACAGTGCAATATCAGTTTCAGGGTACGCTTCAGGAATTTGCATGTCATCATCCTTGTGCAGGGCCATGCTGATCTTCTCTGTATTGTTCTGATTTTAGTGGATGTGTTGCCAAAGCAAGCACAAATCATTTTTTTGTTAGGATAAGATTTTTAAAGTGGTATTTCTGGGTCAAAATATATTTTGTTTGTAAGATGTGATACATATTGCCAAATTTCTGGTAGTGGTATGAATTGATGTGATCTCTCTGGAGAGCAGTGTATGGAAGTGTGCTTTTTTCTATAATAAATTAAAAAAATTTTTTTGCTGATATAGTTAGTAAAAACAAAAAATGAAAATGCTAGCCAAGAAGTTTTTCATCCTCTTATCTGTAGAAATAGTTTGTACTTTATTATTGAGGATATATTGAAATCTTTTTTAGTACCATGTTTAGTACCATGTTGTACCTTAGATTTACAATGTGAGTCAAATTATGTACTGTGTACTTTGCATATGAAGTAATGTGAATACCTTGGTAGAAATTGATAACCCTTTACTCCTGATCCTTAAACACTCCACACACAGACACACACACACACACACACACACACACGGTTATAATGAACTCTACCATGTTCTGTATGGGAGTGTATGGAAATAAATAATGCAAAATCCTTTTTACCCATTGATTTTGTATTTGCTTTTATATTTTTGGTTAAATGGTACTGTTTTACAATTTGTTTTTTAAGGAGATGCCTACATAGAAGGGTGACAGCAGCTGGACTGAATGGTTCACTGCTGAACTGGTTCCTCAGGTAGCCTGGCTCTGGTGACTGCTATGGGAGAGTGGATGACTGTTACAGACCCACATCTGTCTTCAGGTAATGGAGCCTAAAAGGAGTGTAAACTAAAGTGGTTTTAATTGTAGAGGTGAATTTTTAAATGAAACCGTAAAATAATTACTGCAAGTACGGAAGATGTGACTAGAGAGAGACATAAATAGTTGTAAAATATCTAACTTTTATCTTCAGAAAATTTATCTGGGAAAGCTAAGAATTGTGCCATAATTAGTGGGGTTCAGTGCCTTTGATAGATGATGGTTTGATTGTTATTATTTTGGAGAAGAATGTTTATGTGTTTGAAATAAATTTATTGGCTACTTCAATATGTTGCTATAATTTGTTCCTTTAATATATAACCTTTGACTCAGGTGATTCTTATTTGTTATTTTTATAAGTCTGAAATACTATAAATTAAAGTAGTATATTGTAGCTTAACATGCCTACTAAGGGCACTCTCGTTGTATCTTCTTGGAAAAAAGTTCAGTTGATTCTTGGATAACATAGGTTTGAAATGTGTGGGTCCACTTATACATGGATTTTTTTTTTCAATAAATGTAATATAATACTGTAAATGTATTTTCTCTCATTACTTTCTTAGTAACTTTTTTCCCCAGCTCGCCTTATTGTAAGAATATACTAATGTAGTGCATATAACATGCAAAATATGTGTGAATCAGCTGTTACTGGAAAGGCTTCTTGTCATCAGTAGGCTGTTAGCTGTGCAGTTTTGTGGAAGTCATCAGTAGCACACAGCTTTTCTGCTGCATGAGGGGTTGGTGCCCCTAACCCCTGTGTTGTTCAAGGGTCAATTGTATGTAGTTTTCATACAAAGAACAGTTTTGCCTTAATTTGAAAATTCTTAAAAATATTTATATAATTCAAAATCTTTGGTAATGGAGGTAGTTTGCTTTGCATGCTTTTTAAGTTGTTTAAGTAAATGCCTTTTATTCTTTCAGAAAGCAAAAATATCTGTCAATATACCTCAGAAACAAAGATGTCTCCATCAAGTTTATATTCACAGCAAGTGCTATGTTCTTCAATACCTTTATCAAAAAATGTGCACAGTTTTTTCAGTGCCTTCTGCACAGAAGAGAATATTGAACAAAGTATTTCGTATCTTGATCAGGTAAAAAAAAAATTTGTGTGTGAGAAGCAATAGCATAAATCATGTTATATAACAAAACATATCAAAGTTATGAGAAAAACACTTGTCAAGCACACGTATATTGTTATGACTTGGCCTGGGACTTACAACATATGAGACAGGCAAAGAACTGTGGTGAGCGTTCCATGTGAATACATGGTAAACGTGTTTGTCAGGAGCAGGTTGGCCTCCACATTGTCCTAGAGACTTCTCCCCTGGACTCTTTCCCTTATTTTACTGATACACTAAGTTCCTTGCCCAGGACACAGGCACTTGTAGAGCAGAGGCTAAAAAGAGCCTCTCTTAGTTCTCTCAGTTTTTTGTCCTTTGGGATATTTACAGTTTTCTTAACTTAGGATAGTTTTCATTATTTCTGAGAAAAGATTTCTGTCTTTTGTTTCTATATTAAGTCATTTGGTAACCAACTTTGAAGAAAACATTTTCTCCTACCAGGAATTGACGACTTTCGGTTTTCCTTCATTATATGAAGAATCCAAAGGTAAAGACACAAAGAGAGAATTAAATATAGTTGCTGTTTTAAATTGTATGAATGAGCTACTTGTACTTCAGCGGAAGAATCTTCTAGCTCAGGAAAATGTAGAAACACAAAATCTGAAACTGGGAAGTGATATGGACCATCTGCAGAACTGCTATGCAAAACTTAAGGTAGAACTTGCATGTTGACCTATATTTCAATAAGCCAAATGTCTCATAAGCTAAGCCAAGTGATAACTGTTTTCTCTTTGACATTTTTGGGTTTTTATACATGGGTTTTTATCCTACAATGCCTGAAGGATAGAGGTCATTTCTGAGGGAGGGACCTGTGGTGAGCTGGAGGGGGTAGTTAGTGGCCTCCAAGGTTATAAAAAGGCTGTGAGTTATGGATAATACTTTAATCTTAATCAGAGAGACCTAGGGAAGGTCTTATGAATTAGATTGATTCAGAGTTGTAAGCACTTGAAGGCTGTAATTCTGCATTAAAACTTTTATACATAGGTAACCTTGGCCAAATGTTTTTTAGGTAGCTAGTGAATAATTACACAATGATATTGATAATCCAGATCTGTTTAACCTTTCCTCTGAGGAGTGGTTGCTTATTAGGACAGCCCAGAGTATAGAATGTTTTCCAGGAAATCTTCTAATTCTTCTCTTTTAATTTGACCTGAGCCAAAATCCGGTATTTTTCTCTGGACAGAAATGTTTGTTCAGTGGTAAAAGTTGCTGATCTGTCCTTGAAGAGCTTCTGGATCTAGTATACGATTCATTCAATTCATTGAGCAAAATTTATTGAGTATTTTTGTGCCAGGCACACTGGGTTTCACAGAGTGAACCCAGTCCTTGCTCCCAAGGAGATTGTAGCATAGTGGAAGGAGATACATTGAACCATAATTATTTGCTTCATTAGGTCTTGGTGTGGGAGGTGAGGGGAGGCTTCACAGAGAGTTCACATTTGATCTCTGGTTGGAGGAGTAAGTACACATTTGCTACTGTTTGGAGAAGGTGTTTTAGGCAGAGGGTATATAACCTGTAGAAAGCCTAGAGGTAGGAAAGAGCATTTGACTTTCAGGGAATAGTCAGTAGCTCTGTAGGGGCTGAACTGTATGGTGATGATGATGAATGACAGAGGTGACACCAGGCCCTAGGCATCCGAGGATGTGAGGCACCGTGCAGAAATGCGAAGGCACCAAGGAATGTAAGTGAGAAGAAGGCATCATTGGTATCAGGTAGATATCAGCCTGGCAGTATGGTGGAGAAACTATGGGGAAGGGGCAGATTTGTATTTGGGACAGAGGTGGGGAGCCCAGAAGTCCTGGTGGAAAGGACAGCTGTTAGTAGGCCTTAGCAGCTGCCAGAGCCAGAGAGGTTTTGGACTTGAACTAAGGTAGTACCAGTGGAGATGGTAAAAGTGAAATATGAAGCAGACGTGGGAGGTAAAATGGGTAGAGTTTTATGAAAAACTGAATTTGGGGAATAAGAGAGTCATGAATTTAGGAGACCGGCCCAGTATCTGTCTCAGGTTTATAAGGGATGATAGTATGAGATAAGTGATGTAGTAGGGGGGTGTGTAGATTTGCAGGGCTGATGGGGAGTTCAAGTAAAGCATTGATAATCACTCAAAGTGAATCTGATTTGACATATATGGGACATAGCAACTGGCCCAGTGCCTCTAACTTTAGTCATTCCAAATGGTCTGGCATGATAGGAAGTCATAAACACTCTGAAGAAGAAGGTGCCAAAAATTCTGGTAACTTTGGAGTTATCAGAGGTGTGTTCCTAAATTTCACAAATTCCTAACTCTTCTTGAGGCCCATTGTTATAGGTATTGTGCAAGTTGTTATTTGTGGTCAGTTATGCCATAACTTGAGTGGCTTTTATATTTTATAAAGACAAGAGGATTTTAAAAATATCCCAGTGGCCTCATGCAGAACTTGGCACATTTCCTCAGGAAATGTGTGGAATGAATTCAAAATGAACATCTTATCTTGTACTGATTCCAGCAATGCTGCCATTCCCTTCTGGAAAAAAAATCTTCAGAGGTTAGCACTTGCAAGGGAGAACGAATGTTGTGCTGGAGTCCCACCCTTTCTGACCTGAAGGGTTCCCACTTTGCTCCACGTCTTCCTAAAGAGCTTTCTAAAGAAGCTCCACATCACTTTGATTCTTTCTCAAAGAATGTACCGTAGAAGTGCTAAAGAGTCCGAAAAGGAGATTTAAAAAAGTGTCCAGTGGAGGAGGAGTCAAGATGGTGGAGAAGTAGCAGCTGAGACTACTTCAGGTAGCGGGAGATCAGCTAGATAGCTTATCTAAAGATTGCAAACACCTACAAATCCAACGGAAGATCGAAGAGAATAAGAACAGCAATTCTAGAAACAGAAAATCAACCACTTTCTGAAAGGTAGGACTGGCGGAGAAGTGAATCCAAAGCGACGGGAAGATAGACCGCGGGGGGAGGGGCCGGCTCCCGGCAAGCGGCGGAGCAACGGAGCACAAAATCAGGACTTTTAAAAGTCTGTTCCGCTGAGGGACATCGCTCCAGAGGCTTAACCGGGGTGAAGCCCACGCGGGGTCAGCGTGGCCTCGCAGGGTCACAGAAGGATCATGGGTGTCTGAGTGTCGCAGAGCTTGCAGGTATTAGAACGGGGAAGCCGGCTACAGAGACAGAGCCGAGGAGTGAGCTCTAAACTTGGGGTTACCTTAAACCGGTCGCAGGCTCGGTCAGCTCGGAGCGCGGCCGGAGGCCAGGGTGATGGGAGTAATTGGGCGCTGTTCTCTGAGGGCACACTGAGGAGTGGGGCCCCGGGCTCTCGGCTCCTCCGGGCCGGAGACTGGGAGGCCGCCATCCGGACTCTACGGAAACCGCTTAGGGAACAAAAGCTCCCGAAAGCAAACCCGGGCGGATTACTCAGCCCGGCCCCTGGTAAGGGCGGTGCAACTCTGCCTGGGGCAAAGACACTTGAGAATCACTACAACAGGCCCCTCCCCCAGAAGATCAACAAGAAACCCAGCCAGGACCAAGTTCACCTACCAAGGAGTGCAGTTTCAATACCAAGGAGAGCAGCGGAATTCCAGAGGAGGAGAAAGCAAAGCACGGAACTCATGGCTTTCTCCCCATGATTCTTTAGCCTTGCAGTTAATTTAATTTTTTTTTCTTTTTCAATTTTTTTTTCTCTTCTTCTACCAAATTTTTTTTAACTTTTACCCTTTTCTAACGTTTTTAAACTAGTTTATCTAATATATATATATTTTTTCTTTTTTATATTTTTTCTTTATTCGTTTTCTTTTTTTAATTGTTTCTTTTTTTTTTTTTTTTTTTCCTTTCTGAACCTCTTTTTATCCCCTTTCTCCCCCCTCATGATTTGGGATCTCTTCTGATTTGGTTAAAGCATATTTTTATGGGGTCTTTGCCACCCTTTTAGTATTTTACTTGCTCCTTCATATACTCTTATCTGGACAAAATGACAAGGCGGAAAAATTCACCACAAAAAAAGGAACAAGAGGTAGTACCAAAGGCTAGGGACCTAATCAATACAGACATTGGTAATATGTCAGCTCTAGAGTTCAGAATGACGATTCTCAAGGTTCTAGCCGGGCTCGAAAAAGGCATGGAAGATATTAGAGAAACCCTCTCGGGAGATATAAAAGCCCTTTCTCGAGAAATAACTAAAATCTAACCAAGTTGAAATCAAAAAAGCTATTAATGAGGTGCAATAAAAAATGGAGGCTCTCACTGCTAGGATAAATGAGGCAGAAGAAAGAATTAGCGATATAGAAGACCAAATGACAGAAAATAAAGAAGCTGAGCAAAAGAGGGACAAACAGCTACTGGACCACGAGGGCAGAATTCGAGAGATAAGTGACACCATAAGACGAAACAACATTAGAATAATTGGGATTCCAGAAGAAGAAGAAAGAGGGGAGCAGAAGGTATTGGAGAGAATTATTGGAGAGAATTTCCCCATATGGCAAAGGGAACAAGCATCAAAATCCAGGAGGTTCAGAGAACCCCCCTCAAAATCAATAAGAATAGGTCCACACCCCATCACCTAATAGTAAAATTTACAAGTCTTAGTGACAAAGAGAAAATCCTGAAAGCAGCCTGGGACAAGAAGTCTGTAACATACAATGGTAAAAATATTAGATTGGCAGCAGACTTATCGACAGAGACCTGGCAGGCCAGAAAGAGCTGGCATGATATATTCAGAGCACTGAACGAGAAAAACATGCAGCCAAGAATACTATATCCAGCTAGGCTATCATTGAAAATAGAAGAGATTAAAAGCTTCCAGGACAAACAAAAACTGAAAGAATTTGCAAACACCAAACCAGCTCTACAGGAAATATTGAAAGGGGTCCTCTAAGCAAAGAGAGACCCTAAAAGTAGTAGATCAGAAAGGAACAGAGACAATATACAATAACAGTCACCTTACAGGCAATACAATGGCACTAAATTCATATCTCTCAATAGTTACCCTGAATGTTAATGGGCTAAATGTCCCAATCAAAAGACACAGGTATCAGAATGGATAAAAAAACAAAACCCATCTATATGTTGCCTACAAGAAACTCATTTTAAACCTGAAGCCACCTCCAGATTTAAAGTGAGAGGGTGGAAAAGAATTTACCATGCTAATGGACATCAGAAGAAAGCAGGAGTGGCAATCCTTCTATCAGATCAAGTAGATTTTAAGCCAAAGACTATAATAAGAGATGAGGAAGGACACTATATCATACTCAAAGGATCTGTCCAATAAGAAGTTCTAACAATTTTAAATATCTATGCCCCTAATGTGGGAGCAGCCAACTATATAAACCAATTAATAACAAAATCAAAGAAACACATCAACAATAATACAATAATCATAGGGGACTTTAATACTCCCTCACTGAAATGGAAAGATCATCCAAGCAAAAGATCAATAAGGAAATAAAGGCCTTAAATGACACACTGGACCAGATGGACCTCACAGATATATTCAGAACATTCCATCCCAAAGCAACAGAATACACATTCTTCTCTGGTGCACATGGAACATTCTCCAGAATAGATCACATCCTCAGTGCTAAATCAGGTCTCAACCGGTATCAAAAGGTTGGGATCATTCCCTGCATATTTTCAGACCACAAAGCTCTGAAGCTAGAACTCAATCACAAGAGGAAATTTGGAAAGAACCCAAATACATGGAGACTAAACAGCATCCTTCTAAAAAATGAATGGGTCAACCAGGAAATTAAAGAATTGAAAAAATTCATGGAAACAAATGATAATGAAAACACAACGGTTCAAAACCTGTGGGACACAACAAAGGCAGTCCTGAGAGGAAAATATATAGCAGTACAAGCCTTTCTCAAGAAACAAGAAAGTTCTCAGGTACACAACCTAACCCTACACCTAAAGGAGCTGGAGAAAGAACAAGAAAGAAACCCTAAACCCAGCAGGAGAAGAGAAATCATAAAGATCAGAACAGAAATCAATGAAATAGAAACCAAAAAAACAATAGAACAAATCAACAAAACTAGGAGCTGGTTCTTTGAAAGAATTAATAAGATTGATAAACCCCTGGCCAGACTTATCAAAAAGAAAAGAGAAAGGACCCAAATAAATAAAATCATGAATGAAAGAGGAGAGATCACAACTAACACCAAAGAAATACAATTATAAGAACATACTATGAGCAACTCTACGCCAACAAATTTGACAATCTGGAAGAAATGGATGCATTCCTAGAGACATATAAACTACCACAACTGAACCAGGAAGAAATAGCCTGAACAGACCCATAACCAGTAAGGAGATTGAAACAGTCATCAAAAATCTCCAAACAAACAAAAGCCCAGGGCCAGACGGCTTCCCGGGGGAATTCTACCAAACAAAGAATAATTAATTCCTATTCTCCTGAAACTGTTCCAAAAAATAGGAATGGAAGGAAAACTTCCAAACTCATTTTATGAGGCCAGCATCACCTTGATCCCAAAACCAGACAAGGATCCCATCAAAAAAGAGAACTACAGACCAATATCCTTGATGAACACAGATGCAAAAATTCTCACCAAAATACTAGCCCATAGGATTCAACAGTACATTAAAAGGATTATTCACCACGACCAAGTGGGATTTATTCCAGGGCTGCAAGATTGGTTCAATATCTGCAAATCAATCAATGTGATACAACACATTAATAAAAGAAAGAACAAGAACCATATGATACTCTCCACAGATGCTGAAAAAGCATTTGACAAAGTACAGCATCCCTTCCTGATCAAAACTCTTCAAAGTGTAGGGATAGAGGGCACACACCTCGATATTATCAAAGCCATCTATGAAAAACCCACTGCAAATATCATTCTCAATGGAGAAAAACTGAAAGCTTTTCCGCTAAGGTCAGGAACAAGGCAGGGATGTCCATTATCACCACTGCTATTCAACATAGTACTAGAAGTCCTAGCCTCAGCAATCAGACAACAAAAGGAAATTAAAGGCATCCAGATCGGCAAAGAAGAAGTCAAACTCTCACTCTTCGCAGATGATATGATACTATATGTGGAAAACCCAAAAGACTCCACTCCAAAACTGCTAGAACTTGTACAGGAATTCAGTAAAGTGTCAGGATATAAAATCAATGCACAGAAATCAGTTGCATTTCTCTACACCAACAACAAGACAGAAGAAAGAGAAATTAAGGATTCAATCCCATTTACAATTGCACCCAAAACTATAAGATACCTAGGAATAAACCTAACCAAAGAGGCTAAGAATCTATACTCCGAAAACTATAAAGTACTCATGAAAGAAATTGAGGAAGACATGAAGAAATGGAAAAATGTTTCATGCTCCTTGATTGGAAGAATAAATATTGTGAAAATGTCTATGCTACCTAAAGCAATCTACACATTTAATGCAATTCCTATCAAAGTACCATCCATTTTTTTCAAAGAAATGGAACAAAAAATCCTAAAATTTATATGGAACCAGAAAAGCCCTCGAATAGCCAAAGGAACATTGAAAAAGAAAGCCAAAGTTGGTGGCATCACAATTCCGGACTTCAAGCTCTATTACAAAGCTGTCGTCATCAAGACAGCATGGTACTGGCACAAAAACAGGCACATAGATAAGTGGAACAGAATAGAGAGCCCAGAAATAGACCCTCAACTCTATGGTCAACTAATCTTCGACAAAGCAGGATAGAATGTCCAATGGAAAAAAGACAGCCTCTTCAATAAATGGTGTTGGGAAAATTGGACAGCCCCATGCAGAAAAATGAAATTGGATCATTTCCTTATACCACACACGAAAATAGACTCAAAATGGATGTAGGACCTCAATGTGAGAAAGGAATCCATCAAAATCCTTGAGAAGAACACAGGCAGCAACCTCTTCGACCTCAGCCGCAGCAACATCTTCCTAGGAACATCGCCAAAGGCAAGGGAAGCAAGGGCAAAAATGAACTATTGGGATTTTATCAAGATCAAAAGCTTTTGCACAGCAAAGGAAACAGTTAACAAAACCAAAAGACAACTGACAGAATGGGAGAAGATATTTGCAAACGACATATCAGATAAAGGGCTAGTGTCCAGAATCTATAAAGAACTTAGCAAACTCAACATCCAAAGAACAAATAATCCAATCAAGAAATGGGCAGAAGACATGAACAGACATTTCTGCAAAGAAGACATCCAGGTGGCCAACAGACACATGAAAAAGTGCTCCTTATCACTCGGCATCAGGGAAATACAAATCAAAACCACAATGAGATATCACCTCACATCAGTCAGAATGGCTAAAATTAACAAGTCAGGAGATGACAGATGCTGGCGAGGATGTGGAGAAAGGGGAACCCTCCTACACTGTTGGTGGGAATGCAAGCTGGTGCAACCACTCTGGAAAACAGCATGGAGGTTCCTCAAAATGTTGAAAATAGAACTACCCTATGACCCAGCAATTGCACTACTGGGTATTTACCCTAAAGATACAAACGTGATCCGAAGGGGCACGTGCACCCGAATGTTTATAGCAGCAATGTCTATAATAGCCAAACTATGGAAAGAACCTAGATGTCCATCAACAGATGAATGGATAAAGAAGAAGATGTGGTATATATACACAATGGAATACTATGCAGCCATCAAAAGAAATGAAATCTTGCCATTTGCGACGACGTGGATGGAACTAGAGGGTATCATGCTTAACGAAATAAGTCAATCAGAGAAAGACAACTATCATATGATCTCCCTGATATGAGGGAGAGGAGATGCAACATGGGGAGTTAAGGGGGTAGGAGAAGAGTAAATGAAACAAGATGGGATTGGGAGGGAGACAAACCATAAGTTACTCTTAATCTCACAAAACAAACTGAGGCTTGATGGGGGGAGGGGGGTTGGGGGGGTGGGGTTATGGACATTGGGGAGGGTATGTGCTATGGTGAGTGCTGTGAAATGTGTAAACCTGACGATTCGCAGACCTGTACCCCTGGGGATAAAAATATGTTATATGTTCATAAAAAATAAAATTAAAAAAAAAAAGTGTCCAGTGGCTGCATCACTGGAATAAGTGAAGATTGCCTTTCAAGGGATGCACTTTGAAACTCATGTGTATATATATAAAAAATGTTGGTATTTTAAGAAATTACCATATGACGTTTAAACTTAAGTAAATTTATAACCTTACAGTATTGTCTTATATTAATTGTTTTAAGTGAACATTTTGTGAGCCATTAAACTGCAGTTCTAGCTAACAAATCCTAGTATGTGTACATTGTTTTTACTAATCTTTGAAGAATTCATTTGTTCCAAGTCCTATGTTAATTTTAATCACTGTTGCATATGGATGTTTTAGGAACAACTGGAAACCTCCAGGAGAGAAATGATTGGGCTTCAGGAGAGAGACAGACAATTACAGTGCAAGAACCGGAATTTGCATCAGCTACTGAAAAATGAAAAAGATGAGGTGGGTTGTCAGTTATTGAAGATGAAGTTTAAGTGATTTTTTTTTTCCTTTTGGATTTGACATGACCATACCCCACTTTAAAACAAGAACATTAATTCATCCTTTGTCAGACTGGTACGGTGCACCTCTGTGTACAGCGTTGCAGCGTATTTAACTGAGCTCAGGAGCTCTCCCTGGCACCCCCGGCCCCAAGTGGATTCATAGAGTTTAGTATATTGGTCCATAGCTTGTGACAGCCAGTGTCCTCTGCTGTCCGTCCTGGACTCTGGTGCATTACAACTTTTTCTTAGGCACCAGGGTGCTTTAAATGCAGATCTTTTATTCTCTGCCATACCTATACTTAATATCCGGCATGCCTCTTCTGTCTCTGTATTAAATACTGCCATTGTTCATCCAGTCAAGCTATTAATTACTTGACTAAAGGGGCACAAGAGTTACTATTTTTTTTTAAAAAGCAATTCACATTACAAATCTTATTTCTGATTGTTGTCGACATCATGATTTTAATTTCATTTCTGCTACAGTGACTACTTAGTATTTGGATCTACGGAGTTAATGCATTTGAAATTACCATTTTTTAAAGTATATAAGAAGAAATCATTATGTTCTTACCCCTCTGCACTTCGAACCTGGCCATGTAATAACTATAAAAACACAATATTTATTTTCAATGTTGTTTTTTTTTTAAACTATAATTAAGGACTTTTAGGGGAGCTTATTTCTTTCATGATTTTATAGTGATTTAGGCAGATTGTTTTGTCATATTTTGACTGTTTAGTAATGCAGTTAGTGGATAGTGAAGTATCTTAAACTGCAAGGTTGCTTATGCATTTCCTTGAGTTGTTTCACTGAAAATTTTGACTAGATCTGCAGATTACACATAAGTGATTTGAATATAGTTAATCTTTAGTAGGAATTGAGTTAAACATCATCTCCAGCAGAGATTAAAAATGTTTGTATAGAATAGAACACACTTCCTATCTAGGGCTTCCTGAGAAGCCGCAGTAGATCTAAACACCGAGCTGCAGGGCTGGACGCGTAGTAGGTACTCAGCAAGTGTTTGAACCAGATTCTGTCTGCTGTTTGAACTTACTCTAATTTGATAACTGTTCATGGTCAGATAAAAACAAACCTCCTTATGTGCTGTGATGTGCTAGGGCTAGTTTGTCACAGATTAACAAGGAATCACGTGAGTCAAGTCAGTTATACAGTATAAGGAAGTCACAGCAGATAATCAGGTTAATTCTTGTTTCAGACGAAGCTTTAATCACTTTAATACTTCTGTAAGCGTTTCTGGTTTCTAAATGAGCAGAGTCTGTACGTAGCATAAAAAGGAGCACTGGGTGTTGTACATAAACAGTAACTCTTGGAACACTAAGGAACACTGGTGTTGTACATAAACAATGACTCTTGGAACACTGCTCAAAAACTAATGATGTATTTTATGGTGACTAACATAGCACAATAAAGAAAAGTAGAAAAATAATTTAGGAAGTTAGCAGCTCTACAAATTTCAGAATTAAGAAGTAAAGACTTCATGTGATTCACCTAATGATACTTTAAAAATTGACTTCCAGTGGTTATTGGGATGGAAGAATAATCCTAAAATTATTTTATGAGGAGGTGAATGCTAGGACTTCTCTTTTTTGAATTTACAAATCGTACCTGGGGTTATCAATCATAAAGGGATTCATTTGATCCAAAATGCTTTTTTCCAGGTACAAAAATTACAAAATATCATTGCAAGTCGAGCTACTCAGTATAATCATGATATGAAGAGAAAAGAACGGGAATATAATAAATTAAAGGAACGTCTACATCAACTTGTTATGAACAAGAAGGATAAAAAAATAGGTAAGAAACCAACTGGTTAAGATAAAGTAGAATAAATAAAGCTAGCATGCTAAAAAAATGAATAGATGGAGCATGATAACTCATGAAGTATTATTTTTATGCTTTATGCAGTTGTTTGTAGATGGTGTGTATCCATATAAACTAGAAATTGAGGCAGCACACTAGCAAAAATAATAATTTTGCTTTGCTTCCTTTGTTGCATATAATTACAATTTTTTTTAAAATATGACAGTTGTAGTTCCACAGTGGAAAAACTAAGCCAGAGGATATTCTGATCTTCCATAACAAAGAACTGATCATATGAAAACTCAAGATGAGTGTCTAAGTGTCAAAACAAGTGTGATTTTAGAATTAACTTCATAAAATTATTTATCAGACCAAATCATTTACATCAGTTCCTTTAAATAAGTGTTGCTGTGCATTTTTGAAGCATCTAGTCTGAAGGATGGACTGTGAATGTTATGCTTATGGTTGCGCTTAAGGTGAACTTTTTTCTAGTGTTACTCTTTTGAAAATCAATTTGCAGCTTCATCCAAGTACGTGCATAATTTCAGGAGAATCACATAGGTGGAAAAGTAGAACTATGTGCACATGCACGCATGCACACAAGCGTGCACACACACACGCACGACTATCACTGCGCAGATACAGTTTTGCTGGCCTGGGAAGATACGGCACAGGAAATCCAGGCACTGATTTATCTGACAGTGGTTTCCAGGTGGACTGTAGGTCGTGTTCTAAGCCACAGTGTATGGTAATTCCCTGAACTGTGGTTTCCGAAGCTGAGCTTGGCGGGACTTGCTGACACAACAGCTGATGAGCAGATGTCTCAGGCTGTCCTGTGGTGGGCCGTGTCTGCTGTCAGCAGGCGGCTCGGTGCTGGTGGCATCCCCACGGATCTAGTGGAGCAGAGCTCTCGCACTCAGTCGGCTAGCTTATTTTATAAAAATCACTGAAAAATGAAAGCATAATAAGCAGTTAAGACAGCATTGGAAAATCTTTGGGTAATCAAATTTAAACTTCGTTGGTTAACCTCATGTTCATTCATGAATTAAATACAGAGCAGGAGGAAATGCTGGAAGTATAAAATGTAACAACTGATTAGAGAAGTTTATTAAAGATGTGACTGGTAACAGAGCCCTTATTTTATGGGAGTCTGACTGTTTCCTAGTCCCAAAGCTAACTGGAAGTGACAGTCTCATAATGATTTTATCAAGTCTAAAATTACAATAACTTACTGTCTTCTTACTTCCTGCCAACTGCTTCCATCCCCCCGCCAGACAGAAGAGAAAGTAATACACAGGGGCCTTGACTCCTTTGATGATGGCAACACAGGGCTTGGCAGACTTTTTCTGTAAAGATTCTCATAGTAAACATGTTCAGGTTTGTGGAGTCTCTAGTCTTTGGTCACAGCTGTTCACCCCTGCACCTGTAGTGTAAAACTGTATTAACACATGGTCTGGCAGTGTGCTAATAAAATGTATCTAGAAAATCAGGCAGCTGGCCTGCAGGCCATAGTTTGCCAACCCCAATGATAAAATGAATAATGATAATAAAATAATACTTACCAATCACTTTGTTAAGTGTTGTAACAACTTCTTTTACTCTTCACAACAACTCTTGGGTAGATACTTTCATTATTCCCTCTGTATTGATGAAGAAACAGGCTTCGTAGTTAAATAACTGGTCAAGATCTTAGTGTTTCTCAGGGATGGAGAACTGGAACTTGAAGTCCGGGCTGTTTGAGCCCAAATCCTAATCTATACCAGGATGACCTGTGTGTTCAGTCTGTATAGAGTGTGTTAAAGTTTTATACACTTAAACATATGTATGGTAAGAATTGGTTTTGTTTTGCATGTTCATGTTTGTAGCTATGGAAGTTTTAAATTATGTGGGGCGAGCTGATGGAAAAAGAGGCTCCTGGAGGACGGGTAAAACTGAGGCCAGGTAAGGTCCAATTTAAATTAATGTATTTCATTAGTGTGTCCTTTCTATAACTGCATTTTCATACTGACAGTTTCTTCCTCAGGAATGAAGATGAAATGTATAAAATTCTCTTGAATGATTATGAATATCGTCAGAAACAAATCCTAATGGAAAATGCTGAACTTAAGAAGGTTCTTCAGCAAATGAAAAAGGAAATGATTTCTCTTCTTTCTCCCCAAAAGCAGAAACCTAGAGAAAGAGCAGATGATAGTACAGGAACTGTAAGTGGCTCTTTCCTCTCTAATAGAGTTTCGGATTGCTAAGTCAAACAATTCAGACAGTAGCTAGGTATTCCCATTGGGGACACCGTTGGTATTTTGGACAGAATGCTCATTGCTCTGCTACCGCTAGTCACTGTGACGACGACAACAGAATGTCCCTGTGTGTCTCTGGACATGGCCTGGGAAATGATGTGAGTGACCTTGTAGGGACTTACTCTGTGCCACACACTGTGATAAGCACTTCATGAACATGTCTCATTTCATTTTTCTAATTCAATGTTTTGCATATCATATTTATCCCCATTTTATAGCTGAAGAAAATGAGGCGCACTCATCTCATTAGCCAAGTATCACAGGTGACAGAGCTAGGATTTAAATCCAAGTTTGTCTCACCCCAGAGTTCATGTTTTTAACCACTGTGCTGAGTATCCTCTAAATAGTTTAGGTATTGTGTACTTTAAGCAGGCTTGACTTTTGGAATGAAATGTTTATTAACTTTGGGAACCAACTCATCATTCAGTCCAGAAATTTGCAGAATGAACTTTATGTTCTGGTCCCCGGAAAGAAAAAGCAAAAAGGAATTTCGACTCCTTCCTTTGTCTCATTTGGGACTGTTACAACAAACTACCACAGACTGGGTGGTTAAGAACAACAGAAAATTATTTTTTACCGTTCTGGAGCTGGGAGGTTCAAACTTGGGATACTAGTAGGGTCAATGTCTAGGGAGAGTAAGTTCTCCTGGTTGCACATTGCCGGCTCCTTGTACTCACCCGCCTTCCATGCTGGAAAGAGCAGCTTACCGGAGTCCCTTTTTAGGGGCACTCATCCCATGCATGAGGACACGACTTTTCATGACCTCCTCACTTCCTGAAGGCCCCACCTCTGAATACCCACATATTGGGCCTTAGAATTTTACCATGAATTTGAGGAACATGAACATTCCGTCCATTGCATCATTCAAGAAACTCTTTTGGGGAGATGGGGCATAGGCCAAAGTAATGGTTACACATCTTAGGAGCTGTAATAGGGTGATACAAATGTGCTGAGCAGAGGAAGTGTGGCAATCAAGGAAGGCCTCACAGACAAGAGTGACCTTTGAATTGGCTCCTAAAGTTTGGGGGTAGAAGTGTGTGACACAAGGGGAGTAATATGTGCGGAGGTCTGAAAACAAATCATGTAATGGGGAAAATTTCTTTTAACTTAATCGCTTTACATGTTTAAATTCTAGAGTCAGGCAAGTGACTAAAATCTGAAAATAAAGTTGATGGGAACTGCTAATTATCAGCAAGTCATCAGAACTTGTTTTATAAACCTGTATGAGGGGATTATTTACCTTGTGGTATCACTAATTATTAAGCACATCCTACCTTCTACCTCTTTTTTCCTTCTTTAAAAAAAAAAAAAAAAAACATTACCTGAATGTCTTTGAAACTCCCAATCCAGGACCTGCTTGACCTCTGCCTTTTCTGTCAAAGTCTGTCATTTTTTGTTGTGTACGTGCACAAAGCCCTCTCCTGAGTGAGCAGTTCCCATTTCTCCCGCAGCGTCTGCAGTTTTTGGACCCACCTTTACTAACATTACCAGTGTGTATTCAGCGCAAGTAAGGAGTAACTCAAGGAGACCTTTCTCAGATATTTCAATTCCCCTCTCCTTGCCACCACAGCCAGTAGGGAGTCTCGTGTATAATTCTTAAAAATTCAGATGTTTACCTTTGGAGACGCAATAATCTCTTAAGTAGATTTCTTGTTTTTAAAAGATCTGCTTTTCTAGAATTTTTTTCTCTTGCAATTTAATTCTATTCCTTCTTTTCTTTTATGGATTTTGGAGCTGTTATAGCAAGAGGAATAAGATTAACCTTAGAATGCCTAGGTAGCCTTGAGGTTTCATTAATTTTTTATTGTGCTTAAGTGTAGCCATAACACATAGCCAAAATTCAAGTTAATTTTTTATTTTCAGTGTGTGGTTTCAGTTTCATTCAGTCTGGGCAGTGTGAAGCAATTGTGTTCATTTTTTTAAATAATGGAATTATAGTATTCTGGGGTGCTTTAACACACAGAGGGTGTGGCTCCTTGGAAGAATTCCTGGCAAGTGGCTCCAGAGGCTACTTAGTAGCTCCAACCTGCTTCCCCTGGGAGACCTTGACCTCTGGCAGCCTTTGATACAGTTCTCCCTGCTGAGGCCCTCCCTCATTCCTGCTGTACCTGCCTGTGGGAACAGTCTGATCAGCATTTCTTTCATCTTTGGTCTGTTTTCTTTTTTCCCCAGCAAGATATTTTATTGTTCATATTAAGGAATTATATCTCTGTCCACTTTCCTGGATGTTAACAACAAATTTAGGACTTTGCAGATTATTATGCAGATGTGTGTGTGTGTGTGTGTGTGTGTATAATAATACATATTTTTATTTATGTAGCTGCAGATTATTTTGACATAATATATGTTATTACTGTTTGCCTATGTTCTTTATCCTGCTTTGATTCTGTATGATTCTTTGTCAGTGGTTTGCTGTATTTTCCTATGATTTAGTGTCTTGGTAGAGTAAAAAGAAAAAGAATCTCTAGTTTTATTTTTTAGAATTATATGAGAAAAATAGGATTCACAGTTGCTTTTATTTTGTAGATAACCTCACTGGTTTATTTTTTTAAACAGACTAGGATGGGAGATAAGTTGATCTAACTTCAGATCTCAATTCTACCTCTTGGCTATATGATAATGGGCAGTAGTATCTCTACTTCTCTAAGCATCATTTTTCCCACATTGTAACATGATTTGGAATTAATTAGCATGTGAGAGCTCTAACATAACACTGGACAAGTAGGGAATAACTCTTCCTCACACAGCTCCGTGACTCTTGTCACTGACTATATTTGGATTCAAAGTCATATATGATGAGGCCTGAGTTGGAGAATTTCTCTCTTTAATATTAGGTCACATATGCATAAGAGACAGCACAGAAATGATTTTGATGGGTATCTCTGATAATCAGTTTGATTACTACTGCCTGAGTATCTGGAGCCATTTTAAGATACTAGTCTTTCCTTCTCAATCTCTCTTGCTCATAGGTTATCTCTGATGCTGAAGAAGATGCTGGAGAACTGAGTAGGGAGAGCATGTGGGACCTTTCCTGTGAGACTGTGAGAGAGCAGCTTACCAACAGCATCAGAAAACAGTGGAGAATTTTGAAAAGTCATGTAGAAAAACTTGATAACCAAGGTAACTTACTGTCTTGGTGCCTGCAAAGTGAGTTGTGACACTCGGTTCTTAATTTCAGTCACTTGGAAAGTCACGTCAGGGGCTCAGACCCTGAAGTACTGGAGCTCAGTTTGGTGGTTTGATAATCAAGCTTCTATCTACTTCTGGAGGGAGGTTTGAACCTCACTGAGAAATACTTTCCCCTCAGTGAATCTTTCTCTGAACCATCAATTCTGAGTGCAACGTACAATTGAATAAGGTGAACTGATCTTACCGATCTTGGAAATTAAGAATTATTATTCATGATATGGTATAAATATGAGCCTTTTGCTTATTATTCCTAGATACTTGCATACTCCTGGTTCCTACTAATTTATTTTTAAGTTACTTTCAGAATAATAGATGTTTAATATAAAATATCAATTAGGAAGTATATGAAGTAGAATATTCAGGTTTCTGTTTCTTGTTCATGACACTTAACAGTTTGGTGCTTATCTTCCTGGATTTTCCTGTAGGCATTTACAAAATATATATTTTTTGAAGATTTTATTTCTTCATTTGATAGAGAGCACAAGCAGGGGGAGCAGCAGGCAGGGGGAGAAACAGACTCCCCACTGAGTAGGGAGCCCAATGTTGGACTTGATCCCACGACCCTGGGATCATGACCTGAGCCAAAGGCAGACACTTAACTGACCGAGCTACCCAGGCACCCACAAAATATTTATTTAAAAATATATAAAAAACTGGGATGCCTAGGTGGCTCAGCTTCTGACTCTTGGTTTCAGCTTAGGTCATGATCTCAAGGTTCTGGGATTGAGCCCCATGTGGGGCTCTGCACTCAGTGGGGAATGCTTGAGATTCTCTCTCTCCCTTCTCCCTCTGCCCCTTCTGCTGCTCATGCACATGCACTCGCACGCTCTCTTTGTAAAATAAATAAATAAAATCTTTAAAAAAATATATATATATATATAAACAGAAATTGAACATTACATATTTTTTCTACAGTGCTTTTTTCATTTAACACTGTATTTTAGACACCATTCCCTGTCACTGCAGATAGTATAGATTTACACTGATGAATGTATTCTTAATATTTATATTTGTTAAAGTTTGCATGCTTTTAAATCAAGAAAAAGTTTCTGCTCAGTAAATGAAGTCTGTTGAAAGAAAAGTTATTCTAAATGTCAGAAGTCATAAAATCACTGTCAATTGTCTTCAGTAGTAAAGAGTAATCAACATTTTATGCCAAAATTAATTTACATGAGATTTTATTGATGTCAGTCACCATCTCTTAGTAAATGGCAAGTCTTTTTAGTCTTTGTTGAATAGGAATTTGCAAGCTTTGTAGCACTGCATTGATCTTTGAAGAAGAGTCCAAAGTAGTTTATGGATTTGTTAATTATTTTTCTCTTTTGTGAGTATCGATTGTCCATTATTTTAAGATTTTATTTATTTGAGAGAGTGAGCAAGCAAGCGAGAGAGAGCGCGCACGAGCATGCGCTAGCAGGGTGAGGGACAGAGGGACAAGCAGACTCTCTGCTGACCAGGGAGCCCAATGCAGGGCTCGATCCCTGGACTCTGGGTCATGACCTGAGCTGAAGCCAGATGCTTTTAGGTTGTCCAGTTTTAATTAGGACAGTCTTGGGTAAATAGGGATTACAGGTTAAATGTTCATAGTAGAACTATTAGTAAAGATATCATTTTAGTCCAAAAATAGTACGAATTTGTAGTTGTCATGAATCCCTTATAATAAGTTGCTTTGCTTTTTAAATTTTTCATAGTGCTAAAATACTATAAATTTAGTTGTATTATTATAGCCTGTGACATTTTTAAAGGGCAAAGGGAATAAGTACCTTTTAGGAAAACCTATGAGAGTCCAGAAAGAGAAGTTCTGAGAGCCTTGATTTTTAACTATAATTCAAAAAAGCACCATAAACTGAGTGGTGTAAAAACCTATATCAAATGACTGGTTTTATGTTAGTTTCAAAGGTACACCTAGAAGGTTTTAACGATGAAGACGTCATCTCACGACAAGACCACGAACAAGAAACTGAAAAACTCGAGTTAGAAATTCAGCAGTGTAAAGAAATGATTAAAACTCAGCAGCAGCTTTTACAGGTTGGTGTGAGTTGCCTTTTCAAGCTGTTTTCCTGTGAGAGTGGTCAGGATTTTAACTGAGCCTTGCTAGATTGTTGCTCCTGCATCTCAGAAGATCTGTAGCATTGGTCGTTTTTCTGCTCTCAGCTCAACTCTTGGCTTGCTGACAGGTACAACGCACGCTGTTCCTCAGGCGGGACTTTGCCAGCTGGAAAATGAGAATCCTTGCTTGCCTTTCTGGTTTTTCATCATTTCTGTCCTTCCCTGAAAGTTTGACCCTGCTTCCCTTGCTCTAATTTTAACGGGGAGCATTGCAGGGACCCCCTGGAACTTACTATGTTTCCAAATTTAATAGCAGCAGCTTGCTACTGCGTGTGACGATGACACCACTTCCCTGCTACGAGACTGTTATTTGCTGGAAGAGAAGGAGCGCCTCAAGGAGGAGTGGTCCCTGTTTAAAGAGCAAAAAAAGAATTTTGAGAAGGAAAGACGAAGCTTTACAGAAGCGGCTATTCGCCTCGGCCTAGAGGTATTTTCAACAAGTAGCTTTCCTTGCAGAGCTTTGGAGAGTTCTAGGGAGGCGCAGCAGACTGCATCCAAGTTCTGCCTTTGGTTGGTTGTTTGCTATCCGGTGTTTGTTTTTTCCAAGTATTTTACCAGTGATCTTATAACTGGAAGGGATTGTAAGCACGTGAACTACTTTAGAAGGGTATCGTTCTGCCTTTACCAGATTTGGGAATTGAAACTTTTCTTTTTAGAGAACCATAAGCATCCATTATCCCCTTTGGGTGGGCTTTCTACTAGTGAGTGTTCAGCTTCCCACAGGAGATCTCTCTTGGACACTTGTGATATGGCCACTGTCAGTAGCTACAGCATCAAAAGACAGTGCGACTGAGAGCCTGTTTGTTGTTTAGGAAGTGGGGGAGGGGAGTATGAATGGAAGCTCTCCCCCCCCAACCCCAGTGATATGTGCATACCCCTTCTACAGCTCGCTTTTTAACTGAACAATGTGTTAACCTACATATTTCCCTTTCAAAAATTATAGAAGTAATGTGTTGAACATGGTTTCAAAAATAAAAACCCGTATAAAAAGCCACAAAGTGAAAAAATATCACCCATTCTTACCGCCAGTTTCATTCCTCAGAGGTAACAACTAACTTGTAATTCTTCTGGGAAGTACAATTTTCACTTTAATACACTTCAGCCTTTTCCCCTTGGTAACAGTCTGTTGATTCCCCTGCTGTGGAAGATAAGGAGTTTCTATCCTTATCATACCTCCCATCTACACTGTTCCTCACCTAACTATATATATACATATATTTGTAAATATATGTATATATATAGTTAGGTGAGGTTAATAATTTAGGTGAGGTTACTAATATGATGAAGTCATATATATATATATATATATATATATGTCTTATATATATATATATATATATGACTCATCATATTATTAACTTTTTTAACCTAACTTTTTAAAAATGGTTTCTTATGGTTGACTTTTTTTTTCTTTAACTATTATATTTAATGTTTCCATTTCATGTTTGCTCCTCTTGAGACAGTGTCCGTTTATCCCCTCAATGAAAGCTGAAATTCTTGGAGTCATCCTTGTTCCACTTCTCTTGTCCCTCTCCTTCCCAGTTTTTGTCTGTGCTTTTCTTTTTCATGGTCAAGTGTTAGCCTGTGAAGTAATCCAGGTGTAAGTACTTTGGGCAAGATTGAGACTTAACACTTGAAAGAACACTGACAACATTGTGATTCTGTAAATGTTCATTCTCTAACCTAGTAATACATTTGGCCACATGGAAAATATTCCGTGTTACTAAGACTGCTGCCTGGAAGAGAATCTTTCATATATCCCTGTGTAGTGAATCCCTTGACTTTCTTTGTACCTTTATGAATTCCTGACTCACATTCAGCTTATGTCTCATGTTATCTTCTTTCTTGGGTTCCTTTTTCAATTTGCTATATTACCTTCTTGAGTAATTTTTTTCGTAAGTATTGTGTGAGTGAAAAGTATACTGAATTCTAGAATATCCAAAAATAAATTCGTATGATTGGTTTGGCTGGATACAGAATTTAGTTTCCAACTTTTTCTCTCAAAACTTTGAGTTATTCCCTTTCTTCGGCTGTTTGGTTTTACTAGTGAGAAGCCTGGTTATTATATAGCCTACTTATACAGTACTTTGTGGATATCCTGCTTTGTTTTTGCCTTCTCTCCTTCTTTTCTCCATCTTTTTATCTTCTTAAAGTTCCAAAATTTTACTAGGATATATCTAGGCGTAGCTCCTTTTCAACCTCAAGACACTGTATTTCTTCCATTTAGGGATATTTTTAGTTCTGTATTTTTTCCTTCTCTAACTTTTCTCGCATTCTGGAATGCTTTTACTAGGCAAATGATTGGCCTCTGACTATATCTATAGATTAACTTTATGTTCTGAATTCAGGGATATTTTCTCACTTTTAACTCTTCCCTTCATCCACTGAGTTTTTATTTTAGATTTGTCTTTTTTCTTGTGTCCTCATTTTTTGCTTTTCTTTATATAGCACTATATTATTTTACAGATGTTCATAAATCTGATCATTTGTATCAGAATTTTTTTAAAAGGGCCTCTTGAACTATCTTATCTCTGGTCTAGTCTCTTTATTTTGGCTATTTTTCTCTCATGCCCTTAGTTTTCTTCAGATGTCTGGTGATGCATGATTTTGTATTGAATTTTGGAATGAAAGACTATGTTCTGTTTAAAGTAACTAGCATGGAAGTCCTCCACAGCTGTGAAAATCTGTCTCATCAATAGCTAACTTTCTCGGAAAATTTGCCCCAGCATTTTCTCCTAACTTCAGGGAACCTATTTCTGGGTCTCTGTCTCCCAGCCTGTTCCAAGAGATACTCTGGTTACTTGGTGTCCTGTTCCCAGCTCTCTGTAGGAGAACCTGTCTGCCTCTGGGCACTGGGGCCATTGGGGCCAGGGAAGGATGGGAAGGAATCCTGAGCGACCTGAGGGCTGAGGGAGAGTTTAGGATTATCAACTGTTGGAAAGGGGAAGGTCTGACATGTGCCCTCTTGTGGTTTAGTGGTGATGGCTGCTGGCGCTGATGTAGAGGCTGAGAGCAATGCTTGGTAAAGTTAGAGCTCCTTTTTCTCAAGGGATTCATTTGCAGTGGATATTTTTCTGTTGTTTGTAATTCTATATTTATAATGTTCTGTATGTTCAGGAGTTTAGCTAATATGCTATGATTTTTGTTTTTGGATTGTCCATTTGAGTTTACTCAAAACATGTGAAAATAGTGATGAGTTGTTTATTAGGTGAAATGGGTGATTTTTTCTTTCTTAAATATAATTTACTTAAATAAAATTTTTCTTAGTTTTCTAGGTTAATTCATTTGACTTACAAAATCTGTATGATAGCCAGAAAGCAAACACCAACAACTACAGAAGTCATGGGAAATGCCAACAATGTGAATGTTGAAATATTGATCAATATTTCTTTGGTTTGCTTGTTATGATAGAGAAAGGCATTTGAAGAAGAAAGAGCCAGTTGGTTAAAGCAACAGTTTTTAAATATGACTACCTTTGACCACCAGAACTCAGAAAATATGAAACTTTTCAGTGCCTTCTCAGGAAGTGAGTACTTCATTAACTCTTTAATCAGAAAATGCATGTAAATAGATACTGTCCATTATTAATAGGCAACTTTGGAGATCACCAAATATTTTTAAAAACTAGATCCTTAAATGTTTATGGAATATGCAGAAGAGATGGTGAGATTAGCTCAACCGGAGTCAAGGGCTAGAGGGGCCACCCACCTTAACTTGTTCTACCCCAGACCTCACCCCCTGCAGAAGATCATCATAGTTAGTACCCTTCACCTTGTTGATAACTCACCGTACACACTTCCTATGTTCTTTTCTTTCTTTACAGGTTCTGATCGGGACAGTCTAACAGTGCACTCGAGACCACGGCAGAAGAAGCCTCACGGCGTGTCTAACGGATCTCTGATTTGCGCATCCAAACTTACTAAGTCTCTTCCCGCTTCTCCTTCTACTTCAGACTTTTGCCAGACACGTTCCTGTGCGTCTGAGCATAGGTACTGGTCTGTAGGTGATGTTTGCATGTTTCTGTCCCACTGCTGGAGTTGCACTGCTGAGGGCAAGTTGGCACTTCCGTGGTGTTAGCAATGGTAGTGGCTTTGGAGAGGATTTAGTAGGTTGATCATTCGTTGTGCAAGTATTTATTGGGCGGCCATTGTGTAAGGACACTTGTTAGGTGCTGGGAAGACAGTAGTGAGCAAGTTAGACCTGGTCCCATTCTGCTGGGAGCGAAATCATATGATGTTATTCCTTTCACTTCACATCCAAAGTACAATTTAAAAAACAGTCTTATTTACAGGAATCACTTAGTATTTTGAATTCTTTAATTTTATTAAATAGAAGGATATTTTCATCATCTTTGTAGAATATATATTTTAAAATTTCTTTTGCTATTCCCATTTTATTGGTGTTGAAGGGCAAAGAACTGAGAAAAATGTCCTCATAGTGATGGTAAAAATCTGTGCTCAAGGATGACAGGGTCACAAAAAGTTGTTCCCGAACCCCAGGAAACCCATATATTTCTTTTCTTTTCTTTTCTTTTCTTTTTTTAACCCATGTATCTCTATTAACTGATACGTTTTGGTATTTTTCTCTGTGTCAAGTTGTTAAATCACCTTATAAGGTGTAAAATCAACATTTTGCTTCCAAGGTTAATTAGCTAAGCACATAGAACATTCCTAGTGAGAGAGGAATAGAAAAGAGGAAAAGGATACCTTGGAAAGTGTGGTGGTGATCTCTTCTCTTAACCAAAGTGGGAGATGGTAGCATGAGGGCCGGTGTGTTTGGCAGGTTCCCTAGAGAGCAGGGTTTGGAGCTCTGGTATGCTTGACCTGTGGTTGTGAGAGGCTAGTCTGGACCTAAGTGTTGAAGAAGCCCATTAGCCCGTGGATCAAGAATTTCAGAATGAAAATATGAAGCTTAAAAAGAATAAGACCCTGTATATATTGTTGATTTGTAAAAAGAGTAGGACCCTAAATATTGAGGGGCCAGAAAGAGCGTGGGAAGAGTCCTCCAGGCAAGTGTTCCATCTGAGGCGGAACACTGGTGTGTTTGTGGTGTTTAGTGAGCAAGACCAAGAGGGGAGAGGGATGGTGGAGGGTGGGCAGGCGTCACATCCTGTAAGGCCTTGGGTGAGCAGATGAGGATACCAGCTTTATTATGTAGAAGTTCAGGTATCTACAGGTGTAGAGAGGATAAAGTCATGATGCCCTGTGTACCCATCACCCAGCTTCAACAATTATCAACTCGTGACCATGTTGTTCATCCATAACCCCATTCTGCTGCCCCCACACACATGCACATACTTGACTTCTCATTTGTGAAGTATTTTAGTCTGTATTTGTAGGGTCGGATTATTGTTCTGAGGCCAACAGGAAAAGCATTGGAGATGGGTAAACAGGAGAGTGAAAAAAAAAATCTGTTTGAAAAGGTGACTGTTTTCTTATGTGGGAAAAAGACTGTAGGAGCCCGTGCTACAAGCCAGGAAACACAGTTAGGAGGCTTCTGGGGAGTCACAATGAGATGGTCACAGTTTAGGCAAGGGTTGTAACATGAAGGCAGACATGATGGGATTTGGAATATATTTTGCAGTTAGAGCCAACAGATTGACTAATGGGTGAGTTTGGGGAGTGAAAGTTTGATTTACAATAAAAAAATACTATAAGTCAGTATTGTCTTATACAGAATGTTATTAAACTCCCAGATTTGACCAATCAGAACCACCTGTATAAATAACACAGATTCTAGTTACCGTTTTCAGCTAATGCGTTCTGTATCCGAGAGAGAACATAGCAGTTGCCTCGATTATTTTTATGTCTCTACAATTCTTACTTTTTAATCTAATTATTTTTAGTTAATAAATATTTGCATTAATAATCCTTTAGGACATTATTTTGTGCTAATAAAGTTAAGTCCAGCATTTAGTACCTACATCACAGGGTGTTAGGAGATTTCAGTGATGATACATTTAGAGCACTTAAAACAGTACTTGGTCCATTATCAGCCTTCAGTAGCAGGCTATGAAAATAAAAATACATGTAAACATATATGGATTATAAAAGTGCTTTTCTCCTTCATGTATTCTGAGGGCTAAACAACATCAGTGACATAGAAACAATTTTTTCTTATGATTTTTATTTATTTATTTGACACAGAGAGAGCGAGAGAGGGGACACAAGCAGGGGGAGTAGGAGAGAGAGAAGTAGGCTTCCTGCTGAGTAGGAAGCCCGGTGGGTGCGGGGCTTGATCCCAGGTCCCTGGGATCATGACCTGGGCAGAAGGCAGATGCTTAACCACTGAGCCACCCAGGTGCCACCTAGAAACAGAATTTTAAGCATAAAGAAACTCCATTGAGCTATTCATGTTCATGGTCATTGGCCTCTGAAGATAAAACACAGAATTGAGTTACTCGTTATCAGGAGAGAAGCTGTGGAGCTTGACATAGTTCTCAAAATTTTAAGTTATTTGGTAAATTTGGACTCCTTGCTCCTGAAGCACCTTGGATCTGGTTTTGTAATAAGATTATAACAAAATGATAGGAGTATTTATAGCTAATTTCTACATCAACAACCTCATTGCTTCTTCACTGTGGAATGGAAAATTTTACACAAAGTAATTCAGGTACGAAATTACAGAGAAAATTTAGTTGATCATTGAGCTCATTTTGTCTGAGATGGCAAAGTTTCCCAGGGCTGAATTATAAACAAGTTCTTTTTTTCTTTTAAGTACTGGCAAATAAGCGTAAGCAAAATTTTTAATTGTTTTGGGTTTCGATTTTTAGAATTAAAACAACTTATTTTTATTTTTATTTTTATTTATTTTTTTTTTAGAATTGGCACATTGAGTTTGAGTTAGTAAGCCAAAGTTACAAAAAATGCATAGTTAGGGGAAAAAAATGTACATTTGTGGAAAAAATTATATAGGATATTTAGTTGGTAAAAATGTTTCATTTGTTGACTTAACTCCTTAGATCTGAAAGTAGTCATTTAGGCAGATTTTTTTTTTCATTTAGGCAGATTTTTTAAAAAGATTTTATTTTTTATTAGAGAGAGAGAATGGGTGAAGGGGTAGTGTGCAGGGACAGAGGGAAAAGTAGATTCCCCACTGAGCAGGGAGCCTAACCTGAGGCTCCATCCCAAGACCTGGGATCATGACCTGAGCCGAAGGCAGATTCTTAACCGACTGAGCCACCCAGGCACGCCAGATTTTTTGTTTTGAGGTTGGTCGCAGAATACCTCTCAGATTGTGTCATTGAAGGGTAGCAGCTGTGTCTGTGTTCAGACACTGAGATTGTTACCCCTGGACACAACTGAGCATTGGTGTAAGCGCTTAATGTGTGTTAACTCAGTTCCACCTGCCCCTATGAGGTAGATGCTATTATTATTTCCATCTTACAACTGAGGAAGCTGAAGAAACAGTGACTAGTGAGCTGAACAGGCCAGCAGGGATGAGCCTAAACCCTCTGACTTTAGAGTCTCAACTCCTTACTGCTTGTGTCAGCACTCGTTAAATAACTATGCAGGGCAATGGCTGGGTGGAGGAAAGCTTGCATGAGCAAATGGATGTGTGAGGAATAAAACAAAAAGATTATTAAATAGTGGCAGGAAGACAGGGACATAAGGATATATGAGCTTTCAAATTCCTCACGTTCTATCTTAGGCCTCAGCTGTGTAGAGAACTTCAGAGTAGACCAAAGAAATAAATAAGTAGATGGGTAAACAGATAAAAAGGTAGATAGATAGGCTAAAAGTGATAAATTAGGACGTTTTGAAACACTTCTTTGTTCCTAATCTGTGTGTCCTCAGATTTTACTTAGCATAGGACAAGGGGAAGTTGGAATTTAGACCTTCAGGCAGAGCTTAAGTATAAAAGAAGGAGGAGATGATTATTAAGATCTCTCTCTCTTTTCCCAACAGCTCCATCAGTGTACTGAACATAACTCCTGAGGAAACTAAACCAAATCAGGTTGGAGGAGAAGGTACAAGTCAGAAATGGAGCACTGCCCCTGGATCACAGGAAGGTTGCTACAGTGGCTGCTCCTTGACCCACACGAACTCCCATGTAGAAAAAGATGACTTACCTTAGACGTGCAGCCTGGGCTTGTTCTCACAAACACGTTCACCAGATTGCACATCTCAGCTGAAACAGGGTGTGTCATAAAGTCCGTCGTCTCTGATAATTTAAGATGGTCTGAGGTGTTTGTTTGGACTTTCCTGTTCCTCCCCCAAAGAGCTAAAATGTTGAATCTATTTAAAAGGATATAAAAGCTTTGGATATGTATTTTTAGTAACAGAAGCATCTGGTTCTGTGAATAGAGGAATGTATATGTTTGGATGGGAACAGAAGCACTAGAATGAGTTTCCTCTTATAGGTATTAAAAAATAGCACTTTTAGGAAACCGATTATTGTAAATGTTTAATTTTGTCTCATATGTAGTTGGCATTGGAAGTTTAGCCTTTACTTGAATGTACACTGTAGATTTTTAACAAAGCAAGTTCTATATTTATTATGTTTAGTGTGATTTGAAATTTCCTCTTTCATATGTTTTAAATAAAGTGAAATTTATGTATGTTTTGTACATAGATATACATGATTATGTTAAGAGGCTTTAAGATTTAAAAATTTTACACATCCATAATTATAGTATTTCATGCCAATAAATTTTTTTTAGTGGTATTCTGTTTACAGATGTGTTAGAGCCATTGCCACATTATGTTTAAGAATTTTTTGAATGCATCTGAGCAATAAATACTCAAAAGCTGTTCCATGAAGCTGACTTCTTTAGATAATTATCACTAACATTACATTTTTGAGACCTCTAGAGCAGCAGACTTTTATATATTTTGGATATTACAATTTTTCGAAGAACTTCTGATAGGTAGGAGAAGCAAGACAACGAAAGTACCTCGGATAAAACAAAGAATATTGTTTTAAGATATTTGGGGTGAGAGAAGATATTTAAGGTACCTGAACGGGGATATTTTCTTTACTACATGAGGACCAGTCCCGCAACCACAACCTCGGGCTTGGTATAATTTGGGGTATGTGCTGCTCATGATAAATCTGACAATGTGATAAGCACCCAATTTTGTCTAAATACATCCTACCACTCTGGACAAACTTGAGTCCTCTCGCTTTCAGAACTGCTTGCGTGTTTCTGCATGTTGTTAGTGATGACGATACTTGTAGGCCCGGGCTCGTTCCCAGAACTTGGACGGCAGAGCTTCGGTGCCGAGCCCTGTGTGCGCATAGAAGCCTGCACAGATCAGCCCGGCTCGAGCCTGCAGGGCTCACCTGCCTTCCCATTCTCTAGTGAGTAGTCAGCCACAGACATAACGCACCCTGTAGGGCTGTTCTGTTTAAATTCAGCATATGAAAAATGGTCTTATTTTTGTCCTCCACCCACTATATAGGAGTTCGTGTAGCAGCAACCATTTTTTTCAGGGCCGAGAGACTATCACTGAGTATCAGACAAGACATTAGTGAAACTGCCTGTAACTCGATAACCACATTTATAGTCTCAAAAAGCTGGCCCTTAAAGGCAAAGCAGTTACTCACAACCTTCAGTGTGATGCACGGTCACTTCTTCACAGTATTAAATATTAGAAATGACATAAAATTTCCAAGATCATACCATATCCCAAAAGAAGAAACAGCTGAGCTTTAATTTTTTTTTTTTAATGATTGAGCAGTCACATGATCAAAGAAAAGCAATCAAATTTTAAAAATAGTCCATGATACATTTGTCAGGAACTTTTTTGTCGGGGGTTTCCCTCATAAACTGCCAGAAAAGAACACTTTCGTGTTTGAAGTAAGTCTCACTCTAGGGAATAGTGCATTCCATGACAATGGATTTTTACAAAGGAGCATCTATTTTTTGTAACGTTTCCATTTTTTAAGTTGGTTGCATTCTCATATTGGAAGGAAAAATTCCCACTTACTTTGAAATCTAAGATGTGGGGAAAAAAATACAGTGAAATAAAAGCCCGGTTCATTGTACTTTTGATCAGAAGTCTGCACAGATAGCTAGAAATTGTATGTTTGACCTGGGAGCATCCATTTTGCTTTACTGTAAATTCCAACTCCAAAGGGATTCCCAGTCACACTAAACTTCCCAGATTATGGGAATGGTTTCTATGTTGGAAAACTCCCGACTTCACACCTACAACTCCTGGGATTTTGCTTTCCTTCCCTTTCTCTGGGTATTTGCAGTGTACTTAACAATCCAGCAATGCTGCGGTCTAACATTGAGCCATGATTCAATGATGGTACCACAGGGAACCTTAGCTTTCAAGTCCTCCTAATACTCTTAAACGTTTTCTTGTTCATCAACATGTAAATCCGCAACCTTGCACCTCATTTGTTTTTACATGCCATCCATTTTGAATTCCTTTTTTCATTTTAAATTTCCAAAGGATAAAAGCGGCCATGAAAATTAAGAGAAAACTTGTATTTCCTACTCCTTAAAATTTTTTATCTTGAATTTATGATGATGAGAAACTTAGAAGAATCATGATACCAGAAAATTAAGATTAAAATTTAACTGAATAAGTAGGTGTTGGGTTTTTTTGGTAGAAGCAATGTAATACATATTTAGATTTGCAGAATAGTCCACAGCAATTGTTTTCCCTATGGTATAATTAAAACACTTGCTATTTCAAAAGAGTTCCATGTTTCCTACCTTAGCTTACCAGACTTGGGTTTAGGTTTGTAGAAACATGGCTATTGTAGGAAAACACGTTCCGTGCTGTGTGATGGTGCTAGGAGGTCTTAGGTGTGTATGACCAGAAAGTGTAAGCCAGCAAGCCCATTGTGTGATCGCCCTGTTGTAAGATCTTCAGAGTCTGTTCCTAGGTTGAGTTTAAGGTAAGTATGGGTCACCAAGGCTCGTAAATTACACTTTTCTCTGTATTTGTCCTTAATTTGTATCACTGTTTTCCTAAGCATTTATGAAGTACCTGTAGTATGTCAGGACTTACTGCTATGTTTCTAGATAGTTAAGTGCGCACACACTACCACTGCGAGCCTCTGAGTTGAATGGGAGACTGGCTATTTAAACCTAAACTAGAACAAAGAAGGGGACATGCCATTCAGGCATTTGGTCTTGTAATAGAGCCTGGACTGATTTTTCTGCACATGACAGTGACATGGCTGGGCAGTTAAAGTCTTTACATTATTTCCTATGGAACGTACTGTGTAATTTATCATTTTGTTTTGCTGGGTTTTCATTTTGTTTTCTACGATCAGAATACTGTCCTGCAGGGATGCCTGGGTGGCTCAGTTGGTTAGGCGTCTGCCTTTGGCTCAGGTCATGATCCCAGGGCCCTGGGATTGAGTCCCAAATCGGGCTGCCTGCTTCTCCCTCTCCCTTTGTTGCTCTCCCTGCTTGTGCTCGCTCAATGTCAAAAAAGTAAATCTTAATAAAAAAAATACTGTCCTGCAAAGCAGTGTAAGATTTTTCTCCCCACAAGAACATATATTACTATCTAATAGAAAATGCATTTGCAAAGATTTGGGATGTGTTAAGGAAACTAAAATAGATTATTCTGGTTCTTTTCTAAATATATTTTTCAGGAGGGATACAAAAATGAAGTGGACTATTGATAAATTATATGATAAATTTAAAAACTATTTCACTTGACTGGATTAAGATTTTATATTCTTGACATTTACACATAAGTGAATTCAGAGGATTCAGAAAGTACTGTAAATGCCAGTAATAAGTCCCTGGTAAAGGTCCACCTCAGTCTTCTTATATTTAAGATTCAGAAATATTTGTACCTAGTAAGATGCTTGACACATGGTAAAAAGATAATTTGTTAACAAGAAATAATTTAGCACATTGCTTCACTGGCATAAATACACTATCAGATTTTCAAGAGTGTAAGAACCTTGTTTTATAATTTGGCAGGGGGGGTTGGAGGGTGGGAGTCCTATTTCCAAACCCATCTAGCTTAGTTGTTTGTGTAAACTATTTAAGACAGAATGGGCCATATTACAAAAAAACAAAACAACAAAACCCCACAAAATCAGTGTGGCTCAATCCAAAAACTCAACTCTTGCTCATGAAATTCTTGCTGATGTGGGTGGGGCAGTCTTCCTCCATCTTCACGTGTGCCATCCGGAACACAGGGCCTCCAACTTTGTCAAATCAGGAAAACCGCAGCCTACAGGTGGTGCTGGGTGTTTCTACAGACCAGACTGAAGGAGACCTGCTTTACACCTACATGGCTTTGTCCAGAACCTAGACATACGGAACCAGCCTAACCTCCCCTGAGACTAAGAGGTATGGACCACGAAGCCACGTGCTGGGCGCTTGACGGTTTGCACCTGATGCAGGTACATTTGATAGCTCATCCCTTCGGTCGTTTACTTAAATAACTGCCGAAACCTATTACCTGGTGCGAGGGATTTATCACTGATTACGAAAGAGTCAAATATTCTTAATTTTGGAAAGGAATATATTTTAAGGAATGTATTTAAGGCTTCTTTTACCTTCTCTAAACTTTTCATTATCATGAAAAGTCCTGAAGTGTCCAGATGGTAGTTTTACAGGTACTAAAATGTTCAACATTCACGTCCTCTTTTGATTCCTTGAATAACAATATTAACCTTCCTATTTTTAAAGAGTTAGTAACAGACTCAGAACCTAAGACACACAGCTGATAACTGGTAAAATGGGAACTTGAAACCCCAATCTTTTGATCCCTAAATTTCCAGCTTATTCCAGGCTGCTACAGTGCCTTTTGGGATCCCTTTTTAAGTGAAATTGTTCGGTTCTTAATCCATAATTCGCCACTATAATTTTCTGCACTAAAGGTATTGATCATTCAGTCTGGGTGCTAGGCTCAGTCTTGTTTTAGGGTATAGTTATCATGATAATCCCATTCAGAATTGAACATTTATCTTTTCAAGACTGGGGCATTAAGGATCTTAAATTGAAATAGTTCATAGGACATAATAACCTAAGGGCCACTGAAAAATCCCAAGATATACCTAGACAACCTGCCCTTTCTGCCCTGTCTTTGTTCACTCTGGACTCTGTTCGTGTGCCATTTCCCTCTGTGACCACAGTCACAATGACCAGAAACACTGTGCACAAGTAGTAAAGAGAATTTTTAAATGTCACTGTGTGGTGAAATGGGCATTGGGGTGCAGTTTTGTTTTGTTTTAAGATTTTATTAATTTGACAGAGCACAAGTCGGGGAAGCAGCAGGCAGAGGGAGAAGAAGAAGCAGGCTCTCCACTGAGTAGGGAGCCCAACATGGGGCTCAATCCCAGGATCCTGGGATCTTGACCTGAGCCGAAGGCAGATGCTTAAGGACTGAGCCCCCCAGACGCCCCTCGTGGTGCAGTTCTAAGTAGCAATGGAGCAAAGCAACGGGAGCATCACACAAGGCCCTGTCCCAGCTCCTCCGCTCCGCCATCTTGGCAGGAACGCCATCACAGTGGGCAAATACATGAAAATGATTGTGTTAGCACAAACCTTTAGTTATGGTCCCTGAGGTTGAATCTTCACTTTTTACATGCCTCAAGATCTTCTTTTGGGGGTGACAGGAGTGGGCTTGACTGGGCCTGGGGTCACCATCCCAGCTGCTAGACTGCTCCACAAAGGGTATAACCGGCAGTTCCAATGCCATGGTCACAGCAGACTTCTGCCTGAGCCTGGCTGTAAGTGGTGGAAACCCAGTTGGAAGTAACTTGATAAAAGGAGAATTTGGCAGCTTGTCTCATAAACCACCAAAGAAACACTGGTGACGTGCCCCAACAGAACACGATGCCAAATCCGTGGTTGGAAATACAGGGCAAAGGGTCCCTCCTATCAGGAGAAGGGGCTGGCAAGGCCGGTGGAGGCTGCCGGGACCCCAGGCCCATGTGAGCAGAAACCCAGTCCTTGAGACCAGGCCAGTGGTTCTCATCCACAGCTATGTGGTAAGAAATAAGTGACAGTAGGGTATTAATGCTTGCAAATTCCTTTTTTCGGTGTTCCTTAGAGCACATTCAAGTATTCAAGTATATCCCTATTATCCTTCCCACAAACTGCACTTCATTAGGTCTCTTGAGAACAACAGAGGCCTATTGGGAAAAACACTAGCCTGGGCAGCCAGACTGCAATCAAGAGAGGGCCCCTGGCACTGGGCAGCGCTGCCCACCCGAGAGACAGTGGCACGTGTAAACATGATCCCACGCTGCCTATGGGCTGCCCCTGTTGGCTGGTTTGCTCTAGAGCAAGATGGTTCTCAACCTCCAGGTTCAAGTTCATCACTTCCACCTCAAGTTCACAGAATATTCTTCCCACTGAAGTTTGAAAAGAGTCTTCCAAAACTTTTCTCCTGGCCTACGTTTTCTCCTGGAACTCCTCGGAAAAATAGTCTGACCCATTGCTGGCTGACCCCTGGCAGTGGGAAGAGATCTGAAATAAGGTCCCCAAAGCCAGGCGACTGGGATTCTATTGTTGACTTTCTGGAAGTTGCCTGTGCAGGCTACCCTTTTAGGAGACGCCAGGGCACAGTAAAGCGAGAAGAATGGGGGCAGTGGTGTGATGGCAGGTGACAGGAGCAGCTCTGAGGATTACACCCTTAAAGCCTACTTTCTGTTCTGTTGATATGAAGAGGGGAGAACAGGACTCTGTCTGCAAACATTCACCTGTGCAGAAGTCCTCTCTTCAGCTCCCAAAGCAGAGTGTGCTTTCAGAGGCTGACCTCACATCACGGAATTGGCTTAATTTAAGATCTGGGAAAATGGAGTTAGCTTCTGCAGGAGGCTGGTTTTCTTCTCTCCCCCAGGGTAGGGTAGTACTTTAGGATATCTCTGTGTTGGCAGAGTCCTCTGTGCCAGCTGTCACCTGCAGTAGCTAGAGAAGACACTCGGGTGGGGAGGGTGTCTGAGGGGCCTGCAGCAGAAGGGCTGGGCCCCAGGGTTCCTGCAAGGCCGCTGGAGCTCTAGATGCAGGTACTGGGCATCTGAACTCCTCCTGGAACCTGCAGGCCCAGGGAACGGGAGCTGCAGCCTACGAGAGTCAGCCCTGGACGCAATGGATCACTTGCTGGGGGGTAAAAAAAAAAAAACTCTTTCTCCTCCGCACCTGGGGACTTAACTTTTTCTCTTTCAAAGAGAAGAAACCCAATGTGAAAACTCTTACTTTAGGTGAGTTACTGAAAGAGGCAAAAATAAAATCCCCAACAGGATTCCAAAAGAATTCTCATTTCTTCTTTTGTTTGTTTGTTGGTCCTTCCAGGGCACTGTATTTTCACCTTGTCCTGTCCCCCAGCCGGCATTTGAAATGTTTGCAGTTCCTGCGTTCAAGTTGGAGAACCTATCGCCCCTGTCCACAGGCATCCTGGCAGAGAATTGGGTGCGGGGAGGGGCAGAGCAGGGTGCCCCGGCCGTCCAGTTTGACCTAAAAGGGGTCGGTCTGCTGTTTTGGGATAATACAATCAAATGACGCTACCGGAGGCATGTTATTCTCTTCCGTTTGAGTGTGTACTCTACGAACAGCCAGTGTCTGTGGTAATAACAAAAGGATAAGGCAAAGTATGTGATGAAACATTCTTACCATTGGCTCAGCCAAGTCAAAATCAGATGCCCATCTTCTGTGGGATCAAGATTAAATATCCAAGTCTTACAGATTCCTTCTGTGTCCTAACCCAGCTCAGGGCCCCATCTCTGAAACTGATCAAGAAAGCAGCTGTGTGCCTACCAGAAAGTTCAGTCTTCATAAATAAAGTTCAGGTCAGAGTATCTCTCCCAACAGTGTCTTATAGAGATAATCATCCCACCAGTTCCGAGAAATGTAGAATCTTCATTTCAAGTGACTCATTTGATATAGAAGCAGCCTATTAAGTTGTCTATTTTGAAATCTCAGTGTATAGAATCTTCAAATGGCTTATATGAGTGTCAGCTCTGTTACGGCATGTGAAGAGCATTATTAAAAAGATTCTAAATGTATAAAGAATAATGGGCTCATCCTCCCACTCCTGAACATTTAGAGCAGAGTCTGAGATCCTCTACCCCTTTCTCAGTGTCTCCAGCATGGGGATGGTGTCACACCGCACAACAATTCCAAGAAAACACTCCTTTCCCATCTCCTGCTAGAGATGGTACAAGGGCGGGTTGGTTATGGACTATACTCCAGTCCTGACCCTGTCATGGCCAAGCTGTGTGCCCTTGGGCAAGCTGTTCAACCTCTCTGAGCCTTGTTGTTGTTGTTTTTTCAACTGCACAATAAACGATTCCAGCTCAGTCCTTGATTGACAAGATTGAGACAGTGCCACTAGAAGGATCATCTAGTTCAAAGTCTCCTCCATCAAGCTGCCCATACTCCTAGCTCAGAGGTTTCAACATTGATGCAGGACCATCAAACAAGTTGAGAAAATTTGCAAATGTAACTTTAAGACTCTTTTTGGGGCCCAACAGCAAACACGAAACATAACCTCTAGTTAACATTACCATTCCCTGCTAGAGAGGAACAAACAGATTAGGAGAGGTCAGATCATCTACTTCTAAGAACATTGCTAGTACGTAGCATAAGAACAACCCAGGCCTTGTGGCTCAGTTGGTTAAGCGTCCGTCTCTTGATTTTGGCTCAGGGTATGATCTCGGGATCATGGAATCGAGCCCCACGTTGGGCCTCGGACTGGGGAAGGAGCCTGCTTAAGATTCTATCTCTCCCTCTGCCCTTCCCACCTTTCTATCTAAAAATAAAAATTTAAAAAAGAACCCAGGCCTTTAACTCTGGGTATTACAGGTTTTCTACCTGATTCCCCAGAAGAGAGAAGACCAGCACGGCCCAGCCAGCTTACCCAGTGTCCCCTAGGAGGTGGTGGCTTTTACTCCCTGAAGCTTTTATTTTCACCGGGCAGAACGTCAAGGGGGAACTCAGCCCTTTTTCGCGTTCCCACGGGGGAAACGCTACCAGGCACTGCTGAGCAATACGGATATCACGAGATTTTCAGTTCGAGGTGAGATGAAGGCCAGAGGATTTGACCTTGTACCCCCATGCCCCACAACATCCTCGCCGCCACAGACTGGGCTCCTACAATGCCCTCTTTCGGCCTCAGCCCCAGCCAAGTAACCCAGAGAGGGAGGGAGAAACACCTACAATGCAGAATGTAACTCTGACGTGGGTTCTCTACTGCAGTCCGACAGCCAGCCACACCCAGGAGAGAGACAACTTCCAAATTCCTGTAAAGGAGAGTCTTGCTTGGAGGCCCCAGTATGGCTGGAAGGCGGTGGGAGTTGCCTTGAAGCTGTGTTTGTAAAGCAAGCACACTGTTTGGGTGATGTGAGTGTATGTGGAGGAAAAAGAAGACAGAGAGACTTCAATGTTCTGCCAGGTGCGGGAGATGGGCCCTGAGACCTACTCCTGCCCTACGGAGCTCACAGCCTAGAGGCAGGAGACCACCCAGGATGAGTCAAACAGCAACGGGAGAAGCCTGGGAGGAGGTGCCAGGCAGGAGCTGGAACCACACCACATGCCATGGAAACTTCTAGTTAGGTAAAGCCAACAGTGAGACGGATTTTCCTTTCCTCCCCACCCCACTGGCCACTGCCGCCTACTTGCTCCCTGTAAAACAGCAACTTTAGCTTATGGGCCCCCCAGCTGAGATGAAAAAGACAAGCTTCCTTGGGGCTAGATTAACCCATTTATCAAGACAAGAGGCAGCCACGCCTGGTTTTTAAGGGCAGGAGGCCCTTACTCTCTGCCCTTTGGCCTTTCTGTCTTCTCTTCCCAGGGCCAGTTCAACACCAGGCCTGACCTCTCAAACAGCATTGCTCAGTTTAAGTTCACACTCACCATAATAGACACTGCTGGATACAGGAAAAAAACAAAACAAAACACTAGATGAAAAATACTTTAGCGTGTGCTTATCTTTGAATGGTGAGAAAGTTTATAATTTTCTGCGCTTTCAATTATTTTTTCAATGAGTAAGCATTCCTTTGGAGAACAGAACATAATTGGTGTTGCAAACAAAAAGCCAACATGAGTGGAAGGAAATATGGATGGACAGGCAAGGCTGTGAGAAAATGGAAACCCCAAACCAAACCAAACCAAACCTCAGAAGACAGGCCAGGTTCCCGACGGGAGCCCCGTTCCTCTGCATCCTGAATTCTCAAGCCTGCAGCCCCTCCTGCTGCCGCGCTCTGCCCCACGGGCCCGCGTCTGCCCCCCACCCGCCCGCCAGAGGGCGCCGTGGGGCCGCCGCCCCGCGTCCTGGCCCTGGTGGCTCACAGCCCGGGCCGCGGGCAAACCCGCGCGGAGGCGAGGCACCCGGCACAGCGAAGCGGACTCCGGCTGGAGTGGCTACCGGCCGACGCGCGCCGCACTTCACCCCGCCGAGCACAGGTAACCGCCGTCAGGGCCCAAGCTCCCTCCTACCACCTCCCCCCACGATGCAGCTCCAGCCGCCGGTGCAGCCTGGCTGCCGCGGGCTCTTGCGCCTCCCCCCGCGCGCTGCAGCCTCGCGCGGAAGCCGGCCGGCTCACTCCGCGCCGCCACCGCACACCCAGGGGAGCTCGCGACTGCACCCCACTGCTCCCAGGAGGGACTGCTCTGGGCTTTCGCAATTTAAAAAATTAGGGAAGTAAAACATACACAGTAATATGTAGTCGTGACAAACCCTAGTCATGTCTGTGTGCATTAAAACACCAGCCTCCCCTCACCACCACCTTCCCACCCCCACCCCCTCCATAAATAACTAGCAACAGGTTCTTAAATGCACTTCTATCCATGTAGTAAGTCTATCGTTGTGGCTTTCTGTATGTTTGTCCATCCATAAGTCCATGTATTCATCTATGCCTGGAAGAAGATTCATCAAAATGTTAACGGAGGTAATCTGTAGGTGCTAGAATTAGAACGATTCTTCTTTTCTGAGTGTTCTACAGGAAACTGTGCGTGGGAGGAGAGTTGTTACCATATTTAAATCGCACACATCATGAGGCTGCCCTGACCTCTGCGAAGGTCGGACTCTTTCTCACGGGCTGCTCCGGGTCTCTTGTGTGGAGAGATCGGGCAATATCACGTCCGGCTTCACCGAGCAGCCCTGGGGGAGTGGGGCCAGTAACAGAGCCCAGGGTTGTGACTTTGTGATTAGCGACTCTAAAGGACTTGGCTCCTGCCTACGTTTTTACCAGTTTTAAGGGCCGATTCATTGGAAAATGCTCCCGTTGTCTGGGAAATAACAATAGAATCGCGGTGATGGTTTTATCAAAACTCTCTGGACTGAGAACCTATTGGAAGGGGCTTTTTTTTTCTTTGTGATCCTTGAAAAGTGATTTTTAAAATTTTCTTTGATTTTGGAGGCCAGAGAACCCAAGTTCCGATTTGAAAGCTGGTTCTAACCAACCCTGAATCTTACTGTCCTTGAGAGTTATGTAGCAACTACAAGTCTCTTCCTCTCTCCTTCCTGGTTTCTGAAAAGCAGAAAAGGGGTTGGTGATCCGTTCTAAAAACACGGAGCCCAACCAGGTCTTCCCAGGATATTTGTGGGGGGCAGGTGTGCGAAGCCTGCAAGGCTCCCTTTTAAAGCTGCTTTGCAAAGGTGGTCTGGTGGGACTTTTGTATATTTAACCGATTTATTAAGAACACGTATATTTTTAAAACTACAACTTTAAAAGAAATTAAAATGTTTGACATTTTGGTAATTAGTGGAGGAAACAAAGAGCCCTGTTTAAGCTTTTCATTCCCTGGTGATCAACCATTTCCAATAAATCGTTTATTGAGTACCTATTTCAGCACCAGCCAACATGATCAGCACAGGGTGAGAGAGAATAGAGAACCAGACTTCCCCCCACCCCCCCACACCCCTCTCACCGCCCCACCCCCCACCCACAGCACAAATTGCAGGGAATCCATAGAAAACCTCATTTGCTTCCAAGATTGTGGGAAAGGCCTAATCCAACTCCAGGGATTCCCAGACTTTGACATTTCACCAACAAATAAAATTCTGAAATAAATTTAGAGACAGAGATGGTGTGCCAGCTTTTAATTTTGCCAAGTAAGGTCATTCAAAAAGAGCCTGTCATCTGCTGTCACTACTGTTTGTATAAGACATGACAGGCTGACATAAACAGGACATGATCTCAAAATAAAAGTCTTAAATAAATTTCACTTTTTAAAACATTTTACCATACTTTCTTTAATTTTCCATGTTTCCAAAGTGAAAATGTTAGCAGCTTGCATTTTGCCTATTTTTGTGTCTTAGCTACTAGAGCATGAGGACCATAAATGAGTCTTTATTTGATAGGAACTTTTCTTACACTATTTTCAGGCTATCATGTTGAATATCAGTGAACACTGCCAAGTACACTGAGATGAGAAATAGTAGATGTTTGGCTGACTTTATATTAATTCCTAATTTATACTAATCCTAAGATCCAACACTAATTCTGTACCCAAACTTTCCAAGTTAGACAAGGATACTACCATTTATTTTATTATTTTTGAAATTTTATTTTATTTCAATTCAGTTAATTAACATATAGCGTATTCTTAGTTTCAGAGATAGAGTTGGATTTAACCCACAATGCTCCTTACATCACATGCCCTCCTTAATGCCTGTCACCCAGTTATCCCGTCCCTTTAACCCCCTCCCATTCAACAGCCCTCGGTTTGTTTCCTATAGGTAGGAGTCTCTTTTTTTTTTAATTTTTTTTAAATATTTTTATTTATTTATTTGACAGAGATCACAAGCAGGCAGAGAGGCAGGCAGAGAGAGAGGAAGGGAAGCAGGCTCCCTGCTGAGCAGAGAGCCTGATGCGGGGCTTGATCCCAAGACCCTGGGATCATGACCTGAGCTGAAGGCAGAGGCTTCAACCCACTGAGCCACCCAGGTGCCCCTTTTTAAAAATTTTTAATAAACATATAATGTGTTATTAGCCCCAGGGTTACAGGTCTGTGAATCGCCAGGTTTACACACTTCACAGCACTCACCATAGCACATACCCTCCCCAATGTCCATAACCTGACCACCCTCTCCCTACTCCTCTCCCCCCGGCAACCCTGTTTGTTTTGTCTCTTATGAGTTTGTCTCTTATGGTTTGTCTCCCTCCCGATCCCATCTTGTTTCATTTATTCTTTTCCTGACCCCCAAACCCCTCACATTGCATCTCCACTTCCTCATATCAGGGAGATCATATAATAGTTGTCTTTCTTCGATGGACTTATTTCGCTAAGCATAATACCCTCTAGTTCCATCCGAGTCATCGCAAATGGCAAGATTTCATTTCTTTTGATGGCTGCATAGTATTCCATTGTACATATATATACCACCTCTTCTTTATCCATTCATCTGTTGATGGACATCTAGGTTCTTTCCATAGTTTGGCTATTGTGGACATTGCTGCTATAAACATTTGGGGGCACATGCCCGTTTAGATCACTATGTTTGTATGTTTAGGGTAAATACCCAGTAGCGCAATTGCTGGGTCATAAGGTAGCTCTATTTTCAACTTTTTGAGGAACCTCCATGCTGTTTTCCAGAGTGGTTGCACCAGCTTGCATTCCCACCAACAGTGTAGGAGGGTTCCCCTTTCTCCGCATCCTCTGCATTCTCTGCCAGCATCTGTCATTTGTTGACTTGTTAATTTTAGCCATTCTGACTGGTGTGAGGTGGTATCTCATTGTGGTTTTGATTTGTATTTCCCTGATGCCGAGTGATGTGGAGCACTTTTTCATGTGTCTGTTGGCCACCTGGATGTCTTCTTTGCAGAAATGTCTGTTCATGTCCTCTGCCCATTTCTTGATTGGATTATTTGTTCTTTGGGTGTTGAGTTTGCTAAGCTCTTTATAGATTTTGGATACTAGTCCTTTATCTGATATGTCGTTTGCAAATATCTTCTCCCATTCTGTCAGTTGTTTTTTCGTTTTGTTAACTGTTTCCTTTGCTATTCATAAAGGCTTTTGCTCTTGATGAAGTCCCAGTAGTTCATTTTTGCTCTTGCTTCCCTTACCTTTGGTGATGTTCCTAGGAAGAAGTTGCTGCGGCTGAGGTCGAAGAGGTTGCTGCCTGTGTTCTTCTCAAGGATTTTGATGGATTCCTTTCTCACATTAAGGTCCTTCATCTATTTTGAGTCTATTTTTGTGTGTGGTTTAAGGAAATGGTCCAGTTTCATTTTTTTGCATGTGGCTGTCCAATTTTCCCAACACCATTTGTTGAAGAGGCTGTCTTTTTTCCATTCGACATTCTTTCCTGCTTTGTCGAAGATTAGTTGGCCATAGAGTTGAGGGTCTATTTTTGGGCTCTCTATTCTGTTCCATTGATCTATGTGTCTGTTTTTGTGCCAGTACCATGCTGTCTTGATGATGACAGCTTTGTAATAGAGCTTGAAGTCCGGAATTGTGATGCCACCAACTTTGGCTTTCTTTTTCAATATTTCTTTGGCTATTCAAGGTCTTTTCTGGTTCCATATAAATGTTAGGATTATTTGTTTCATTTCTTTGAAAAAGCTGGATGAGATTTTGATAGGGATTGCATTAAATGTGTAGATTGCTTTAGGTAGCATAGACATTTTCACAATATTTGTTCTTCCAATCCATGAGCATGGAACATTTTTCCATTTTTTTGTGTCTTCCTCAATTTCTTTCATGAGTACTTTATAGTTTTCTGAGTATAGATTCTTTGCCTCTTTGGTTAGGTTTATTCCTAGGTATCTTATGGTTTTGGGTGCAGTTGTACATGGGATTGACTCCTTAATTTGTCTTTCTTCTGTCTTCTTGTTGGTGTAAAGAAATGCAACTGATTTCTGTGCATTGATTTTATATCCTGACACTTTACTGAATTCCTGTACAAGTTCTAGCAGATTTGGAGTGGAGTCTTTTGGGTTTTCCACATATCATCTGCAAAGAGTGATAGTTTGACTTCTTTGCCGATTTGGATGCCTTTAATTTCTTTTTGTTGTCTGATTGCTGAGGCTAGGACTTCTAGTACTATGTTGAATAGCAGTGGTGATAACGGATATCCCTGCCGTGTTCCTGACCTTAGTAGAAAAGCTTTCAGTTTTTCTCCATTGAGAATGATATTTGCGGTGGGTTTTTCATAGATGGCTTTGATAATATCGAGGTGTGTGCCCTCTATCCCTACACTTTGAAGAGTTTTGATCAGGAAGGGATGCTGTACTTTGTCAAATGCTTTTTCAGCATCTATGGAGAGTATCATATGGTTCTTGTTCTTTCTTTTATTAATGTGTTGTATCACATTGATTGATTTGCGGATGTTGAATCAACATGTTGAATTCTTTCAAAGAATCAGCTCCTAGTTTCGTTGATTTGTTCTATTGTTTTTTGGTTTCTATTTCATTGATTTCTGCTCTGATCTTTATGATTTCTCTTTTTCTGCTGGGTTTAGGCTTTCTTTGTTGTTCTTTTTCCAGCTCCTTTAGGTGTAGGGTTAGGTTGCATATTTGAGACCTTTCTTGTTTCTTGAGAAAGGCTTGTATCGCTATATATTTTCCTCTTAGGACTGCCTTTGCTGTGTCCCACAGATTTTGACCCGTTGTGTTTTCATTATCATTTGTTTCCATGAATTTTTTCAATTCTTCTTTAATTTCCTGGTCAACTCATTCATTCTTTAGAAGGATGCTGTTTAGTCTCCATGTATTTGGGTTCTTTCCAAATTTCCTCTTGTGATTGAGTTCTAGCTTCAGAGCATTGTGGCCTGAAAATATGCAGGGAATGATCCCAGTCTTTTGATACCAGTTGAGACTTGATTTATGATCCAGGATGTGATCTATTCTGGAGAATGTTCCATGTGCATAGGTAGGAGTCTCTTATGGTTTGTCTCCCACTCTGATTTCATCTTATTTTATTTTCCTCCTCCCTTCCCCTATGATCCTCTGTTTTGTCTCTTAAATTCCACAAGTGAGTGAAATCATATGATAATGTCTTTTTCTGATTGACTTACTTCACTTAGCATAATACCCTCTAGTTCTTTCCACATCATTGCAGTTGGTAAGATTTCATTTTCTGATGGCTGAGTAATATTCCATTGTATATATATACCACATCTCCTTTATCCATTCATCTGTCAATGGACATCTAGGCTCTTCCATAGTTTGGTTATATGGACGTTGCTGCTATAAGCTTTGGGGTGCACGTGCCCCTTCAGATCACTACATTTGTATCTTTGGGGTAAATTCTCAGTAGAGCATTGCTGGGTCATAGGGTAGCTTTATTTTCAACTTTCTGAGGACTCTCCATGCTGTTTTCCAGAGTAGCTGCAGGCTTGCATTCCCATCAACACAGTGTAAGGGGGTTCCACTTTCTCTACATCCTCACCAATACCTGTTGTTTCCTGTGTTGTTAATTTTAGCCATTGTCTCCGGTGTGAGGTGGCATCTCATTGTGGTTTTGAACCACCATTTTTTTTAATTTTAGATTGCTTTTGTTGTTTCTGTTGGGTTTGGACTTTTAGTGCTTTCTAGATAATTGAAGACCCTTTTAGTTGGATTCTTATCAGTTGAAGGCTCTTTGCTAGTGACCACCCAAAGAATTGAGCATTTTGTTATCATATTCCTTCACCTAAAGGGTTGTCCAAATTATGATCATCGTGTTTCAAGAAATAAGTGCTTTGAAAGTGGATTATACTAGCCAACTGCTTAAGTTGAGAAGGGGTGGGGGCAGCAGATGTTGGGGGTAAGGGGAGGGGTCAAGGAGTGGAAGCAGAGGTGAAGGGTAAGGACAATAAGAATCAATTCAAGAGCACCTGCGTGGCTCAGTCAGTTAAGCATCTGACCTCAGCTCAGGTCATGATCCCAGGGTCCCAGAATCGAGCCCCCGGGTTGGCTCTGAGCTCAGTGAGGAGACTACTTGTTCCTTTCCTTCTCCTTCTGCCCCTCTCTCTCACTCATGCTCTCTCTCTCTCTCTCTCAAATAAAATCTTTTTTTAAGAAGTCAATTAAAATGAAAGGGATGCTATATATAATTTTTCTAGCCTTTTCTAGAATTGAAGCAGATACTGGGACCAACAATCAACATTGCATTTCTTGAAAGCAATCAGAAAGGGCATTAACTCACCCAGAAGTTGAAAGTTGTTTGTGGGAGAGGGCGTGCCTGATCTGCCATCCCTTACCACACGGGTCTTAGCCTGCTGGCATTGCCCAAGCCCCAAGGCCGGGCAACGTAATGACAAGGCAGCTTCCTGGATGGTGAGGGAGACAGAAGGTTTTCTGGGCACAGGCTCTGCTGTATTACAGAGTAGTAATGGAAACCTCAACCTTAAATATGACTTTTCCCCCAAACCTAACATTAGCTGGTGTTAAAGTATTTTCGCCAGGGAAAGCAAAAGCTTTTAGTGGTTTTACCTTGTCCTGAAATGGAGACTTTGACCCAGGTCGTGGGTGTCTGGGAAAAGGATGCAACCTGAGATTTCCTGAACTTCTATTTCCAAAGAATCTTCCATCAGAATGGACTTTGCAGAGAATTCACAGGACTTTGGCACTCCCCATCTTCATTCTTGACCCTGTTGCCTCATTCTTTTTTGGCCCAGCCGTCCCACACCGTGTCTGCAGCTGTCACTTGGACCCACCCACTCCTAAGTTGGGATTTTTATCCCTAACCTCTTTCCAGAGCTCCAGATGTGTATTTTTGTCAGTTGGCTGAACATCTTCCAACGGGTGCCCGAAACTCAGCATATCCCAAATCAAACCGATCAATTCTCCCCACTACGGACAACAGCCTCCTCCACCTTCTGTGTCCTTCCTTTCCTTTGCTTTGGTTAGCCATGTTGTCATTCATTCCATTGTTCAAGCTGAGGACGTCAGTGTCATCCTCACCTCCATCCCTGTCCTTCACCCCCATTTTCTAACTACCACCAAATCCCATCCTTTCCTGCCCTCCCATGTCTGTTCTCCATTCTCTCATCTCCACCCCACAGTTACTGCCTTGCTCCGGGCCCTCACTGCCTCTCACCTGCCCTAGGGAACTGGCTTCTATCTGGTCACAGGGTCACAGGAACACCCCACCAGAAGCTGTCTGCACAGCTGTCAGGGAGCTCCCTGGAAAACATCACTCAGTTTCCATCTGTCTTTTGCTTGAACCAACCTGATAGCTCATTGCCAGGACGACAATGTCCAAACTACTTGTCATGCCACATCGGGTTCTTCCCATCTGGTTCCCAGCCATCCCTGTGTCTTCCTGGGACGCCCTGCACCATGCAGCCTGCAGAAGAGATTACAGTCTGCCCCCCAATTTATGTTCTCGCCTTCTTCCTGATTAAAATCATGACAGTTGCTAATTACAGTTAAATATAGTCTTTCTTGCACTCCAATATGGCCAGGTGACAAAGTTCTGGATACTAGAATGTAAGCAAAAGAATCATGAGAGGTTTCTAAGAATTTCCACAGGAGGGATCTAGAACGTGTCCTTATTCCTTTTCTTTTGCCCCTTTTCCTATCCTACAGCCTGGAACAAAGGTGTGGCTTCCACTTTGGAGCAGGAAGGTGAGGGGCACACCCCAGGGCAGGAGGAGCAGCCTCCATGGAGGGTACCATGGAGCAGAACTGCCACAGCCCTGGCTACCTACCTCTGGAATGTTCTGTGGGAAAGTGTGGCAGAGCAAATGCATGCTGCCTGCCGCAGGCTCTGAGTAGCTCTTTGGACATTCCTCAGCCATGGTCCTTCGCTGAGTCATGCTCACTGGTTTGCAGATCTCTCTAGAATGGGAACTGGGGGGTTGGGGGGGGTTGCGGTGTAAGCAACTGTGTGCACGTGTCCTCCGCATTCCTCTTTGTCTTCTCAGTCTGGCAGACAGAGCAGGCCCCCGGGGAGCATTGCGGAGCTAGTGAGTACTGAGGAGGGCTCCAAAGAAAGCTCGGTCCTCTCTGAGCCCCTGGGGTTGGCTGTACAGACTCCTGCCACTTGCCAGCTGAGGGCATCGGGCACAGTGTGTAGCCGCTCTGTGCCTTAGTTGCCATCTCCGCTGAGCGGCCCATCAGCACCTCCGCTGTGCTGCGGGGATTAAAGGGCAGTTTCTGCCAAGCACTTAGCACAGGACCCGGCCCACAGATGGAACTTGAAGAGCAGCTGTTACCATTTAGTAGTTGTCTCTCTTCGTACTGCGCATGCTCCATCCCTCTCCCTCTCTCCCCGCCCTGTACTTTGCTTTTCGTTCGTTAACTTTTCAACTCAGATACTTCTTCTGAGCCCCAGGACTGTGCCACACTAACACAGTTGCCACCCCTGGGGGGAGCTCGCTGGCTTTGGGGCAGGCAGGCACGGAAACCGGAGCTGCAGCACAGCTGAAAGGTGGAAGTGCTCTCGGTTTCCGCGGAAGCACAGGGAGGGCAGGCAGTCACCGTGGGCGGGGTGGGGGGACCAGTGGAGGACCACCCGGAATGGGAGTGGGGAGGCCAGCACAGTGTGGTCTGGCCACTGCCAGTGCGGTTCAGTAAGACTCGGCCACTGGTTCTCACACTGGAGCAATCCTCAGAATCCCCCGGAAGCCTTTGGTGAAATGCAGATTGCCCGGCCTCCTTCCTTGCGTCTCAGATTTACTAAATCCAGGGCAGGGCATGAGCTTTTGCGTTGTTGTTGTTGTTGTTGTTGTTGTTGTTGTTGTTGTTGTTTTAAGATGTATTTATTTCAGAGAGGGAATGCGCTCAAGCGCCCTTGGGAGTGTGGTGGGGGGAGGGGCAGAGGGAAAGGGGAGGGAGAAGTTCAAGCCCACTGACACTGAGCATACAGCCCAAGGTGGGACTAGACCTTATGACTCTGAGCTCACAACCTGGACCCAACCAAGAGGTTGCTTAAGGACTGAGTCACCCAGGTGCCCCTCTGGACTTCTGCATTTTTAAAATTTTATTTTACTTACTTATTGGACAGAGAGACACACAGTGAGAGAGGGAACACAAGCAGGGGGAGTCACAGAGGGAGAAGCAGGCTCCCAATGTGGGGCTCCATTCCAGGACTCTGGGATCATGACCTGAGCCAAATGTAGCCACTTAAGGACTGAGCCACCCAGGCGGCCCCCTTAAGATTTTCAGTTTTTAACAAGTTCCCAGGGGGTCCTCCTGTTGCTGGCTGGGGATCACACACTGAGCACCAGGAGTGGGAGTAGGGAGCGGGAGTGGTGGGAAGTCCAGTGGACTTCACACACCAGCTCTGGAGCTCAGATTCTGTAACAGCAGCGACAGTCAGAACTATGAAGCGGTTTAAGGAGAAGAGCGTGCGGTGAGACCTGTGTTGCACAAGCAGCTTTGAAGGGTACAGGACTTCAGAAGGGAAGACGTGTCAGGAGTTGAAACCAGGTGAGATGTGGGCGGTGTGGATCACTCTGGGCGTGGAGCCCCACCTGGCCCCTCTCCCTTTGCTGCTCCTTCCTCTTGCTCATAAAGGAAGAGGTGCAGCCCTTTTGTCTAGGCTTAAAACTTCCCCTTGCCCTCCAGGCCATCATGCTATCTCCTCTGGAAAGACTGTCTTCCAGACTCTCCCCATTCCCTTCCTGTTGGACATCGTTTAAATCAAACCTTCAAACACATAGGAGCTCTCAGAATCCCACTACCTATCAGCTTCTTTCGGCTGCTATTCTTGGTAATTTTTTAAAAAATGCATTTATTTTGGATTTGAGTATAGTTGACCTACAATATTCCATTAGTTTCAGGTGTACAACGTGGTGATTCTACAAACCTATACCACCCGTTCCTCTCCCGGGCAGCTCCCATCTGTCCCCATAGGACGCTATTACCATACCATTGACTGTCTTCCCTGTGCTGTGCCTTTCATCCCCCTGACTTCTTCATTGCATCCTGGCAGCCTGTGCCTCCTGCTCCCCTTCACCCATTGTGCCTGTCCCCCACCTTCTTCCTTTCCGGCACCCATCAGTTTGTTCTGTGTACTTAATGGGTCTATTTCTGCCTTTTGTTTATTCGTTTGTCTTTTTTGAGATTTCACATATTGAAATACGGATAACTTTTTTTAACCAGAACTTCTCAGCGAATGGTCATTGTGTGCCCCATTTCTTCACCCTGGGTCCTGCTCCCACTAGTCTCATCTGCACCTCCCTGAACGGTGGAATGGTACCTTGCATTAGGGTCTGTTATCAAAGGAACGAGACTGAGACAAGGTGAAAGTTATGTAAAGCTTTATTCTATGCCAAGCATTACAAGTCAGACTGACCGGCCAGGGCTGTCTCCGAAGAGCGACCACCCCCAGCTTACAGAATCAAGAATCGATTGAATGACCAGTCAGAGCCGCCTCCGAAGACAGCGACCCCTCCCAATCTTACAGGCTACATTTTATCGGGTGAAACTGCAACCCATATCTTGGTATCTCAACCCACCAGGTTTGTGTGTCTCTTGCTGATTGGCTAGTTTCATCCGGTCTAGTGACGTGTTATTCAAGATTACTCCATACTAGGAACTGTTACAAACAGGTTTTCCTGGGAAGGCATTAGCGAACATATTCAGTGTGAGTAATAAGATCGTCGTCCTTCCCAAGATGGAGTCATTTTGGTTTGGGCAAGACCTTCTCACTGTTACAATCAGTACTTCGTACTGATTAGATGTCTCCATCTGGCCTGACTCGTCCCTGTATTCTGGGCTCTGTTATCAGGAACTAGCCGACTACATTTTACTGGTTTCCTGGACTTGCTTCTAAGCAAGTTTCTCTGGGGGGAAGAATCAATTTAAGTTTACTGCGCAAACAACAAAATGGCTCTTTAACCGACATGGAGTCGCTCTGGCTAAATAGGTCCTTACACCTTGTCTTTCTTGATTGCTTTAATAGCTTCACCACTCCTCCCACCAACACGTTTTAAAAGAACCCACATACAGAGCTCTGGTAAAAATAGTTAATAAATGTGGGAAATGTCTCAACAGAATTAATTTTTAAGCCTCCTAGCCTTTGTTAACCTTCCATCTGCCAAACCACTTACAGGAAATCTGTATGTGATGGGAATAGTTTATTGTCCCCGAGTTAGCCAGCACAATCCAATTTGTCTGAACTGATGAAATTAAAACCAAATGGAGACTTAGGTAAAATATTCCACAGAGACGTTACGTCTGCTACTCTGCTGGTCCCTGTAGAGCTCAGTTCCTTAGAAACAGGATTGACTCACCTTTCTATTATTACTACAATGAAATGTGCATGAATTGTCCATCATTTGTTTCTACATTTTGGATTTTTTTAAAGGCTTGGAATAAAAATGGGTCCTTGGGAGTCTGGGAGCAGAAGCAAAGACTGCTCTTAAAGGTTCTTCGTTCAGATATATAAACAAAATGTACTGAAACTTCATCAAATCCAGTTCAAGCTCTTGAATGTATAATAGGGATTGGCTTCTTTCCTGAAGAGGCCGTTTTCTGAATGTTGCGTATAGCCAGAGACCTCACATTTCTGTTTTGAACTTTTCCCCTTCTTCTGGGCCATTCAGATATTCTGAAATGTCTGCTAAGTGAGTTTCTGATTCAGGCAGGGTGCTGTTTGCTTCATAGTGTCAATGAATTAGAAGAGCTAGGAAGTTTATGGGAACCAGAGACACCTATTTCTTTTTCTTTCTTTTTTTTTTTTTTAAAGATTTTATTTATTTATTTGACAGAGAGAGACACAGCAAGAGAAGGAACACAACAGAAGAAGAAAAGCAGGCTTCCCGCCAAGCAGGGAGCCAATATGGGGCCGCATCCCAAGACCCTGGGATCAGGACCTGAGCCAAAGGCAGGCGCTTTACAACTGAGCCACCCAGTCACCCGGAGAGGCCTATTTCTTATTAGTAAATTCTCCCCTTTTAAATATTTCTCCTCCACTTTATTCCTGCTGTGGCTTTGCAGAAATCCACAGCTTTCTCAACTGTCCCATGTTCTTCCGTGGAAGCAAAAATAATTTTTCTATTTTTTTAGTTTAGGGGAACACCAGCAATTCTTCCACCATTATCAGAATTTTCTAAGTAAAGGGCTTCTCTCTCTCTTTTTAGAGAGAGAGAGAGAGAATGCTAAGCAGGCTCCACGTTCAGCATGGAGCCCAAAGTGGGGCTCCATCTCATGACCCTTAGATCATGACCTTAGCGCAAGTCAAGAGTCTGATGCTTAACCAACCCTGGTGTCCGCAGGAACCTCCTCTTTTAAACACAATTCTGGATTCATTGACTTTAGAGAGAGGGACAGAGCAGAGCACCTGTGATTTTAACTTCCAAGCTCCACTTCCCCTGGATCCCTCAGAGAGCTCCCAGGAGGAGAGACTCACCCCCAACCCTGCAGGTAGAGCAGAGCCCCTGCTGCATTCTTAGGGGGGAGCCCCAAAAGCCCAGTGGGAAGGAGCTGGGGGAGGGAAGGGGAGAGGACAGGTGGAGGTGTTTTCTTCCCCTCCAACTCTGGTGACCCTCCCCAAATTAGAAGAGAAAATTGCTCACATTATTTTACACTTGAGGCAACCCAGTGAAATCCAAGTGTTAATCTTTCTGATTTAGCTGTTCTTTCAAGTGCAAAGGATTTAGAGGTCAATGAAAAGCTGCCAGAATATTGTCTCCTTCACTCTGGCTCCTGCCAACTTAATTTGAAATTGGCTTTGTCAACTCTCCTTTTCTCATCTGGGTAGAACCCAGACAGATTTCTGCCTGCAGATGACAAAATCCTGCCCACCCCCACCCCAGATCTGCTTCTTCTAGTCCAGGTTGGGAGGTTGGCTCAAAACGACATTGGTGACCGTTTGGGCCACTGGGGGTTGTCCCAAGGACAAATCAGCTGCTGCCCAGGGCCTGATGGTTTTCCTGAAGACTTGCAGTTTTTCAGAAAGGGAATGGTAGGGAATTGGAGAGAAACAATAATAGCTGAAAGCCTAAAATACCCTGGAATTTCGTCAGGTATGACATCATGGAACTATTAGCAACTCTTTGAAAGTTATCCCAAGGTTTAGCACCTTATACAGCCTGGCACTGGCAGATTCTTGCTAAATATTTATAGGATGAATCAATAAACTCACTGTTAGAATGAAATAAATAAACCCTTGGTAAATACTAGGAATGTTCTTTATATTTTCTTTCATGTGTTTTGCTCTGAAGAATGTCTTAGCCATTTTCCACAATCTCGTTTTCAAATTTAATCTTGTTTCCAAACTGATGAAGCCAATGGCCACTGGCCCAAAGACCCCTTCATAGCATCAGCAAAGGCAACTACTTTAATGACATTCCATCGCTCTGACACTGTTAAATTTGAGTATACCAGCGGGAAGCTTGGAAACATTCATGCCTCTGAAAATATGTCAAACACTGTCACAAGCCCAGGACCTTACATGTCGCAAGCGACTATCAGGAAAATGATCAGTGTATGAACTGAAGAGGTGGGTGTGAACGCCACTGCCCCGGGCTTGCTGACATTCCTCTCAGCTTCCTGGGGAAGATGATCTCATGGAAGGTGGAGATAGCCAGGTGTCATTCCTCTCTGCTGCCAGGTAGAGATGGTCAGACGACAGAGGTGTTCAGGGGACCTGTGGAGATAATCGGGTGACACTCTTCCCAGCTGCAGAAGATGGTCAGATTGTTTTTCTCAGATTGCTTGTACTAAGCATTTCTAGAATTTGCCCACCCAATATCCCAACTAGGAAGACCCCAGGCACAACTGGGTGGTTATAAGCAAGACCAAGGATGTCAGCCCTTGCCAAGGGAAGGCTATGGGGAGCAGTGGGATAGTGTACATGAATGGCCTCCTGGTCTACACTCCGGCAGGTCCCAGGACAAGAGCTCCCAGCACCTTCCCAGACCAGCAGCCCAGGGGCCATGGAATGCAATGCCCACTCTCCTGAATCAATGCTGTATTGAGCTGCTCAGTGATTTTCCCAAAGTGTGTCCTACACAGTCTGACATGGTCTGCCCAGGAGCCCTGGTGGGGGGTGACGTAGGAGTAAAGCTTCAAGCGCCCCCACTTCTAAATTGAACAGCCTGCTTTTTGTTTTTTTACTGATTTTGTATGGTAGGTTTCCAGTCTTCTATTAGAAGGTAATTCGGCATTCTTCAAGCAATAATGATAGTCCCGGAGACCAAGATAAGGGTTCTGACAGTTCTAACACAGGACCTTGCCTCCTGTAGGCACTCAACACGTGTTCACTAGAGGCTCCTCTCTGGTTCACTAGAGGCCCCGACACTGGTTTCTCTGAAGGTCATTTCCAAATTGCAACACTCGGGACTGAGTTTCCATTCCTGTGACTTTCACTGCAGGAAAACTGAAACCGACCTGAAGCTGGACCATGTGTTTGTTTGTTTGTTTGTTTGTTTGTTGTTTTTTGCTGTTTACCCAAACCAACACCTGTTGTTTACTGATCACCTAGCTCGTAGTTAGCCCTGGATGAATGTTTGCAGAATGGTTGAATAGTTAAGTGAAAGATGTGTAATCCTATGCAAGTTTCTTGCCCTCGTTTGTAACATGAGCTTAAATCCACCTCCTTTGCAGTTTGTGGTGAGGAGTAAATGAAAGAAGACAGGTGAATTGTTTAGCACATAATCGGATCAAGAAATCTCATTTTATTCTCTTTTCTTTCACATAATCAGTAGATATCCTGAGTGCACTTGCTGGAGGTAACCTCATACATGACGAACCAGGCAGGGAAGAACACGCTAGTGGCCACAGCGGCATAGTCGGATGAGGGAAGTTGTCTGCGTGCGCCGGGCTGGTATAGCTCCACGTGACCTCCAGTTTCATTTTGCTGGAAAAGGACATTCCACCATTCTGCCCTGAGTTTTCATCTGCTGCTTTGGACCTTCCTGCTGGGTTTCAGGCAGAGGCTGTGATGGCATCAGGAAGGTTGGCCAGAATGATCATGTAGAAAAGTAATCTCTGGATGAGAAAGATGGCAGCTGAGACAACAGGAGTCTCTTGGTGAGTTGTTTTTAAAATCTGAAAATACATTTCTGGGAACTTGAACAAAGTGGAAGATTTACACAGAAAAAAATCTGAATCAATATACGAACAGATAAATAACCTGGTTTATGATCTGCCTACAGACAGTAATGGAGCCCATAGAAAGTGAAAGGGATCCCCCTACTCCGTAAAGGCTTTATCTTGCTCTGGACACAGCCATTCCGAAAGCTCTAAATGGGCCATGTGATTTCCATGAGTTCAGAGCTTCGCTTGCTTCAAACGGGCACTTCTTTGTCCTCTTCTAGGTTTCAGCATTGGGTGAGTGGCTATACATTAGAAACATAGTATTTCTTTGCTACGGAGTGTTGCCATCTTCAGACAGTAAACACTGCTGTCCTCCAGTGAAGCTTCCTGCTTCTCAGGGCTGATTGCCTCTACTGTGTGTGTGTTGGTGTGTAATATACATACACACATATATAAAGTATATATAAAGTATATGTGCGTGTATTTATATATCTAATATACACCTATATTAGATAGAATGTGACTTCAAGGTGAAGAGAATTGGGGGACAGCTTCCTTCTAGTCCTAAAAGATTTCCTAAGAGTTTTAAAGATATTGTGCTTTATTCATAGGCTTTGCATCTAGTCTGGATATAAAAATTGCTTTTATCTATGCACTATGACAAGAGTGGTTTTTTAATTGAGAGGGCTAGGTTAGCCTAACTACTGAGCTGGAGGATGATATATATATTTCAGATACAATGTAGGGATCTAATGGTTCAGTTTAAATTGGGTCAAATGCCAGTAAAATGTTAATTTTTTTTTAAATTTTTAGAAAGATTTTATTTGCTTGAAAGAGAGAGAGAGAGAGAGAAAGAATACACTTAAGTTGGGGAGTGGCAGGCAGAGGAAGAAGCAGGCTCCACACTGAGCAAGGAGCCTGATGTGGGGCTCAATCCCAGGACCCTGGGATCATGACATGAGCCGAAGGCAGATGCTTAACCGATGGGGCCACCCAGGCCTCCCAAAATATTAAATTGTTTTCACATGATATTCTAACATGCCATCTTTTTTCTCCCTAAGTTTATGCTGGCACACCACTCTAACATTATCTGTCAACAAAATGGCCTTGAACTGCATAAGAAACACAAGTAACCTTGTCTATGGAAGTAATGCCAAGATAAACATGTAAACAAAGGATTTCAGGTTGAGTGTGTCCCTAGCTCAACAAAAAATGGAGACATTTTCTAGTTGTACTCATGTCTTTAACAAACCTCATTTGGTTGTTCCCCAAGAGCTAAGAATCGAATCTTAGAGAAGGCTGTTCCACCTGTCACATCAGAGTGGTTGATGACCCTCATGGTCAGGTCACCGTTTCCCATACCCTGGGGAAGTGACGTGCTGATAAACTGCCTCAAAAAGACAAAACCAAACCCAACAACAACAACAAAATCAATTCTGATTGATTTGTGATATTTGCCAACGTCTCCAATATAAGGACCCCTGCTGTGGCCATCGTTGTGCTACCAACAGTTACTGGTTTAAAGAATTCCCGAGCACTGGACAGTGAGATCTGGTGAGCTGACCTGGGCTGTGTCAGATGCACCTTCGTGTCTGTTTTTCTTCTACTCTCCTACCTCTGGGGTTTTATACCTGCTCTTCTGCCTGGAACGTTCTGGAGACCTTTCTCCTTACATTGCAGACTGGCTTTTCAGCTAGCATTATTGGAATCCTCCGGGGAATGAAACAGTGATATAAAATAAAGCACTTGGAAGAGTATCTGGTATACAATGAATGCTATTTAAGGAATGTTTATTAATATTCTTTTCCTTCACTGACCATCAAGACCAAATTAGGAGTTCATCGTGTGTGTGCTGGGCTTTCCTGTGCTTCTGTCATGTGGTACCCCCACATGCTGTATTGTTCAGGGTTCCTTCCTGGCCCTTGTCGGCTCAGGCTTCATAATGTTTACTGTTGCATCCCTGGCGAGCTTGGTGCCTAGAAACCAGAAGACACTCAATGTATACTCATGGCATAATAACCGGCTAGGTCATTGAATCTGTTGTTTACTACCAGCGTGAATTAGAAATCAAAAGGGTCAGTGTTCATGTCAAGAAATGGTTATGAGAAACAGGTAAAGGGGATGATGCAGTGATAGCGAAAGAGACTCTTATTTTCTGAGGTCGGCTTTATTCGTGTTGACAGAAAAGGCATTCTTTGATCAGAGCAGCCAAATTGGGGCTGCTCAGTTTGAGGGCTGCTGGTGCTGCCATTGACAATCACGTTATAGCGCAAGGTGCTGGCTTTCTTGGCATTATAAGAACGCTTGTGATTTCAGGAATTCACTTTCTGTTTTGTTAAGATCCTTATCTTACGTATGTATCTGGCGGGGAAGGGGGGAGGAGGTAGAGGTTGCTCTAAAATAGCTCTAATGAAACCTTTTTTTTTTCTTTTTGATTGACTATAAATGCTTCTTAACCACTTTGGGGTTACAGATTCCTTTAAAAGAATTTGCTAAAAGCTTCTAACCAGAAAAATACTCTGTGCACATACATATACCAGTCTTACACACAATTCACTTGTGCACTTCCAAAGAACCCCAGTTTAAAACTCCTGTCTTCCTGCATTTGTCTGATTTATCTTCGTGACAATTCTTTGAAGTTGGTATGGGTGGAAGCAAAGAATGATGAGTTCATTTGCCCAGAAAACATAATGGTAGCAATTACGTAATTGACCACGATAGCATAAATAGCCTCACCTAGCCATCCCGAGTGACTACTGCAAATTGAAGTGCTATTTTAAGGGAACTTGCTTTAATTATGAAGTAATATCTTTATTCATTCATTCATTCATTCATTCATTCTTTCATTCATTCATTCTTCAAAGATTTTATTTGAAGTTAAGTTTAGTTAAAATGTAGTATTAGTTTCAGGGGCAGAATTTAGTGATTCATCAGTTGCATAGAACACCAAGTGCTCATTATGCCAAGTGCCCATCACCTAATTACCCATTCCCCTCCTCCCCTGCAGCAACCCTCAGTTTGTTCTCTATAGTTAAGAGTCTTTTATGGTTTGCTTCAATCTCTGTTTTTATCTTATTTTATTTTTCCTTCCCATCCCCTATGTTGATCAGCTTTGTTTCTTAAATTCCACATATGAGTAAAATCATATGGTATTTGTCTTTCTCTGACTTATTTTACCTTGCATAATATACTCCATCTCCATCCCTGTCATTGCAAATGGCCACATTTGCATATGACACACACACATACATATATATAGATATGTATGTATGTATATATCTCACATCTTCTTTATCCATTCATCAGTTGATGGACATCTAGACTCTTTCCATAATTTGACTATTGATAATGCTGCTATAAACATTGGGGTGCATAAAAAAATATTTTATTTATTTATTTGTCAGAAAGAGAGAGAGAGAGCGCACAAGAAGTCAGAGGCAGAGAGAGAAGCAGGCTCCCTGCTGAGCAAGGAACCCGATGCAGGACTCAATTCCAGGACCCTGGGATCATGATCTGAGCTGAAGGCATCTGCTTAACAGACTGAGCCACCCAGACATCCCTCAAATCAGTACTTTTGTATTCTTTGGATAAATACCTAGTAGTGCAATTGCTGGGTCAATAGATAGTTCTATTTTTAACTTTTTGAGGACCCTCCATACGATTTTCCAGAGTGGCTGCACCAGCTTGCATTCCCACCAACAGTGTAGGAGGGTTCCCCTTTCTCCACATCCTCGCCAGCATCTGTCATTGCTTGACTTGTTAATTTTAGCCATTCTGACTGGTGTGAGGTGGCATCGCATTGTGGTTTTGATTTGTATTTCCCTGATGCTGAGTGATGTGGACACTTCTTCATGTGTCTGTTGGCCATCTGGATGTCTTCTTTGCAGAAATGTCTGTTCATGTCCTCTGCCCATTTCTTGATTGGATTATTTGTTCTTTGGGTGTTGAGTTTGATAAGTTCTTTACAGATTTTGGCTCCTAGTCCTTTATCAGATATGTCATTTTCAAATATCTTCTCCCATTCCAAGGGTTGCTTTTTAGTTTTGTTGATTGTTTTTCTTTGCTGTGCAGAAGCTTTTATCTTGATGAAGTCCCAATAGTTCATTTCTGTTTTTGTTTGCCTTGCCTCTGGAGACCTATCTAGTAAGAAGTTGCTGTGGCCGTCATCAAAGAGGTTGCTGCCTGTGTTCTCCTTTAGGATTTTCATGGATTCCTGTCTCACATTTAGATCTTTCATCCATTTTGAATTTGTGTGTGGTGTAAGAAAGTGTCCAGTTTCATTCTTTTGCACGTGGCTGTCCAATTTTCCCAACACCATTTGTTGAAGGGACTGCCTTTTTTCCATTGGATATTCTTTCCAAAGAATATCAAAGATTAGTTGACCATATAGTCGTGGTTCTATTTTGGGTTCTGTATTCTGTTCCATTGATCTATGTGTCTGTTTTTGTGCCAGTACCATACTGTCTTGATGATTAAAGCTTTGTAATAGAGCTTGAAGTTTGGAATTGTGATACCTCCAGCTTTGGCTTTCTTTTTCCAACATTCCTTTGGGTATTTGGGCTCCATACAAATTTTAGGATTGTTTGTTCTAGCTCTGTGAAAAATGTTGGTGTAATTTTGATAGGGATTGCATTAAATGTATAGATTGCTTTGGGTAGTATAGACATTTTAACAATATTTGTTCTAATCCATGAGCGTGGAATATTTTTCCATTTCTTTGTGTCTTCCTCAATTTCTTTCATTGGTGTTCTGTAGATTTCAGAGTACAGTCTTTTATCTCTTTGGTTAGGTCTATTCCTAGATATGGTTTTTGGTGTGATTGTTAATGGAAGCCTTCCCTTGATTTCCCTTGTTGCTGCTTCATTATTGGAGGATAGAAATGCAACAGATTTATGTACATTAATTTTATATCCTGTGACTTTGCTGAATTCATGTATAAGTTCTAGCAACTTTTTGGTGGAGTCTTGTGGGTTTTCAACATAGAGAATCATATCATCTGCAAAGAGGGGGAGTTTGACTTCCTTGCTGATTCAGATGCCTTTTATTTCTTTTCGTTGTCTGACTGCTGAGGCTAGGTCTTCTAGTACTATGTTGAGTAACAGTGGTGAGACTGGACATCCTGTCTTGTTCCTGACCTTAGGGAAAAAGCCCAGTTTTTCCCCATCGAGAATAATATTTGCCGTGGGGTTTTTGTTATGGCCTTTATGATGTTGACATATGTTCCTTCTTTCCCTAGTTTCTTGAGGGTTTTTATCAAGAAAGGATGCTGTATCTTGCCAGATGCTTCTTTTGAATCTAGTGAGAAGATCATATGGTTCGTATCCTTCCTCTTATTAATGTGGTGGATCACGTTGACTGACGTGCAGTTATTGAACCAGGCCTGCAGCCCCAAAATAAATCCCACTTGATTGTGGTGAATAATCCTTTTGATGTAATCTTGAATTCTATTAGCTAGTATCTTGTTGAGAATTTTTGCAACTATGTTCATCAGGGATATTGGTCTGTAATTCTCATTTTTAGTGGGGTCTTTGGTTTTGGAATCAAGGTAATGCTGATCTCATAGAATAAGTTTGGAAGTTTTCCTTCCATTTCTATTGTTTTTTGGAGCAGTTGCAGAAGATTAGGTAATAATTCTTTAGTGTTTGGTAGAATTCCCCTGGGAAGCCATCTGGCCCCGGATTCCTGTTTGTTGGAAGATTTTTTATTACGGCTTCAGTTTCTTTGCTGATTATGGATCTGTTTAGGTTTTCTATTTCTTACTGTTACAGTTTTGATAATTTATATATTTCTAGGAATTTATCCATTTCTTCCAGATTGCCTAAGTTGTTGGCTCATAATTGCTCATAATATTCTCTTATAATTGTTATGTTTTTGTGGTATTGGTTGTGATCTCTCTTCTTTCATTCATGATTTTACTTATTTGGGTCCTTTTTCTTTTCTCTTTGATAAATCAGGTTGGGGGCTTATCAATTTTTTTAATTCTTGACAAGAATCACCTCGTAGCTTCATTGATCTGTTCTACTGTTTTTTATTTTTATATCACAGATTTCTGCTCTAATCTTTATTATTTCCCTTTTTCTACTGATTTTAGGCTTTATTTTCTGTTCTTTTTCCAGCTACTTTAAGTGTAAAGTTAGCTTATATATTTGAGACTTTTCTTGCTTCTGGAGGTAGGCCTGTATTTGCAATATACATCCCTCTTAGGACTGCCTTTGCCGCATCCCAAAGATTCTGGACTGTCATGTTTTTGTTTCATTTGCCTCCATGTTTTTTTAAAATTTCTTCTTTAATTTTCTGGTTAACCCACTTATTCTTCAGTAGAGTGTTCTTTTTTTTTTTTTTTTAAGATTTTGTTTATTTGAGAAAGAGAGCACGAGCAGGGCAGAGGGAGAGAGAGAAGCAGGCTCCCCACTGAACAGGGAATCCAGTGCAGAGCTCAATCCCAAGATGCTGGGATCACAATCTAAGCCTAAGGCAGACCCTTAACCTACTGAGCTACCCAGCCCCTAGTAGGATGTTCTTTAACCTCCATGAGGTCTTTCCAAATTTTTTCTTGTGGTTGACTTTAAGTTTCATAACATTGTGGTCTGAAAATATGCATGGTATGATCTCAATCTCTTTGTCCGTGTTGAGGCCTCGTTTGTGACCCAGAATGTGATCTATTCTGGAAAATGTTCCATGTGCACTCAAAAAGAATGTATGGATGAAATGTTGTGAATATATCTGTGAAGTCCATCTGGTCCAGTGTGTCATTCAAAGCCATTGTTTCCTTGTTGATCTGCTTAGGTGATCTGTCCATTGCTGTGAGTGGGGTGTTACAGTCCCCTACTATTATTGTACTATTATCAGTGAGTTTCGTTAAGTTTGTAATTAATTGATTTATATATTTGGATGCTCATAAGTTGGGGGCATAAATATTTATAGTTGTTAGATCTTCTAGTTGGATAGACCCCTTTATTATGATATAGTGTTCCTCTTCATCTCTTATTAGAGTCTTTGGCTTAAAATCTAGTTTGTCTGATATAAGGATGGTACTCCAGATAAGGTAATACCTTAAACATTTTATCAAATCCCTAGAACCTCTGCAGTTTCGTTTGGACACGCCATGTTAGGAATTGTCACTGCCGTTCTTGCGTTCATTGCTCACTGTTGCAAACAGACTATTGGAGGAGTTGTAAATTGGCCTGAGATCCAATAATTATATCAAATTCAATCTTTTCAATTTTATAATAATAACTGCACACCAAATACACGTGTTATCAATCTGAACTTTCTCATGTTTCTGCTAATGGAGGATGGGGTGTTGGCGAAGAGGACAACAAAAACAATTTTGTTTATATTTGCAGTCCATTTTGGAAGCTGCTTTCTTCTCCTAATTTTTTTCCTTGCCTATGCAAATAGTTTGATGGATTTCAATTCCCTGGAAACAAATCATGGCAGTGGAAGCAAGCAACTCATATCTTCTCTAAAAGGAGGGATTAAGTTTGGGGTTTCCATTGCCTCTTCTGTTTCTGACATTCCATGGTTGTCTGATTCTGTCTTGGAGACTTTGGAGAGGCAGGAAAAGGCCAACCAGGATTAAACTGTTCTGTAGATAATCAACTATTTGCACTTTAGCAATTAAATATGAAAACCTTCTTTTCTCAATCTCTTACCACGTTTCACAAGAAGAGTGAAAGACTGATCTCTAACAATGTTGTGGACAAGTCGACGTGTAAGAAATGAAATGCCTAGTCTTACATAATCCTGTGCATTTCAGGAAGAAAAGTGGAATATTCTGAAACAAAATATCTATGTGAACAACTTTCCAAGAACAAAAATATAAAGAACCTCTTCACCAGAATGAGAATGTTTCTTAAATATCATTGCTGCAATGAATCTATTTGGAGATGACAATATTATAAGCACCTTGAGAGGTAAGTGTGACTTTAAAAAAATAGCAGTATCATTGGGGCGCTTGGGTGGCTCAGTGTGTTAAGCGTCTGCCTTCAGCTTGGGTCATGATCTCAGGGTCCTGGGATCGAGCTCCGCATCGGGCTCTCTGCTCGGTGGGGAGCCTTCTTTCCCCTCTCTCTCTGCCTGCTTCTCTGCCTACTTGTGATCTGTCTCTCTGTCAAATAAATAAACTCTTTTTTTTAAAAAAAAGAAAATATCAGTGTCATTAATGAGTACAGTACCATCCACCTCCTTTTCTCTAGAAGTTAATTCTATTTATTTAAAAGGATCCTCCAGGACATAATTTTGAATGTTGTCAGGAGTTTTCTTTCTTATGTCCAATTCTTCCAAATTCCTGGAGACAGCATAAACAATATGCAATATACTGTACCCCTGTGTGTTCACGGGGAAAGACCTTGTTCACTCACATGGCACTGGATATCTGAGTTAATTCTCCATATGTCCTATTACTCACTTTGTTACAGTAAACAAATCATACTTAAGAATGGAAAAATCTTAGCAATGAGAGATTGGAATTATCTGGAGCCTTGGCTGAACAGCTTGGAAGATTTTTTTAGAGCTATTTTAGAGATAGCTTACCTCTGTCCTCCCTCCCGTACACATACACCTAAGACAAGGATCTTGAAAACACAGGGGGAGAGTCTCTGAGTATACACCAAACCCAGAATAAAGAAAGATAGTTCCAAAGAAGGAGCTATATCCAGCAACACAGGTTGTGATGGCTCTTTATCTCCATACAAGGGAATGTTCCAGGCCCAAGACACTTTTCAGCCATTGCTCAAGGGTCAACAAGCTGTTCCCAACTGCCTTTCCTACCACGTACCTATCTTTTACCAGCTGTGTTGGCCAAGTTATTGAACCTTGCTGAGTTGTTCCCTCATCTTTAAAATAGAAGGTAATAATAGCAATGACAATAAGAATACCTACTTTGTAGGGTTTGAGAATTACATAAGATAAGGAATATTTTTTAAAAACCTATTAGTATCACACCTAGCACATATGTGTTCAGTAAATGTTCCCAAAAAGTCAAGGACCTGAACTTCAGTCTGTCCCCAATACTATGCTTTTGGGGTGGGAAGGAAGTAGAGACATTCACTTACTCATTTCACAAACATTTATTGAATGCCTTTTATGCATCAGACACCATTGTAAGTAACAGGAATTCAGAGATAAAGAAGAAAAACTAAATCCCTTCTGATGGTTAAGATGCCACTAAACAAATTAATATATATTGGGGATGATGAGTGCTTTGAAGAAAAATAAGGCCGAGTAGGGTGATTTAAAGTGAGGAAGAGCCTTTCAGAGAGGCTGGTCAGGAGATCTATGGGGAGGTCACAGATGAGCAGAGGCCTGAAACGAGTGATGCGAAGAGCCTTGAGAAGCTTGGGGAAGAGTGTTCAAAGCAGAGGGAGTGGCACCTGCAAAAGCCCTGAGGAAAGAACAAGGTGGGGGACGTCAAAGAATGGGAAGAAGCTGCAGGCATGAAAGATGGCAGGAAAATGACAGGCAGAAGCCTGCATTGTAGAGCATCAGAAGTCATGGGAAGGATTTTGGATTTAGTCTGGAATGTGTTGGATAAGGATACCATAAAAATGTATTACCTTTTCAAAAGAGAATTCTGGCTTCTTTTGAGGGGATAAGAACAAAAGGATTCAAATAGGGGTTATTACAGCCGGCATGGAAAGAGCCAATGGGTATTTGGACTAAAGTGGTGATGGAGGAGGCGAGAGATGTTTTGGGGAGAGTTTGAAGATGATGGTTAGCCATGGTACATGAGAGAAAAAGGGGGCTTTGCCTGAGCAGGCTGGTGATTGGCTAGGGAATGACCTAGGTGGGGAACACTGCGGCAGAAGCAAGTAAGGAATGGAAACCAGGAGCTTAACTTCGACAGGGTGAGTTCGAGATGCCTGTGAAATGTCAAATGGCAGGATGAAGCAGGTCATTAAATGCGTGGATCTGGAGCTCAGGCGAGGGATTATGGGGAAGATATAAAACTGGGGTTCATAAGCATGTAGTTTGTATTTGTAGTCATGGGACTTGGTGAAATCATTCAAAAAGTGAGTATGGATTAAGAAGAAAAGAGATCAAAGATAGAGCACTGGGACACTGGCTCAGAGGTCAGAAAGATGAGGGCGTCCTGCGAAGAAATCTAAGGAGGAAGAGCCCCATTCCCACTGATGGTAGCAGATGCGGAGTCCTAGAATGCGCTCCTTTCTGGCCCGCAAGTCCCACGGCATCATCCAGGCCTCCACCCAATGCAGCTTTCGCTGCCACCAGCTATAAATTTAGAGGGATTAATACAGAATAAACCTAGGGCATTGTCCTACTCAACACATATTCATTAAATAGTATGTACGAATGAATAAGTGAATATTGACAGATTTTAAATATTTACAAACAGATTTAAATATTTACAAACACTTACTCACATTTGATTTTTCTCCCTGGCAAGAAGGTTGCATTTGCTGCATTTTAACGTCTGTCAGAGGCAATTTTTGATGAAGTCAAAAATCTTTTCTATTAGCTTTGATGGCTTAAACCATCCAGAAATTTATAAACTAATAATGAAAATATTTGGTTCTTAAATAAAGGGATGTGCAAATTTTATATCTTGCAATTTCATTGAATAAGATATTAGCAGTACCATCTACTAATAATATGCATTTATTCATTTTATTATGAAACCAAAACTTACATAATACTTACAGGTCCAAAACACACTCTTAGCTGTGTGTGGGATCTAGTCATTGATACCCCTCTAAGCACAGTAATGAAAATTAGTACTAATATGTGTCAGGTACAAAGGTTTTCACATGCATTCCCTTTCTTTCATGATTCTCCTAGCATCTGTGAGAGTGAGACTACTGTGACCTGTTTCATACAACATAACAATTCAAAGAGTTAAATAACATTCTAGTGGTCAAATGATTAGAATTAGGCAGAACTGAGATTTGAACCCAGCTCAGTGTGATTGTGGAGCCTGGATTCTGCCTCGCTCTGCTCTGTGACCCCTTTTCATGAATCATCATCATCATCAATATCAATTTTACTTATAGCATAAAACTGTAAACATCATACAAGCTTGGCCAACATAAGCATGTGTCTCAAAAAAAAAAAAAAAAAATCAAGTGAAATTCTGGAATTTAGACCAAAACCGGAGGTAATCCCATTCAAGTTTCTGTCAAAAATGGTAACGTTTTCTGTAATACCTTCTGGAAAGCTCGAGCCCAGAACTGGCTGTGGGTCTCCAGGGAAACAGGGCAGCACCCCAGGGAGGAACAGAGCTGCAAAGTCACAGGAATGGGCAACCTCAGCGTCCCCGTTGCCTCCCTAGTGAGAGCAAAAGCAAACACTCCTGGAAGAAAACAAAACCCAGCAACAGAAGGTCTTGAGCAAAATGAGCCATAATACTGAGAGCAGGGATAGTCGCCGGACAACCTCTGTGCCCTGAGTCCAGCAAACGTGGTCAGGGGCGGTGAGGGGGTGGAAGGGAGCTCCATGGCATCCTCACAAAGGCAAGGGACCAAAGGTGGTGGTAATCGTGCTCCAGTTCAAGACTGAGCTTCACACATCTATTTGCAATATGCTAGAGAGGTATTGTATCTGAATCTATTACTATTCACTGGATCTGTTTTAATGAGATAATATATATATTAAAGTGCATTGTGGACAGCAACATGGCAGCTAAAAATAATTACTTATGTCTTGCTGTTAACGATATGACAGTGATCACAAATATTTTGAGTGATTCAAAGTGTAACTTAAAATCTCCTTGCCAAAGAAACTATTGGTTATTTTGCCGTTATTAATTCAATAGGTAAATTAAATGGGCCCTATTTCCTATCCTTTTGGATTCTGTCAATAGTCACCATACGGTAAGGTTCTTACCTTGTGAGGATGACCAGCTGGACTTTACCTAATAAATCTGAGCTCAGTGAGGCTAATCGTTCTGTTTATGATTCTATTACTTTGCCCATTGCTTTGCTTTCCATAATGATTCTGCCTGTTGTCAGAATTCTTAACTGATCTTAGCTGATCTTAAATGATTACTGTAATTGCTTCCCATTACTTGCTATTTTAGGTTTTTTGTTAGATGGCATTTAATGAGGCTTCAGTTTTGATTATAGAGTTGATTCATTCAAAAGATTTTACTTGACTCTATTTCTCCGCCTAAAATTACAGCAGGACAGTGTCCCGTTTCATCTCGCGGTATCATCTGCAGCTCATTTCCCTTTGTTCAAAGATTCCACTGGAGAGCTAAAACCAAAATTCAAATTGTCCCATGGATATAAGATAGGTCTTATTCCTCAGTGAATTCCAGTTCTGAAGGAACACATCTTCCATTGATGAAGAAAACAAGCAGGCCTGAACTAGGATCACCCAGGCAATAGAGATTGGATTTAAGGAATGTACAGTTATGGCCACAGCTGTTTCTCGGTCATGCCAGAACAACTCACTGTACTTTTTTCTTCTTGCATTCAAAAGGGATATTGGAAAAAAATAAACCAAACAAAAAACAAAAAACCACCTAGGAGCCAGGGTTAGAAAACTTAACATTTTAATCAGAATTTTCAACTGTAAGAACTTTAAAATTGGTTTTGAAACCAAAACAGTAAGCCATAACATTGCAAAATACTGTTATTGCTTCATAAAGGCACACTCTAAATGACAAACATTTCTATATGGCTGATCTTATATCGGGTGAAAGCCCAATTATTTCTGAGGACTTGGTCTTCGTTCAAAATAAGAGATTACACCCCCGAAGCTTCAGAGACAACTCCCTGATGTACTCCTAAGCTGACAGGGAAGCATTTGCAGAGGGTCAGAGACATTTTTGTCAATTCTGTGAAAAGATTTTGCATCCCAGCGTCATCTTGAAGTTTATTCTGGTTGCTTGTGGATTCAAAAACGAAAGCCGTGAAAAGCAAAGAGAGGCAAAGCGGCCCTAGCAACAGCCCCCAGACCAGCAGCTCCAGGGACACCTCTGTCCCTGTTGGTCCCCACTGTTTGGCAGCAGGTGAATGGACACTGTTTTGGCGCTGTCCATGCAGGCAGACAGAAGCGATTTTAAAGTGTTAGGCTGACAAGATGTCAGATTTTCCTTTGAATTTCTCTCCTTTGAGTACATGGGGACACCTGGTCTGAGTCTGTGCAGGCAGGACGGACAGGCTCCAGTGAGGTAGAATTAATTTCAAGGGACAGATGTAAAGTCTTTTCTTCATTAGGCAAACTAACGGCACGGGTAAAAGATGGAAGAGTTCTGGTCGAACAATACTTTCTGTCAAACAGACACAGCAGGGATTTTTAGTGGGTCATGAGGTAGTGACGAGCCAACAGGTGCATCGCTGCCCCAAAGCACCAAGGCGTGTCAGCTCCTCAGAGGTAATGGTTTTGTGTGATCTTTGTTGGCTGGATCATGCCTGACCTGGAGGGTACAGATCACTGTGTACCACGTCCTTAAGGCTCGTCAGAAAAGGTTCCTGGTGGGGTGGTGAAAACTCTGAAAATTATGTTATATGAGGAACAGCTGAGGGAATTTGATTTATTTAGTCCAGAAAAGGAAAGATTTGGAAAGTGGAAGAGGAGGAAATATCGGCTGTTGATCTTCAACACCTGAAGAGTACCTTGTGGAAAATTCTGTCGTAATAGTTCTGGAGGTCCCCCCCTCCAAAGGAAAACCCAGGGCCAAATAGGGCAATAGTAGATGATTTCCAGCTCAAGGTCAAGAAGCTTTTTTAAATTATTCCTTTCCCTAAAGGAAAGGTGGGACTCTGAGAGCTTCTGTTCAAAGTGTGGTAAGGTAGAGATTCTGGAAGGCATCCTGGCCCACGCTGCACACTCTGAGGGTAGAGTCTTGGACTCTGTCACCCTAACGGTGACTGTTTTCTCCATCGCTGCAAAGCAGATTGTAGTCTTGTTATCTAATTTAAATCACCATCTACCAAAATAACATTGCTGTGGTTGCTGAAAATGGCCCCAAGATGCTGTGTTCCTCCATCTGAACTGGTGACTCATGCTCATGGGCATGAAGAAATGGGGTTCCCAGGCATCTGACCAGCCTGAACCTTGCTCTTCTCAGCTGTGGGACTGAGACTGAATAGCATACTTAAGATCGTGGCCTTCTGAGCTGCACTGCCTAAGTTCAAAGCCTAGCTCCACACCTTACTCTCTGTGCGAAAGTGTTATTTAACTTCCGGGGACCCTCCGTCTGTAAACTAGAAATGACAGTGGTTGAGTCTGTCTCATGGGTTTTTGTGAGAATTAAGTGAGCAAAGGGTATTACCTACTTTGAGCAGAGCTCACTGCTGTTTTTATGTTCCACGTGAAACTTACCTGCCCCCTTATTTTCAGATAGCCTCCTTCTGTTTCCCCTTGACCCTGAATTCCCGAGGCTCTTTTTGCAGTTCTGGAACATTTTGAGGATTTCTGTAGTTTAAATTGGTTGTTTCTCAGCTTTCCCTGCTGTTGGGGTTTGGGGTACTTGCCTCTCGTGCTTTCCAGCTTCCAAATACGTTGCTGTCATCTCCTTGTCCTTGTGGGCTTAAGTTTTTATTGGAATTTAAGCACGAGAGGAAAAAAATTAGATGTTTGTATTCAACAGGATGGGAGAGCAGGATAAAAAGTTAGAGAACTTAAAGTGCTGTTTTTCAAAGCTAGGAGGGCACAAGATACCCCAGATAGAGATCAGGGCACTTGTGACATAGCCTGATTAGGATGCTAAAAGGTGAATTTCTAAAAAATAATGAAAAAAATTAAAAAAGATTATAGTAAGTGGTGGTAAGCTGCCTGTCTTCTGACCCTTAATACAAAGGAAATCTTTAAATAGCAATTGCCCTTGAAACTTCTAGGAGAAAACTTACATTCTTTCTCTGTCCCTTGAATTTGTAACTCTCCTCCTGTCTTTAAAAAAAAAAAAAATGTAAACACCCCAGGAGGTAATCAAAACATTGCCCACAGGGGCCAAAGAAAAAGAAGGTGTGGGGGAAGGCTTTTTAAAATCCAGACTGCTTGAAATGATAAGGAAAACAACTCTGTAGGTAGAGAAAGGTAGAGGTGTATGAGAAAGGTAAAAGGAATGAAAATACATTCCTTTACTGAGGGGAAAAGAAACTGATTTTGTCCTAAATTGAGATTGGCTGTTTAGAGAGGGAAAACTTAGAACAAAATTCTGAATGAAAAAGAAAGTCGTGGAAGGTTTTTGTGAAGAGGAATCTTTGGAAAGGAATTTTATGGGTGGTCAGGACCGATGAAGATTGGAATAAGTAAGTTTTAAAAGTACGCTGGTAAAAGATTAAATTAAATGTGGTTTTCTCTATCTTTAAGAAGGCAACATTTTCTTGGATTGTTGGTCTGTTCTTAATAAAAAAAGTTATAAACAAAGGTTTATAATTAAATTTTAAAATTATAGGGGTGCCTGGGTGGCTCAGTGGGTTAAAGCCTCTGCCTGCGGCTCAGGTCTGATCTCAGGGTCCTGGGATAGAGCCCCGAATAGGGCTCTCTGCTCAGCAGGGAGCCTGCTTCCCTACCCACCCCCCCACGCCTGCCTGCCTACTTGTGATCTCTGTCAAATAAATAAATAAAATCTTTTAAAAAAATTATAAACAAAGGTTTATAATTACATTAAAAACAAGGTTTCTATGTTTTGTCTTTACCAGGTTTCTAAGGAGCTCTCATCAGATTTTAACCACGGCAGTTTTTAAGTCTTTTGTTACTTGCAGAGTTGCTGTTTTACTCTGCTGTCTTGGCCAAATGCATTCCTGCAAAAGTGCTTCATCTTCCAGGAGATTCGTGGAAAAGGCTTTGACAAGTACAGGTTTCTGGTAACTACGATCAATTTGCCTTCACGTAGGAGGGATGATAATAAAGCTTCCAAGTGCTCCCCCAAGGCCACTTGCATAGTCCTACAATATGTCATGGGATGGTGGCTGGGGACCTATCCCTGGTCTCCTTCCTCACATCAGTACAGTGTACATCAGTGACCATAATATTAACATGAGGGGTTTGCCTCTGCCATAGGACTTTGCTGGACCTTCTGCGAGGAAAAAGATGGGCAGGGAATCCACAGAAAATTCAAGGCCCAGGTGGTGCCATGAGGTTTTGGGTTTCACCTGGTCCGGTAAGAATTACATTGTTCTAAACGTTATGATTAAAAAGGTACAATCCTATCCAACCCCTAAAAATGTGAAGGAGGTGTGAGCCTCTGTAGGGATTCGGGGGTTGGGGAGGACTTTGATTCCCGACCTGGCACAGTGCTTCCATCTCTTACTCTGCCGGGTAAAGAAAGGGCACATGTGGGACTGGGGATCAGAGCAGCAAGCTGGTTTTGAGAAAGCAAAAATAGGAGCAGAGCATACTAAAGCTCTGGGCATCTCCTAAGTAGGGCTAACATTTAGGTTAAATACGTTTGTGACTCCGAAGATATGGACAGACAGAGGGGAGTGCCCCTAGGGTTTTGGTCCCAGTTCTGGCAGGGGGCAGAAGCCCAATATACCCCTTAGAGCAGCAGCTCCTAGCAATGTACACAGCGCTCCTCCGGGCAGGGCCTCTCCCTCAGCAGTCGGGGGGTTGCGGAGTGGTCTGGCTGGTGATTATGCGTGAGCCCGGACCGGACCGTTAACCCTGTATGCTGACAGCTGCGCTGTACCAAAGGGATTCGCCCTGCGGCTTGGACAATGGGAGGCCAAGGGGTGGAGGATTACGAATAAGCCCTTGGGGGGGTCAAGATGTGTGGGAAGACTCTTCAGTCCATCGGCAAGATCTTGTCTGAGGCAGCCCTCACTGGTTTCCATGCTGCGGCTCATAAGGCACGGATAACCCCTGGCAACGGGGAAGCTGAGGCCCTACCTCAGGTCCAAGCTTTAGCCAGTGCCCCTTCAGTAGGTGCAGCAGACTGCGTGCACAGAAGGAATGGCCATCCCAGTGCCCAGGTGGGATGGCGTATTGCCAACGATGCCAAATTGCCCTTCGAGTACAGCGACTTCAGTAATGAGGGAACAGGCTGTCCTGTGGGTTCTAAACAACACCCAAGGCAACTGCTGAAAGAATCTGGGGCATTTGAAGTTCCCAACTGGTGAAGAACTGGCCAGTTGATTATAGCAACCCCCCCCCCCGCCCCCAAGTGAAGATGCTGTATATGGCCTGGTTTGTGTGGACACTGTGTCTGGCCTAACCCAAGCCTTCCCCCGCTGTTGTGCACAGCAGGCTGCCGCCGTTAGGGGATTAGAGAAACTGAGTAGTGGGCATGGGTACCCGCATCAAACAGACAGCACTGGGGAGTTACATTTTGAAGCTCATGATATATAAGACTGGGCTAAAAAAAAAAAAAAGGAGGTTTCATCCCCCTTATGATCCATAAGCAACAGGGTTGGTAGAAAGAAAAAAATATTAAAACAGCAGATCAAATTATTAACATCTAAAACTACCTTCGCCAGGTTGGTTTTATTCAAATTGATTATTTGAATGATTAATAATGAGGACCAGTTGCCCCATGTACCAGAATGGGGACCTCCTGCCAAGGCCCCCAACACCAAAGAGGTGTGGAAGTGGCAGGAAACAACCATTGCTCCAGATCCCGACCAGGGGACAATATGCTCTGCTGCGGAGAGCAGCAAGCCCCGTCAGCCTGGGAAAGGAATTCTCTCCTGGGCTTTGCGGTGGGGCTGACAGGGCTGGCGAGTTACTTCACATTCCTGCGTGAGGAGGAACTGCTCATTCTCCACTGGGATCCATTGTCCTGCTGCAAGCCGGACTTGTTGGAATGCATTATGCCTGAAATGGAACATCCACCCTGAGAGAGAGGGGAAGGTGGGGGTCCTATTCTGGCATATTCTGTCCTCAGTCTATCTCCTCATGCCTGACCATGCGGTGTCCCCTGGCCAACAGGCACAGTATGCACAGCCGAGTCAAATTCCTAGATTGCCAACCTCCCTCTCTCCTCAAGCCCAGGTGGGCACTGTCTCCCTGGTGTGATTACCTGGCTGATGTCTGTGTTCCCTCCACAGGCTCGGAGATGTTAGAGCACGCATAGAAACCCTTAGTAAATTCTGTCAGCAAGCCCTGAGGGATAGCCCCCCAAATCTGTCCTTCCTGAACACTGAAATGACTCTAATGAGAAAAACTGTCCTCTAAAATATGATGGTCTTGGACAGTGTTCCTACCTCAGAAGGAGGCACCTGTGCCATTATCAAAACAATGTCCTCAGCCCATGCCCGATGAGTCTGCTAACGTATCATCCTAATTAAATCACATGAGGATACAGGTGAATGCCCTGAGTGGTCCAACTCCCAGCCTAGGGGATTTAATAAGTTGGCGGTTTGGTCCTGGGGCTCTTGACAGAAAGAGTTGTCACTAATTTGGGGAATTATTGTCTTCGTCTGTGATTTCTCTTACGTGTGCCTGTATTGTTGCTGTGGCATCTGCCCCTGTTGCAGCAGAGAGACAGCAAAAGGGCTGCCGCCATGTTAAGGAAACCCCTTGCTGCCCACTCAAGGCTCACTGTGGAAGAGGGAGGCACCAGGGGTGGAGTGTTGGGAGTGTCATCAAAAAGACATGTCTGCCAGTTGACCTGGAAGCACTTTGAGGCTCCTCACCCCCTCCTCTGTCTTTGGACTGTGGGTTCCCCATGACTTTCCTGCTCCTAGAGGCTGCTCCAAGGTCATAACCTTGAGATAGTGATGCAGTATTGAAAACACCTGCATAATATATGTGACTAAGCCCAGTCAGAACCCCTTTATAAGCTTTTTAAGATTTGGAGGGCTGCTGCAGGAATCCATTCATCTTGCCATCACCCAAGACAAGTCTCGTGTGTAAGCTCCTTTGCTCTTATTAAAACTGCCACGTACCAACCTGGAGTGACCTGCCTCTTTCTCCCATCTATCCCTGGCCTCTGTGTGTAGGGGCCAGTTTCGGAGCACACCAGGAAAACTCCAGAAATCCCCTCCCCACCGCACCCATTCCAACGGTGGTGCTTAGTCATCCCTATCAAGGTCCCCTACTTTTCCATTTGGGGGCCCCCCTCCACTTTCAAACTGTACAAGGAGTACAAAGGGCCATGACACAAAGGTACAGAGTGTTGAGGGGGTATAAATGGTACAGATGATATTGACTTGGCTGAGTCAACAGGTCTGCTGGGGGCCAGAGGCATTGGCTTGCCGGGCAGGTGTCCAAGGCAGCCTTTCTCCTTCACCCCACCTTCATGTCACCATTGGCCTAGACTGCCCAGCCCTTCCCATGTCAGCCCCTCCCAGTCCGCTCTGCCGGGAGGCAGGGCCCGCCTCGCTGAGAGTCTTGACCTGAGCCAGGAGGTGGAGGAAGCCAGTCCTGCTGTGGAGTGACTGCTGTCATGTCCCCTCTGCAGCTTGGTCACCTGTGCCTCCTCGCCCGCCCACCACATGGCATCCCCAGGATCGCTGTGCTGCTGCTGTCCCTGCTGCCATTCTGGGCAGGGGCCCACTGCCCTTGTCAGGACCCAGCGTTGTGCCAACCCATCACCCAGCACCCTGATTTCGAGGTCAGTGCCTCTCCCTTGCTCTTTCGGGACTGGTCCTTATGGCATGGTAAGAAGTCAGAGTAAACCTGAGCCCTAAGAAGAGGTGGTGTGGGTGCAGTCACCAACTTGGATCACTCCCGAAGGGTCTCTTGATGGATTGCCTTCATTATATGATGAGGAACCTCGAAGAGGTTGAGTAGCTCTTCCCGGGTCTCACAATGAAGGCCTGCCTAAAAGCGTCAGGCACGTATTCACAGGCAGGTCAGCCCAGGTCTGACCCTAAGTGAAAATTCCTTCGTTGCCCTCAGGGCCTCTCGGGTAGCACTCTGGGCATACCAGCAAGGACATAGGATGATGAGGTATTTCCGAAGTAGCAAGTTCTACTGTTTTCCAAGAGAATGAATATCTAGTATGAGAGATCTCAGCTCTCCAACAGGATATCAGAATGCAGAATGTTCTCCTTACCTTTGCTTTTCCCTATCTACCAGCCCTTTCTTTTAGGCCCCTCAAGACCATCCAAGAAGGATGGTAAAAATGATTTTCTTTCTATCCACCTAACGATTTATAAGGCTTTGGGGAACTTTAATTGGACACCCTTTCACAGGCACTATGAAAATCAGCTGACACCTAGAGTTTGATGCCTGCAACAGGAGTTGGAGGAGGAAAGGTTTAATCCTGTGAAAAAAGATAGAAACCTCCTTTAACTTTCTGAGGAGCCTCCATACTGTTCTCCAGAGTAGCACCATCCATTTACATTCCCACCAACTGTGCAAGAGCATTCCCCTTTCTCCGCATCCCCTCCAACACCTGTTGTGTCGGGGGTATTAAGGAGGGCCCTTGTTATGACGAGCACTAGGTATGGTGTGTAAGTGATGAATCCATAATCATTTTCTCCAGAAACCCATGTTGCATTGCATGTACGCTCACTAAGATTTAAATTAAAAAAAAAAAAAAAAAGAAGAAGAAGGAAATTTCCTAAAGGAATGGTCAGGAGGCCAGGCAGGGGGAACGGTCACCTCCTTGTCAGGAGCAGACCTGATAGGGAAAGCAGGGTCTTTGCAGGTGGTACTACTTTACTGCCCTAACGGGGAAAAGGCCTTCTTTCTTCCTGGCAACCGCCCAACCACTGGGCCATCGGTACAACTTAGCCAATGAAAAGCCGCTATACTTCAAACTCTCGGTTTACTCCAATCGACTTTTTGTTTATAACAGCCTTTCTAACTCCCTCCTTTCCTCTATAAAAATGTGTTTTTCTCCTTTATTTCTTGGTTTTGCTGTAGCTTGTTTGTCCTGGTTTGCAAGTCTCTGCAGTTCCCAAATAAACACTTTGCTGGTAAGATAGCTGACAGTTTTATTTTTAAGATTGGCAGGTGGGATCCAGAGAATAACCCCCCTCAGCCCCCCACAACAGCTCAGAGGCTGGTAAGGAAAGAGGTGCTGGTACCCACAAGCCTGAGCTCATTGTGTTCTTGCCAACACTGGGGTTTGAAGGTTAAGTCTTGTCCTGGATTTCAAACTCCACGCTTTGTGTTTGAATTTTCTGGACATTATTTGGGATCTGTTTTAGGGCTTTATTTTTGTTTTTTGTTTTCTGAGAATACTCCCTTGGCCCTTGGTAGGACTCCTGTTTGGAACTGGATTGTTCCTACTGGAACTGTGCTGGCCTTTGGTCTGATACTTTCTGGAACCAGGCTGTTCCTGTTGAAACTGCTGTTTAGGAATTTTTCTTTTTAGAGGAAAACCTCCAGGAAATGGAATCCCAGTCATCAATCTGATTAGAGCATGCCCTGGCCAGGCTCTGGCTAGTTTTGTTTTAAAACTATGGTCTCAGGGCCTTTGGCTCAGCTGGTGATCTCAGGGTTCTGGAGCCCAGCCCCTGTGGGGCTCCCTGCTCAGTAGGGAGTCTGTGTCTCCTTCTGCCCTTCCCCCTGCTCGTTCTCTCTTGCGCTCTCAAATAAAAATCTTAAAAAAAAAAAAAAATCGGTCTCTCCTGTGCACACTTATAACTAAACGGACTGACTTAACCAAAATGTAGAGTATCAATGGCCATTATAGGGAATTTCCATCTCCCCAAACTTGCTTAACTCAAAGTTAGAAAGCTATGGCTCCAAAACAAAAAACCGAATGGGATGATTATTTTAAATTTTTTTTTCTTTTTTTTTTTTTTTAGATTTTTATTTATTTATTTGACAGAGATTACAAGTAGGCAGAGAGGCAGGCAGAGAGAGAGGGGGAAACAGGCTCCCCCTCCTCCCCCAAGCAGAGAGCCCGATGCGGAGCTCGATCCCAGGACCCTGAGACCATGACCTCAGCCGAAGGCAGAGGCTTAACCCACTGAGCCACCCAGGTGCCCCGGGATGATTATTTTAAATGGTACCTCAAGGCTTCCAAATATTCTCAGGATTCTAAGTTTGTCTTTTTGCAAGATATTATTTCTAATATGAGGCAAACAATTGAAAGGCATCAAAATGGCTTCTTGAGGCCCCTTTTCCCTCCCTCATCTTCTTTGCAGACGTGAATCTGTCTCCTCCTTCCTTTTCTGGTCTCCTAAAAACCACACTCTTTATTTAAAAAAAAAAAATTTTTTTTTTAGATTTTATTTATTTATCAGAGAGAGAGGGAGGGAGCACATGAACAAGAAGGGGAGAGGGAAAAGCAGACTCCCCGCTGACTGCTGAACAGAGAGCCCCAGGTTGGGCTGGATCCCAGGACCCTGAAATCATGACCTAAGCTGAAGGGCAGACACTAACAGCTTGTCCATTTTTAATTAGGACATAGTCTTGAATAAATATGGATTATAAATTAAATTTCCATTATTAAATTAATAGTAGAACTATTAGTAAAGATACCATTTTAGTCCAAAAATAGTATGAATTATCATAAAGGAGAACATTCCTTTGAGCTATGGCAGAGATTTGACAGAAATATCAGTGAGGGGGGTTACTTTGTCCTACGGGAGTGAGTCTGAAATGCCCAGGAACCTTAAGAGCCAGGGGAGCTGACAAAAATATGGCATCTAATACATTTTGGACATAGGCATTTTAACTTTTATTTCCACTGGAGATAAGGACAGCCCATTGTCCCCAGAATATTCCAAAGTCATGAGATACCCCCAAAACCTACCAACAAACAGTATAAATGTTGCAAATTTTATCTTTGGCTAAGGTATGAACTCAAGTAAGGACATATGGTTCAGCCTGTTGGGCAGAAGTATGCAAAATGTAAAGGTGGTTTTTCAGTGATTTCGAAAGGAGTTGTAATAGAATATTCAGTATGATATTTATGATTTTCATCCTTTAGGTAAGACCCATCAGTTAACCATGAAAATCCTGCGCTGGTTAGAGGAGTTTTATATAAATTGTCACAGGGATTCAAAGGTAATCTGTCAGCACTAAGCAGTCATGAGGGGTTTCATTTGGATTCAAATGTACTCCTTATTCTGAGATCAGGTACCTCAAGTATCAAACCCAAGTTTGAGAAAACTGCAGTTTTTCTTTGGAGACTTTATGTCTCTTTAAGGCCAAAAATTTCAACAGGTGGATGCTTTCTTCCTATGCAGAGGTTTGAGAAGGGGAAAAGAGAAACAAATCATTTGTGTATCATATAACAAGGTAGAGCCTGCAGAAAACTGTCATCCACATCAGCTTTTAAGGTTCATGAAAAGTTAAAAGGACTCTTTGTGAAACCCTGGGCATTATGGTTCAGGTATATTTCCTTTCTTCCCAAGTGAAAGCAAAGAGATATCGGCTGTCCTCATCAACTGGTATACTAAAAAGGTGTTGCATAGATCAATTACAGTGAAACATTTGCTTTCAGTGAGAATCCAGTGACTATGAGGGGGTAGTAGGAGCCACAGGGTGCCAAGAAATAACAATGTTATTTATTGCTTGGAGGTCTTGCACCAAATGTCTGTTCATGTCTTCCGCCCATTTTTAATTGGATTATTTGGGGTTTTGGTGTTGAATTGTATAAGTTCTTTCTATAATTTGGATACTAACATTTTATTAGATATGTCATCTGCAAATATCTTCTCCCATTCAGTAGGTTGTCTTTTAGTTTGGTTGATTATTTCCTTCAACGTGCAGAAGCTTTTTATTTTTATGTAGTCCCACTAGTGTATTTTTGCTTTTCTTCCTCTTGCTTCAAGAGATCTATCTAGAAAAATGTTGCTACAGCATGGCTGATATGAGAGAAATTACTGCCTGTATTCTCCTTTAGGATTTTTATGGTTTCAGGTCTCGTATTTAAGTCTTTAATCCATTTTGAATTTATTTTTCAGTATTATATGAGAAAGTGGTCCGGTTTCATTCTTTTATGGGTAGCTGTCCAATTTTCCCAATACCAGTTGTTGAAGAGACATTTTCCCATTGCATATTCTTGCCTCCTTTGTCAAAGATTAATGTCCATATAATTGTGGGGTTATTTCTGGGCTCTATATTCTGTTCTTTGATCTATGTATCTGTTTTTGTGCCAGTACCATACTGTTTTGATTACTACAGCTTTGCCGTGTATCTTGAAATACGGGATTGTGAAACCTCCAGTTTTGTTCTTTTTTTTTTTTTCAAGATTATTTTGTCTATTCGAGGTCTTTTGTGGTTCCATAGAAATTTTAGTAGTATTCTAGTTCTGTGAAAAATGCTGTTGGTATTTTGATGGGGATTGCTTTAAATCTGTGGATTGCTTTGGGTAATGTGGACATTTTAACAATATCGGTTCTTCCAATCCATGAGCATGGAATATCTTTCAATTTGTATTTTCAATTTCTTTCATCATTGTTTTATAGTTTTCAGAGTATAGGTCTTTCACTTCCTTGGATAAGTTTATTCCTAGGTATTTTATTATTCTTGGTGCAATTGTAAATGGGATTGTTTTCTTAATTTCTCTTTCTGCTACTTTGTTATTAGTGTATAGAAATGTAATGGATTTCTCTGTATTGATTTTATATACTGAAATCTTACTGAATTCATTTATCAGTTATAGTAGTTTTTTGGTGGAGTTTTTAGGGTTTTCTATATATAGTATCATGTCATCTACAAGTAGTGACTGTTTTAGATTCTCCTTGCCAACTCGGGTGCCTTTTCCTTTTTCTTGTCAGCTGTGGCTAGAACTTCCAGTACTATGCTGACTAAAAGTGGTGAGTGTGAACATCCTTTTCTCTTTCCTGATCTTAGGGGAAAAGCTCTGTTTATCACCACTGAATGTGATGTTAGCTGTGGGTTTTTCTTATATATTGAGGTATTTTCCCTCCAAATTTGTTTGTGGTTGCATGGATGCTGTACTTTGCTGAATGCATTTTCTGAATCTGTTGAAATGATCATATGGTTTTCATCCCTTCTCTTGTTGACGTTATGTATCTTGTTGATTGATTTGTGAATATTGAACCACTTTTCTAGCCCAGGAATTAATCCCACTTGATTCTGAGGAATGATTTTCTTTAATGTAATGTTGGATTTGGTTTGCTAATAGTTTGTTGAGGATTTTTTTGCATCTTTGTTCATCAGAGATACTGGCCTGTAGTTGTGTGTGTGTGTGTGTGTGTGTGTCTTTGTCTGGTTTGGTCATCCAGGTAATGCTGACCTTATTAAATGAATTTGGAAGCTGTCCTTCCTCTTCTATTTTTTTGGACTGGTTTGAGAAGAATAGATATTAACTCTTTTTTAAATGTTTGGTAGAATTCACCTGTGAAGCCTTCTGATACTGGATTTTTGTTCGTTGGCCATTTTCTGATTACTGACTTAACTTCATTGTTGGTAATCAGTCTGTTCAAATTTTCCATTTCTTCCTGATTCAGTTTCAGGAGGTTATATGTTTCTAGGAATTTATCTATTTCTTCTAGGTTGTCCCAGTTTTTGGCATATTGGCATATTCTTTCTGTGGTACTAGTTGTTACTTCTCTTTTATTTCTGATTTTGAGTCTTTTCTTTTTTCTTTCTTTCTTTTTTTTTTTTTTTTTTTTGGATAGTTTTGGCTAAAGTTTATTTTGTCTATATTTTCAAAGAAGTGGCTCCTGATTTCGTCGACCTGTTCTAATTTATTATGTCCATCCTCCTACTGGTTTGGGGTTTTATTTATTCTTTTTCCAGCTCTGTTAGGTGTAAATATAAGTTGTTTATTTGAGATTTTTCTTTGTTCTTGAGATAAGATTGTTCTTTGTTCTTTGCTATTATTCTAAAATTTCCTCTGAGAATAGCTTTTGCTACATCCCAAAGATTTTGGATAGTTGTGCTTTCATTTTCATTTGTCTCCATGTGTTTTATTTCCTCTTTGATTTCTTGGTTGACCCTCTTATTGTTTAGTAGCATGTTATATTACCTCCATGTATTTGTGGTCTTCCTAGATTTTTTTCCTTGTGGTTGATTTCTAGTTTCATAATATTGTGATCAGAAAATATGCATAGTGTGACTTCTATCTTTTTGAATTTGTTGACTTATTTTGTGTCCTCACATGTGATTTATCCTGGAGAATGTCCCATGTGCCCTTGAAAAGAATGTATTCTGTTGTTTTAGGATGGAATATTCTGAATATATTTATTAGATCCCTCTGGTTCAATGTGTCATTCAAAGCCACTGTTTCATTTTTTATTCTATTTAGAGAATCTATCCATTGATGTAAGTAGGGTGTGAAAGTCCCCTCCTATTGTATTGCTGCTGATTACTTCCTTTGTTATTAGCTACTTTATGTATGGGGTGCTCTCTTGTTGGGTACATAAATGTTTACATTTGTTATATATTCTTGTGGGATTATCCCTTTTATTGTTATGTAGTCTTTGTCTCTTTATAGTCTTTGATTTAAAGCCTTTTGTCTGATTGATACCTGCCTATTGCTGCCTCAGCTCTCTTTTCATTTCCATTTGAATGAGAAATGCTTTTCCATACCTTCACTTTCAATCTGCTTGTGTCTTTAGGTCTAAAAGGAGTCCCTTGTAGGAAGCATATAGATGGGTCTTCCTTTTTTTTTTTTTTTTTTGTAGGCTCCATGCCCAGTATGGAGCTCAATGTGGGCTGAAATCAAGAGTCAGATGCTCAACTGACTGAGCCACCCAGGCACACCCAGGTCTTGTTTTTTTATCCATTCTGTCACCTTATGTCTTTTGATTGGAGCCTTTAGTCCATTTACATTCAAAGTAATTATTGATAAGCATGTACTTATTGCCCTTTGGTTACTTGTTTTTAGTTGTTTTTGTAGTTTTTCTCTGTTCCTTTCTTCTCTTGCTCTCTTCCCCTACAGTTTGCTGGCTTTCTTTAAGGATATACTTGGATTCCTTTCTCTTTATCTTTTTATACATCTATTTCTGGTTTTTGGTTTGATTTGGTTACCATTATGTTTATATATAACATCTTAGGCATATATCAATCTGTGTTAAATGGGTAGTCACTTAAGTGTGAATCCATTCTGGAAGCACTAAATTTTTACTCCTCTTCCCTTCATATTTTCAATGTATAGTATCCTAATTTTCATCCTTTTATTTTGTGAATTCCTTGACTGATATTTATAGATACACTTAATTTCACTGGTTTTGTGTTTCCTACTTTTCTTACTATCTTTCCTTTCCATTCAAAAAGTCCACTTTAACATTTCCTATTTCCTATAGCACTGGATTAGTGGTGATGAATTCCTTTAACTTTTGTTTGTCTAGGAAACTATTTATCTTTCCTTCTATTCTGAATGAAAACCTTGCTGGATAGAGTATACTTGGTTGCAGATTTTGTTCGTTTGTTTGTTTTTTAGCACTTTAAATATATCATGCCACTCTCCTCTGGCCTGCAAAGTTTTTGCTGAAAAAGCAGCTGATAACCTTATGGGATTTCTGCTATGTAACTGTTTGCTCTTGCTGTTTTTGAAATTCTCTGTTGATCATTACCTTTTGCCATTTTAAACACTATGTGTCTTGATGTGGACCTCCTTGGCTTGATTTTGTTCGGGGCTCTCTGTGCCTCCTACATCTGGATATCTGTTTTCTTCCCAAGATTCAGGAAGTATTCAGCTATTACCACTTCCAATACATTTTCTGTCCCCTTTCTTTCTCTTCTCCTTCTGGAATCCCTATAATGCAAACGTTATTATGCTTGACGGTGTTGTTGAGTTCCCTTTAATCTATTTTCATTTTGGGTTTATGTAGGTATGGATGTATGCCTCTTGTTCAGCTTGATTGCTTTCTATCACTCTGTCCTTCAGGTTACTGAACTTATCCATTCTGTTTCTTATAGTTTACTATTTATTCCCTCTAGTGTTTTTTAATTTCAGTTATTGAGTTCTTATTAGAACTTAGATAAAATAACCTGTTTCATTCTTTTTGATGTTTTCTGTCTCTTTGTTGAGGGTCTGACAGAGGGTCTTCCTTCTCTTCTCAAGTCTAGTGAGTATCTTAATGACTGTCACTTTAAATTCTCTATCAGGTCTTTTACTTACCTCTGTTTCATTCAGCTCTCTTCCTGTGGTTTTGTCCTGATCATTCATTTGGGACATACTCCTCTCCTCATTTCGACTAACTCTTTTTGTCTGTTTCTGTGTGTTAGGAAAGTCAGCTACATCTCTTGCTCTTGAAAGTAATGGCCTTATGAATAAAAGATTCTGTGGTCCTCTGCAGTGCAATGTCCCCTGTGCACCAGAACCTGGTCCTTCAGGGATGTCTCTTATGTGTGTTGCATGTGCCCTGCTAATGTGGCTGAGCCGTGTTTGTCTTCAGACAAGTCATCATCAGTAATGGCTCTTTTTGCCTGTTGTGGGCAGAGCTTAGTATTTGTGCTGTTAGAGGGTCGATCTGGGGCTGCCTTTGGCTTGAGTTGAGATTGACCAGGTGTTTTCCAGGAATGCAGTAGCATGGAACTATAGGACACTTTTCTTGTGTGGTCCCCTGAGAAGTTTTGTTTAGTGAACAGGGCCACCAGGTGTCTGCCCCTAGGCTACTGCCTGGGTTGTAATTGGATTGGTCTTTGTGGTTATCTTACCCTCTCCAAAGGGGCAGGAGTCATTTTGGAGTGATGCTGGTCCCTGTTGGGACTTGTAGACTTCCAGGTTTGTGGCACCACTTTGGATGGGCCAGGCTAAGGCTGTACTGGAGGGGACAGTTCTGCAGGGGAATGTGGGGGCAGGATGGATGGTGCCAGCAAGGTCTGTACTAGGCCAAAGTGGGAGAGGAGCTGCAGCCATCCAGGAAAACTCCTGCCAAGGCCAGCCAGTTTGTGGAGGGGCAGATCTACAGAAAAATGGGACCAAGTCATGCTGTTAGTAAGCTAGGTAGAGAGTGTTCAAGTAGTATTGTCTTTTACAGCTCTCTGTGTATCTAGACTAGTGGAGGGAAATGGCGCCTACCAGCTCGTTTGTTAAAGCCTCCTAAAGATCCCTGCCCCTCCAACACACACTATTATTAAATCTCCTTCTTGTATATCTCTGGTGTTTTTCAAACTGCTGCTCTATGCTGTGTCTCAGTGGGGCTGTTTGGTGTGCTGTCTCTTTAAGGGTGAGAACTCAGTTGCCTATTGCATTCTGGGTCTCTCAGAGCCAAGCCAGCTGATTTTTTTTTTAAGTTCCAGGTATTAAGCCCCTTTGATTGTAAGAACTCATGAAATTTGGCCTCTCCTATTTTCAAAGCCAAAGATTATGGGGATTTGTCTTCTGAGGGTGGGTTCCTTGTGCCTGGGGTGGGGTCTGCTCCCCACTGCTACCTGTACCTATGGCATCCCTCCCTCCTATGGACAGTCCTGTGAGTCAGTTTGGCTCCTGACCACGTCTCTGTCCTTCCTACCCTCTTTGATGTGTCCTCTTCTTTTATATTTTGCTGTGGAGACTCTGTTCTTTCAGTCTTTGGGTTGTCATCAGGGCTCAAAAATAAGCATACTTGGGTAGAGCAATCTTATCACAATGTACTCTCAGGAGATTTTGTTGGATAAAAATACCTCCATAAAAAGTCTTCTTCCTCACTGGAAAGACCCTTACTAGGAATTGCAAACTAATCCTTGTGCCACAAAACTCCAGGGAATAGACTCTTGGATTCATGTAACTCACCTAAAGAAAGCACCAAACCATAACTGGACCTGATGGCATAAAAAAATAAAGATTTCCTGGAATTGAAGCAGGTGACATCTGATGAGATAGCTTTCTCAGGATGCCTGGACCAGGCCTGTATACCTTTTACTCACCATTGATGCTTCTTTCTCTTTTGTGGGAAGACAATGCCTCTTCTTTATTTCCCAAGACCTTGTAAAAGGCAGAAACCTCTTCTTTTGATTATAGCTTTTTGGAAATCGCTTCATCATGATCCTGGGACAAATTAGTTTTCCACTTGCTTTATTTTTGAAGGGTTAGAAAGTTCAGAATTCACAAAAGTCTTTCATCTGAGCTATCGACTTACTTTGGATTCTTATCCAGATTCATGGTTTCTGAGTTTGCAACCATAGACTGTATTTTCAATAACACATTTGATTCCAAACGGTTCTTTGAGATAACAATACTGTTGTAAAACATCTTTGAGTTTGTGCTGTTTTGTAAAAAGTTCATCAGCTACAGCTTCACGTTTATTCCTGCACTGTAACTTCTCAAGATGCCTCAGTTAATTCTTTTTTAGCGTTGTCTTCTAGTTTTTATGATTCTGTTTTCATGGTCTCTTTAATTGGAGCTTGCCAGGAAGCTTGCCAGGAGGGATATATGACTCCAGGTTTGCCTTCATAGGATCTCTCTCCCATAAGTTGGAATAAGTGTCAATAAATATTTCAGTGGCTACTTCAGACCTAGAGTCCTGGTTTAGAACCATTATAGAATATGGAATTGGTATGTTACTTCTGTTTTGTATATTTAATTTTTTATTTTGTTGCCTGTTAGACTTTAAAAAAATGTTGTATCCTCTAACGTGATGCCAGCTCAACCCTTCGAGATGATTTCCAATACTTAGGACCTTGAGTAGATACTACTTTAGGTGAGAGATCCTGAGAGTTTCTCCCTCCTAATCTTCCTTGTTACTCAAATGTGACCTTTAGGGCTTTCCAACTATAGAAGTACTTTCTCTCCAATGTAGGCTGTGGCAACAGGGGAAGACCCTTCCCCGTACTAAGGGACAAAACCACTAAATGTGGAACACTTCCCTCTTGATCAGTTATGCTTTCAAAAAAAGATCTTGATCAAAAGTGGGAAATGTGAAAACTAACAAAAGGAAACCTCACTTAGAATAGAGTTGAAAGGCCAACAGGGGGAGCTGTTATGTCCTGCCACTCATCAACAGCAGACCCAACAGAAGATGCCTGGGTACCTTGCACATGGATACTACTTTACTCAGCAAGAAGGATTTCCTCCTCCCCCAGTTAAGCCCAGGTAATTAGAGACTGTCACAACTCAGCCAATGAAAAACCACTATATTTCAAGTTTCTAGTTTACTTCAATTGACTTATTTATAACAGCCTTCTCAATTTCCCCCTTTCCTCTATAAAAGAGCATTCCTTTCCTTTGTTCTGCAGATTTACCAATGCTATTGCCATAGCTTTCTTGCCCTGGATTGTAATTCTCTGCTATTCCCAAATAAACTTCATTTTTTCGCTGGTAAAATAAGTGGCAGTTTTATTTTTAAAGCTAACAGTCCAAAGGGCAATTCTTTTTTAAAGACTGGAAAATTTCCAGTTCTTAATCTAACAGATTTTGAAGCAGAGACATTTAAATGCCAGTAAAAAGTATAAAATGTATATTGCTTAGAAGTAAAGGTGGTAAGGTGTTTGTAAAGAAGCTTAGTGTGACAACCCTAACATCTGAAAGACTTATTTATTATGGCCTCCAATACCTCTGTGGTCTTATTCAAGGGAGCAAAATTTTGTTCATTTACATGTTCATGATAAATGGTCTTTTTCGTTTCTGACCTATATTCTTCAAACAAGATGAGACTACATTGCTCATTTTTCCCTTATGTTTTCAGTTGATTCATCCAGTTACATTTTTAGCATTTCTATTATATCACAACCTCTCAGTATTCAAACTTAATCTAAATAAATTCAATCTTAATGATCAGAATTAAAATAGGGGATAAGGTTTATGATGGAAATATGAGTCTAAAATCTCCAGAAACAATGGGCCATTCCAACTTCACATTCTATTTTTATTTTGGTGGGCAACTGCCTAAGAGAAAATTTGGGTTATGCATAGTTAATCCTGAAAAGTAAAAAATAAAAACTTAAGGCAACTGGCAAAATTTAAGAAATGTCTGGTTGAACTCTTATACCCAGTTCTCTCCCACCCCTCACCCATCCATTCTCCTCACAGTGACCCAAGGATTCGTGATCACTCCCCCTTTCTTATTTGTTAATGCAAATCTTATGTCCTTCCCCTGCTTAAAACACTATAATGACTGCCCATTCATCACAAGATAAAATATAAAATCCTCAGTGATCTACAAAGCCCAACTTGATCTACCTACCTTACTAGTCTTACCTGATTTCATGTTACTTTCAGGATTTCTGTTCTCCAGCCCCATTGATACTAGTTTGGTTCCAGAAATTCAGAATTCTTCTGAGGTATTGAGACATTCACCTGTTTTGCTTCCCTCCACTGAGAATGCCTTTTTATGGGTAATCCTCCATCATGTCTAGGTCATTGCCCAGATTTCAGTTTTTCCCCAAAGTGTGTAGTTCTCAGAAGTTTCCTGCCCTACCAGGGAAGCAGGCCCCTTTATATGCTGTCATGGCTGCCTGCATTCCCATGCAGCCCTTAACACTATTGTAATTGAACAGCTTATGGACCTGGTCTCTTTAACTTTTGTCACTAATGTCTAGCAATATGCATTCCCTAAACCTTACTAGAATTCAATAAATATTTCCTAAATCAATGAATTAGTGAGACTTCTGTGCTTCTAGAATTATCTGTAGGGGGGGAATACTAGTGAAATATAACATCCACCAGCTTAGAACTATTCTAAGAGGTCTGTTTTGCCAAAAACCATTCATAGTAAATGCAGTATCTGGTATATTTGTATAGGTGGAGTGGCTCTATCTGCAGCAGCCAGAAATGAGTATTAATCAACCTCTCTTTCTCTTACTTTACTCATTCAATTAGTTATAAAGTCCTGTTAATTTTGCCATTAGGATCCTCCATATCTGTTCATTTATCTTATTTATCTCTGCCTTTCTACAAGTTTAATTTGAGGTCATTATCATCTTTGCATAGATTCTTCTAACAGCTTTCCTATTATTCTTTCAGTTTTAGTCTCTCTTCCCACTTTAGCTGAAGGTGTTTTTCTAAAATGTATATATAAATGCATACCTAGAATGTATACATTCTCCTTTTAAAACTCTTTCCCTCAGGTTAATGTGCTAATTTCTCTGCAGGCTTTCTCTAAAAGCCTTTTAGGACTTAACCCTGCCTACAACTCTTGGGCTCTTTACTGCTGTCTCCTGCCGAATTCAAGGTGTCAGCTACACTCAATACGTACTCATGCAGTCACCGTGTTTTCTCTGCCTCCAGGTCTCGGCTCTTTCCACGATTTCTTCCTGGCCCTACTTTTGAGGCCTGGCTAATTTCTCCCATCACCAGTTATATTAGGACACCTATGCCTTACTTGCTGTTGTACTCTTAATGCCTGGCTTATGATCAGTGTTTAATGTTATTTTGGGTGATCAGCGTTGTATTCTAGGTTTAAGTGATGATGCTTATCTTTTTTGTTTTGGCAGGTGTTTGTTTTTGATGTTGGAAATAAAACTTGGAAATTTTATGATTGGTCCCAGATTACAACTGTGGTGATTTTTGGAAAATATGACCCAGAACTTATGTGTTATGCTCATTCACATGGAGCCAGAGTAGTGCTAAAAGGTGAGTTACAGTTTTTACCAGATGTGTCTGGCCAATTGGTAAGTTTACTTGTATTGTTTGTCATCCTGACTTTCCAAAAAATTCCCTTTTCATGTTTATCTGGTTTATTTTTTATTGTCTTACAATTAATCTTAGATACTAATTCATTTCACAGATAGTTATTCTTAAAGAATTAAGCTACTATGATTTTGAGCAAAATGTGAATCATGATTAGCATGATGACTTTTAGCTAGTCATAGTCTTCAATTTCTACTTCTAATTTGAGAATTATGTTACTTATTATTCATAATGGTTATTTTGGGGATTGAGACTTTATTATTTTGGTATATGATTTCTCTACTTGGAAAACTTAAATTGGGGACTTAGTATTCCAAACTAATGAGATGTTTTAAAGGGTTTGTGAAATAAATGTCATTAAACTGCAAAAAGCTTATATGCACAAAGAATGTATATTTCTTCCATAGGAGATGCACCCTTACAGGATCTCATCAATCCTAGTTTCAGAGCATCCTGGATAGCTCAAAAAGTTAAGTTGGCCAAAACACAATACATGGATGGAATTAATATAGACATAGAGCAAGAAGCTAATTGTTTATCACCTGAATATTACGCATTAACCACTTTAGTCAAAGAAACCACAGACTCTTTCCATCGTGAAATTAAGGGATCACAGGTAAAAGTTTGTTTGTTTGTTTGTTTGTTTGGAAACCCCTTATTTTCCATATCAAAATGTATTCATGAAGGTGTGACTAATAGAATCTCAGTTTTACTGAATAGGAAAGAATTTCAGCACATATATTCTAAAAATATTTTCTGGAACTTTTGAGGTTCTTATTAGAGAAGTTTTACAGAATTTTAAGGTGCTCTGTTCTCTATCCATATAAAGACACAGCATTGAGATTGTTCCCCCTACTTGCCTTGCAGCAGGTTAGAGATATTAAATAGGCAAATAGATCAGCAAGAATAAGGAAGGGCTTAGCTGTCCAGGCCCTGCTTTCACCAGGGCAGGACTCCTGCCTAAGAGTAGACATAGTCCTGGGGGAAGTGTCTCACTCACTTCATAGGCTCTGAGTTACTTGTAAAGCACCTGATGTCCAAGAAAGCTCAAAGAACTAACTCCATAGAATTAGAGCTATGACACAGGCCTCCGCATTGCCATAGTGAGCAAGATTAGAGTGGAAGATTACAGCAAAAGGCATCTTGCCAGGCAGTATATGGGTAATAAAAGATAATGTGGCCCTGGATCAGTGATCTCAAACCTGGTCGCATATTAAGATAACCAAGCCTTGTCTCCTTCCCTCCCCTTCCTATCCTCTCCCCGCTCCTCCTCCTTCTCCTCCCCTCCCTCTCCTCCTCCCCTCCCCCCCACTTCTCTTCTCTTCTGTATCCTCCTCTCTCTCTCTTTTAAAGAGAGAGCATGCATGCATGCAAACAGGCAGGAGAGGGGCAAAGGGAGGAGGAGAGAGAAACTTAAATAGGCTCCATGCTCAGCACAGAGCCTGGTACCAGGGCTTGATCTCATGACCCTGAAATCATGACCTGAGCCAAAATCAAGAGTTGGACACTAACCGACTGAGACATCCAGGCACCCCAAGCAAGTCAAATGAATTTTTTGGTTTTTCAGTGGGTATAAAGTTATGTTTACACTACACTATAGTCTATTGAGTGTGCAATAGTATTATATCTGAAAAATAATGTAAATACCTTAATTAAAAATTACTTCATTGCTAATGCTAACCATCATCTGAGCTTTTCAGCAAGTTGTAGTCTTTTTGCTGGGAAATGAGCTTGCCTTGATGTTGATGGCTGTGACTGATCAGGGTGGTGGTTGCTGAAGGTTGGGGAGGCGGTGGCAATTTCTTAAAACAGTAACGTTTGCTGCACTGATGTACTCCTCCTTTTACAATTTCTCTATTGCATGCAATGTTGTTTAAATAGCATTTTACCCACAGTGGAACTTCTTCCAAAATTGGAGTCCATTCTCTCAAATCCTGCTGCTGCTAAATTGCCTAAATTTATGTGATATTCTAAGTCTTTTGTTGTCATTGCAACCATTTTCACAGCGTCTTCACCAGGAGTAGATTCCATCTCAAGAAACCACTTTCTTTGCTCATTCATAAGAAGCAATTCCCATGGAAGTTTTATCATGACACAGCAGCCGTTCGGTCAGATCCTCAGGCTCCACTTCTAATTCTAGTTCTCCTGCTAGGTCTACCTCATCTGCAGTTATTGCCTCCATGAAAGTCTTAAACCAACCTCTGCTGCTTCAAACTTACTTTTGCAGCTTCCTCACTTCTCCCAACCTTCCCAAAATTTAAGGTCTTATGCTCCTGATTAGGTTCCCTTGCTTAAGGGAATGTTGTGGTTGGTTTGATCTTCCAACCAGACCACTACAACTTTTTCCATGTCAGCAATATAGCTGTTTTGCTTTTTTACAATCCGGGTGTTCACTGGAGCAGCACTTTCTATTTTCTTCAAGAACTTTCTGCTTTCACAACTTGGCTGTTTGGCATAAGAAGCCTAGCTTTTGGCCTATCTCAGCTTTTGACATACTTTCCTCACTAAGCTTAATTGTTTCTAGCTTTTGATTTGAAGTGAGAGAGGTGTGACTCTTCCTTTCACTTGAACACTTAGAGGACATTGTACAGTTATTAATTTGTTTTTTTTTATTATTATTAATTTGTTTTAATTTCAATGTTGTGTCTCGGGGAATAGGGAGGCCAAGAAGAGGGATGGAGACAGGGAAACAGCCAGTGGGTGAAGCAGTCAGAACACACACATTTATGGGTTGTTTGCCATCTTATATGGGCATGGTTTGTTGCACCCTAAAGCTCTTACAAGAGTAACATGAAAAATCTCTGATAACAAATCAGAGCAAATAATGAAAAAGTTGGTGTGTTGTGAGAATTACCAAAATGTGACACAGAGACATAAAGTGAGCAAATGCTTTTGGGATAATGGTGCTGATAGACTTGCTTGATGCAGGGTTGCCAAAAACTTTAAATCTGTAAAAAAAAAAAAAAATGCATTATCTGTGAAGCACAATAAAATGAGATATACCTATACGAAGACTAAATAATGAGATTTTTTGAAGGTGGAGACCAGCTCTTTTCTATCTCACACAATGTTAAAAATTGTTTAGTGAATAAATGATACCTGCCTTTCAAAAACTTAAAATGAAAATAGGAAATATATACATATGAAATATATATTCTATTTCATATAAATAGGTTTAGAGTTACTGGTTTAAGAATCATCAGATAAAATATCTCAAGAGATTGATTCAATAGGTCTGGCATACAGCCTAGGAACTGTATTTTTTACCAACTGTGCTGAGAGATTTTGGTACAGTTGGTCAACATGAATTCGAGATTCATTGGAAAATAATAAAGGATGTAAGGATTGATATGCCTGTGGCTTTATATAAATAAGGAAGTTTTGTCAGTGTAGAATTTGGCTTTTTAGCTGAGTACGACTTATATATTACTTTCCCCCCACCACCTCTCCTCTGCCAACTACTAGTTCTCTGTATTTAGAAGTCTGTTGTTTGTTCCTTTGCTCACTTGTTTTGTTTCTTAAATCTCACATATGACTGTAATCATATAATATTTGTCTTTGACTTATTTCACTTAGCATAATACCTTCTAGGTCCATCCATGTTGTTGCAGAGGGCAAGATCTCATTTCTTTATGGCTGAGAAATATTCCATCATACATATAGACAGAGAGGGAGGGAAAGTGGGAGAGAGATGGGGGAGACACAGAAACACACCCACATCTCCTTTATTCCTTCAACTATGGATAGACACTTGGATAACTTCCACATCTTGACTATCATAAATAATGCTGCAGTAAACATAGGGATGCATATCTTTTTGAATTAGTGTTTTCATTTTCTTAGGGTAAATACCCAGTAGTGGAATTGTTGGATCATATGACATTTCTAATTTTAATTTTTTTGAGGAAACTCCATACTGTTTTCCATAGTGAATATACCAGTTCACATTCTTACCAACAGGGCATAAACGTTCTCCACATCCTTGTCAATACTTAAATTTGTCTTTTTGATAGTAGCTGTTTTGATAGGTGATATCTCCTTGAGGTTTTGATTTGCATTTCCCTGGTGATTAATAATTTGAGCATCTCTTTATGTGTCTGTTGGCTATTCATATATCTTCTTTGGAAAAATATCTATTCAGGTCCTTTGCCCTTTTTTAATTGGACTATTTGTGTTTTGGGTTTTGTGTACATTTTTTATATATTTTGGATATTAACCCCTTCTTGGATGTATCATTCACAAAGATCTCCCATTCAATAGGTTTTTCATTTTGCTGATGGTTTCCTTCACTGTGCAAAAACTTTTTATTTTGTTGTAGTCCCAATAGTTTATTTTTGCTTTTATTTCCCTTGCCTGTGAAGGCATATCTAGAAAAATGTTGCTAAGGCTGATCTTAGATTACTAGCCATGTTTTCTTCTAGAATACTTTTGGTTTCAGGTGTCACATTTAGATCTTTAAATCATCTTCATATATGGGTTGATAAAGTGGTCCAATTTCATTCTTCTGCATGTTGCTGTCTTATTTTCCCATTAACATTTGTTGAAGAGATATTCCCCATTGTATATTCTTGCCACCTCTGTTGTAGATTGACATAAAAATGTGGGTTTATTTCTGGCCTTTCTGTTCTGTACCATTGAACTTTGTGTTTCTTTTTGTGCCAGTACCATACTGTTTTGATTATTATAGCATTGTGAAGTATATTTTAAAATCTGGAATTTTGATCTTTCCAATTTTGTTCATTATACCATAAGGAGTTTAGTATTGTTTATTCTAGGTCTGTTAAAAAAAAAGAAACCTGGTGCTTGTATCTTGAAAAGATTGCGTTAAATCTGTAGATGGCTTTGGGTAGTAACGACATTTTAACAATATTAATTCTTCCAATAGCTTTCCATTTGTGTCATGTTCAGTTTCTTTCATAAATGTTTTATAGTTTATAGAATATAAGTCTTTCACCTCCTTGGTTAAGTTTATTCCTAGGTATTTTTTTTTTATTCTTGGTGCAATCATAAATGGAATTATTTCTTAGTTTCTCTTTCTGCTACTTCATTATTAGGTATTGAAATGCAACAGGTTTCTGTACATTAACTTTGTGTCCTGCAACTTTACTGAACTCATTTATCAGTTAAAGTTTTTTGTTGCAGTCTTTAGGGGGTTTTATTTATAGTATCATGTCATATGAAAATAGTAACAATTTTACTTCTTCCTTACCAATTTGGATGCCCTTTATTTCTTGTTTGATTGCTACAGCTAGGACTTCTAATACTGTATTGAATTAAAGTGGTAAGTGTGGACATCTTTATTTCTGAACTTAGAGGAAAAGCTTTGTTTCTCATCATTGAGAATGATCTTTAATTGTGGGTTTTATCATATATTGCCTATATAATTTTGAGGTACATTACCTCTAACCCTACTTTGAGAGTTTTTATCATGAATGGATAATACATTTTGTCAAAAGAATTTTCTGCATCTGTGGCACCTGGGTGGCTCAGTGGGTTAAGCCTCTGCGTTCTGCTTAGGTCATGATCTCAGGATCCTGGGATTGAGCCCAGAAACGGGCTCTCTGCTCAGTGGGGAGCCTGCTTCCCCCTCTCTCTCTGCCTGCCTCTCTGCCTGCTTGTGATTTCTCTGTCAAATAAATAAAATAATTAAAAAAAAAATTTTCTGCATCTATTGTTATGATCATATGACTTTTATCTTTCATTGTGTTACTGTGGTGTACCATGTTGGTATGTGGATATTGAACCATCCTTGCATCTCTGGAATAAATCCTGCTTGCTCTTAGTGGATAATTCTTTTTTTTTTTAAAGACTTTATTTATTTGAGAGGGAGAGAGATCACAAGTAGGTAGAGAGGCACGCAAAGAGAGAGGGGGAAGCAGGATCCCCACTGAGCAGAAAGCCCGATGTGAGGCTTGATCCCAGGACCCTGAGATCATGATCTGAGACGAAGGCAGAGGCTTAACCCACTGAGCCACCCAGGCGCCCCAGTGGATGATTCTTTTAATATGTTGTTGAATCTGCAACAATATATTCTTGAATATTGGTTTGCTAATATTTTCTTGGCTTGTTGTTTTCCCTTTTTTGTATTGTCTTCATCTTGTTTTGGTGTTAGGATCTCACATAATCATGTGGAGTTTTTCTTCCTCTTTTTTTTTTTTTGTAAGGGGTGGTGAAGACTTTGAGAATAGGTATTACCTCTTTTTTCAATGTTTAGTAGAATTGACCTGTGACAACATCTGGTTTTGGACTTTTGTTTGTTGGGAGATTTCAGATTATAAATTCAATTTTGTTGCTATTAATTAGTCTGATCAGATTTTTTATTTCTTCCTAATTTCTTTTTGGGAGGTTCTATATTTCTAGGAATTTATCCACTTTTTTAGGTTGTCCAAGTTGCATATAGCTTTTTGGTAGTAGTTTATTATTATCTTATGTATTTCTGTGGAGTTGGCGCTTCTATTTCTGATTTGAGTCCTGTCTTCTTGACGGATTTGGCTAAAGCTTTCTTACCTTTATCTTTTCAAAGAAATAGTTGTTTCACTGATATTTTCCTTTTTTTAAATTCTTTCATTTATTTATTAATCAGATCTTTGTTATTTTCTTCTAACTTTGAGCTTTTTTCCTAGTTCCTTTAGGTGTAAGGTTAGAGTGTCTATTTGAGATCTGTCTTGTTTCCTGAGGTAGTCCTATATTTCTATAAACTTCCCTCCTACTACTGCTTTTGCTGTGTCCCATAGATTTTAGACCATACTATTTTCATATTTGTCTCCATATATCTTCTGTTTCCTCTTTCTTTGTCAACCTATTATTATTGTTCAGTGGCATGCTGTTTAGCCTCCATGTGTTTGTGTTTCTTCTATTTTTTTTTCCTGGTAATTAATTTCTAGTTTCATTCCATTGTGGTTGGAAAATATGTTTCATATGATTTCAGTTTTCTTGAATTTATTAAGACTTGTTTTGTGGCCTAACATGTGATTTATCTTGGAGAATGTTTCATGTGTGTTTGAAAATAATGTGTATTCTGCGGTTTGGGATGAAATGTTATATATACATACACACACACACACACACACATATGTATATATATATATATATATATATACACACACACACATATGTATATATGTATATACACACACACACATATATATATACACATATATATGTATATATACACACACACATATATATACACACACACGCACACATATATGTGTGCGTGTGTGTGTGTATATATATATATATATATATACTATATATATGAAAACTTTTTTAAAATATATATCTGTTAAGTCCATCTAGTCTGATGTGTCATTGAAAGCTGCTGTTTCCTTGTTGATTTTATGTCTGGATGAATTATCCATTGATGTATGTGGGTTTTAAAGTCCTCTACCATTATGTATTGGTGTCCCTTTTTTCCTTTAGGTCTGTTAATATTTGCTTTATGTAGTTAGGTACTTGATGTTGGCTGTATAATAGATATTTACAACTGTTGAATCCTCTCATTGGATTCAATGATCCTTTTATCATTATGTATGCTCACCTTAGTCTCTCTTTTTTTTAAATTAAATTTTATTTTTTTTCAGTGTTCCAAAATTCATTGTTTATGACCATACCCAGAGCTCTATGCAATACATGCCCTCCTTAATATCCGCCACCAGGTTCACCCAACCCCCTACCCTCCTCCCCTCCAAAGCCCTCTGTTTGTATCTGAGTCCATAGTCTTGTTTTAAAGTCTGTTAGGTCTAATATAAGTATTGATAACACATCTTTTTTTTTTTAAGGTTTCATTTATTTAACAGAGAGAGAGAGTAGCAGAGGGAGAGGGTGAAGCAGTTTCCCTGCTGAGCAGGGAGTCTGGCATGGAACTTGATCCCAGGACCCTGAGATCATGGCCCAAGCTGAAGGCAGACACTTAACCAACTGAGCCACCCAGGTGCCTGCACCCTTTTTTTCCCCCTTCCATTTTTTCATCCTGTTATTTTTCCCTTTGCTATTTTTTCCCCTGATATTTTTTTCATCCGGTTACTTTCAGTCTGTATGTGTCTTTAGGTCTGAAATGAATCTCTTGCAGGAATGTACTGATGGGTCTTGTTTTTTGTTTTTTTGGTTGTTGTTTTTTGATGGGTCTTTTTTTTTTTTAACCCTTTTGTCTAGGTCTTTTGGAATATTTAGACCACTTACATTTAAAGGAATTTTTGAAAAAGATTTATTAGGGAAAGCATGCGCATAGGTGGGAGGGGCAGAGGGAGGAGAGGAGAGAGAGACTTAAGTAGACCCTGTGTTGAACATGAAGGCTGACACAGGGCTCAATCTCACAACTCTGAGAACACAGGGCTCAATCTCACAACTCTGAGATCACAACATGAGGCAAAACCAAGAGTTGCACATTTAACCAACTGTACCACCCAGGTGCCCCTTTAGCAATTATTGGTAGGTATGTACTTATAGACATTTTGTGTTCTGATTTTTTAGGTAGATTTTTTCTCTCCCTTTCTTCTTCTCTTGCTCTCTGTAATGGATGACTTTTTTAGTGTTTTGCTTTATCATTTTTTTGGGTATCGTAAATTTTTGGTTTGTGGTTACCAAGAGGTTCATATATAATATTTTAAGTATATAGCTGTCTATAATAAGTTCATGGTCAGTTATGTACAAACACATTTTATATGAACTTCATTTTTAGTCCCTCCCATGTATATGTGGTTATATTTTATATCTTCCTATTTTGTGAGTCCCATTAACTACTTTTTTAGATATAATTGATGTTACTACTTTTGTCTTTTAACCTTCATACTAGCTTTATAAGTGATTTCTCTACTACCTTTATTGTGTTTCCTTTCACTCATGAAATTTTTTCATTATTTTCTTCTAATATGGCCTTTTTCTTCACTTAAGGGAGTGCCTTTAACATTTCTTGTAACTGTGGTGATAAATTTCTTTAACTTTTGTTTGGGAAACTCTCCCTCTCCTTCAATTCTGAATGATAACTTTGCCAGGTAGAGTATTCTTGGAGGTTTTTCCCTTGCCATGCTTTCAGTATATCATGCTAGTCCCTTCTGGCCTCCAAAGTTTCTGCTGAAAAACACGCTGATTGCTTTAACCTTTGTATGTAACTAATTCTTTTTGCTGCTTTTAATATTCTTTCTTTGGGGCACCTGGGTGGCTCAGAGGGTTAAGCCTCTGCTTAGGTCATGGTCCCAGGGTCCTGGGATTGAGTCCCACATTGGGCTCTCTGCTCAACGGGAGCCTGCTTCTTTCTCTCCCTCTGCCTGTCATTTCCTCTGTGCTCTCTCTCTGGCAAATAAATAAAATCTTTAAAAAAATTCTTTCTTTAATCTTTGACATTTTAATTATTATTGTCTTCTGGCTATCCTTGAGTTCATCTTACTTGGAACTCTCTGTGATTCTTGAACCTGAATGTTTGTTTCCTTCCTAGGTTAGGCACATTTTCAGCTATTGTTTCTACAAGTTTTCTGTCCTCCTCTCTGGACCCCTAGAATGTGAATGCTTCTTCATTGGATATCCAAGATAACCACACTTAAGCTATCTTCTTATTTGGAGCATATTCCTCTTTGTCATTTGCTTGACTTTGTGTTTGTTTCTATGAATTAGATGGAAGAGCTACTTCTAAACTTGAAGTGATCTTTTTGTATGATCATTCCCTGTGTTCAGTGTAGCACTTAGTGATTTTGTGTGGCTGGAGCTGTGGCTGTCCTATAGGTTAGGACAACCCTGTTGGATGGTCAGAGGGGAAGTGGGCATGGTCTGGGACAGTCCAGGGCTCTTTGCAGAGGATGCCTTAGCAGGACAGCTGATGCTTAAGGAAGGTGGCGGTCTTGGGGCATCAGGTGCAGAGGTACCTGGCAGGGTGTCTGGAGCAGAGGCAGGAGGAGGCCAGGGTGTCCCAAGGTGTTTTGCTTGGCGGGGGTGGGGGAGTACCCTGTCAAATCACCTGGAACCAAAGCAGTGCAGGCATGGAGTATTTTAGGGTGTTTTGCACCTGTGTCATTTTAGTGAGATAGCTGGAACTGTAGTAAGTATTGGCCAGGGGTGCACTGTGTTGATTGTACTCAATCTGCATTGGTGGGATGGTTGGGGCTGGTATGGGCTAGGAGCCCAGGGCTTACTGAAGTAGTAGGCTGGCTTGGGCACTCACCCAGACTCTCTTCCTATTCATGCTATCAAGGCAGAAAGGGAAGGTAAACCATGGGGGCTCTCCAGCCCTTCTGATCCATAGAGTTCCAGCATCTCTCCCACTGTCTGACAAAGTTCTAGGACTGATCTTATATATTCTAGTTGGTCTTTTAAACAGTTGCTTTTTCCCTCCTGTGCCCCAAGGCAGAAAAATCTGCTCACGGTCTCCTAGTATATATATATATATATATATATATATATATATATATTCTTCCCCACTGCAGTTAGCAGCATCAAGGGGTGGGGATTTCCTTTGTTACTGTGTCCCTTGCTGTTCTCTAGGTGGTGTTTTTTTTTGTTGTTTTTTTTTTTTTAAGATTTTATTTATTTAATTGACAGAGATCACAAGTAGGCAGAGAGACAGGCAGAGAGAGAGGAGGAAGCAGGCTCCCTGTGAGCAGAGAGCCCGATGCAGGGCCCGATCCCAGGACCCTGGGATCATGACCTGAGCCAAAGGCAGAGGCTTAACCCACTGAACCACCCAGGCGCCTCTAGGTGGTGTGTTTATCTTCTGTTGTGTAAAAGCTGTTCAGTCAGTCTTCAGTTCTTCAGGAGGGATTGTTCTTTTTTGTTGTTGTTGTTGTTTTTTTTTTAAATAAAGATTTTATTCATTTATTCATGAGAGACAGAGAGAGGCAGAGGCAGAGAAGCAGGGTCCCTGCTTGAGCAGGGAGCCAGATGTGGGACTTGATCCCAGGGTCCTGGGATCATGACCTGCGCTGAAGGCAGTTGTTTATCTGCCTAAGCCACACAGGCACCCAGGAGAAATTGTTCTAGAAAGAGGTATAGATTTGGTGTGTCTATGGAGCAGGTGATTTCTGGGTTTTCCTATATCACCATCTTGTACCCTCCCTCCTCAGATGAAAACAATTTAGATTAAGAATAGCAAATACCTGGGGCGCCTGGGTGACTCAGTGGGTTAAAGCCTCTGCCTTCAGCTCGGGTCATGATCCCAGGGTCCTGGGATCGATCCCCACATCAGGCTCTCTGCTCCTTGGGGAGCCTGCTTCCTCCTCCTCTCTCTCTCTCTGCCTGCCTCTCTGCCTACTTGTGGTCTCTGTCAAATAAATAAAATCTTAAAAAAAAAAAAAAGAATAGCAAATACCTGGTATGCAAGCCACCATACTTCTCTCCTGTCAAATTTTGTTCTTGGAAAACTTTTCCTCAGTCTCTAGATTGCTGTTAGTAATAGTTAGAATTAGTGTGTGGTAAACAATCTCTTTGCTAGCTCTGATTATCCTACAGTGAAAGGGCAAGGAGGAAGAGACTGAACAAAGACTTTGCAGTAGGAATATTTCCATGTTTGGGGGGCAAGTAGAACAATTTGTGCTACTCTGTTAAATTCAATTTTAAAAATTAAGGGGAGGTACAATTGTGAAAACAGGTCAGATTATGGAATATCCAGAATGTCAGACTGAAGTACTTGCATTTTATTCTGTATGTATGTAATGGGTTTACATGGTAGAAAGTGTATGGGGAAGGTTATTCCATAGTAGTATGTATAATAGTCTAGAGGAGAAATGGAGACCAGTATGGACTAATCCAGGTCTAACAATTTGAGATTTATAGTTTGGATTAGGATGATGGCATAACCTTAACACTAGGAAGTGTTTAATAAATATTAATTAATGGAAAGAAAGAGGCAGAAAGCTGTTCTCTGGCAGAACAGAGAAGCCACTCAAAGGAAAATGTGAGATTAGTTATGGGGGGGATGAGAGAAGTCCCCCAAAAGTTCTTAAACTGGCCACCAGAAAAAAATGACTAGAGTCTAGAAGGAGAAATGAGTTTTGGGGGAAAAATGATTAAGATTATAGAATTATGGTCATTGAATTGAAGAATTCTTCATCATTTTTTACAGGTAGGAAAACAGTTTGAGATGTTTTTAGTGACACAGACATAACAGAGCCAAGAGGAGAACCAAAATCATTTTGATTTGTCTAATATACTAATGCTGCTTTCTCCAAAATAGGAGATGAACTATGACAGAAAGTGCTGGTAAAAATACTCCTAATGCTCAGGAGGGGATAAGGACTTATACAATGGATTTGAAATTTACCTGTTTAGAGGTGATCATTTAGTTTCTCTATTACTAGAATATAGCTCCTATTTTATAATAGGTGAGGCAGTGATAAAATGGGATCGGATGTGTAAAACAAATTCACTTTATAACCTATTTTGTTGTAGTGCTATTGACGAAAGCTTGAACTTGTAAAGCTGAACTTCCTTTAGTGCTGATACTTAGACAATTACAAAATTTTGATAAAGTCCTAAAAAGAGTAAAAAATTGGCCAAAGTATAAAAGTTTTAACTGAACTATCTCAATTTTTGTAATAATTAATGTGTCTAATGAGAGAAAAAAACCTTTACTGAAGCTTTAGAACATTTGCACATATATAAAATAAGGCTAATTAATATTTGGCTAAGGCAGTAAATACTTTAAACAGACTCATCCTTGTTGAAAACTGGCTCACCAGAATTCATCACTCAAGTTTCATTTGACTATTCCCATAAAATAAGACCATTTAAGTGATTTGTTCAACATTTGAGTTAATTTATCCTTATAGCCATAAACCACTATCCTTTAACTGTAATGTTGGATTAAACCTATCATGTAACGTAATTGTATATCAGGGGGTAAACTCCCAACACAGTCAGTCAACTTGTGCTAAGAGATGACCTATCTAGCCTGCATGATATTTAAAAAAAAAAACAACAAAAAACAAACCTTTGTATTTGACTTACTTTAGTGTGGTTTCTTTACTGCTTAGTTGCTTAGAGGCCTCACCATACCCTACTGTCATTACCTATTTCTTTCCTCAGTTGAGTTACCAGTCTAGCCTTTAAAAACATTAAGTTTAAAACTCCTCTTCTACACAGAGCCCTGCTCCTGGACATCATATCTGGCCAAATATTATCTAGGTCAATTCATATGGGCAGAAATATCTTAGAACTGTTCTATACGTGTCTAACCCTATGTTCATATATGTAAACAGTCTTGGATAGTATGAGGAGAGAAAATATATAATTAAAAAAAAAACAGATAAAATAAGCATATTTGATCATGTTCCATAAAATGGCATGTGTTTTCCCGCAGGTAACCTTTGATGTGACTTGGTCTCCAAAGAACAAAGATAGGTGCTATAATTATGCCGGAATTGCAGATGCTTGTGACTTTCTCTTTGTGATGTCTTATGATGAACAAAGTCAGGCCTTGTCAGAATGTACTGCAGCAGCCAATGCTCCCTACAAGGAGACATTAACTGGTAAGAATCCACAAATGATAACTTAAACAATAAGATTATTATTTCTAAGTCATTTGTATACCTTTTCCATTTATAAAGCTGCCTTGAAACATGAATATCACTTAATTTGGAGAGCTTTCAAGTTTATACATTCTAAAGTTTTCACTTAGTTCTTTTAAAAATCTTGTGGGACAGGGTGCCTGGGTGGCTCAGTGGATTAAGCCTCTGCCTTCAGCTCAGGTCATGATCTCAGGGTCCTGGGATCGAGGCCCCCATCGGGCTCTCTACTCAGCAGGGAGCCTGCTTGCCCCTCTCTCTGTCAAGTAAATTACAAAAAAATCTAAAAAAAAAATCTTGTGGGACAGGTATATTATTAATCCTCTATAATAGATCAGATGATGAGTGTTAAGTTCTCATTGCACTGCTATTCAAGCAGTTGACTACTAACTTCAAGTCAACACTCTTCTCCCAGAATGACATGAAGGAGATCTTTGCTTATCTAGAATTTGACAGGATATTTTTGTTGAAGTAACCAAATAGCAAAGATAGTTATAATGTGAGTACCTACTATGCATGATTGATAGAGGATTGTCTTACTTGGCATTTATTAAAGCTCATGCTATATTAAAATTAATTCTTAATTAAAAATTAAGAATTCTAATTCTATTAGAATTAAGAGTACTTCTGTCATTCATATGATGTGGGTTTTGCATTAGTATCCCATCAGCCAACTGAATAAAAGATTGCTTGCTATCTTTTGAAGTCAAGTGAAATTTTCTGGGATAATTGGCCCTGATTTAAGTGTTGATAATAAATAAAAACCTTTTAATTTAGAGATAAAAATCTTAAAGCCTAGCCTCATCACATCCAAATTAATAGTCTAATCATATGCATATGTTATTTAAAAATTAAAAAATTCTAATTACAAAGCAATTATTTAACTCAGTGTTCCCAAACTGTGTTTCAGAAAGGAGATAACTGTGTTCTATCAATACAAGGCTCATTATCAAGTATGTTTGAGATTTGGATATGTAGCATATATTTATTTAAAGGCTCTGAAAAATAGCAAATTTAGTTAATCTTGGAATATTCTTGGTGGAAAAACAAATTTACACTGGGCACAAAAGGGAATGGCCAGGAATTTGTTCATCTTTATCTTTGTTGACTAGAGTAAAGGGGGGCACATCTTGTCCCTGTCTGTAATTATACTTCTAGAAAGCACAAGTATTCCATGCTTTACAAATATACTACAAAAAGGTCTGAGAGGTGCTTGGGTGGCTCAGTCGGTTAAGTGTCTGCCTTTGGCTCAGGTCATGATCCCGGGGTCTTGGGATCGAGCTCAGCAGGAAGCCTGCTTCTCCCTCTCCTGCTCCCCCTGCCAAATAAATAAAATCTTTAAAAAAAATTTATTTGACAGAGATAACAAGTAGGCAGAAAGGCAGGGGGAGGGGGAAGCATGCTCCCTGCCGAGCAGAGAGTCTGACTCAGGGCTTGATCCCAGGACCCTGAGATCATGACCTGAGCCGAAGGCAGAGGCTTAATCCACTGAGTCACTCAGGCACCCCCCTGCCAAATTAATTAATAAAATCTTTAAAAAAAATTCTTAGACCATCCCTGCCAGAAAATTTAAGAACTTTTCTGAATCTAGAATACCAAACATATCTTAGCACCTAATACACACAATTAGCTTGCTTTCCTGAAATGTCATTCTTCCTAGAATTAAATTTTGTGAAATTTGTGCTTCAGTTTGACCTTTTGAATGTTTTCTGTTATTCAAAAAGAAATAATTTATCAAATGATACAGAATTTACAGTTCTTAAGGGATAATGTTTAGAATGTCATGTTAGGGAAACATTATTAGTATTTTGCATAAATGTACCTGGCTTCTGAATGGTTGCATAGCTTGTATAAACTTAGTAGAATATAAAAAGAAAAACATATGCTTTTTCTGTCCCAATTTGATTAGGCTACGATGACTACATCAAGATGGGCATTAACCCTAAGAAGCTTGTAATGGGTGTTCCCTGGTATGGTTATGATTATACCTGTCTAAATCTACTGGAGGTAAGTAAGGATTATTTCTTATATAATTTTTTTCTTCCTATTCTTTAAAGCCTGTTTTAAGTTTGAGACTAAAAAGTAGTTTATTTTTAAATTATTTAATCCCATGGAAGTTTCTGAGCATTATATATTTCATTTCAGTGAAATTTAACTTTTATACTGTATAGTCCATCTGTTTAGAGTATACATTTTATTTCTAATATAGTTTTTCTGATTTGGTTCCTAAGATTTGCTTACATGTATAACATGAACATTTTTGTATTTCTAGGATCGTGTTTGTACCATTCCAAAAGTCCCTTCCTGGAGGGATTCTTGTGGTATTACTTCAGGACATCAGGTGCCCTATAAAGTAATTATGAAGCAAGTAAATAGTTCTGTTTCTGGAAGCCACTGGGATAAAGATCAGCAGGCTTCTTACTATAATTACAAAGTAAGATTTTTCACAAAATATGAACCTTTATTCTATCCATTTTCTTTTAGGGTACAATATACAGATTACTGTTTATATGAGTAAACTTGTCTAATCAGGCCTTTACTTTGCTGGTGAGCAGTTCAAGTTATGGTAATAATGGAACTGCTCTGCATGGGCCACTTGTCTTACCACAAACAGGATTGCCTTAATAGTTGATAATTATTAACTGTGGCTTTGGACCAAAATAGGTTACTAGGTCTGTCAAAGTAGCCTAAGGATTCTGATGAGACTATTTTATAGGGAGGCATGATACTGAGACTAAGAAATGCATTAGTGGGAAATGGTATAAACAGAAACTTAAAGAAATAGAGTACATGACCAGAGCAATTCTGTCAGGTAGTGTTTGATAAATAGGAACTGCTATACCAAAGAGGCAAAGAAAAGTTACATTTTTCATAAATGAGACTTTTCCAGACTTCAAAAATCTAATTACAAACCATCTTCAAATTTACTTTAGATTTTGTCACTGTGAAAGGAGCCCTAAAATGTTATGATGTAAGTTGATTTCAATATGAACTTACATTCTTTATTATTCTGGTACCCATTTATGAAAAAAACTATAAACATTTATATTTAATATTTTAACTGGTATACAGACATGCACATACATATCGATTACACAGAAAGCTTTGATGTAGAGCTTTCTAACTCTTGAAAATTATATACCTACTCATTAACTAGGCTTATAAATTATATAACTAATTAAGATATTTATTAAATTAGGGTATATTATACTCCTGTCTTTGTCAAACAGTGTAATAGTTTATACTCTTTTTGTAGTCCCTGACTTATTTTTACCTTGATGAAAAAAACACCTTCTTTAAAGTTTTAGAATTCAGGAAACATTTGGATAAGCCTTTGAAGGCCATTCATTTAATGGCGTTTTAGACAACAATCTGGTTATAAAACTATTCTTTCTTTTATTGTGAAATTCCATAGCAAGCAAAATCAAATTTCTTACTGTGACTGAAGAGAATCATTCTGCTTTTTTATGCTCTTTCATCATGCACTCAATATTCTTGAAAGCATATATATGCCATGATCATGCATATGTTAATCTTACATTTAACTCAGTTTTTCATCCTTATTTTGAGGCATATGAAATTTAAAAGTATCAAAAAGGCTCAAAGTACTTGCCATAATAATGGCAAAATTCAGAGATCTAGGACTTTGGGTTTATCCCTAAATCTGCAAAAATAAGTTCTACAGTTGCCTTTTAATAGTGAATCATAATTTAAAATTTTAAAGAATGTGAGATATGCTTGTAGTGAGTGACTCTACTTAAATACCCCACAGTTTATTCATTTACCAAATGCCTAATTCATTTATTCATTTAATCATCTTAGGGGACTACTCTAATTCCAGTGGTGCTACCATAAACAACCTATTACTGGTATCCACTGAGAACTGCCTTTGAAAGTGTCCCAGATGTTATATAAAAAATCAGTAAATTGGGGTGCCTGGGTGGCTCAGTGGGTTAAAGCCTCTGCCTTCAGCTCAGGTCATGATCCCAGGGTCCTGGGATCGAGCCCCATGTCGGGCTCTCTGCTCAGCAGGGAACCTGCTTTCCCCTCTTTCTCTGCCTGCCTCTTTGCCTACTTGTGATCTCTATCAAATAAATAAATAAAACTTAAAAAAAAATCAGTAAATTATTTTAAATCACAGGCCATTCTATTTTTTAGTTCTTTTCTTCTTTTCCTCAACCTTTTTGCCTAGTTCTGTTCATCTTTTATCCCTTATCCAATAAGCATACCTACCTTCTAAGAGAGATGGTGTTAGTACTAGATAGAGGCAGTTGATGCTGGGGAGGACTTTACAGGCTAGTTTATGATTCTTAATTCTGTAAGACCTATTAAAGGAGATATTTTCCCCATCCATTACCTTTTGATTTGGCAAATTCATCATAAACAAAATCATCCCCTGAGCTCCTAACTAGGCAAATTTCCGGGAACTGTAGATAATACAAAACAAACAAACAAACAAACAAACAAAAAAAACGCATAAGCTGATTTTAGAGGACCATAGCAGTGATCCTCCTTAACTATGTCTGTATATCAGAATTACCTAATGGGATAGTAAAACACAAAACAAAAAAGACATGTCCTAGGTTCCAGCCCTAGAATATTTTGATTAAGTAGGTTTCATGTGGGTCCCAGGAATTTGTATTTTGAAAAGCTCCATGAGTGCCTCAGATGTACATCTTGGTTGCTAACCATCAGATCAGACCAAGGAAGAAATCTCAGGGCATGAAGGAACGAGAGCATGAGAAGGACTTTAAATATAGTACAGACCATATTACGAAGCTCATTTGTGTAATCTCTGCTGTTGTGAAAGTACCACAATCGTATCTAGAAAGTATCACATACAGAACCATGAAAGCATAATGTACTGTGCCCTAAAATTTCTATTTACTTCATTGTATCTTTTTTGAATCATTGGATTTAATATTGTACTGAACAGTTTAATTTATTCTTATAGGATTCTTCTGGCCATTTTCATCAAGTGTGGTATGATGACCCTCAGAGCATTTCTTTAAAGGCAGCATACATACAAAAGCATGGCTTACGAGGCATTGGCATGTGGCACGCAAATTGTCTTGACTATTCTGGAGATGCTGTAGCCAAACAGCAAACTGAAGAAATGTGGAAAGTCTTACAACCAAAGCTGTGACAGATAAACATCTTCTGTCAAACTATTAAGATTTAGAAAAAATGATCAGTTTAAATCAGTTTCTTGAAGAGAATACAAATGTCATGTCACATATTTTAGTTATTCTACTTAAAAGCAGATAAAGAAATGCTTTGTTTAAAAACAAAGGTAAGAAGTCAACTTTCTATATTACTCTTTTATGTTTAATACTATAATTAGGAAAAACTGTTTTCAGGATTTTATTATGCTAATTTAAAAAATACGTATAATTGGAAGTGGAAATTATTTGCTCAGAATAAAATTTTTAAAAACCTAGACTTTGAGAAGCACTTTGCTCTATACTTTTTGTTCAATAAATTTAAAACCTGCAATTTAGTATCTTCTAGGTTCATCAAGCTGATGCACTTAAACTAGACTCATTTAATTAAGTCTCCAAAAGGGGGAAATAAGGATTAAAATAAGTAATATTTTGAATTAGTAGCATTTTTCACTGAAACTATATTTATGAAGTTATAGCAGAAAATTTAATTACCCTTCTAGTTATTATTCCTTCATTTATGAACATCTATAATTTATTTCCTAACTAGTTTATATTGGCATTTTACTTTTAATTTTCTAAGGACATTGGTTTCTCAGTTATTTTCTCTGCACAATTAAAATTTTTCTAAATGTACAGAGGTCTCTGTTCTCTTCTTCAGGGTAATTAAGAATATTGTGTTACACTTATATTAGTTCCTATAAACACATTAAAAATTTGCTTCCTTGAATTCTAGTCTTACATAAATCTGCCTTCCCTGTATAGTCTCCCTGCCTTCAAATTGGAATAAATGATGATCTAGTCATCTGTTATTGAGACTATTTCATTTTCTATTTACTCAGTTATCACAGAGAAAAACCAACCATTTTCCATAGTATTAGCTGAATTACTACTGTCTGTATTTCTAAAATTTTAAATTCTTAGATACTAATCTGTATCATAGCCTGGATGTAAGTTCAATATCCCTATTTTATATTCCCAGATTGCTTTTAATTAAAATACAATGAACAAACTGTCTCTATTTAAAAGAGAAAATTATATAGTACTATAAAATATGTAATACTTAAAAGCTTCAAAAATAACCAAATAGGCACCATTTTGCTTTTTTGCATCTAATATTTCCTGAAACACTTTGTAAAACCTGCATGAAAAGTGAAAATATATAAAACTTATGATTTATATAAATTACTGTGCCAAGGAGAATAATAGTTAAATTTTTTGACAAGTTATAAATTAACATACCTAATTGAGATTGTAAAGATGTGTTAATTTTCTTCTGTGCCAGTTCAGCTTTCAATGTGCATAAATCTGAGACTGCTTGCTTTCTCATCTATAAAAAGAATCACCTTTCAAAAATGAACTTTCATCTTCCCCTTCTAAAATTGAGAGAGGCCTAACTGAACATTGCTAGTGAAAAGAATCTAGACCTGCACTATTCAGTACAGTAGCTACCTGCCACGTGTAGCTACTTATATTACATAAAATTTAATAATCAATTCCTTAGTTACACAACAAACTACCCTTCGAAGTGCTCAATATCCTTACGTGGCTACTGGTTGCTGTATTAGTGCTGATACAGAACATTTCCATCATTGCAGAAAGTTCTAATTGGACAGTTCTGATTCTAGAACATTATTCATGTCATAGATCTATTTTTGATAAAGAAGTGAACTTAGAGCTTTCAAATAATTATATATATATATGAAAATAATCAGAGCATGAGATAATAACTCCCGGAACAGGTAAAGAAATAAAAATTAAATGGCATTCAGTGGTTTGTCAGACTTATTTATGGATGACTCTTAATACTTTAAAAGTAATTTTCATATATTAAGACTCTACACTGATTCAGAAGGTCCTTTTCCTTTAATTCTTAGTGAAATTCTACTAATTTTACTTTGGCCTTGTTATAACCTTTACACCTTTACACAGGGTTTAATTCTTGCATTTTTCTCACTCATGCTCTTGGTTGTTAATGATTTTAAGACAATCCTCACTATCCTTACACTAAATTAAATTTTGATGCCTGAGGGACGCCTGGGTGGCTCAGTGGGTTAAGCCTCTGCCTTCGGCTCAGGTCACGATCTCAGGGTCCTGGGATCGAGCCCCGCATCGGGTTCTCTGCTTGGCGGGGAGCCTGCTTCTCCCTCTCTCTCTGCCTGCCTCTCTGCCTACTTGTGATCTCTCTCTCTCTGTCAAATAGATAAATAAAATCTTTAAAAAAAAATTTGATGCCCGAAATTAAAACACTAAAACAATTTATTTCAAGATAAATGTTATCTGATTAGGAGAAATGCAAATTACCTTAACTTCTATTATAAGTTTCATTTTGTCAGTATCTAGTTTTCTCTTAAGTTGGTCAATTGCATGCTGTACTTCAGTGATCTGGATGATGAGGTAATTCTGCGTGAAATACATAAAGACACCCTTATTTAGTAAAACATCTATTTGTATTGCCTTGTAAACTATGAAGTGATAATTTCAAAAAAGCAAATCATAACCTATTACATAAAATAAACTCATTGCTTAGAGTAAATTTCTTATGTCTTAAGGACCACATTCTCTTCTGTTCTACCACCTTTATTCATGTTTTATAAAAATAAGTAGATATCTGTACAAATTGCCATTAAATTAGCACCACAAAGGCAAGAACTATTACTACAAAAGGAATATACTTGGTTTAAGATACTAGGCTTTTGAAATTGTCATTATACTTTCTTAGTTAAATCAGATTAGTATTTCTTTAAAATACTTAATAATGGGATACTATATTTTATATAAGAAGACTTTCTGGTTACTTTTGTTTAGATAAGTTTTGAAGTATAGTAGTCCACAAAAACTATTAAAAATTTTAAGCTGCCATTGTGAAAAAAAAATTGATAAAACAAAAAAAATCAGCTATGCAAAATAAAAAGTATCTGCTAAAATGGACAAACCATTACTTGAGCCTATTTGAGTTTTACATTAGGTTTATCTAAAACGGTAAACTTTTACTCATAGAAACAGAACAGATTCCGGGGGTGGGTTGGTAGAGAATAAGGGGAAATGGCTGAAGTTCTGAGGATATAATGCCCAGCACGATAACTATAGTTAACAATACTGTATTGCAGGGGCACCTGGGTGGCTCAGTGGGTTAAAGCCTCTGCCATCGTCTCAGGTCATGATCTCAGGGTCCTGGGATTGAGCCCTACATCGGGCTCTCTGCTCAGCAGGCAGTTGGCTTCCTCCCTCTCTCTCTGCCTGCCTCTCTGCCTACTTGTGAACTCTGTTAAATAAATAAAATCTTAAAAATAAAAAACCAATACTGTATTGTATATTTGAAAGTTTCTTAGAGAATAGACCTTAAAAGCTCTCATCACAGGAAAAAGTTTATAATTAAACTTATTGTGTGAATCATTTTATAATCTATACATATATCACTTTATCCTAACGTTATATGCCAATTATATCTCAATAAGACTGGGAAAAAATAAAATAGCAAACTTTTACTATTTCATCATGTCTAAAGTCAAATCCATACTCTTAATCATAATTAACATACAATCTTTTTTGGTCAACCAACAAAAATTGATAAATGGCCTTGATTTTATTTGTTTATATACATAATAACTCAATTAAAAAGTGAACTTCAGGGGGCGCCTGTGTGGCTCAGTGGGTTAAGCCTCTGCCTTCAGCTCAGGTCATGATCTCAGGGTCCTGGGATCGAGCCCCATATCGGGCTCTCTGCTCCTCAGGGAGCCTGCTTCCTCCTCTCTCTCTCTCTCTGCCTGCCTCTCTGCCTACTTGTGATTTCTCTCCGTCAAATAAATAAATAAAATCTTTAAAAAAAAAAAGTAAACTTCATGTCTCTGATCTATCAAGGTTCAATACTATCTCAGGAAAAAAAATCAAAATATAATTCAATAATTTTCTTAGAATACCAATACCTTTATATTCTGTGGGTGTTATTAACTAGTCCCCAGCTAAAGAAAAGGAATGTAGTGCAGACTTTTGACCCCTGCCATACTGCATCAAGTATTCATCTCTCCCATAGATTCAAAGAAAGTGACCCTATCCCCAGGTACTGAAGTAGATACTAAGTAGTCTCAATTAACACCGAGTACTCCCTGATAACTACAATTAATCCAGGTTCAACCTGGTTGAACCCCCACTGGGCTAAAGGAAAAGTTTTATATGTTCTTTATTGGGAGGCATATAGTTCTACTAGCTATCGGCAACTCTACTGGTACCATGAGGAAAAGCAGTCTTATAATGAAGACAAGACTGAAAATAATAGGGAAGAACTACTGGAAGCACCTAGTCCCTTTAAAGACATCATTAAGCTGCTGATGGTATTTTCTCAGCACCCATTACAGGAGATCGTAAATTTTCTTATTGTTGAAGCAAGGTTAAGTCAAGGTTTTGTTACCTGTAGCCCAAAGCATCCTACATATGATAATACTAACAATGATAAACCACGTATTTTGAGTAGAATGTCTCTAACATAATATGAACACATTTAGTAATAAGTACCTTAGAGTCTGTGATGTTTGCCAGATTCTTTGGTCTCATCTTGATCTCCCTGGCTTCAAGTTGCATGAGCAGTTTTTTATAGTAAAGTTCCAAATCTTCTCTAAGTTTTGTTAAAACATCCTCTAGTGATGCTGTGATTTTCTTTGTTTCCAAATATTTTTTCTTCCAACCATCACAGGCTATAAAAAAGCAGATTATAGTATAAGTCTGACTAAAGGGTTAAACTTTTCCATCTGGAAAGGACCCTAGAGTTAATTTAAACCCTTCTACTCCCCTAACCTTCTTCCCTCATATGTTGACGAAATTAGAGCAAAGATTGAAATGTTTATTAGATAATAAAAGGATTTGCCTTACAAATATAGTCGTGATAAACACAGGAACCAAACGAAGTTCTTTAAATTTGTAATTACTTCTGAAAAATCTTCATTGAAAATACTACCTATAGCAAAATGTGTGTATTTATTTTGATCACTTTTTTCCAGAGAAAGGCATAATGTTTTTTCAGCCCTCCAAAATGACTTATGTTTTATAAAATAAGCTGATTCTGACTCATCACTTATTAAAATTATTCCAAATATATTACCAAAATTTATATAGGGCAGGAATTTCTTAAATCTGAGCTCCTTAGTTGAGAAAATTAGAAACTTAATACTGCCAATTTAGGCTATCACTTTGACACCAAGGAGATTCTAAATACAAACTTAACAGGAACACAAATGGCATGCTATTATATCAAAGTATGTGTTTATTTTTAAAAGATTATCAAATGAAAACCCCAATTTAAAAAGTCTATAAGGAGATTTGATTAAAATTCAAGAGTTTTATTTCCCTCATGTCTTATACCCAATCCTTCAGCAAGTTCTATTGATACTATTGCCAAAATACTTCCAGCATCTGGCACATTCTACTTTCTTCAAAGCTATATCCCTAGTTAATCCACTATCATCTTTTTTTAGGATTTATCTTGAGAGAGAGCGTGCATATACATGTGTGCTCAGAGGAAGAGGGAGAATCTGAAGCAGACTCCCTCTGAGCGCAGAGCCCAACATGGGGATCAATCTCTGAGGTCATGACCTGAGCTGAAATCAAAAGTCAGATGCTTAATGGACTGAGCCATCCAGGCACCCCCACTATCATCTTTTGAAAGTCCATCAGGTTTCTAACTGGTCTCTCTGCTTCCATTCTTGCCCCTCTAAACAGAACAGGCTATTCCATATAGCAGTCATTCTGATCTTTTAAAAATATTTTTAAAATCCTATAAACCTCTGGCTTAAAAATCCTCCAATGGCTTCCCAACTTACTTAGAATAAAATCTAGATTTCTTGAATGTGGTTATCTGTTCCTTGCTGACCTCTTGAATTTATTTTCCTCTACATTATTCTGTATTTTGTTCCAGCCACACTGGCCTTATTTCAGGTCCTTACTACTGCAAGCTCGTTTCCATCTCTGGACCTTGACATTTTAGTGTTCCTTCTGTTCAGACTTTTTTTCCCCCTATTTCCTTATCTGCCTGCCTCCTTATTAATCACATCTTTATGACACCGCCTCAGTGATGCCTTCCTTGAAAACCCTAGCTCAAGCAGTACTACTGTGCCATCACCCTTTACTATGCTCTTTTAACTGACTTCTTAGCTCTGGTCAGTAGCTCATACTGTCTTATTTGTTCACTCTCTGTCTCCTCCCGTTAGAAACAAGCTCCTTAGGAGCAGGGCCTTGTTTATCTTGTTTGCTGGTGTACCTCAACATTTAAAACAATGTAGGGAATTGAGGCACATAACCTCAATAAATATTTGATGGCTGATACATGCCTTCTATCTTGAAACATTCCTGTTGAAATAGAAAGTGAATGATCATTCTCATTTTATAAACAGAAAAATGGAGGCACAAAGAGAAGAAATAAGTAAAAGATAGATCTGGTATTAGAATCTTGGTCCTATGATTTTTAGTCCATTACTCAAATTTGTCTGATAAAGTCACTTTGAACAGTACAACAAAGTTGAGTCATTGCCACCATTTCCAGAATAACACTTAGTATTATGAGGTAGAGCCTGCAGAAGTATCTCTGACATTGTCTGTAACTTTTAGTCAGTTATAGTACTGAAGAAATAGTCTTGCTGTAAATTGAGGATCCTAAAACCAGTTAATTCCATATATACCTTTTATTCATATAATCCTCAAATACAACTCAAAATGTAGTCCTTTCAAATCCTTCAACATCTCTCAAACCATTATCCCATACTTTCTCCATTCTGTCTCATTTTTCCATTTCTACCAGTCCCTATAACACTTGTTTCTAATTCTGTTGCAAGAAAACAAGCTATTTTTCTACCTAATTTTTCTCATTCATTCATTCACTCAAAGCAGATAGACACATACCGCAAAATTAACCATGTAGGGAAGACTAAGATCCTGAGATTGCTTCTAGAGTAACTGATACCTAAGCTGAGATTGAATGATTAGTAGGAAAAAGCCAGGTGACCTGGGATGAGGGGAGATAAAAGGAAAAGAAGATGTAGCTGGCAGAGGGAAAAACACGTCTGAAGGCCTACAGGCAAGAGGAGGCACATTTCAGATTCTAGCATCCTTAACACTTTTCCTGGAAGCCTTTCTTAATCTCTCCCATCTAATTTGGGTGTTCTTCCTCTGTACTTCTAGGTGTACAATTCTGTAATTCCTTTAACATAGCATCATCAGGATGCATCATTGTTTTCCTGATTATCATTTCCTCACTGGACTATAAGCTCATTGAGGGCAGAGTCAAAATTGTGTGTGCTTATTATTTTCTCAGCCCCTAGAACAGTGGCTAAATTCAGTAGACAATAATGAATAAATGAATGCCAGTTACAAAAAATATTTGAACTTAAATTTAAAAAAACTTTCTGTAAAGCATGTTAATGATAAAAGAGTGATAAAAGGTGTAATAAACTTTACCATGATATCGCTTCAGTTTACTTTGTTCAAATAGCTTTTCAACTTTTTTTATAAGTTCTTCTCTAATTCTTTCCAGATATCTTCTTTCTTCCTTTACTTGTTTCATCTGTTCAATAATCTTCTCTCCTAAAAGGTAATAACCTTTTAGGTGTCTAACTTAAGAGTACTTAAAATAGCAAGAGTAAATTTTACCCCAAAGTCTGTTTTTTTGTTTTTGTTTTTGTTTTAGTATAGCATTTGCCACCATGGAAAATATTGAGGAGTCATTTCAGTTTCTAACAGGAACACAATGAGGGGATTTTCAGATATGTAAAGAATATAGTATGTCTCTTCTCCATTTACATAAAAGTGTAGAAATTAGGTAAAGTTAAAGTAATTATGCATCTTGGTTTAATTCTTTTGGTAAATTTATCTTTGAGCTAGACTTATTGTTCTTACATCAAAGATGTATTTTTATATATAAAAATCTCATTAATTTTCGAGAGAGACAGTATGTGTGTGTGTATGAGCAGAGGGAGGAGGAGAGAAAAATCTCAAGCAGACTCTGCACTGAACACAGATCTCAATGTGGGGCTCACTCTCACAACCCTGAGATCATGTCCTCAGCGGAAATCACGAGTCAGATGCTTAACAGACTGAGCCACCCAGGTGCCCCTCAAAATGTATATTTTTAAAAGCACAAGTAACATTAGTGATTGTTAAACATATGCAGTAAAAACATATCATTCACATATTTTAAAATAACATTTTTGTGGTAAAATACACATCAACAGTTTTAACTACTTTTAAATGTACGGTTCAGTGGTATTATGTACATTCATGATGCTTTGCAACCATCACCACCACCTATCTCTAGAACTTTATCTTCCCAAATCGAATCTCTCTACCCAGTAGGCAATACTTTCCATTAATATTTAACTTTACCTCACAGAATCATCTGTACTTACAGTGTCAACATACTTACTTTCATTCTGTAATAAAGATATATCAATTATTCTTGGAGAAAGAGCAAGTTGACAAGGAAGTGAAGGAAAATCAATAAGATCTGGTAGGGTGATACACTCTTTTTTATCTATCTGTAAGCAAACATGAAAATCAGTAGGATCTGGTAGGATAACACATTACTTTTCACCTATTTGTAAGCATTTGATAATTCACAACAGCAATGCTTTTTTTTTTTAACTGATATGGTGATGAACTCCCAAATCTGTATTTATAACTATAGATTCTCTCTCATGCTCAGTTTCTCCATTCCACTATTCCTTGGACATTATATACATGCACTTCATTTAAAATTAAGAGTGAAAAAAAAAAAAAGGAATCCATTAATCCTTCCTAAACATGATTTCCTTCTAAGATTTCTTAGTTACTTATAACTTTAAAATTTTTCTAAGATGACTACTGATTTTTTTTTAAATTGGGTCAACTTTGATCATTTATATTCTACTTTGAAAATTAGGAAATGTATTACATTTTCAAATTTTAGAAAATATTTTATTCTCATATACTTTATCTGCTCTGTATTTGTGTTTGTATCACCTTCACCTTTCCTAACTTTTCTGTTACCACCCTTTTATGATAAAATACCTTAAGCCTTACCAATGTTGATGTTTTTCCCACTAGCGCGTCATAGATCTTGAGTTGTTTTCAGTTCTGCTAGGTTTTTCATTTCTGTAACTTCTTAGTTTCTCCTATCTTCATTAAGCCCTTACTCCTCCTTTGTTTTATTGTTCTTTTTCTAGTTTTTAATATTAAGCTCAGATTCTAATAAAATAATGGCAACCACCTAAATTACAATCTTTCCATATATCTTCCCAATTACTATAAAAGGAAAGCAAATAAAATTACCCATAATTTATGTCTACAGCATAAGTAGGACACAGACTCCTTTAATTCACACATACTTTACTTTACATATACATGGGGAAATAAACACCCTAGATGAGGTGAGTGTGCTCAGGAGCCCACCTACAAGCAGATAGTGACTGCTATACAAAGATAACACAATAAACATGATTTAGTCTTGAAGGACAGGACCCCATGTGCATAGAAGAAATACTGAGAGTAAGGATAAGATCTTATAAATCAGAGCATTTGATGAGGAGGCCAAAAGACAGGGATTATAAAATATAGGGGGCCAGAGGTGGTAATTATGGGAAGACAGCTTCTAGGAGAGAGGAGAGTAATTGGAAGAGGTGTTTCTTCAGGGCCAAATGGTAAAAGAAAGGAAAGTGGCCAAGAGAGCTCTGCTGAATTAAATAGTATAAGAGTATTCAACGAAAATAGACACAAAAGACCCCATTTAAAAATAAATTGCTGCACTTCACTAGAGCAACAGAAGAGGGAGCTCCTGATCTAAGAAGCAAAAGAAACCACCAAAGAGCATTCCCTGTCCTCTGTAAGAACACCTGTTATTACTTACAGGAAAAATCCAACACAAGTAAACATAAACAATATCTCAAAATAATCTAGCATTCACACAGATTTATTTTTTAAAACCCTCAAAACAGAGAACTTAGACAAAACAAAATAGGCAGCCATGAAATAGAGAAAGACTTAACAATAGTTCCAATATAGATTAAACATAATTAAGCAAGCATTTGCAGATACCAACAAACAAAATAAATCAGAAATTTTAAAACTCAGAATAAAATAGGAAAAACAACAGGAAGATGTGAAATGAAAGCTAGATGAACTGAAAAAAGAAATGAAAGGAAAAACAAAATTGTCTCAGAAATGAATAAATTAGTATCTAATAAAGGAAAAAAAATATGGCCAAAAAGAAAAGGATAGTGGAGAATACAAATAAAAGGAGCAAAGAATATGAAACACAAAAATTAGTAAAATATGTCTATTTTCCTATTTTAGTAAAATATATCTATTTTACTATTTTTATTTATATCTATTTTATATGTTATTTAGAGAAAGTAACATATATAAAAGGTAAAGAAGAAAAAAGAAAACAAAACAACAGAATGGATCTGCTATCTGAATTGTTTTCTGAAATTACAATTTTGTTTATTTTTTATTTATTTTTAAAAAGATTTTTACTTATTTATTTGACAGAGAGATCACAAGTAGGCAGAGAGGCAGGCAGAGATGGGGAAGCAGGCTCCCTGCTGAGCAGAGAGCCTGATGTGGGGCTCGATCCCAGGACCCTGAGATCATGACCTGAGCCGAAAGCAGAGGCTTAACCCACTGAGCCATCCAGGCGCCCTTGAAATTATAATTTTAAAAAACATTCCTGATATAAAGAAGTCCTGATTTTCACACTGCAAGAATCCACTGTGTACACAGAAATACCTGACCTAGAATTCTCAATTGAGATACAGTCTGGTAAAACTAGTACACATTAAAGGAATCCTCTGGCCTTCCAGACAAATCTACACAAGCTAGTTTACAAAGAAAAGGAAACCAGTCACCACACTTATTAGTAACATATAAAAAAACGACATCAGTAGAGCAATATTTCAAAGAAATTGAGAGGAAAAAAGATGTAAGCTAAGGATGTAATACCCAATCAAGCTATCCTTCAGGTATCAAAATTCTACAGCAGGGATTAATACATTTTGTAAAGGGCCAGAGACTAAGTAATTTAGGGTTTGTGGGCTACATATGGTCTCTGTCATGATTTTTCTTTTTTTTTTTTTTTTTTTTTCAATTCCTTAAAAGTGTAGGAAACAGGGCGCCTGGGTGGCTCAGTGGGCTAAGCCTCTGACTTCGGCTCATGTCATGATCTCAGGGTCTTAGGATCAAGTCCCTCGTCAGGCTCTCTGTTCACCGGGGAGCCTGCTTCCCTTCCCCTTTGCCTGCCTCTCTGTCTACTTGTGATCTCTGTCAAATAAATAAATAAGATCTTTTTTTAAAAAATGTAGAAAGCACACTTAGGTTCAAGGCCTTACAAAACAGTCTCCAGGCCCCAGTTTACTTAACTCTGCTCAAAGTTTTAAATGTGGAAGAAGAGAATATTACAATGAGGTGCTTTTTTAAATTGAGCTTAATCCAACCAAGAGATGATTGAAAAATCTTCTGCAGTAAGTATTTAATATATTTAACTACAATCTGCGACTAAAACAAAAGGTGAGGGCATAAGACTAGAAATATGGTATATAAATGCGATATTCTCTGATACAGTAGAAATAACATAACTAAAAATACATGAGAGAAGAAAGGAGATTTTTTTGATTGCCCTGAATATAACAGCAGTCAGTGAATAATTTTAAAGGTAACAAATCAAAAGCAGAAGCATACATTTTTAAAAATGGAAAAAGGAGGATACTAAGAATACTAGCCATCAATGTATTAGTGTAAAGATAAACACTAGAACAAAAATACAACCTTCGAGGAGGGGGAGAAAAGTACAAATAAACTACATACTAACTCATAGTAACATAAAATAAAATGACAAATCTCCAAACACATCAGTCCCATCAATAATATAAGTAGACATAACTCACCTACTAAATGAAAAATATTTTCAGACTGTCTCACAAAGTAAAACCCAACTCTATCTAGGCTGTACATATAAGACATACCTGGGGCACCTGGGTGTTTTAGTCAGTAAAGCATTTTCCTCTGCCTCCGGTCATGATCTCAGGGTCCTGGAATCAAGCCCTGCACTGGGCTCCCCTCTCAATGGGGCATCTGCTTGTCTCTCTCCCTTTGCCCCTCGCCCCAGCTCATGCTCTCTCTTTTCTCTCTGTTGCTCTGCTCTCTCTCGTTCTGTGCTCTCTCTCTCTCAAGTAAACAAATAAATAAATATCTTAAAAAGAAAAAAAGACATACCTAAAATAAAGCAATTCAGAAAGGGTGGGAAAAAAGTGGGGAGGGAAGATGAGGGTATGCCAAATAAATGTATATAAAAGAAAGCAGGTTAGTATCTTGATATGAAATAAAGGAGAATTCAGGCCAAAAAAAAAAAAGCACTAAATGAGTCAAAAAAGTGCAAAAGTGATCCTAGTATTCAAATTAGAACTTTGTCCCAAATAACAGAGAAATCTAAGTAAATCAGAAACCACAGAAGATGTAAGGATAAACAGTAACACACTAATAAAAGGAGATTCTGATATACTATTCTCAGTCTAAGACCTAGCAAAAGAATGTGGAAAAAAATAAGGATATGGAATACTTAAGGCATTCAGCAAAACAGACTATAAACAAGATACAGAGTAGGGGAGGATACTTGCAGCATAGCAAAGCATCAAAGGAATACCTCCAGGGAATTAAAAAAAAAACATACTAATCAGAAACATAGAGCAAGCAACTCAAAAGAAACATTTGAAAAGGTACTTTCAAAAAGTTACCAAAATGGAGTCCATAAAATTATTAAAGCATGATCAATTTTACGGATAATCTGGGAAATTAAAATTCAAACCATGGATAGCATTAAGCATCCACTAGACTGTCAAAAATTTTAAAGCATGAAGATAGCATGTTTTATTAATATCCAGAAACAACAGAACATTTATTTGCTCTAAAACCCAAGGGCTCTGAGCTGTGATTCTCCTACCAGAGCTTGCCTCAGACTCCGTTCAGCATTCCAGTCTACTACACATCAGCCAGCACTGTATGACCTGACCTTTAAAACCCAAGTGGCAACTTGCAGTGTCTCTCAGATCACCTCCTGAACTTTCTCTTGCTTTGGGCCCAAAGTTGGCAGTTTTTTAGATTACTTGATTTAAAAAAAACCCAAACAAAAACCCAAAACTGAAGCAGCACATCTAAATGTGGCAAATCTTTCTCCAAATTCCAAAGAGGTCCATCAAATGACTGATTCTCAGTGAAAACTAGGGCAAGATATATAAACCTCACTTTCACTATACAAGGCATACCTCAATATACCCATACCATGGAACACCCAAAAATTTCACTGAAATGGTTGACTCCTGAACTTTCTTGAGGCTTATCTCCCATCCTCTAACTGTAACCGTAAACATTTTACACTGCAGTTTTGTAGTTATAAATATTGTTGCAATATTGCATTTAAACAAAAATTTTAAAGTCATACCTGATTGTCCTCTGTTCTAATGATATTAACTCCATCATCTTCATTTTTCCAAAGAAATGAACTTAAAGGGAATGACAGATTTGAAAGTCATGTTAAAAAACGATTCCATGAACATTAGCTTTTTGCATTTTACATATCTTACTTGATATTCTGTAAACACAAATGTAACATTAAAACCTTAAAAAGCCTGAGACCAATAGCATATTGTCTTTCAAACTGATTAATGATCAAGACAAACTATGTTTAGTATGAGTAAGAAAATCATATTTACTACAGCTAAATTCAAATCACATTGTACTGTCTATAGCAAAGTAAAATAATTAAAAATTTTGGAAACATTTTATAGTTCTTTTGCGAATGATTGTTTATAAAATCCCTTATCTTAATTTCAAAATACTATGTGCAAAACTGTTGTCTAAATACTATAATTCTGAATGAAATGATTCCATATGAAACTCAAGCATGCTGGTTAGTTTACCCATAACCTAGAATCCAAGTGAGGCAGAAAAATTAATTCTAAGAAAGTCAAATAAAGGCAAATTTTTCTGTCATTACACTGCCCTGATAAAATAATCACAATGGAAATAAATTTAAGTGATAAATTATTGATTATATTGGATTATTATTATAATATTCATATATAACAGTAGAGATTAGATTCAAGGTTATTTTTATTAAAATATTACTAATTTCACTCATATGTTTGTTCTGATTAGAAGTCCTTGTAACAGTACTCTGGATATCTCTTTCTTATAGTTTAGACTATGACACATAGAATCAACATCTGTAGTAATTACCTTTTTCTTTTGCTAAAATAATCACTATTCGATTCCAATGATCCTGGAACTTCAGAATTTCCAATTTGATTTTTTCCAGTCTGGTTTTCTTTTGGAGTGGCTTTCCCCCCAGCTGATGCTGCTGTTCATCCATGGCAAATAAAGTTCATAATATTAAGAAAATAGTAAAGTGAAAGTTCATACAAATATGTATATATATATATATATGTACATACTATAATCTTGTTCCATGTTTCAGAATCTCCATGAACTCTACTATTCATGATATAAGGCCAACAATTTCCAAAGTGAATTTCATGAAACAGTTTATGTGAAGAATTCTTTGGTCAATTCAGTTTGGGAAAAAATGAATTAAGGAACCCTACCAAGAATACAACCCTGCCCCCCTACACACACACACCTGCAGGATTTCTGTTTTTATGTACAATGTGAATCTGCAAGATGGGGATAAATTGGGTTTTACTCAAACTTAATTGTCTTCAGAAAGTTTTTGCCAAAAGCATCTTTTGAAATTGTATTGAGGAAACTTCTCTGGAAAATGCTGGTATAAATACAGACCATATAATATCATTTGTTATTTCACATACATTTCTAGTTATAAAATCTCCCTTCATTTTAACAAAATTTCCCCATATGGGAAAACTATGCAATGCCTTTAAAATGTTAACATTAATGTTCTCTATATGATCTATATGAACAAAAGATCCATGAACCTGAAAGTGTTAATACAGATATTTTTCCCTTGGAAAAATCAAATTTTTTTGAAAAATCAAATTTTTTAATTTAGAAAAAATTAATGGTCATGTTAATAATTGAAAAATCATTTATAATGGTTGCCACAAAATTTTGCAACCCATACTAATTTTAGTCTAGCTGCTACATTTCCCTTTGAAATGTACATTTCAAATGCATATGTGAAAATCTTTTTAGAACAAACAGGGATTTTCTAAAGGATATATTCAATGCAAAATGAACAAAAACCAGATATATCAGCTATTTTAAAGCTAAGAGTAAAATACCAGCTTCCCACCCTGCCAAAGAAAGAAATAACAATGCAAAATTCAGATTTTGAGTAATTGTGATAGGGATATGGCAAATGGATCTCATTCCTAGTAACAGTATAGAGCATGATGACTGCACCATTCAATACCTATGCAATTTAAAAACATAAAGAAAGGTCTATTCACTTTTGAAAAAATCATAATAGTGCTTTGAGAGGTATAGTAATATATGCATAAAATGTTGCAAATTCAGAGAAAAGGAAGTGATGACTGTGAAACTATGTGTTTTGAACTGTGAGATGTTTGCCTGACAAAGAAGAGAGTAAGAATAATTTATGCAAAGAAAATGGCATTTGGAAGATACAGTGTACCAATATATGCAGCATTTTTGACAACAGTGAAAAGTTCAGTATGACTCTAGCACAGTGTTATAAATAAAGCATGGCCTTTAGTCAGACACACAGGAGTTTAAGTCCTGGCACTGTCACAGCAGGGGTTATTTCTCTAGCCTAAGTCTCCTTATTTATTCCTAAAATGGCAAAGTACATGTAAAGCATGCAGCACAGTACCCAATCTTCAGGAGTTTCTTGATTTCAAGTTCTGATTTCTATTCCCTACTGCATTTCATAGTTTAGGTCTTATTACCTTGGTCTATTGTCTATAATGTAACCTAAGTTGTTTTTCCAGAACTGAAATTCAATCATGTTACTCCCATTAAAACAAAGGAGGAAAGAATAGCCAATGGAAAAAAAGACCGTCTCTTCAACGAATGGTGTTGGGGAAATTGGACAGTCATATGAAGAAGAATGAAACTGGACACTTTCTTATACCACACACAAAAATAAATTCAAAATGGATGAAAGACCTCAATGTGAGACAGGAAACCATCAAAATCCTAGAGAAGAACATAGGCAACAACCTCTTTGACACTGGCCAGAGTGACTTCTTACTAGAGATGTCTCTGAAGGAAAGGGAAGCAAAAACAAAAATGAACCCTTGGGACTTCATCAAGATAAAAAGCTTTCACACAGCAAAGGCAATAATCAATAAAATTTAAAGTCAACCTTTGGAATAGAAGAAGATATCTGCAAATGCTATATCTGATAAAGAGTTAGTATCCAAAATCTATAAAGAATTTACTGAACTCAACACCTGTAAAACAAATAATCCAGTTGAGAAATCGGCAGAAGACATGAATAGACACTTTTCCAAAGACATACAGATAGCCAACACACACATGAAAATACGCTCAACATCACTGATCATCTGGGAAATAAATCAAAACTACAATGAGAAACCACCTCACACCTGTCAGAATGGCTAAAATCAATGACACAGGAAAGAGATGTTAGCAAGGATGTGAAGAAAGGGGAACCCTTTTACATTTTTGGTGGGAATGCAAGCTAGTGCAGCCACTCTGGAAGACAGTAGAGGTTCCTCAAAACATTAAAAACAGAACTACCCTACAATCCAGCAATTGTATACTACTAGGAATTTACCTAAAGGATACAAAAATACTGATTTGAAGGGACACATGCATCCTGATGTTTACAGCAGCATTATTAACAGTAGCCAAACTATGGGAAGAGCCCAAATGTCCAACAACTTATGAATGGATAAAGAAGTTGTGGTGTGGACACACACACACACACACACAATGGAATATATATAATGGAATATTACTCAGCCATCAAAAAGAATGAAATCTTGCCATTTGCAACAATGTGGGTGGAGGTGGAGTGTATTAGGCTAGGTGAAATAAGTCAGAGAATGGAAAATACCATATGTGCAATTCAAGAAATGAAACTGATGATAATCGTAGGGGGTAGGAGGGAAGACAAACAAACCATAAAACAGACTCAAATATAGAGAACAGTCTGAGGGTTGCTAGAGGGAAGGTGGGTGGGCAGATGGGTTAAATGGTGATGGGTATTAAAGGCAGGGCCTTGTGATGACCACTGGGTGTTATACATAAATGATGAATCACTAAATTCTACTCCTGAGACTAATATTACACTAACATCATTAGTGTAATATTATTAATATTACACTAATATTAGTAATAACTAATATTACTAACCAGAATTTAAATAAAAAATTGAAACAAACAGAAGCTCAGATGGCTTCTCATTGCCTAAAAGTTCCTTAGTTTTGGAACCAAGGCTCTTGCAGTCCCTACCTCCTCTCCAGTTGTACTTCATGGCATTTCTTCCTCCCCTTCTACCCCCAAACTATAGTAGTAGTAGTAGTAGTAGTAGCAGCAGCAGCAGCAGCAGTAGTAATGAGTAGTAGTAGTAATAGTAATAATAATAATAATAATAATAGCTAAAAGTTACAGAACCAATTACCCTGTTAGGCAAATCCTGAAAGCTCCATTTATATCATCATCTACGTGAAAGAAGCCTTCAGGCATTAGGCAGTGAACAATCTGCATGGCCAAACATTTGCAGCCTTGGGTTTGCAACCCTGGGTTTGAAGTCAGAGTGCAAAGCACTCCCTATGTCATCTTAAAGAACTTGGGCTTTAAGTAGTAATCAATGAGTCTTTCAAAGGTTTTCAAGCAGGGAGATAAATAATCCAGCCTGTAACAAGAATAATGATGCTGACTACATTCTGGAAAATAGACTGGAAAGCAGATTGTAAGCAGCAAGGAGGCTACAAAATGGTTTTCAAGTTTCCTTTACTCTAAGAATCTATTACTCTACAGTGAGGAATATTTCAAAGTTTGAACAACTAGAAGAATAATGAAATCAAAGAAGTCAAGAAAGCATACTTGTTTGGAGGCAACAATAAAGTATTAAACACATTAAAGTCGAGACACAAAAATGTAGAGGTGTGTAGCACAGACCCATGGGAAGGAACAGAAGATATCTAATGGAAGGGAATACCCATTTTGATATGAAAATGGGTAAAGCAATACTCTTTTCTCCTTTATTAAAGGACTTGTAAAACATACTATGTACTGTCTTCCAAGCTATATTTAATAATATAATGCTAGACCTCAGATATTTTGCATTCTCATACACCACAGAAGAGTAATTTGGTATTTTAAGAAACTGCACAACAATCAAATGGGAAGACTACATATGGAAAAAAATTAAGGAACTTTATCTCACATCACATGTAAAAATTAATTCCTGATAGATTAATAAATTGGAAAAGCAAACACAAAATGTTTGAAAGATAATACATCTCAGGGTATAAAAAGGATTTTTAAAAAGAGATATAAATAACACTACCCATAAATGAAAATACCAATAAAGTTGATTATATTAAAATTTAAGAACTGCAGTTCCATTTTTGGTTAGAATTATAGAAAGACGAAACAGTGCTCCAACCTGAACAAGGAGAAAAAGGTATATAACCTATAAAATAATAACTTTTCTTGAATTCATTGGAGAATTATATTTGCAAGGAGTTGAATTCCAGTTTCCTTCTAGGGGAAAATTATTTCCTCTATGGCAGAGCACAGGAGGAAGGGGTAACTACCATTAAAAGAAATAAGAAAATGGTTAAAATTTTAAGGCATTCTAAAGGCCAATGTAGGCTACCAGGATAGTTTGGAATCTCTGGGATCCTCAGACACAAAGGACATCAATACTTAATAGCAAGCTCCTTCCCATGTGCCTGTATCATACAAGAAAGACTGGGGGTAGAGCAGGTAAACTGAAAGAGCCATCAGTGGCACATAGGTATGAAACCCCATCTTTCTCAACACTATCCTTTCATACAAAGTAAAAGACTAAGCCACTGGGGGGAGGAACAGGAAACTCACCCATCTCAGAACCCATGCAAAAATCTATTGACTCTCATGGAGGAATAGAGGCAAAAGCCATCAGCAAGCAGGTGACTCCTCTTTCAACAATATTAGCTTTGAAAAGTCTTTGGGGAGGGGATAGAAAACCCTCTAATCCCCAGTTAGAGGTAAGGCCTAAAAGGAAGGGAAGGAGCCAAAGCTGTAAGGATCATCTTGAGCCCAGGATCATGCAGTGATACAAAGATTAGGTTTATTATCACTGGGTGGGGAGAAAAAAACTCTCTCTTAAATATAAAAAGTCATTTTTCTCCTTACTTTTTATTTCTTTAAAAGTTGACTAACAGTGTAAATTAAAAATGGTAAAAATGTATTGTGGAGTTATACACAGAAATAAAATATATGACAACAACAGCACAAAGGAACTGAGGGAGGAAATAGTAATACTGCTGTATGGTTCTTATATATGATGTATATAATTTGAAAGTAGACTTCAAATTAAAAATGTATATAATGTATACCTTAGAGCAAACTTTTTCTTAAAGGGCTGGATACTAAATATTTCAGGCTCATGGACCATTTGGTCTTTATCATAACTACTCAAGTCTGTCATTATAGTGTAAAAACAGTCATTGAAAATATGTAAACAAACAGGTATGGCTGTGTTCCAACAATATTTATTAAAAAAACAAGCCACAGGTATGGATTAAAATAAAATAAAGTAAAATAAAATAGGGGTGTCTGTCTGGCTCAGTCAGTGGAACATGCAACTCTTGATCTTGTGGTTGTGAGACTGAGTTCCACACTGGGTGTAGAGATTACTTAAAATTAAAAAAAAATTTTTTAAGTATAAATATAGGTATTTGCTTACCTCTACCCTACAGCAACCACTAACAATTTTCTAAAATAAGAAATAGTAAGACAATAGTGGATATATAGTGAGCAAAAAATGGAGATACAAGTTAATCATAAAAAACTTCTCAATCCAGAAAAGGCAAGAAAATGGAAAATCTAGGAAGATAGAAGACATGAGACAAATAGAAAACAAAGAGAAAGATGCTAGGTTTAAAACCAACAACATCAATAATTACACTGAATGTAAATGGTCTAAATACCCATAGTAAAAGGCACAGTTTGTCAAACTGGACTTAAAAGTAAGATCTAAATATATGCTGTCTACAAGGAATCCACTTTAGATGTTCAGTAATAGATAAAAGAATGAAGAAAGTTATACCATGCAAACACTAATCAAAAGAAAACTTGAGTGACTCTATTAATATCAGACTGAGTAAACTTTAAAATAAAGACTATTATCAGAAAAAAAGAGAAACATTACACAATCACATTGGGGTCAATTCATCAAGAAGACATAATTATCCTAAATGTGCATGCATTTAAAAATAGCTCCAATATACATAAAGTAAAACTGATAAAAAACTGAAGACATCAACACAATCCTTGTAACTTCAAGAATTTAAGAATTCCTTTCATCAAAAGAATCACAAAGATAATAAAAAGACAAGACACAAACTAAAATCTAGAATGAATTAAATACACACACACACACACACACACACACACACGGTGGAAAAAATACATATGTATATAAAATGAATCAATATTTAAAAGACAGAAAATGAGCAAAACATTTGAATGAAGTCAAATCCAAATGGCCATTGAACAAGAAAACCATTAGAAAAGAAAAATAAAACACTGGGAATTAAAAATTCAGTGTAAGGATTTAATAGCAGATAAGATACAACTAAAGAGAGAATCAGTAAAATAGATTTGGGAGAAAAATCCACAGAAATTATCCAAAATGTACAGCAGAGAAAGAGGAGACAAAATATCTGATAGAATGGCAAGTTACAGTTCAATAGAACTTTCAGACATTGCTGCTGGGTACAACCACCTTGGAAAAATATGGACATTATTTAGTAAAGTGGAATATGTACAAACAATGCCAATGGCTAGGTATACTCTCTTGACATCCACATGCACATTTAAGAGTCATGTACAAGAATGTACATAAAAGCATATTTGTAATACTCCCAAACTGGCAACAAACCAAATGTTCATATTCAGAGTAAATAATTTATGGTATAGTCATAAATGAAATATTATACAATGAAAAAATGGTGTTTTATGTGAAACATGACTGAATCTTACAATGTTGAACAAAAGAAACAAGTCAAAAATAAAATACTTTCAATATGATTCCATCTTAATGCAACTCAAAACATACAAAAACTAAACTATTGTTAAGGAATACATATTCCGGTTGTAAAACTGTAAAGAAAAGCAAGAAAACAATGATCACAAAAAATCATAGTAGTAGTTATCTCTAGGAAGAAAGAAGATGTGACTAGAGGAAGACACACAATGTTGAAAAGTTCTTAAAAGAAAAAGAATAACAACAAGAAACACAGCCTTAGAAACAGCCATTAAACTTCTTTTAAAAAAATAGGACAAATGCACAAAGAACTTAGAAAAATGTTGCTTGCAGCAGGATTCATAATAGCAAAAACATTGATATAGGGTTGGGTACATAAATTATACCACAAGGAATTCTATAATGATGTAGATCTGTATTTATTGATAGGAAAGATCTACAATATATTCTAAAATATAAAAAGAGGGTCTAAGAGGGTCTGTATCCTCATTTTTAAAAGCTAAAAATATTAATAAAATTTTTTTAAAAAGCTAAAAATATTTATTACATACAAAAACTGAAAAAAATAACTGAAAGAATATATACCAGAATACTAACAAAAGCCATTTCCGGATTGTAGAATTATTTTTAAACTCAATTTTCTTCTTTATATAGTTATTGGTGTTTCCAGAACTTTTTAAAAATGAGCATATGCTGGCCAGCATACTTCTTTTTGGAGGAAAGCATCAAGAAATTAATACAATTTAAAAACTACACTTTCACAAAATTCAAGGGTTAAATATTCCCACCAAGGATTTTTTTGTGTGTGTTTTGTGCAAATATCTGGCCACTAGAACTCAGGATATGAAATGACACTACTCACAGCTTTATGTAAGGCAAATGCCCACTTCATTAGCTACTTGACCTTGTACTTTCAGGAATGCTGGGATTCCACTCTGAATTTTTTTCCCCAGGTATTTTCCCCCTTTAAGTAATAACCTGACTAGAAAGCAATATTTAACACTGTAGCAGACACAAGCCTAGATCAATGAGGTAAAGATTCTGAGTATCTCACTGGCATCAAATAAAATAGGTGGATCTCATCCGCATGTCTCATCAGAAATAATAAACCACATCAGAAGGGAGCTATAAACTTACAATTTAAGAATGACTATAACTGAAGATGGAGAAAAATGCAACTGATGAAGAACATGTATATTTTGCAGCTGTAACGGATGTTGTCATTAGTTGGAGGGATTCATTTATAAATGTCTAGTGTATTTGTTTTTCCATCATAAACAGTTTATTTCTTTATGCAATATTTTTTCAATAAGTTCTTATAGTTCCAGCTTTATTTATATATTTAATTTTGTTTAATTATCTACCACTTTTTTAAAAAAATATTTATTTCTGAGAGAAGGAGAGATAGCAAGAGAGGAAACAGAAGCACAGGGGAGCTGGAGAAGGAAAAGGGGCTGGATTCCATAGGATGCTGGGATCATGACCTGAGCCAAAGGCAGATGCTTAAAGACAGAGCCACCCAGGTGTCGCAAATATATACCACTTTTTAAGAACTGAACTATCAGTAAATTGATTAATGTAATCATATAAAGATTTGTGACTCTTTGAAATACAAATGTCTCCCAGCATTAAAGTTGCTTTGCTTTGGTTTGATACAGTTGTGGCTAAGATCTTCTCACTCATAGTAATAATACTAAGTTTCTATGCAATGATCACTTCCTTTCTCCTTTGGCCTTAACTTTATCTGAAGCTATTATAAAAGAAGGTAGTAGAGTTTACTTAAGTGCAATAAGTATTTTTATTTGGCTTTTTCACATACTAATTGTTTTTTTTTTTCTTTCACTTGGTGAAACTATTTTTTAAAATTCCCAAATGGAACTATAGCTTTCGTTTGATATTGCTACATTTGTAAGGCTAGATTTGCCCAGAATTTGCTTACAAGCCTGACTATTAAAATGTACTATAATAACCTCTTTGTTTTTCCCATTCCGGCTGAAATCACCTTCTTCCTGATTCTTGTTGAGAAGCTCTTTCAAAGTGTTTACTAAAAAACTGGGATCTGTTCCAGGTTCTTCCTTCAACAAAGTTACTCTAAGTGGTCTGTGGATTATTCCATCAGCCTCAGCAACACCATTATTAGTCTGCCGCCCATCTAAAGCAACAGTTGATGCTGAATAAATATTTCCTAAATGATCCATTATAGGAAGCAAATATAATTCCGGTTGAAGAGCCTAAAACATACAGAAAATTTTAAAAAATTAGTTTGTAATTTAAAAAGCAGTAAGTTAAAAAATTAACATAAGTTTAAAAATGTTACATTACATACATATGGAGGAGCAAATGATTTGAGTTTCAGTTCTGATTCTTGTTTTACCTTCACCTAGAAATAAATGACAAAAAAATCAAGCTTCTGTATATTTTCAGTTATTTTTATTCCTTTTTTTTGTAGAAGGCACATATCTGTGACATAAAAGCTGATAACAAGGCTAGAGTCTAGAAAATGTAGAACATAATCCTATTTCTATTCACTGTACAAAACATAAAAGAAATTCTATGTCATTTAATAGTAATAATCATGGCTATGATTATATGGTTATACAATTATATGGCTATGATTATATATGATTATAAGTCCACTTACATGGACTCACTTTATGTCAAGCACTATTTTAGGTGCTTTACATATATTAGCTCAGTTAATCTCCACAATTCCATGTGATAGGCACACATATTACATATTAGACAATAAGACTGAGGAAAGAGAAGTTAAATAACTTGCCCATGATTTTATAACTAGGAATTTTCCAAATTGGGATACAAAACCAGATAATCTGGCTCCAGAGTCCAATGCTGTAAATTTTATTTCCTAAATATATAGCCCATAGAGTTCTTTTGTTATTCATCCATCCATCCATCCATTCATTCAACAAATACTGAGGGCATACTATGGGTTAGGAAGACCCATACTATGGGTCAGAACTATGGGTTCTATATGGTGGGAGATACGATGGTAAACAAGGCAAAGTCCTTGCTCCCATGTAGCTTATATTCTACTTAGGAGAACAGATGTTAAATAAACATGATTTAGGATAGTGAAATGTGATTTATGAGAACAAAACCCTGATGTAATAGAGAGTAACTTAAGAGAAAGAACACCCAAAAACTAGGTGGTCAGAGAAGGCCCTCTTGAAAATATAATACTTGAGGTTGAGACCTGAATTATGAAAAGAAAAAGAAAGCTATTTGCAAATCATAAGGAAGTAATTTCCAGGCAAGTGCAAAGAACATAAACTGGAAAGGAGTTTGTTGTATTTGGCGACCAAAGATTTTTGTGTTTGAAATGGAAAACAAAGAAGAAAAATAGCAACAGATAAAATCTGAGAAGGAGCCTGCCTATTCCTTAAGCCCACTATATCTCTGGCTTAACACTACAAAGTCTCCTAATTAAAGCCTGCTAGTTACAATCCCTGCCTCTAGTCTTTGAGGGCTCTCATCGCGTCATCTTTTGCTCAAAAACTCCCAACACTTCAGAAACAAACAAAATTCATTAATCTGGCATTCAAGACTTTCAGGAAATCACTTCACAATTTGTTCTCTACTATTCTGTTTCATACCATGTTCCAATAAAAAGGGTAACATTTACTGTTCCTTAATTGCTTGTTTTTCTACTTCTATGCTCATTCTATTTTCTCTGCTTAGAAAGCTTTTCCCACCCAACAGTTTTGCTAGGTCAAATATTTATCTTTCAAGATTCAAACTGACTATAGTTCTTTTCTCAAAGTTCTCTATCTCCCCCTTCTCCTGCTGGAAGTAATCCCTTTTTCTTCTGAATATACAAAATACACTATTTTAATTATGTATTTTCTCTGCACACTACAGTGAATACTCTTTAAGGGCTGGATCCATAGCCAGGTTTTTTTTTTTCATTTTGTTTCTAGAAAAACACCAATAAATATTTGTTAAAAATAATAAAATATTAGAAGGACTTCAGAAGTTGTTTTAAATTATCTTTATTTAGGTCTCTTTCAACCCAGGATTCTGCAATTGATAATCTGTATTTTAGATATTATGAAAAAGAACAAAAAGGAGAATTGTTTTTTCTTCCTTGAGAAAAACTTAAAGGTAGATATTTAACCATACTGAACAGACTTCAAATGACAAAAACTTCATATCTAGCTGCTGATCCTGAGAATTCCATACAGCAAATTCCTTTACAGTACTACTTTGATGGGAAATGCTTTTTTCCCCCACTATCATTATTGAATTTGTCCAAAAAACACTGAAATACCTCTAATTTAATTTTAGGCACTGGTTATAAATACAATAGTGAATTAAATAAAGTCCCTGCTCACAGGGAGTTATAGTCTAATGGCAGAATCAGATGTTAAATATAAACAATCACATAAATACATACTAATGACATAATATGTTAACTAGAGAGGAATAGAATATACTGCATTTTTAATATAGAAAGTTTTTGATTAAAGAAATAAACCTTATGTAGTTAAGAGAAACTAGAAACTTTGAGATCTGATGGCTTGCTTGATTAAGAATTTCAAGTAGGAAAATTCTACTTAGAAAATCCCACCATTAGGGGTGCCTGGGTGGCTCAGTGGGTTAAGCCTCTGCCTTCAGCTCAGGTCATGATCTCAGGATCCTGAGATCGAGCCCCACATCTGGGCTCTCTGCTCAGCAGGGAGCCTGCTTCCCCCCATCTCTCTGCCTACTTTTGATCTCTCTGTCAAATAAATAAATAAAATCTTAAAAAAAAAGAAAAGTTAATCTTGCCATTAAACCACAGAAACTATAAACAGGAGTATTTAACAGATAATAATAGCTGAAACAAACAAAAATTGTTGGAGTCCTATCATTTCACATCAAAGAGGGCTAGCTGTGGCCCAAACAATGAAGCCCATTTTTGTCCAGAACACAAGTACTTACTTAAATGTTTTAGGGGACACCTGGCTGACTCTTGAGCCTATGTCAGGCTTGCATTGAATGTGAAGCCTGCTTAAGAGTCTCTCTCTCCCTCTGCCTCCCACCAGCTCATGCACACACATGCACATGCTCTCTCTCCATAAAAAAAAAAAAAATAAAAAGAAAAAAAAAATTTAAACACTCATTTAAATTTAAAAATACACATTATATAATAACATTTTAAGTTTGTCTTCCTTTTCTTCTCAAGGAAATGCACACCCCAAAATATCCCCCATCATTTTAGTGCCCAATAATACGCCAATAAGGCCCATTTTTTCTTGATGATCTATGTATTTAGTGATTTTTCATTGTTATGACTGATATTACTTATCCCATTTATAGAAGTGACTTGACAAGAAGCTGAGTTGACAAGCATTTAAAAAACACAATTTGTTAAGTTGTGCTTTTCTTTAACCAAAAGGAAAAACAACTTTTTAAAAAGATTTTATTTATTTATTTATTTGACAGAGAAAGAGAGATCACAAGTAGGCAGAGAGGCAGACGGGGGTCGGGGGTGGGGCGGAGAAGGCACCCCGCTGAGCAGAAAGCTTGATGTGGGGCTCTATCCCAAGACCCTAAGACAATGACCTGAGCCGAAAGCAGAGGCTTAACCTACTGAGCCACCCAGGCACCTCCACATGGAAAAAAATTAAGAAAACTTACCACAGCTAGATTATTTCCAATGCATTTCAGAAATAAAAATTTTTCTGCAACAGCATCTTCACCAAGGAACTCACCAAGTCGTTCTCTCAGGGCTTGTAAAGTTAGGTGAGGAGATACTCTGAAATATCATGACATTGCCTTATAATGGAAAATGAAATAGGTTTCAGCTATACTATAAATTCTATAATGTTAGTCAGCTATCTCAAACAAATACTAACTTAATGTATCATATATAGCTCGATTTATTTTTACATTGTCTGGCACTTTATAAAACTTCAGGAAATTTAAAAAAATAAAATGATTATACAAATAAATACTGTTTATAAAAGTCCTTTCTGTACTGAAAAGGAAAATGGTTATCTACTTTTCTCATCTGCCTCCAAACTGTATTATTAAAAAAAAGAAAATTCTGCTATGGAATTTATATACTTTTATACATAAAAAATGATTAAGCCACAAATATTTATTTTGGAAGCTTGACAGGATGATCTAGTGCTTAAAAATTTCTTTGATAATTAAATACTGTCAGACTCCATGTCTTTGTTCATTAAGAATACTTCACTCCTCAACATCTAAAATTTAAAGCCATCATTTATGCTACTGATTTGGGTTTTTGTTTTTCTAGGATTTTATGGGAAACATTATATAATTAATTATAATTAATTCATTCAACCACAAAATATTTATTGAGCCCCCACTATATATCAGGCATTGCTCTAAAGAATGGGAATACGGCAATCAACAAAAGAGACAAAAATCTCTGCCCTCACAGACTTTATAAATCTAATGGCGGCAAAGGAAATTAGACAAACTAAAAAATATATAATTCATAAGACACTGCTAAGTACTATGAAGAAAAATAAAGCAGGGAAGGGAGGGTAGCTACAATTTTAAATATAGTGATTAGAGAGGATCTAAACAAAAAAGTAATATTGAAGTAAAGAGTTAAAGAAGAGATAGGATATATTAGGGCAGAAACAGCATTCTAGACTAAGAGAACAGCAAGCAGACAAGGGTCCTGAGGTAGATTCATGTCTGATGTGTTCCAGAACAAAAACGACACTAGTATGCTTGAAGTGATGGGGAAGATAAGGAATAATGTCTTCATTAGGATATATTAATTTAATTTAATTTAATTAATTTAATACATCCTTCAAAAGGATGTATTAAAATTCAAAACATTATTTTAAGGTGCTTCCTATGTGTACATATACTTACATGTACATATATGTAAGTTTACATACACATATAGTCTCTTTCTATTTTGAAACAGTTCAGTAAAAAAGTCATTGTGGATATACTGATTTAACCACTATTCACAGCTCTTCAACAGGTTTCTAATTTCAGATAATTTCTCTCTTAATTCTCTCATTCCCTTTGTGTGTAATGATAGTAATATACCTGTTATACCCTTTTAACTGGGTGGCAGTGGCACCTGGCTAAGTACCATATGTTTCTAAAATACTTATTAACTGTTATATAACACTATTTATTGATAGTATTAAGTTAGAAACTGGATCCATCATACGGACCAGAGTGTCTCACTTATAACATAAATTTCCAAAGAAATATTTTTCTCTGCAGAAAAAAAGACTGCTTTTTCAGGCACATTATAACATGACCACAAAATACTTGCCTTATAAATCCAGCTGAAATGAATTTGTTAACAACTTCTATTGAAATGGTATTTAGCTTATAGTTCCACGATCCTTCAGGGACATAAAAAACATGAAGTTCCATCAACTAAATAAATTGAGAAGAACATCAGTTAAAATATTTTTAAAGTGAAAAAAATCAACTGATCTCCTCTGGAATTCTAAGCTTAATAAACGTAATTGAAATAAACATGGAATACATGTATTTTTCTGAGCAGACACGAAAACAAAATGAAGAGCCAAAATTTTGGTTAGCTGGCTACTTGGCACTTGGAGCACATCTCCCTAGAAACAATGTCATAGATGTGGTCCTAGGGTACCCTAACATCTCTGACACAAGTTTCTTTCTGCAGCTTGGAATAAGAGTACCAGCCCATCAAGATCAGTTTTCTGGTTACCAACCTTTTCCTCTCCCCTGATCCCTACCTACTCAGTTCTGTTGGGGTGATTTTGTGGAATCCTTATACTTTACATATTGTCTCCCTAACATAGTTGTGATGATTGCTAGTTCTCAGCAACTGCAAACATGTGAATACTCTGTGGTTTAGGAAGTATTTTTGTTTCCCAGAATTCTAGGAAGAACCTATTCCTGATGGTGATAGGGAAGGAAATGGTTGTTCTTACATAGGTCATGTCTGTCAGCTTGGCTTGCCTGTGCTTATAAATACAACTTTCTTTTCTATTAATGTTTTGTTAAACCTCAATTAGAATACTTTGTTTAGAAGAAAGAATATTTAGATTACTACAACAGAAACAGGACAATTATAGCAAATATTCCAATCTTTTAGTCTAAGGAAGTTACTCATTGCATATTAAAATTTAAATGATTATACTCTACAATATTAAATATCTGAGAAAAACTTTAAATAGTTGACTATAACCAATCATTAAAATTAGAAATTTTTATATTGAACTGAATGTTTTGCTCGTTTTTACAGACCAAATAAATTATTTCTATACATTTGATATATGTATATATCTGATGTCAGGCTTGCCACGTGTTGTATTTTGAACACCAGAGCATTTAAAAAATAATTCCCCAGCTACACTATACTATTCATAGCTAACACTATACTATACTATTAAGACTATAATATTTAATAGCTACATAGTATTTGCAAAACCTTCAGAAGACTTAAATATGACCTTATCCTTTATATAAATGCATTAATAATTTCTAGGAAAAAATATTTATTGAACATTTTACTCTATTTTTTGTATAAACAAGTAAATTCTGTCAATATTTTTTATAATAATTCATGAACTATAATTCAAAGTGTTTGTACAGATTTAATTCCATAACTGAATGAGTAGGCAATACAGAGAAAATATACATAATAAAACATTTCTTTAACAAAATTTATAGTGAATTTGTGTTTATTCATTCCCTCAGCAAATATTTACTGAATGTCTATCATGTGCCAGCACTGGTCTAGGCATTAGGAATACATAGTCAATAAGACAAAGATCCTTGCCTACGTATAGTTTTACATTCTAATGAGGTATCAGGGCAAGAAGGGTGAAACAAGTGAAGCACTCACCTCAGGTACAAAATTTAAGGCTATACCAAAACCTCAATAATCAAGACAAATAACATTAAAAAAAAAAAACTACTCATGCAAAAAAGTCCACGATAAACAAAGTATCAAAAATTTAAATAAAGACAGAATTTAATACTACTAGTAAAGCCTGAGGAAAAAGGAAAAAATATGAACTTCAATACATGTTTCTTTAAAAATACATATGTATATTTCTTGATGGTCAACTGTTTTCAGAATAACCTAGTAGTTGGAAAAAATACTGAAAACTTCAAAAGGATGTATTAAAATTCAAAACATTATTTTAAGGTCAAATATTCTATTTATGTCAAAACATGAATTCATTATAATTTTACTTTCCTGGCTTTCATGGAAGCTCATTAGTAATATTTTCATCAAGACTATTAGCCATTTGAAAATATACTAAAATATATATTTATGGGCACATATTTTGCCTTTTGCTTCAGGCTCCAAAAGGGCTAGGCATGGCACTATCAGATTCTATTTCCATTTAAAATTTGCTATTATGGATTTCTTGCATCAGTTTTTTATTTAAAAAATCTTTTATTGAATTACTTATCTTAATTATGAAGGGTTTTTTGGTGTGTGCCCTTAAATTTTGTACCCAAGGCAAGTGACTTATTTGCCTCAGACTAGTCCCAGATCTGTGAAGGGCACAAACAATAAACAATAAATATAAAACACTGATAAGTTATACAGTACATGAGAAAGAGGTAAGTACTGGGGAAAAGGATAAGAGCAGAGTAAGGAAAATTGGAACAATAAAAGGGGAAGTAGGTTTCAGTTTTAAATAGCCTGGGTAGTTCTTATGGAAAAGGTGAGATTTAAGACTGCAGGGGAAGAAACAATTAGCCAAGTGCTGATGTAGAGGGAAAGAACTCCAAGAAGACCTAAAGCAAAGGTCTTTTTTTTTTTTTTTAAGATTTTATTTATTTGATAGTGAGGGGGTGAGGAGAAGTCGGGGTGGGGAAGGAGCACGAGCAGGGGTAGGGGCAGAGGAAGAAGCACACTCCCTGCTGAGCTGGTTCCCAGGGTCCTGGGTTGATGGTAGACGCTTAACCAACTGAGCCACCCAAGCACCCCTAAAATGAGAGATTGCTAGTATGATTGAAGCAGAGAACAGTAAGAGATAAAATAATAAAAATGAGGAGGACAAGGAACAAAATAAATAGGGTTTTTCAGGCCACCAAAAGATCTTATTTTCAGAAAATGGGAAGCCAATACAGGGTTTTAATAGAAGGACAACATCTGACATTCATTTTATAATTTTAATATGAAAAATTCTAAACATACATACAAATAAAGGAATAAAACTCTGAATACCCAAATACCTACTATGTAGATTCAAAAGTTAACATCATGCCACATTTACTTTCTCGCTCTCTCTCTTAAAGGCATATTGCCACATGCAGGCCTTATTTGGATGTGTTTGAAGTATGGGAAGCTTGACTACCCTAACTTCTTCTACATATGGACCTTGAGAGCTTGTTTGGAGGTTCTAGCAGGCAAGCGCAGCTCTCCTATGCCCTTGACTGAAGAATGGTCCTTCTTTACTGGGGAAGGTCCTCCTCTTCAACACAGCATGCAGCTTTGGAAGGGATGAACATGGAGCTGTGAGGGAGGAAGAGGACACCCCCCTAGCCAGCCAGATCAGCCAAATCAACCCTGGTGATCAATGGGCTGACAGATGTCACAGATTCTCTCAGATCCTCTATCCCTTTCTTGAAAAACCATTCAAAGTAAATCAGACGTTGTGAAAATATACTCCTAAGTACTTTGGCAGCCATTGCCTAAAAATAAAGATTTGTCCAAAATAATCACAGTACGATTTTCACATTTAAGAAAATTAACAATCCCTTAATGTAAAATAATATCCATTCCATATTCAAATTTCCTCAAATGTCCATTTGTCCTCAATGTTTTTTCAATCTAGAATCCAATCAAGGATATCTTTGCATTGGGTTTGTCACATCCTTAAATAACTTAATCCGCAAGTTCTTCCAGACCTGTATTCTTTGCCCCCTCTTCATGGCATTAACTTTTTGAAGAGACTGGGCCAGTTATTTTAAAGAATGTTTTGCATTCTGAATTTACCTTATAATCTCAAGATGGCATTTAACTTAATTCTCCAGTTTTTTTTAAAACATAATATAATTTTTAATATCATTTTTTAAATCATGAAAAGTGTATTCTTTAAGCTCCATCCCCTATTTTCCTCATTCCCCCAAGACCCCTCCCCTCTGATAACCATCAGTTTGTTTTCTACAGTTAAGAGTCTGTTTCTTGGTTTGTCTCTCTCCCCTTTTCTTTTTTCATTTACTTTGTTTCTTAAATTCCACATGAGTAGGATCATATACTATTTATCTTTCTCTGACTGACTTTGCTGAGCATTATACTCTCTAGCTCTAACCATGTTGTTGAAAATGGCAAGATTTCATTCTTTTTTATGGTTGAATAATATTGTTGTATATAAAGATATATAAAAACTTCTTCTTTATCCAGTCACCTACCAATGGACACCTGAGGGGCTTACATAGATTGGCTACTATAAATAATGCTGTAATAAACATAGGGGATGCATGTACTCCTTTGATTCTTTGGGGTATTCTTTGGGTAAATAGTCAGCAGTGTGTTGGATTGAAGGGTAATTCTATTTCTAATTTTTTAAGGAATCCCCATACTGCTTTCCATAGTACCAGTTTGCAGTCACACCAACAGTGCAAGAAGACTCCTTTTTCTCCATATTCTCTCCAATGCTTGTTTGTTATTTTTTACTTTAGCCATACTGACAGATACGAGGTGATATTGTGGTTTTGATTTGCATTTCCTTGATGATGAGTGATGTTGAGCATCTTTTCATGTGTCTGTTGGCCATTTGGATGTCTTTGGAGAAATGTCTGTTCATGTCTTCTGCCCATTTCTCATTAGATTGTTTTTTGGGTATTGAGTTGTATTAGTTTGTTATATACTTTGGACACTAATCCTTTACTGGACATCATCTGCAAATATCTTCTCCCATTCCATAGGTTGCCTTTTAGTTTTGTCGATTATTTCTTTTACAGTGCAGAAGCCTTTTATTTTGATGTACTCCCAATTGCTCAGTTTATTTTTGCTTTTATTTCCCTTGCCTCAGGAGACATATCTAGGAAAATGTTGCTATGACTGATGTCAGAGAAATAACTCTCTTCTAGGATTTTTATGGTTTCAGGTCTTGAATTTAGGTCTTTAATCCATTTTGAGTTTATTTCTGTGTATACTGAAAGAAAGTGGCCCAGTTTCATTCTTTTGCATGTGGCTGTCCAGTTTTCCTAACACCATTTGTTGAAGAAGCTGTGTTTTTCCCATTGTATATTCATTCCTTCTTTGTTGAAGATTAATTGACCATATAATTATGGGTTTATTTCTGGGTTTCTGTTCTATTCCATTGATCTATGTGTCTATTTTTATGTCAGTACCATACTGTTCTAATTGCTACTGCCTTGACAAATGACTTGAAATCTGGAATTGTGATTCCTCTAGTTTTGTTTTTATTTTTCGAGATTGCTTTTGCTAGTCGAGGTCTTTTGTGGTTTCATACAAATTTTAGGATTGTTTGTTCTAGTTCTGTGAAAAATGCTATTGGTATTTTGATAGGGATTGCGCTAAATCTATAGATTGCTTTGGGTGGTATAAACATTTTAATATTTGCTCTTCTAACCCATGAGCATGGAATGGCTTTGCATTGTCTTGAATTTCTTTCATCAGAGTTTAACGGTTTTCAGAGTATAGGTCTTTCACCTCCTTGATTAAGTTTATTCCTAGATATTTCATTGTTTTTTGGTGCAACTGTAAATGGGATTATTTTCTTAATTCAACTTTCTGCTGCTTCATTATTATTTTATAGGAATGCAACAGATTTCTCACATTGATTTTGTATTCCGTGACTACTGAATTCATTAAGTTCTAGTAGCTTTTTGGCAGAGTCTTTAGGGTTTTCTATATATAGTATGTCATCTGCAATTAGTGAAAATTTTACTTCTTCCTTCCTTCTGCCAATTTGGGTGTCTTTTATTTCTTTATGTTGTCTAATTGCTATGGCTAGGACTTCCAGTACTATATTGAATAAAAGTGGTAAGAATGGACATCCTTATTGTATTTCTGACCCTGGGGGAGAAGCTGTCACCATTGAGTTTGATGTTGGCTGGGAGTTTCATACAAGGCCTTTATAATGTTGAGGTACGTTTCCTCTAGGTTTACTTTGCAGAGTTTTTATCATGAATGGATGTTGTACTTTGTTGAAAGCTTTTTCTGCATCTGTTGAAATGATCATAGGTTTTTTAGCCTTTATCTTATTGATATTACATATCACATTTATGGTTTTGTGAATATTAAATTATCCTTACATCCCAGGAATAAATCCTACTTGATTGTGGTGTATGATTTTTTTTTAATGTATTGTTGGATTTGGTTTGCTAATACTTTAAGGAATTTTGCATCTATATTCATGAGAGATATTGGCCTGTAGTTCCTCTTTTTTTTTTTTTTTTTTTTTTTTACAGTGTCTTTATCTGCTTTGGTATGAGGTTGATACTGGCTTCATAAATTGGATTAGAAGTTTTCCTTCCTCTTGTATTTTTTGGAGTAGTTTGAAAAGAATAGGTATTAACTCTTTAAATGTTTGGTGGAATTTGCTTGTGAAGCCATCTAGTCCTGGACTTTTGTTTTTTGAGAGTTTTTGGATTACTGATGCAATTTCATTGCTTGTAATTGGTCTGATCAAATTTCACATTTCTTCTTGCTTTAGTTTTGGTAGGTCATATGTTTCTAGGAATTTATCCATATCTTTTCAGTTGTCCAATTTGTAGGCATATATGTTTTCATAATATTCTATTACAATTGTATTTCTGTGGTGTTATCTTTCCTTTTGCATTAGTGATTTCGTTTATTTGGGTCCTTTTTTTAAAATGAATCTTTCTAGAGGTTTATCAATTTGGTTGATCTGGTTTCATTGGTCTATTTTTTTTTTTTAATGTTATCCTTTATTTCTATTCTAAACTTTATCACTCCCTTCCTTTTGCTGGGTTTTGTTTTTCTTTTTCTAGCTCCTTTAGGTGTAAGGTTAGGTTGTTTGAGATTTTTCTTGCTTCTTTATGTAGGCCTGTATTGCTATAAACTATAAATTTCCCTCTTAGGACTACTTTTGCTGCAGCCAAAGACTTCCGACCATTGTGTTTTCATTTTCATTTGTTTCCATGTAATTTTTTATTTCTTCTTTCATTCTGAGATCCCTATAATGCAAATGTTATTATGCTTGAGGGAGTCACTGAATTCCCTAAGACTATTCGCAATCTGGATATTTTTCCTTCCTCTACTTTTTTCAGCTTGGTTACTTTCCATTACTTGTCTTCCAGGTCATTAATTTGTTTCTCTGCTTCATCTAGCCTGCTATTTATTCCATTAAATGTATTTTAATATTTACTTCATCTCTGATTAGTTTTTTTTTTTTTTTAAATCTCTTTGTTAAGGGACTCACTGAAGTCCTCAACTCCTTTCTCAGTCCAGGAATATGTTTATGATCATTACTTTAAATTCTCTATCAGGCATATTACTTATAGGTTACATTGTGGTCTCTTCTAATGGTTTGGTCCTGTTCTTTCATTTGGGAGAGAGTTCTCTGTCTCATTTAGTGTGTCTGTTTCTCTGTGTTAGGAAAGTCAGCTACTTTTCTCTTGCTTTTAACAATAATAGCCTTATGAAGAAGAGATCCTATAGTGCCCTGTAGTGCAGTGTCCCATTCCCCAGTGCCTGGAGCTTCAGGGAGTGTGTCCTATGTGTGTTGCATGTGCTTAGCTGTTGTGTCAGTCATCTGCAAAGGCTCTCCTTGCCTACTGTATCATTTTGTCCCCACCAGGAATGGGGTGCATTTTAACAAGGCGTATGGTCATCTGCTTATGAAACAAGACCTGCTCCTGCTACTGTCAGAAGTGAAGTCCTGCAAAATGCATGGATCAGCAGATTTGGTATTGGCAGGGTTTGCACCAGTCTTCTGGGGGAGGAACCTGCAGCACTAGGACTGAACCAAGTGGGACTGGGAAGGGCTGATATTCCAAAGCATGAGGGTAAGGGCTTGGTGCAATCAGGTAACAAGTGTTGGCACCACACTGTTCCTACAAGTGGCCACTGTTTATTCTGGGGGATGGGGGAGGTAAATGGCTCCTGCCAGATCCTTTGTTCCTAGAGGGGTCACTGGTGATCCCTAGGTCTCTGGGCTATGCTCTGAGATAAGCAGATCACTCTCCTCCCAGCATTTTTCAAATTGTTGGTTCTACCTTGTGTCTGCATGCGCTGTTTTGTGAGCTCTTTATGGGCAGGGAGTCCACTTCCTACTGCCCTCCCTCCTCTCTCAGAGTAGAGCCTACTGATTTTTAAGATTCCAGGCTTTAAGCTGCACTGGTTGTTAGAACTCAAGAAATTCAGCTCCTCTCATTTACAAAGGCAAATATTACAGGGCTTTGTCTTCCCTATTTGTGGCCTCCATGGTGTGAAAATCTATTTTCCGTCCCTCTGCATGCCATTGGTTCTCTGCCCATTTAAGATGGCCATGGTCCATTTTGCTCTCAGATTATGTCTTTGGCCTTCATAACTCCTTTGGTGTGGTTTCTTCCCTACCTTTAGTTGCAGAGTTTGTTCTGCCAGTCTTTTTAATGTCATTTTCTGGGTTATTTACACTGACATGAATATTATCTAATTGTATCCATGGAATGAGGCAAGTTTAGGGTCCTCCTATTCTGCCATCTTCCCAGCCAACCTTATTTCACAAGCATTTTTGAAATGAAGTCCTCTATGTCTTGTAAACAGTTAACTGTATAGCCTTCAACTGATGCAAATTAATCACCTGGGAGCAAGAATACTTTATAAATGGTACCCTGCCTTTCATACTGCTTCACATTAGGACATATATAATGTCCTAATTGCAAATTTTGCTATATGTAATAACGATTAAAGGGATAACAGATTAGGTTGTAAGAGACAAGAAAATGGAACCTGTTATGAAGCTATCTGAATAATTAAAGTGTGAGATGATAGTGGGTCACTCCAATGTACTAGCAGTAGAGATGATGGGAAGTGGTCAGTTTTTTTATATAATTTGAAGCTAAAGTAGTACTTTGGAAGTGAAGTTTGAAAAAGAATTACAGCTCCAAGGCATTTGGCCTTAGATACTCAAAGGATGGATTTACCATCACCTGAGAGGGAGAAAGTCAAATAGAACATGTTTAGGGGAGGGGGGAAAGATGCATAATTCAGTTTGAGACATGCTAAATTTTAAGATGTCTACTGACCATCTGAGTGGAGATGTCAAGTAGGCAGCTGAAAATACACATCTGCAGTTTGGGAAAGCCTAGATTGGGGATATTAATTTGAAGATCCTTAGCATCAAGCTGGTATTTAAAGCTATCATACTGAATGAGATCATGAAAGAATGAGTACAGATACAGAAGAGAACAAAGAGCTGGTCCCTGAAATTCTCCAATATTAGAGATCAAGAAGAAGAAGAAAACCTAGCAAAGAAGACTGAAAATGAACAACAAGGGAAGTAGAAGGAAAACCAAGATATGTGTATGCTAAAAGTCAAGTGAAGGAATTATGTCAAAGAAGAGTGATCAGTAGTGTCAACTGTTTTGCACAGATAGATTGGAATATACAAGATAAGAATTAAACAACATATTTAGTAATGTAGAAGTGAATTTAACAAGAGCAATTTTGGTGTAGCAGTGGAATGAAAGTGATTACAGATGGTTTAAAAATAAAATGGAGAAGGTATTCAGGGTATGAAAAGGTATGAAATAGTTATCTAGAACAGTAGAAAATTGAGTTGAGTGGAAGACAGTCTGATTGCCTACCAGTAAAATGTTCTAGTTTAGATTCAGGTCTTGAATTTAAAGTGAGAATAGTCGTCATGTTGGTATACTTTTTTTCCAGCCATGTTCCATTGTAGACATAAGTACAACATAGGTGAAGAGTTCAATAAACCAGGGTTTTTGTTTTGGCAAGTAGTATGATAAAATGAGAGAGATGCAAAGGTCAAAAGTATGAGCAAGAGAATAATCAAGACTGCTCTATGGTCTATGGTATTTAAGCTATGGAGGGCATCACAAGGTGAAGAATTTTTTAAAAAAGTGATAGGATCAATGCACTGGGGGTTCCAGTACAATAAGCTAGAGATAAATGAACTGTAATAAAATAACTATACTCAGACACTGAGATACATAGTGGAGTTAATATCTAAGACTTCATATAATCCATATTTTTTCTTTCTCGGAACTCTTCAAAAGCAATGTTAAGCAAGTCTTTCTTATATTTTCATTTAAAAGATTTCTTACCTCTGAGGAGGAAGGTCGGCTTGGACTGAGGGACATATTCACCAGTGTCTGAATGGGGTAATTATCAGTTGGAATTCTGTGGGTTTTTTTATCTTTCTTCATTTAAGTAGTATTTATAAAGATTTTAACAGATTTTTGACTTCTTTAAGATAGCATTCCACTCATTTCTGGTCTCTGATTCATGTGAAAAGTGAAAAGAAAAACACAAAAGGCTTTAAAATAGACCAAAAGTGAAAACTTAGGAATGTATACTCTTATTATAGTTATTTAAAAAGACATATTATTAGTAAGTAGGACTGGTAATGCAATAAAATGAACATATATCCTATATAACTAAATAGAGAGCTGAATTATGATAGACTTATGATCAGAGCATATATTACCATTCTACACAATTCATTTTAGAATAGAAACAAATTAGAATACTATTTAGAATATATTTAGAATACTATTCTAAGAAATTAATTTTTAAGTTTAAGTTAAATATATACAGTATTTTACATGAAGTAGAACTATGTTTCTGGAAGTGATAAGACTAAATTTGTACAAATGACTACAGAATGATGTGAAACCATTTTACCCCATCTATTTCTTCCTAGGCTTAGATGCCTCAATAGTAAATGTGATTATTCCAGATGAAAATGCCAGTCTTGAATTACTTTAAGCTATGTTTCTCTGTTGTTTCCTGTATTTTTCTCAGAGGATTTAGAGCAATTTACAAGACTACCCAGTAAAATTTAAATTATAGGGGTGCCTGGGTGATTTAGTGGGTTAAAGCCTCTGCCTTCGGCTCAGGCCCTGATCCCAGGGTCCTGGGATCGAGCCCCACATCGGGCTCTCTGCTCAGTGGGGAGCCTGCTTCCTCCTCTCTCTCTCTGCCTGCCTCTCTGCCTACTTGTGATCTCTGTCTGTCAAATAAATAAAATATTTTTTTAAATTTTTTATTTCTTTTCAGTGTAACAGTATTCATTGTTTTTGCACCACACCCAGTGCTCCATGCAATCCGTGCCCTCCCTAATACCCACCACCTGGTTCCCCCAACCTCCCACCCCCTGCCCCTTCAAAACCCTCAGGTTATTTTTCAGAGTCCATAGTCTCTCATGGTTCACCTCCCCTTCCAATTTCCCTCAACTCCCTTCTCCTAACTCCCCTTGTCCTCCATGTTATTTGTTATGCTCAACAAATAAGTGAAACCATATGATAATTGACTCTCTCTGCTTGACTTATTTCACTTAGCATAATCTCTTCCGGTCCTGTCCATGTTGCTACAAAAGTTGGGTATTCATCCTTTCTGATGGAGGCATAATACTCCATAGTGTATATGGACCACATCTTCCTTATCCATTCGTCCGTTGAAGGGCATCTTGGTTCTTTCCACAGTTTGGCGACCGTGGCCATTGCTGCTGTAAACATTGGGGTACAGATGGCCCTTCTTTTCACTACATCTGTATCTTTGGGGTAAATACCCAGTAGTGCAATTGCAGGGTCATACGGAAACTCTATTTTTAATTTCTTGAGGAATCTCCACACTGTTCTCCAAAGTGGCTGCACCAACTTGCATTCCCACCAACAGTGGAAGAGGGTTCCCCTTTCTCCACATCCTCTCCAACACATGTTGTATCCTGTCTTGCTAATTTTGGCCATTCTAACTGGTATAAGGTGGTATCTCAATGTGGCTTTAATTTGAATCTCCCTGATGGTTAATGATGATGAACATTTTTTCATGTGTCTGATAGCCATTTGTATGTCTTCATTGGAGAAGTGTCTGTTCATATCTTCTGCCCATTTTTTTATATGATTGTCTGTTTTGTGTGTGTTGAGTTTGAGGAGTTCTGTATAGATCCTGGATATCAACCTTTTGTCTGTACTGTCATTTGCAAATATCTTCTCCCATTCCGTGGGCTGCCTCTTTGTTTTGTTGACTGTTTCCTTTGCTGTGCAGAAGCTTTTGATCTTGATGAAGTCCCAAAGTTCATTTTCACTTTTGTTTCCTTTGCCTTTGGAGACATATCTTGAAAGAAGTTGCTGTGGCTGATATCGAAGAGGTTACTGCCTATGTTCTCCTCTAGGATTCTGATGGATTCCTGTCTCACGTTGAGGTCTTTTACCCATTTCGAGTTTATCTTTGTGTACAGTGTAAGAGAATGGTTGAGTTTCATTCTTCTACATATAGCTGTCCAGTTTTCCCAGCACCATTTATTGAAGAGACTGTCTTTTTTCCACTGTATATTTTTTCCTGTTTTGTCGAAGATTATTTGACCATAGAGTTGAGGGTCCATATCTGGGCTCTCTACTCTGTTCCACTGGTCTATGTGTCTGTTTTTATGCCAGTACCATGCTGTCTTGGTGATCACAGCTTTGTAGTAAAGCTTGCAATCAGGTAACATGATGCCGCTAGTTTTATTTTTGTCTTTCAACATTTCCTTAGCGATTCGGGGTCTCTTCTGATTCCATACAAATTTTAGGATTATTTGCTCCAGCTCTTTGAAAAATACTCGTGGAATTTTGATCGGAATGGCATTAAAAGTATAGACTGCTCTAGGCAGTATAGACATTTTAACAATTTAGTATAGATTGCTCTAGGCAGTATAGACATTTTAACAATTTAAATATTTTTTAAAAATTTAAATTATATAAATATATAATAAGAATTAAAAAATAAGGTAGCTGAATTACTATAAAAAAGAATAATCAAAGTTGGGTAAGCCTTAAGGATATAAAAAGATACCAATACCAGAACAGAAGTCTTTCCAAGATTTCAAAGCATTGATTCACCTTGATTTATATTAATTTAGTGAGTAAATCAAACAAAATTTAAAATTTCTGTGATTTGGTACTGATTAAAGCTTTATGAAATCATACCAAAGATCACTAATTGTTCTAATGGTATCAAAATTTAAAAATTATATGCTGGGACAAAACATCTTTTATTTTTATTATTTTAAATCTTTTTTGAGAGCAAGAGTGTGCACAAATGGGGAAGGGCGGGGAGAAAAGGAGACAGAGAATCTTAAGTAGGCTCCACCACTCAGCACACATCCTGATGTGCACATCAGGCTCAATCTCACAACACTGGAATCATGACCTGAGCTGAAAGCAACAACTAGACACTTAACTGACTGAGCCACCCATGCACACCATAACATCTTTTAAATCAAGTTAGTTTCATACTTCAGACCTAAGGACATAAACAGACTAAAAGTATAGGAGTAGAAAAAGATATTCATGTAAATGGAAGTTAAAAAAAAAAAAAAAAGCTGGGGTAGCAATACTTACATAAGACAAAATACACTTTAAACAAAGACTATAACAAGAGACAAAGAACATTATGTAATGATAAAGTGATCAATCCAAGGAAAGGATGTAAGAATTGTAAATATTTGTGTACCTAATATAGGAACACTTAAATACGTAAGAGAAATAGGAACAGACATGAAGGGAGAAATTGACAGTAATACAATTAATAGTAGGGGACTTTAACATCACACTTACATCAATGGATAGACCATCCAAACAGAAAATCAAGAAGGAAACTGGCTTTGAATGACATTATACCAGATGAACTTAACAGATATACAGAACACTCCATTCAAAAACAGCAGAATATACATTCTTTTCAAGTGCACATGGAACATTCTCTAGGATTGATCACGTTAGGTCACAAAATAAGCTTCAATAAATTTAAGAAGACTGACATGATATCAAACATCTTTTCCGATCACAACAGTATGAAACTATAAATTATAAAATACATAAAAAATAAAAATACTGGGAAAAATAAAATCATGTGGAGATTTGAAAGCATGTTACTAAACAACCAGTAACCAATAAAGAAATCAGATAAGAAATCAAAAAACCAGGAGACAAATGAAAATGGAAACACAATGGATCAAAATCTTTGGGATGCAACAAATGCAGTTCTAAGAAGAAAGTCTATAGAGATATAGGTCTTACACAAGAAATAAGAAAAATCTCAAACAATCTAATCTTATATCTAAAGGAAGGAAGAAAGGAAGTCAAATCAGAGTGGAAATAAGTGAAATAGAGGCTAAAAAAAAATCAATGAAACTAAGAGTGGATCCTTGAAAAGATAAACAAAATTAATGAACTGTTAGCCAGATTCATCAAGAAAAAAGGGGAGAGGACTTAATAATATCAGAAATGAGATATATTTCTTTATCAGAGAAATACAAAGGATTATAAAAGACTACTATGAGAAATTATATGCCATCAAATTGGACAACCTAGAAGAAATAAATTCATAGAAACATACAGTATGCCAAGATTGGATAAAAAAGAAAAATTCTGGACTGATTACTAGTAACAAAATTCAATCGGTAATCAAAAAGTTCCTAACAAACAAGTTAGGACACCAGGTGGATTCACAGGTGAATTTTCCAAACATTTAAAGAATAGTTAATACCCCCTCTTCTCAAACTTTTCCAAAAAAGATAAGATGAAGGAAAACTTCCAAAAGCATTCGACCAGGCCAGCATTAACCTGATACCAAAATCAGACAAAGACAACACAAAAAAAGAAAAAACCACAGTCCTCTCTCTCTGATACAAATAGATGCAAAAATCTTTTACAAGATGTTAGCAAACAAATTTCAACAATAAAAAAATTATTTACCTTGATCAAGCAGGATTTATTCTAGGGATACAAGGGTGCTCCAATATGCACAAAGCAATCAACATAAGAAGTCACACTGAGAAAGTATAAAAACCATATGATCATTTTGATAGATGCAGAAAAAGCATTTGAGAAAGTATTACATCCATCCATGATAAAAACTCCCAATATTATATGTTTAGAGAGATAACCTCAACATAATAAAGCCACATATGAAAAAGCCACAGCTAACATCATACTCAATGGTGAAAAACTTAGAGCTTTTCCTCTATGCTCAATTACAAGACAAGAATGCCCACTTTCATTGCTTTTATTCAACACAGCACTGGAAGTCCAGGCTGCAGTAATCAGACAAGAAAAAGAAATAAAATGCATCCAAACTGGTAAGGAAGAACTTAAACTGTCACTATATATAGCTGACATGGTAACATACATTAAAATAAAAAAACCTTAAAGACTCCATTAAAAAACTGCTAGAACTGATAAATGAATTTAGTAAAGGTGCAGGATACAATATTAATAAACAAAAATCCATTGTGTTTATATACACTAATAATGAAGTAGCAGAAGAAGAGATTAAGAGAACAGTTCCATTTACAATTGCACCAAAAAGAATAAAATACCTAGAAATAAACTTAACCAGGAGATGAAAGACCCATACTCTGTAACTAAAACACTGATGAAAGACATTGATAACAACACAAAGGGAAAGACATTGCATGCTTATGGAAGATATAATATTATTAAAATGTCCATACTACCTACCCAAAACAATCTACAAATTCAGTGCATTCCCTATCAAAACACCAACAGCATTTTTCACAAAACTAGAACAAATAATACTGAAATTTGTATGGAACCATAAGAGATCTGAAATAGCCAAAGCAATCCTGAGAGAAAAGAACAAAGCTGGAGGGATCAGAACCCCAGATTTCCAGATATACTGCAAAGCTGTAGTAATCAAAATAGTATGGTATTGGCACAAAGAGAGACACAAAGATCAATGAAACAGAACACAGAGTCCAGAAATAAAACCATGCTTATATGGTCAATTAATCTACAACAAAGGAGGCAAGCATATACAATGGGAGAAAAGACAGTCTCTTCAACAAATGGTGCTGGGAAAATGGGACAGTTACCAAAAAAGAAAGAAAGAAAAAGAAACCAGACCAATGTCTCAACCCATACAGAAAAATAAACTTAAAATATCAAAATATGAGACCTGAAGAAAACACAGGCAGTAATCTCTCTGACATCATCCTTAGCAACGTTCTTCTAGCTATGTCTCCTCAAGTAAGGGAAATAAAAGAAAAAATAAGGGCGCCTGGGTGGCTCAGTGGGTTAAAGCCTCTGCCTTCGGCTCAGGTCATGATCTCAGGGTCCTGGGATCCAGCCCTGCATCAGTCTCCTTGCTCAGCGGGGAACCTGCTTCCTCCTTTCTCTCTGCTTGCCTCTCTGCCTACTTGTGATCTCTGTCAAATAAGTAAATAAAATCTTAAAAAAAAAAAAAGAAAAAGAAAAAAGAAACTATTAGGCCTACATCAAAATAAAAAGCTTTTGCACAGTGAAGGAAATCAACAAAATAAAAAGGCTATCTACTGAATGTGAGATTTTTGCAAATGATATATCTGATAAGAGGTTAATATGCGAAATACATAAAGAATTCACACAATCTACACCAAAATCACAAGTAATCCAACTAAACAATGGGCAGGGAGCTGAATAGACAGGTTTTTCCAAAGGAGGCATATAAAGGCAGCAGACACATGAAAAAAACGCTCAACATCACTAATCACCAAGGAAATGCAAATTGAAACCACAATGAGATACCACTTTACACGTGTCAGAATGATTGGAATCAAAGAGACAAGAAACAAGCGTTGGTGAGGATGTGAAGAAAAAGAATCCCCCATGCACTGCTGATGATAAGGCAAGTGGGTGCAGCGACTGTGGAAAACACTAAGAAGGTTCCTCAAAAATTAGAAATAGAAACACCACATGATCCAGTAATTCCACTAATAGGTATTTACGCAAAGAAAACGAAAACACTGATTCAAAAGGATGTATGCACCACTATATTTATTGCAGCATTATTTATAATAACCAAAATATGGAAGCAACGTGAGTCCACTGATAGATGACTGAAGATGTGGTATATATACATACAATGGAATATTACTCAGTGATAAAGAATGAGATCTTGCCCTTTGCAACAATATGGATGGAGCCAGAGGGTATTAAGCTAAGTGAAATAAGTCAGACACAGAAAGACAAATACCAAATGACTTCACTTAGAGGTGGAATCTAAAAAACAAATGAATAAAAAAACAGATGCTTAAATACAAAGAACAAACTGATGATTGCCAGAGGACCACAGGGAGGGGAGTGAAATAAAGGGAATTAAAAAGTACAAACTTCCAGTAATAAATCATGGAAATAAAAAGTACAGCATGAAAAATACAGTCAATAATATTGTGAGAGGGCACCCGGGTGGCTTAGTGGGTTAAAGCCTCTGCCTTCGGCTCAGGTCATGTTCCCAGGGTCCTGGGATTGAGCCCCACATCAGGCTCTCTGCTCAGCAGGGAGCCTGTTTCCCCCTCTCTCTCTCCTTGCCTCTCTGCCTACTTGTGATCTCTCTCTGTTAAATAAGTAAATTAAAAAAAAATAATATTGTGAGAACATTGCTGATACATGGTGAGTATACTTACTGTGGTTAGCACTGAGTAATATATGCAACTGCTGAATCATGTTTATACACCTGAAACGAATATAATATTTTATGCTAATTACACTTCAGTAATAAAAAACAATCTGATATAAAAAATGAGCAAGAGTGGTGCCTGGGTGGCTCAGTCAGTTAAGCGTCCGACACTTGATTTCAGCTCAAGTCATGATTTCAGGGTCCTCTGATTGAGCCCCACTGGACATTAGGTCTGCTTAAGATTCTCTCACCCTGGGGTGCCTGGATGACTCAGATGGTTGGACATCTCCTTCAGCTCAGGTCATGATCTCTAGGTCCTGGGATGGAGCCCCACATGGGGCTCCTGGCTGGCTCAAAGGGGAGCCTGCTTCTCCCTCTCTGTCTCTCACATGAATAAATAAAACCTTAAAAAAAATTCTCTCTCCCTCTGCTCATTCTTTCTCAAATAAATAAAATCTTTAAAAAAAAAATTGGGCAGAGAACCTGAACAGGAATTTTTCCAAAGATGCACAAATGGCCAACAGACATATGAAAAGATGCTCAACATCACTAATCATTAGGGAAATCAAAACAGCAAGGAGATATCACTTCATAACTCTCAGAATGGCTAGTTTCAGAAAGACATGAAATAACAAGTGTTGGCAAGGATACAGAGAAAAGGAATTCTCATGCACTACTGGTGGGAATAAAAACTGGTGCAGCCATTGTCAAAAACAGCATGAAGTTTCTTCAAAAATTAGAATATAAAAAAATAGAAATACCTACCATCTAGTAATTCTGCTACTTCATATTACCCAAAGAAAACAAACACAAAAAACTAATTTGAAAAGATATGGACCCTTGTGTTTTTTTAAAGATTTTATTTACTTATTTGAGAGAGAGAGAGCGAGCAAGCACACCCATGTGAAGGGGGAGGGGCAGAGGGAGGAGGAGAAGCAGGCTCTCCCTGAGCAGGGAGCCTGATGTGGGGCTCCATCCCAGGGCCCTGAGAGCATGACTTGCGCCAAAGGTAGACTTTTAACCAACTGAGCTGTTTACTGCAGCATTATTTACAATAGCCAAGGTATGGAAGGAACCAAGTGTCCACTAAGAGATGACTATAAAAGAATATGTAGAATATTACTATGTAGTAATACGTAGAATATATAGAATATTACATATAAAGAATATGTAGAGTAATGGAATATTACTCAGCCATGAAAAATGAGATCTTGCCCTTTTCAACATGGATGGACTTAGAGGATATTATGCTAGGTGAAATAAATCCAAGAATGGCAAATACAATATTATTTCACTTATATGTGAAATCTAAAAAAACAAAGGAATAAACAAAACCAGAAATAGACCCATAATTTTAGAGAACAAACTTATGGTGGCCAGAGGGAGGCAGGTTGGGAGGACAGGCACAATGGGTGAAGAGGAGTGGGAGGCAAGTTTCCAGTTATGGAATGAATAATTCTCTGAGCTGAAAGGTACAGCATGGAATACAGTCAATGGTACTGTATGGTGAGAGATGGTGGCTATACTTGTGAGCACAGCATAATGAATAGAATTGTCAATTTTAAAACATTCTGGAAAGCTTTATTATTTCATTATGAAATGAGGCACAGGTACCTGGATGGCTTAGTCATTTAAGCATCTGCGTTTAGCTCAGATGGCAGATCCCTAGGGATCTGGGGATAGCGCCCCACATCCAGCTCCTTGCTCATTGGGGAGCCTGATTCTCCCTCTCCCTACTACTCCCCCTGCTTGTGCTTTTTCTGTCAAATAAATACATAAAATCTTCAGGAAAAAAAAAATGAGGAAACAGAGGCTCAGCGAAATTAAAGTGGCTCGCCTGGGATTACCAAGGTAAGTGGTAGTGCCAGAATTTACACCTTGGTTTATAAACCTAGTCATTACATCTATCGTATGAATTCATATACTAAAGCACATTGTACATTTTTGTAAATTGATTTAAACTGTTTAGTAAAGAAGTTAGGTTTTATTTTTCAATTGGGGTAAATTATATGTGGATTTTCTCACCATACAAAAAATCTGTAATGTCTTAGTGATGAAATTATTCACATTTATTGAAAACATCAGGATATTTGTTGCTGTACTTGAGTCGCTGAATAGGAAACACTTGTCCTAAGTGCTGTGCCATAATAAATCTGTTTCCATGGGTGAAACACACTTTGGCTAAGCCTATTTTGCTTGATTAGATCCCACTGAAACTCCTCTGAAGTTCAATTTCAGGCAACAGGTAATGAGATACAACTGAAACGTAGAACAAACCTTCCCGAAACACAAAAAATGTTTTGTCCAGGTATAATAAGCGTTAATCCCCCAAATGAAACGGATAACAAGAGGAGATGGTTGTAATCTTCACCAAGTACCTTAGCTTGTTCACCTCTTCGAGAAAACCAAGAGGTAAGAGGCGAAAGAAGCTAAATCTCGAAAAGCGCTCTTCCCTAGCAAACCAGCACCCCTGCTCCCGGCTCCCACAGGTCAGTTACAGAAACCTCCGTGCCCCCTCTCCGCCTCAGTGGTCTGACCGCAGAGAGGAGCCTGTAAGACCGGCCGCCCGTTGAACAAACTCGAGTCACTTAGAGACACGTCTCCAAGGAGACAGGGTGTCAGTGACTCGCACCCGGTACTTTTGGCTCCCACACACCCTGACTGGGACCTTCTCTTCCCTCAACCTCTGCCACCAACGCCGTCAGGAAAGCTAGAACCTCCTTGTCACCCCGCCACCACACTTTTATAAACTCCCTCACGCACCTGACTTCCCTCACCAGTCCTCTTCAGGGTCCCTCCTCGGGTCTTGGCGGCTAATAACAAACTTTTCTTTTTACCTCTCCTAAGTCGGCCTCTCAGAGAGGAAGGAGAAGACGGGCGTCCGCTACCGCTCGGGTCCCTTAGCTACTCTGCCCACAGTCCGCTCCGCCCCTTCTCGCTCCCTTCCACCCTCGCTCAGGCTCGGCTCCCCCCGGGGGTGAGGCGCTGGAACCAAGCGCGGAGGAGGAGCGCGCATGCGCGCCGCGGGTGGAGCCGCTGGGCAAAGAACCGGAAACTTAAGAGACAAAGTTCCGAGCCCCGCCCCCCGCCGCGCTGCCCCACCGTCTGGCCCCGAGGACCCACAAAGCGACAGATCCACGCACGCACGAAAATCTGCCCCGCTCCTGAGAGCGCCATGTCTGGTTCCTCCAGTGTTGCCGCTATGAAGAAAGTGGTTCAACAGCTCCGGCTGGAAGCCGGGCTCAACCGCGTGAAGGTGAGCGGGGGCGGGCGGCCGAGGGGGAGGGGAGGGCGGAGGCGGAGGGAGGGATCGGGTGGTCGAGGTGGCTGGGATCCGCGGCGCTGGAGTCCTGCTCCAGCTTCGCTTGGGGAGGGCGCGCGCTCCACGGCGAGGATCCGGGAGCGGCCAACTTTAGAGAAGTGGCGGCGCGAGTCGGCGCCCTGGCTTCGGGGGTTGGTTAGTGCGCCCTTCCGCGGCCAGGGCTTTCCAAGGCGGCTGGTCCCGGGGCTGAAAGGCGGCTTTCCGCATTCCGGTCGCCCTTCTCTCTCCCTCCCTCTGCAGTGACTCGGTGGCTGGCTTGGGCAACAGCTGCTCCTCCGAGCGCCGTCCGCACCCTTCCAGTCGTTAGCTTACCAGACTCCACCCTTTCTTTTCACTGGACAGTTTTATCTGACTTTCAATTTAGAACAGAAGCTGTTTTCAAGTTAGAACGCTCCCAAATCCTCTACTTTTAATACTAGATTCTTACCTCCCGCTTTTCTTACCCATCGAACACATACTTGAAAACGAATTTTTGCAAACGCAAACTTCAGGTTAAAGAAGCACGTTTGTTCTCAAAACGTCCCCAGTGCCTAAGGTTACCACTAGTGCCCTGTACAGCCTCGTACAAAGCGTGCATTTCATACTTATTTGGCACAGTTTGCTGTGATCTGACCTTGGGAGTATCTGCTAGTTTGCATATCTTACTGATGAGGGTGGACAGGTCTTGTTTGTTTTGCCGTCTGGTTAACACTGACCTTAGGCATTTACTTTAGGGAAAAAAACCTTTTGTGTGTGTTGGTAGGATAACCTGACATTGAGATGCTATTCCAAGTTTCTCCTGATTTTTAAAATCCAAGTAGATTGGCTTCTTTCTGGAGGAGGTCAGTTTACAAGTGAAACACTTCTTGTAATTAAGAAACAGAAGAATATAAATCATGCACTCCGTTGAAAGAAACAGCCAATTTCCAAGATGACTTGATTATGTACTGGAGGCTAGTGTTTACTTCTCCCTGAAATGTTCTGTGGAGTAAGCTGCCTCCCATTTACCTATTTCCTTAAATAGAAATGTCAGGGACCTAGCTTACTCAGTTGTGGTCACCTCAGGACGGAAGGGAAATTCCCATCAGTTTTGGTGTGGGATTCCCCTCCCATCCTGGGCTTAATTGCTGTAGACTCCATTGCTGTTTGGAATCCATTTCTCTCATATCCAGATTACTTCACTCATCCCTGTGGTTTATGGTCAGTCTTGGCTGGATTTAACTCTGAAATCGAAATCAGATGTTTAACCTTTACATTATCATTCAGGTGTGCCTTTATCATAGTTGGAGCGGCTCAGGAAAGAAAAATTGCGGGGTGGGGACAGAAAAAGGGGGACTGGTTGAAAGCAGTTAAGTGTTCAGTAGAGGTACTTAGTCCTTGTCTCAAAGTGAAATGGAAGCCCTCAGAGTACTATGAGGGTTTCGCTATGAAAAACCCAGCTACTCCAGTAACTCTCCACAGAGTGATGCCTGCTCCCTATACTTCAGTTCTTCAGGAGGCTTCCGCTCAGGAGCCTTACAGCCATCTATTTCATCTGCTAGGGGCTGTAGCAAAGAAGGGAGGGAATCCTGCTGTGGAACTTTCAGTGAGCTTTTCTTTAAATCTGTTGTAAAGTGTAGTTAGTTTGATTTTATTTTCTATACCTATTTTATCCATGACTCTGTGCTAGATGCTTTCTTTGGGTGATCTTTTACTTTAACTAGCACAGTTTATTGTTAAACCTTTGTTTGAGTACACTTGATAGAAATTTTCACAAATGCTTGACAAATCCTACCATATGTAGTGTGACCATACATTAATGGTATAGCCAACCCAGGACACTTCTGAGAGTGAAAGAGGGCACTAATAATTCTGCCAGGATTATAGGGTTTCAACATCCTGGATGGTGAATATTATAATGCTTTAGGGGCTGGCAGCTTGTTTGACTTTTAGAGCCTTTGTCTTAGTTCTCCTCATTGCTTGGAATTCTGATTGGTTTCTCACTGGTATTTACCTAGCTGTTTGTCTTGTCAGTGAGATCTCAGTTTAAATGTCACCTCCCCAGAGACACCTTCCCTTAAGGCACGATCTAACCACTCTTTACCAAAGAGTTCCTTGTCTGTATTTTCCCCTGAACTGTCACCTCCGTAGCAAGGACCTGGCTGTTCTTGGTATTCTCAGTGCCTAGATTATATTTGGTTCATACTAGCACTTGAGAAGTTTGTGAAAGGGAATTAGTTAAGTTGGAGCCTGCCTCCCCTTTAGGCAGAAAGTTAATAGATAATTTATCCTTACTGCTAGTTAATGTGAATGAAACCAAGTTTTAAGATTGTGCAGAAGATACCATGCATACCCCCCCCACTTTAGCTATACACCTTCTTTCGGTGGGTAAACAGGGTGGCCATTTTTTTAGCACTTGGTACCAGGTATTTACATACTACTTTACACAGTTGCTAAATAAACTTATGGAACTCATTATTACTCTGGACTATTGTATAAGCCAAACATACAACTAGGTTTCAGATTTGAGATTCATCTCAGGATCGTGTATCTTTTTACTAGGTAGATGTCTGGGCTACAGCAATAATCTGCAGGATTTTTTCTTATAGAGAGGATTTGTGATGCTCTTACCTCCCTTTCAAAGGCAAATGCCCAGCTGGACTGGACACCTGCTCTCACCCTCCTTGGGAACAGTTGAAACTAAAATGATTATTTTTCCCATCTTCCTGAAACCTCAAGACTGAGGATATTATATTCATTTGGGGCATCTTTTAGTTATTCTTGTTCTACGTCTGAACCATTCAGTTCTTTGTTTTGGTATCCTGCATCACCTTATCAGGATATATACAAATAGTAGACGTTTAAGTGATACTTAAGTCCCATTTGAGTGGCATTGCATATGTGTATGAAAAGAGTTAAAATCACATTTAAGCAAATACACTGCTTTTTAAAGGCAGGCGCTGCTCAGTGAAGTTATTAAAATAATTTGAAGTTTGCTATCAGCCTTTCAGTCGCATGACACTAAGCAGAAAGCTGTCACAGTTTTGTAACCTTAAACAGCAGATGGTACATAATACCAAAACAACGAATGGAATGGTTCAGATTTAGAACATAATGTTCATGGTAGCATTTTTCCAATAATACTGCTTTCAAGACAAAGTAACCATTGGCTAGAATTTTAACACATTTTTTATTGAACATACGGTTTTTAATAAAAAGCAACATGTTGAGTAGCCTGAAGGTGGAATACCTCTGAAGTTTATTAATAAACTAGAAAGATAGGTTTTATTTTGCAGATATACTTAGATCATTTGATGCTTTTAATAAGCAAGCAAAAGAAAACCTACTATAAACTAATTCTCTGTACATGTAGTGTTTTGAGTATGAGCTCAGTATATATATGACCGTTGACCGTCCATTAGTATATATCTTCTTTTGACCTAGGAAAATGTTTACAGGGGTGCCTGGGTGGATCAAATCTTTTTTAAAATAAAAAAGAAAAGTGTTTATTGCAGGTATTTCAGAGATTTGAAAAAACCTCCATTAAAACCTTCTCACCTCTTCCCACTACCCTCTCTCCTTTTGTCTTTTACAGGTTTCCCAAGCAGCTGCAGATCTGAAACAATTCTGTCTGCAGAATGCCCAACACGACCCCCTGCTAACTGGTGTATCTTCAAGTACGAATCCATTCAGACCCCAGAAAGTCTGTTCCTTTTTGTAGTAAAATGAATCTTTGGATGGTAAGTTTCCCTAAATATTTAGACATTTTTTTAAAAAAATCTGCAGTGTTTATGGGGATTTTTAAATACTACCAACTGATTTGGATTAATTCTGATGTCATTCCTCTGATAGAACCCAGCTATAGTGCAGCATAGCAAAGAATTAGGAGTTGGGAATGCAAGAGAAAATCAAGAGAGGGTTGAATAAACTGACATGGTGTCAACATTTGTAGTGGGGAGTAACAGGTTTTACTCTTTATTCTTGTTAAGTAAAGATAGAAGGAGAGAAATGAAGTGTATGAGTTCATGGTGGCAGGCGGTGGATATGATTTAATAAGATTAAGAAACTAAAGAATTTGCCAGTTTAAGGCATGTGTCTATGTATCAATCTTTACTTCCCAGATCAAATGTCAGTGTGTGCAAAAATGTATAATGCTAACCAAGAGAGATGTGACCAAAAAACATGCTGTGGAGAATTTAAAATGTAATGCAAGGGTGCTGCCTTTAATAAATACATGACTAAATACTTTAGTCAGAGGTTTACTCACTAGTACTGACCTATGAGAAGCAACCTTAAATTAGTAGTGCTTTTTTTTTGCCTTTTTTTTTTTTCATTTATTTTCACCATAACAGTATTCATTGTTTTTGTACCACACCCAGTGCTCCATGTAGTCCGTTCCCTCTCTAATACCCACCACCTGGTTCCCCCAACCTCCCACCCCCCAACCTCTTCAAACCCTTCAGATTGTTTTTCAGAGTCCAGTCTCATTATTTACCTCCCCTTCCAATTTCCCCCAGCTGCCTTCTCCTAACTCCCCATGTCCTCCATGCTATTTGTTATGCTCAACAAATAAGTGAAACCATATGATACTTGACTCCATCTGCTTATTTCACTCAGCATAATCTCTTCCAGTCCTGTCCATGTTGTTACAAAAGTTGGGTATTCATCCTTTCTGATGGAGGCATAATACTCCATAGTGTATATGGACCACATCTTCCTTATCCATTCGTCCATTGAAGGGCATCTTGGTTCTTTCCACAGTTTGGCGACCGTGGCCATTGCTGCTGTAAACATTGGGGTACAGATGGCCCTTCTTTTCACTACATCTGTATCTTTGGGGTAAATACCCCGTAGGGTCATACGGAAGCTCTATTTTTAATTTCTTGAGGAATCTCCACACTGTTCTCCAAAGAGGCTGCACCAACTTGCATTCCCACCAACAGTGTAAGAGGGTTCCCCTTTCTCCACATCCCCTCCAACACATGTTGTTTCCTGTCTTGCTAATCTTGGCCATTCTAACTGGTGTAAGGGGATATCTCAATGTGGTTTTAATTTGAATCTCCCTGATGGCTAGTGATGATGAACATTTTTCATGTGTCTGATAGCCATTTGTATGTCTTTGTTGGAGAAGTGTCTGTTCATATCTTCTGCCCATTTTTTTATATGATTATCTGTTTTGTGTGTGTTGAATTGGGGAGTTCTTTATAGATCCTGGATATCAATCTTTTGTCTGTACTGTCATTTGCAAATATCTTCTCCCATTCCGTGGGTTGCCTGTTTTCTTGACTGTTTCCTTTGCTGTGCAGAAGCTTTTGATTTTGATGAAGTCCCAAAAGTTTATTTTGGCTTTTGTTTCCTTTGCCTTTGGAGACATATCTTGAAAGAAGTTGCTGTGGCTGATATCGAAGAGATTACTGCCTATGTTCTCCTCTAGGATTCTGATGGATTCCTGTCTCATGCAGTAGTGCTTTAAAAAAAAAAAAAAAAAAAAAAAGACTGTGTAGCACACACCCTTTACAAACATTCTAACTCCTCAAAGTTCAGGAAGCTGCTTCTTAAAATATCATGTTACAGAGTTGCGCCCTCCTTCATTAAGGGAGATTTGGTAGTATCCAGGAAGGCAGCATGTTTCCAGTGAATAAAATGGTTAAATTGGTTAAGATTTTGAAACACCAGAAACCACCTTTGAGTAACAGGTTTTCTATGAGGAAGTAATTCTTATTAACAGCTTAACACAGTCATTTTGAATAACTAAGAGTTCGTTGCCTCTAACAATATTAATTCTTCATGGCAGATTTTGGAAATTTCATATTTTTATGGCTTATTAAATATTCTTTTTTAACCTCTTTTCCCTTTGTATTTACTTTACAAAGTGGTTTTTCTTCATTTGATATAAAATACTGTTAAGCCTGGCTTCTTATCTGGGTCTTAATAGTTTCATTTTACAAAAGTCTACAGATGGGTGTTTAAATGACTTGCTCAAAGTTATAAATATAGCTAGGATAGGAACCCAAGTTTCAAAGTAAAATAATTGCTACTAATCCTGGCAGTATAATAAAATAAGTTTGTAGATACGATTTGAAACACCTTGGTCCAGGAAAAGGACATTTGGATGTAAAAGTATTTCTGCTTAAACCTCAATATCTGCAAATCCCCTTGTTCAGATGCAGATTCTCAATAGGTCTGAATTCTAGGGGTGAAGTATTTCTTACAGACTCCTAGGTTATATCGATGCTGCTGGTCCTGGGTGGCCCTTAGTGAAATGGCCTGGATGCACAGAATCTACATTCAGTCTTTATTTTCACATCTTTTAAAAATATATAGCTTTTATAATTTAAATTAAGATAGTGTAGCTAATTTAGCAATAGGTAGAGTACAAGAAATATAGAAATTACCATGATCACACAATCACTGTTAATATTATAATAGATAATAGAATATATTATAATAGATTAGATTTTCTTTTAAGAGGAAGAAATATTTATGGGCTGGTTTACAAACACTGAGGATCATGTACAGTTTTTATTCTGCTTTTAAAAACCACTTGAATTTTCTTATTTCATTATTTGCATTAAAAATTCTTTGTAGGAGTGCCTGGGTGGCTCAGTGGGTTAAGCTTATGCCTTCGGCTCAGGTCATGATCTCAGGGTCCTGGGATGGAGTCCCGCATTGGTATCTCTGCTTGGTGGGGCGCCTGCTTCCTCCTCTCTCTCTGCCTGCCTCTCTGCCTACTTGTGATTTCTCTCTGTCAAATAAATAATCTTAAATTAAAAAAAAAATTCTTTGTAAATGAGATTTTCAGTTGTATTATAACTTAAACATCATTAAATGTTGAGGTTTCCAAGCTTGAAGCTACATTGAGGCAAATATCTTGGTCCTCCTATGTGTAGTTTACCTCTTTCAGATGATAAATTTCTAAAAGTAAAATTATTTAGGGATGCCTGGGTGGCTCAATTGGAAGCTTCTGACTCTTGATCTCAGCCCAGGTCATGAACTCGGCTTTGTGGGAAGGAGCCCCCCTTGGGCATAGTTGGCCTATCCTTTTCCCTCTGCTCTCCTCTCCTGGCTTATGCTCTCTCTTGCTTGCTCTCTCTCAAGTAAATAAAATCTTTAAAAAAAGAAAAAAAAAGTAAAATTATTCAATAAAGAATGACATTTAAAATTTAGTAACACTTCATAACTAGGAACAGGCTTTCCACCTGAACCTTGAGAATGCTCTTTTGTTGAGCTCTTGCTAAACAGTTCTCAGGCTGTTCCTTACTTTCTGCCTATCTAGTTTTTAAAATTTGCACTAATTCAGATGTTAATTGAAGCTAAACATTTTTTCACCACTGATTCTGTTTAAGCTTCTTAAACATTTTTGTTGTAAAATATCAGAAATTTTTAAGTAAGTAGAACCATGTATCAAAAAGAAATTTTATAAAAGATAAACTTTCTCCCCTTCCATATAGATGTTATTCTTTTTTAAGGAATAACTACTATATAATTTTTGAGATTTGTGTTGATCCATGTAAATTGTTTTACCTGCTATAGAGTATTCAACAATATGTATCAACCCTGGTTTATTTATCTATTCCCTTATTGAGTTACATTTAGGCTATTTCTAGTTCTTTGCTATTAAAACACCACTATAGTCAATATCCGTGTACGTGTTTCTCTTTTATGTATAGGTTTATCTAGGTAAACTGAAGTGAGACTGCATCTTTCCTTAGTAGATACAGCCAGACTCCTCTCATCAGTGCCAACTGCTCATTTTCTAGGGATGTTCAGAGTTTTCTGAATTTGAGAGTTTTATATTAACTTTTTAAAAATTAGGACATGGAGTATCTTTGGGAGTGATCTGGGCAAGTTAATCTTTAAAAGTCCGTTATTTGTAAACCAGAAGTGATTTGTACTTCAGAGTGGTTATGAAAGTTAAGAGGAAGTTACATTTTATATGCCACGGAGATCTCCTGTTTTATCATTTTCCCCCTGGAAACCTTGAGATGGGTCTGCCTTCAACAAAACAAACAAAAAAAACCAGGCTTAGTTTGGGGCACCTGGGTGGCTCAGTCATTCTGATCTCATAGGTCCTGCGATCAAGCCCGAAGTCAGTCGCTTGGATATTCTCTCCCACGGCCACACACATGCCAGTGCTTACTCTCTAGTAAATCTTTTTTAAAAAATAAGACAGGCTTAGTTTAATTGAAAGCACTTTATAAGCTGACATGTAAACAAATGTCCTTAAAGTAATAGAAAATGTATTACTTTTCAGAAGAAACTATTGTGCTTTAGTACTTTACCCTAATGCACTCTTTTCTTTTCCATTTCAGGTTTTCTAGACCACTTTTCATGAACCAGTGACTATTCAAAGGAGAACTAAATTTGAAGCCTGTACAAAAGCTTATCCCTGTAACACGTGCCATACTATATAAACTTTTACTTTTGTCAGTCCTTAACATCTACCTCTCTGAATTCTCATAAATTTCTATTTCATAAGGGTAATTGTTTTATATACACTGGCAGCAGCATACAATAAAATACTTAGTATAAAAGTTTTTTGGTTAATTGCTGGTATTAAATAGGCTATGTATTTATTTTGAATACCTAAGATAAATGACAATTTCCCATTGTTATTAAGAAGGGGTTAAGTTTTAGTGCATTTTCCTCCCAACTCATCTCACATAATTTTATGCCATACATTTATTTGAAAGACTGTAGGGAAGTTGCAAACTTTTTTTTATCCTTTCAAGGTCAGGAGGAAGCTGTTGATACTAGTTCCTACTCATGAGTTATTTACAGGATGAACTTTGTTTTAATTCCTAAACTCTAGGGTATATTACCATTACACCTAAAAGTTAATTACTTCTTAATAGATTGCTCTCCTAATTAGGACAGTAAAAACTGGACATAGGAATGCCATTAGAAGATGTTAAGAAAAACATCAGAGTTTCAAACATTTCTTGAGTGGAATACTATAGTACAATGTAATGAAGTACAAAGGACCAAGAAAAGAACCAAAATTTAGCTTCAGTAATTTGCAACGGTTAAGTCCTTGGTAAACCATTTTGCTTTAAAATTTTTACCATTCTGAAAGGCTTAAGGAAATATTAAAACATCCCACAAACCTGGCCTCCTAGTATGTAGTCATGCAAGAAACAAAGCTATGTGCCAGGTCCAAGATTCATCTGATAGAAAATCACTGGGTTAGTGTCTACCAAGAACTATTCTATTTTCTCTCCAGACCACATGTTCCATGAAAGTACACACGGGAAAGTTAGTTTGAATCTTGATTCCAACTTAAAATTACCTACAAATAAGAATTTTTAGGAAACTTAAGCTGCAACTTCTAAATTCACCAAAATGACTTTTATTTGTATTTGCTACAGTGAATGGTAATTCATGGCACTTGGTATTTTGTCCACATGTGAAAAGGTTTATGAAACCAGTAAATGACATTCTGAAAAGGGTCTTCTTGTCATAAATTTAAATAGGTCTGTTTAGCACAATTCAATACTATTCCTTCAGTATTTCATAAATGGAATTTTCTTCTACTTGTATCCATTTCCCGGGGCTGAAATTAGAAGGGGAAAAAAAATGTAAATAATTTATAGGTTAACAATCCTAAAAACAAAACAAAACACAAAAAACCCTTCTGGGTCCATTTCAGAGACTGAACTGTCTAGGTCTAATAGAAGTATTAGAAATTGCTGTTCTAATATGTATGTGTATAATATATATAAAATTCTGAAGTAAAAATCATACCTAAGTGAACTGTTGCTTACCAGGAAAGAGATGGGTTTTAAAATATTGAAGTTTTCATTTCTGATTTAAATGATCTCCAAACTTCTAAAAAATGTCTATAGCAATAGTTTTCAAACATAGAGAAGAATCCGAATACTGGCTTATAAAAGACTGCTGGGCCCCATTCCCTAAGCTGCTGATTTGGTAGGTCTGTGACCCAACAATCTGCCTTCCCAATTCTAGGTGATGCTGCTGGTCCACTTTCAAGGACCACTGATCTTTAGGATAATTCAAATGAACCAGGGTTCATCACCAGACCAAAATACCCTATCAGAGATTCGCTCTTTTGAACTTATGGATGTCAGAAGCATAACTTGAGATGTAAGTACTCAAAGCATAATGTACGTGGTTTCCTTCTCATTCCGTTCAAAATGATCTAAGTGGCTTTTGAAATAAGGCACATTACCTTATGGACCCATTCATATTCTCCATATTTAGAATCAAAGGTTCCTTTCTGAAGAGATCTTAATTTTAAGGTAAAACGTGGTCCAAGTTCTTGAATTCCCACTTTCTTTTCACTCTTGAATATGTACCTTCAAAGATAAAAGAATTAAGGGAAAACAGTCTGAATGAATCAAATGTAATTTCTTCAATGTGATAAGAGTTCAAAAAATTTATTTCTCATCTATGATATTTGTCACAATGTTAGAAAACTTTACACTGAAATGTATTTCATGATTTAAGTCAAAGTCCAAGGAGTTAAAGTACCTTCCTCACCTATGAAATCTGAAGAAGATATAGTCCCGCTGATTGTGGAATGTGGCAACCTGCCTTCCAATAAACTGCGGATTATGGGGAAAGAGAGATGCAAACATACGTCCAACTGAATGACCCAGCCTCGTTGTAAAGTTATTCAAAATTATTTCAGGTATGTGTTCTGTAGGGTCCTTCCCTCTTCTCTGGAAAAAATGGAAAAAAAAAAAAATTCACAACAAGGAATCTATATCCTGATACTGCAAGTTCAAGTTTCAGAATTTATGTGACAAACTGAAAAATTTTAAAGGTGTCTTTCTTGATGACAATCTATCACATATGACTTATCAATCTCATGAAATAATAAAACAGATCTAAAATTATTTGCAGTGACTGTACCAGAAAGTCCTACTAGAAAGTAACCTGTTTCATAGTAATGAAGGCTACTGCCTGTATGCCATAACTCAATTACAATCTCGTAAGAAAACTGCCAGTAGATAAAACTTGATTTAAGCAGAAGGAAAATGCCATTATAAAATGCCAATTCGATCTGTAAGTTAGAGTTGACTAAGCATATATAGCACAGAACAAAGCCAATTAAGGAATGAATAAAACTTACCTTAATTTCTTTACGCAAACGAACACTGCTCATTTTAAAATGAGCAGTTGGGCCGTTTGGCAAGTGACTTAGAATTAATCCATCTGTTCAGAAAGCTAAGAACACACTGAACTCTGTAATTTAAATCTTAAATTGTATAAATAACTGGTCCTCTGTATGTCCAAAGGCTCCTAAAATTTGTAGCTAGGTGAAGAGGTAGATGCATGTATGCCTCTGGGTTAACAAATTTCCTTACCATACTCAAAAAGTAGAGCCCCATAAGTCAACCCAAATATTAAAAAAAAAAAAAAAAATTAAGCTATAGTAGTCCCACTTTTTCTCTTCACAATATAACAAATGAGTCATCACCCTCAACAGGGTATGTTGGGTATTCAACTAAATTAGGTGAAAAGAACTTACGCCCACTACCCTAACATGAATGGTAAGACAAGATGGGATTCTAGCATAATTTTAGCACAGCAAACAAAAAAGTTTACGTCCATGTTCAGAGGCCTTATAGCCCTAAAAACGCACTTTTATACATAAGCAAGTACACACATTTATATGTTTTTTTTAATAGATTTTCAGGGTTAATATATGCTGTCAGCTTTGAATACTGTCCCATAAGACTAGAGACTCAGCCCTCTTCTTAAAATCAAAGTTATTAGTGCTTCTCAAAAGATAAGTTCTTATTCTTGGGATTACTGTGCCACAAATTAAAATCAACTAATTAATAACCATTTACTGATGATCTACTACAGAGATCTCTGCCAGACACACTAAACTATAAATTAAGTATACTTCAATTGGTAGGGTTAGCAGCCCAAGGGCTTTAAATGTCTGAAATGCAGCTACCTATATACAACATTCCTCAAGTCTTCGTAACACAATTTGATTCTTCCAAATACTGAACCTTTAAAGAGGTCAGAATCAAACTATTCCAAATTATCTGCACACAGTTTTACAAAACAGATGTTGCCATCTTTTTACAAAGGCATCAACGTTAAACCATTAGAAAAAACAAAAGCAAAAACACATTCTCCCATTAGCCCATGGGTTATCTTCAACTTCCTCCTTCCCTTACCAAATCCTATTTACTGCTTTTACCCTCATAAATTCCTCACTTCCATAGCCTCCTCTTTACCCTTACTGCTATTCTTGAGGTCCTTGAGAATTTCCACCTACATTAAAACATTGGTCTGACCTCTCTCACCATTCCAAGTACATTTTCCAAGACTGTAAATCAAGTTTGTATGTAATAAGATATGGAATGCAACTCTCATTTTATCTGTACCATGGTTTCTCATGCTAAGTGAAAAACAAACTAGATATACCTTGAGTCTTGACAGCTGTAGCTAATTTCATACTACTCTCACCACTGCTCATCGAGAGAACAAAGACATCAGTACAGCTCTCATGTGGCCCCAAACCACCTTTCTAATCTCCCTTTATGCCTATTTTTCCTAACTGGTAGGCACTGACAATCTCTTGTATACCACACGTATTAATCCTACTATGTATTTTTTGTTCATGCTATTTCAGATACCTGCAATATTTAACTCCTCTACTAAGGCCCACATCACCAATGAGTTCCTTTATGTTTGTTACTGTTTTATATATGCAGGTGCACCATTGTTGGATGCGTATTTACAATTGTTAGATCTTGTTCAACTGTCCCCTTTCATTATGATACAGTGCTCTTCTACATCTCATGTATATTTTGGTTTTAAGTCTAGTTTTAAGTCTGATATAAGCATTGCTACTCCAGCTTTTTTTTTTTTTTTTTTTGACATCCATTCGCTTGATAAATGTTTCTCCATCCTCTCACTTTCAATCTGCAGGTGTCTTTAGGTCTAAAATGGGTCTCTTGTAGCCAGCATAAAGATGGGTCTTATTTCTCTATCCATTCTGAAACTGTGTATCTTTTGATTAGAGCATTTAGTCCATTTACATTCAGAGTAATTACTAATAGATATGTATTTAGTGCCATTTTACTACTTGTTTTGTCACTGTTTCTGGAGATTTTCTACTCAGAGTCCCCTTTAATATTTCTTGCAGGACTGGTCTAATGGTCACAAACTAAGTTTTTGTTTGGGAAACTCTTTCTCTCTCCTTCTATTCTGAATGATAGCCTTGCTGGACAGAATGAACATTATTGGTTGAATATTTTTCCCATTCAGCACTTTGAATATACCATGCCACTGCCTTCTGCCTTGCCAAGTTTGTTGAGAAATCTGCACTGAGACTTCCCTTTTAAGTTAGGGGCTTTTTTTGGTCTTACTGGTTTTTAAGACTTTTTTATCACTATATTTTGAAAATTTAATTACAATGTATCTTGGTGTTGGTCTGCTTTTGTTGATTTTGATGGGAGTTGTCTATGCCCCCTGGATGTGGATACCTATTTTCTTCCCCAGATTAGGGAAGTTTTCAACTATTATTTCTTCAAATTAATTTTCTGCCCTTTTTCCGCTCTCTTCTTCTGGCACTCTATAGGTATTATTATGTTTGATGGAGTCACTCAATTCCCTAAATCTGTTCTCATGTTCCATAACTCTTATTTCCCATTCCATAACAGCTTATTAACTTCCCATTCCATAACAGTTTATTTCCCATTATTTTGTGTCTTCTGTATCATTTATCCATCCTTCTCCCTCTTCCAGCCTTGTGTTCATTGTATCCGGCCTGTTTCCAATCTCGGTTATTACATTTTTCATTTCTGACTCTTTAATCTCTGTGGTAAGGACCTTCCTGAAATCTTCCATTTTTTTCTCAAGCCCAACAAATATCCTTGACTGTTGTTTTAAATTCTCTAGCAGACGTGTTACTTATCTGTTTCACTTAGACCTCTGGCTGTGACATTATCATCTTCTTTCATTTGGGATAAATTTCTCCATCTGGCATTTTGTCAAAGTCTCTGCCTTCTTTTGTGTTAGAAAACCGTTACGTTTCCTGCTCCAAATAGTAATGGCTTTAGAAGTAGAGGTCCTATAAGGTCCAGGGCCTGGCACTTTAGGGGAGTGTCTCTGGTGTGTGCTCTACTGTTGTGTTTTGGCTGCTCTGTCCTTTAGGCCAATTATCTGCAGAGGCTCTCCTTGCCTGCTGTGGGCACTATTTGATCCTTGGCCAGAATGTGGTGAGTCTGAACGAGGTGTGCTCTGATCTGTTTGTGAAGTGAGACCTGACAGTACTTCCACTAGAACTGAAGCCCTGCAGAACTCTGGTCAGGAGACATGGTGCTGGTATTCTAGGGAAAGAGCTTGCCATGCTGGGACTGAAGCAACTTAATCAAGAAGTGCAGTACCTTTGAAGCCCACTTCAAATGCCACCTCTTTTTATACAGTTAAAATTAAGCTTTAAATCTCACCTGTCACTGTTACTTAACTTTAGCACCTGTCACTTATTTAGGTTATAATCATGTAAATGACCTTCTTCCCAACTAATCTGTTAACTCTTAGAAGACAGACTTCTTACTGATAAATACTAGTGCATACTATACAGCAGATTATCAGTAATATTTGAATTCTTCTTGACCTCTCAAATTTCATAAGGTATAGCCAAAAAGAATTTCCGGATCATTTGCACATTGAAAAAAGTCATGAAATCTCAGGGGGCTAAGAAAAGTAACGGTAATTTCTTCTAACCTAAATCAAGACTTGAATCCTTCCTAAAACATTCCCACTGAATTGTCTCTGTCAAAAGAAAACTACAAAATCCAAAATAATCAATTCCTAAGTACCTGCACTGTACAAAAAGCTTTCCTTATGTTACTGCTAATTCCTAACATAAACCATGAAGAACAGGAGTCATTATCCCTATTTCAGTAACAAGGAAAAGGGGTTGAGATGGGTTAGGCAGATTAGCCCAAATTTCAGAGCTAGGTGGCAGACCTTAAGGGTGGGATCACACCTGTGCACAAACCCTAATGCATAGGAGGCATTCTGTTATAAAGACTGAGGTGAAACTTTTAATACCTTCCCAAAGGTCAAGAATACAAAACAGTTTACAAGTTGCCAAAAGTACAGCACGGAGACTTATCTAGCTCAAATTTCTATTTAGAAATACCAAATAGAGGATGTAGGTCTCTCCAGAAAAAACTTCCATGCTTTACCCTATACCCTAACATTTACTAAAATGCCTACAACAAACCAGGCATTAAGCCTTGGAAACATACATTTAATGTGATCTTTGCAGGAACCCTAAAGATTTGGTACTATCTCTTATTTTAAAATATGAGAAAACCAAGTACCCAAGAAACTTGACAAAATTACAAAAGCAGCAAGTAATGAAGTCTCTAACATCACACCTGTCTGACCCAAAGCCACTAGACTACAGTTTAGACAGTTGACAAAGCTCTTTTGTAGAGGAAATCAAAAGTTTGTATCTCCATAAATTTCCACCATGTGGCACTATTCTTTTACAGCAGCCCTTCCAGTATCTTATCATGCCCCCATATTCTAATTTCCTATAGGCCAAATATCCTCAATTCTTTCAACTTTTCTCCAAGCATCATCATTAGGAATCATGACTTACTATTTGTAAGCCCATGTTAAGCCTCTAGGAATCACACTAACATTTCTATTATGTGCCTACAAATTATTCTCCTTTAAATTATTCTACATGGTTTTTTTCCCGGATCATGGCAAATACTAACTAGCAGTCCTCTTTCCCTCTCCTTCCATTTGCCTGTCTTATTATCTTGCTCAGAGTAGCAAAGTCTCATTTACAAGTTTGTGCAGATATTCTTTGAAAGCAGGATATGTGACCTTATTCAAAGTTTCTAGACCTTAAATCTTTTTAACCAAGATGGACTTCTAATGCCCCTTACCAATGTCCTTATTAGTCTTAAAGACCATTCTCTTTTAAGAGAACACAAAAGCAATTTAGGAGGTCTGCTTTCCTAGCTTCTTCCAACACTTTGCCATCGACTGCATTACTACATATCAAATAGGAAAGAAAATGAAGTATCTTTGAAATTATTAAAATCAACATCCAGGGGCGCCTGGGTGGCTCAGTCGGGTAAGTGTCTGCCTTTGGCTCAGGTCACGGTCCCAGGGTCCTGGGATTGATCCCCATGTCAGGCTTCCTGCTCAGCAGAGGCCTGTTTCTCCCTCTAGTCCCAGCTTGTGCTCTCTCTCACTATATCTGATACTGTCTCTCTCAAATAATAAATAAAACCTCAAAAAAAAAAAAAAGAAAAAGAAAAATCCAGGCAAGATTATACTTATAAAAATTCTATTCATTAGGACTTTTAAAAACTGCATAATTCCATACTTAAAACTTACAATCATGGGATACCCATCACATGCTTATGTGTGTGTGCATATATATATTTATGTGTATAGGAAATATAATCTTACACTTGAATTAATTAGTCTAGTTATTCCTTAATATAAATTTGGTCTTTTTACTGATGGTACCTTAATGATATGAATTTATCCTAGAAGGTATTAATACATTTTGGGAAAAAGACAATATATAAGGAAAAGAGAATATAAGCTTTCTAAAGGCAACAGATGGTGTTAAGTGAAACTTAGTGCCTATATAAAATACCTAAACTAAAACAAGGATACAATGTCTATTGAACTGATGAATGCCTGCTAGCAGCCTTAAAATGATAATAGTTTTTTAAGTGCCAAAAACAGAGAGGAACACAGACCTTGCTACTTTATTTTGGGAGACAGTTTTAAGAAGGCAGCAACTACATTAAAAACATCTCTTCTGGAATAGTTAAATATTCAAGAGATTTTAGTTATTTTGGGTACATTAACCCATAATCTAATTTCTATAATATGGCCAACAAAAACATCACATTAGAAAGCTAGTTTTAGTCTATTTTAGTCTCTGGAAAGCAACTCACGTAAGTGGATAATGTCTTTTAACTTAGATTGAAAATAGTAAGGCCCTAAAAGCTATTTATTAGGTTTTTAAAACACAGCTTTTAAACTATTTAAAAAAAAAAAAAAGCAGTGTTCATTGAAAAAAAATGTTATTCTGGCAACAGGAAAATCCTGTCCCTATCTTTTATGAATCCTTAATAATTTTAATAACTTGACCCATGCAAATGATCATCTTCAAAATTCATAAGCTCACAGGGGAGCCTGGGTGGCTCAGTTAGTTAAGCTGCCAACTCTTAATTTTGGCTCAGGTCCTGATTTCAGGATCCTGGGATTGAGTCCTGTGCCAGGCTCCACACTCAGGGTGGGGGGTAGAGGCAGGCAGTTCCTTAAGGATTCACTCTCTCCCTCTGTTCCTCTCCCTGCTTGCTTCATGCACATGCTCTCTAAAAATAAATAAATAAACCTTAAAAAATTAAATTACATTAATGAGCTCAGAGGCACTAGTTGATAAATAAGGAAAACAGCAGCAATAACGAAAACAAACCTAGGCATCTTTATGTGCTCTCTCATCTCCAAACAGGAAAAAATACCTTGGGTTCATGTCACATAGTTGTCTCAGATCTGAGACTCACAGAATAAGGACAGAGTATTCTTGGCATCTGAAACAGCAGCAAATACATAATATGGGCTCAAATACCTACCTCAAAAATGTAACCCTGTGACACCACCTCTGGTAACATAAAATCTAGCCGTATCAGACTACCTGCAGATCCCCAACTGGGTCCGCTCCATCAGGCCTCTACCTTTACAAATAGTGTATCTGCACTGGGCACTCTTCTTCAACTTTATTCACCCATATTCACCTTAACTGAGCTGAGGCATCTTTTTCTGTCAAGTCCCTCCTCCCTGATATCCCCAGGGCAGATTTTACCAGACTGTGCACTATATCCTATATTTCTCTTTAACTGAACTATCCACGCTATAGTTTTGTTAGTTTACTTATCTATTTTCTCTTACTAGATTACAAACTCCCTGAAGCTCCTATTTATTTCTCCATCTTTTACTAAGGATTAAAATAATGTCAGCCTATAGCATTTACTTGATGAATACTTGCTAAATGAAAAGAAAAAAATTAGTTCATAGAATCTTGGATAGATAATTTTCTAGCTTAAAAAATTGTATGTTCTTAAAGTTATAGAAAACATTTCCTTATTCTTTCAAATGTATTTTAAAAGGGGATGAAGGTGAGACAAGAAAACTTATTTAATAAAACAAAAAAGGATACTTGGTGTTTTACGATCTTCATTAATAACGATCAGATCTGTGAAATCTCTTGAAATGCACTGTGGAATAATTTTTTTCAGAGCCAGTCCTCTTCTGTAATAAACATGTGAGTTTGGTATAACTGTGGAGAGCTGTTCACAGAGTCGTACTGTTCTCTGCAAAACAAAATAACAGAAATCTTTGACGGTGAGAAGGAATAAAAGTCTTAAGTGATATACATTTATAAGGAAATAAGTAATGATTAATATGTGTTATTAATAAAGGGCAAGGGTAGGGAAAGAATGAAATCTGAACAGTATTTAATCCTTTATTAAGGGCTGATCATCCTAAAGCACTGGTTCTCAACTGGGGGTGATTATGCCCCATTGGAGAACATTTGGCAAAAGAGGTTATAACTGGTGGTAGTGGTGGGGATGGCTGGTAGTGGTATCTAGTGCACAGAGGCCAGGCATGCTGCTAAACATTCTATAATGAATGAACCTCCATAATAACAAATTATGCAGCCCAGAATGCTAATAGTGCTAAGGCCGGTAAACTCTACCCTGAAGAATCATGCTTAGAAATGGATAATTTTATTTAGCTTATTCATAGGTATTATCTATTGAAATTACTAATAATTTAACTCGTATCTTCTGAAAGGAGTTCTTTTAAATAGTCTATGTGGGAAAGTTAAGAATTCAATAACTATACTGATTGATATGGTTACCCCATGAGGTCTATCTGATGTTGTGATGAGAATCTTGGGAGAAGTTTGTCTGTTGAAGTAAGAAGCAAATTCATCTGTAGCTTCATCATAAGCAACCTGTGAACAGAAAAAAATATACTTTTTAAAAAGATTTTATTTGTTTGACAGAAAGAGACCTAGCGAGAGAGAGAACACAAGTAGGGGGAATGGCAGAGGGAGAAGCAGGCTTTTTGCTGAGCAAAGAGTCCAATGTGGGGCTCGATCCTAGGACCCTGGGATCATGATCTGAGCCAAAGGCAGACGCTTAACGACTGAACCACCCAGGTGCCCCTGAAAAAAATGTAATTTTATATCAAACATACTCTACTACTAGGCCAAAATTTTAAAAGTAGCTCTAGCAGGATTCTATGGCACGGACTATCTTCCTGACTGATAGGGGATTTAAAGAAAGCCAAGAGGGACTTATATTAATGGCAACATGAACAGGCTGAATGATTTTCTATCTGCAGAATACAAGTATAAAACTGGAAAAAATTGTCAAAAAACAATTTCAAGACACAAACTGAGCTGTGTTTATTCTTTTAAAATTTATTTATTTATTTGAGAGTGTGTGTAAGCAGGGGGAGGGCAGAAGAAGAGGGAGACAATCTCAAACAAACTCCCTGCTGAAAGCAGACCCCAATGCAGGACTTGATATCATGACCCTGAGATCATGACCTGAGCTGAAATCAAGAGTGAGGTGTTTAACCAAATGAACCACTCAGGTGCCCTGAGCCATATTCATTCTTGGAAAATGGCTAGGGCTATGGGCAAGGACATCAGGAATTTTGCTAAGAACTATTCCATTTTTTCCATCAACATGGCTGAGAAAATACTAACTTTATTAACTTTAGGTTTGATGGTAGGCAAGAACCAGCAATCTTGAATCTAAGGGTGGTGGACTAGATTGGGGATAGGTGGGTCTGAAAACCCTTGCTTTGCTAGTCCAAGGTTAATGGGCCAGTTCAGGGGAGATGTGGACCAGTCAGAAATGCAGAACTAAGGAAGTGAAAGATCCACAGAGGGGCTGAAATAATCTCCACAAAATCCCTGTCTGATAGCTAAACTACATACACATGGGAGAGTTCTAAGAAACCAATTCACATGAAAGGCCAGGGAGACTTGAGAACTGGCCCCAACTTTGAATGCAATCCTCAACCCACACTCAGCTCAGCTGACAGAAGTTTGGAAGCTCAAGGTATCTCAACTCAGTATCCACCCAAAGCGCAGGCTTACCATTAAGCCACACAAACACAGGGACAATCTCTAGGGAGGCAGGTTAAAAACAATAAAAACAAAAACAAAAACAAAAAAAGACAAGTAGAGACATACGGTGCTGATAAAGGAAATTCAACTTCTAATGTTTATGGGCCCTGCTCCTAGGCTCCCAAGGAAGCCAAACTTTTACCAAGGTCAGAATGACTTCACTAAACTTCAAAGCATGGGCTCTGTGCTCCTAACACACACTATATATTTGCTTTTTTTCTTTTTTTTTTTTTTTTAGGATTTTATTTATTTATTTGACAGAGAAAGAGATCACAAGTAGGTAGAGAGGCAGGCAGAGAAAGATGGGGAAGCAGGCTCCCTGCTGAGTAGAGAGCCTGATGTGGTACTTGATCCCAGGACCCTGAGATCATGACCTGAGCCTAAGGCAGAGGCTTTAACCCACTGAGCCACCCAGGCGCCCTATATTTGCTTTGTTAACAAATACCTTTCTAAAGGAACATTTTAAACTAAAGATGAGTAAAATTCTCCCTAAGTTCCATTTCCATACCTCCAAAGCCTTCACCCTTGCACACACTGAAACCATAAGATCAAATTTGTAATTTTCTGAATGTCTTCCATCATGATGATTTATAACTCTCGATGTAACAAAAAATATATATAACCCTATATTAGGGTTTCCTTCTCCAGAGTACTCTTCTTTGTCAAAAATGTATATGCCATAAAGCCTTCCTCAACTGGACTCTCTTTTTCTTTTTTTTTAATAGAAATTCTAAAAGATTTGTTCATTTTGCATTGAGTCATTACACAGATAGAGAGATGGGGAGGATAGAGTCATTACACAGTTTAAATCCAGGCAAGTTACTAGAACAACAACAACAAAAAATCAATAACTCAAAAAATAAAACAGTCCAAAGTGTCCAGCTTTCAGCCAAAAAATTAGGTACTTAGTATGACTAATAATCAGGAAAAAAGCAACCAATAAAAACTGTATCTGAGCAGGTCTAGATGTTGAATTTAGTGAAAATTTCAAAGCAGCCATAATAAATATATTCAAGAAATTAAAAGAAAAGAGGGGCTTAATGTAGATCTAAGATGGCAAAAGAATCAATGAATTTGAAATTAGATTAATAAATACCCAATCTGAAAAACAGAGAAAACAATCATTAAAAAAGGAACAAAACTACAGAAAACTATAGGACTATGTTAACCATTTTAATAGTGTGAAAAGGAAGTCTTTGGGGTGCATGGGTGGCTCAGTCCATTAAGTTGTCTACCTTTGGCTCAGGTCATGACCAAGCCCATGCCAGGCTCCCTGCTCAGCGGGGAGTCTGCTTCTCTCTCTCTCCCTGCTCTTTCTCTTTCAAATAAATAAATACAAGATCTTAAAAAAAAAAAAAAAAGAAAAAGAAAAGAAAAGAAAAGGAAGTCTTTGAAGGAAAGAGAAGGTAGAAAAAAGTATTTGAAGAAATAATGGGTGAGAAATTCCAACATACGGCTATAAGCTCAACAAACCTCAACAGGACAAAAAGAACAGTAACATAAACACATCAATGTCAAACAACTAGGAGCCAAAAACAGAACATTTTGAAAGAAAAAAGAAAAATCATATGCAAGGGAGCAACTATTAAAATGGCTGATTTCTCATCAGAAATTATGAAGGTCAAAATGTAATAGTGTATGTTCCAAATTCTAAAAGAGAAAAAAATCAACCAAGAATTCCTTAATTTGCAAAATTCTTTCAAAACTGAAGGCAAAATAAGCATATTTTCAAATAAACAAAAATGAGATAGTTAGCTATTAGATCTATTATAAAAACAAAAACATAAGGAGATTCTACAAGCTCAAAGAAAATGACACCAGATGGTAACTCAGATCCAAGGAAAAGAAGAGCACTATAAATGGTAAATACAAAGGTAACCATAAAAGACCTTTTGTGTGTGTGTGTGTGTGTGTAAACTTTCAAGCTATACTGGTGTAACCTGTTATACTTTATCAGCATCATGTCTGTATTTACTTGAAGTAGATTGTGATAAATTGAAGACGTTATGCTGTAATTCCTAGAGAAACTGCTAAAAGAATCCTAAACGTATAACTCAAAAGATTAAACTCATTAAAAGCAAAAGCACGTAAAAGGAACAGTAACCGTAAGAGAGTTTAGGTGGCTATGTGAAATGAGATAAAATAGACACTAAGTAAAGAAATGTTGCAATGAACAATTTAAGGGAAGGAACAACAAGGGATATGCTGGATTATAAATCAATACACTATGAAGATATAATAATTACAAATGGACTCATACCTGAAGGAAAGTAAAAACAAAAAAAAAAAATTAAAAATAGGTGTGTACCTAACAAAAGAACCCCAAAGACATGAAGTAAACTGAAAGGAATGGAAGAAATGAATAACTCAAAAATTATAATTAGAGATTTCAATATCCTCTCAGTAACTGATAGAATTAGAAATTCAGCAAGTACACAGAAAATAGTAACAACACAATCAACCAACTTAAAACAACTCTCTTAATCCACTTCGAAACAGCAAAATATACATGTTTTCCAAAGGAACACACAACATTCTTCAAAATAGATCTTGTGCTAGAACACAGAATAATTTCTTTACTTGAAAAGGACTAAAATTAAACAGCGTATGTTCCAGAACCACAGTAAAATTAAGTTAGAAATCAACGGCAGAAATATACCTGCGAAATCCTCAAGTATTTAGAAACTGAACAACACACTTCTTGATAATTGATGAACCAAAGAAGAGATCACAAGAGAAATCAGAAAATATCTTGAACAGAATGAAAATGAAAACACAACAAACATATCAAAATGTATGGGCTATGGCTAACCCAGTGCTTAGGAGGAAAACTATAGCTTTATGTGATTATATTAAAAAGAAAGAAAAGTATAAAATTAGTAACGTAAGCTTCCATTTTAAGAAACTAGAAAAAGGGGGCACCTGGGTGGCTCAGTGAATTAAAGCCTCTGCCTTCGGCTTAGGTCATGATCCCGGGGTCCTGGGATGGAGCCCCACATGGGGCTCTCTGCTCAGTGGGGAGCCTGCCTCCCCCTCTCTCTCTGCTTGCCTCTCTGCCTACTTGTGATCTGTCAAATAAATAAATAAAATCTTAAAAAAAAAAAAAAAAGGAAACTAGAATAAGAATAAATGAAACCTTATGTAAGTAGAAGAAAAGAAAGAATAAGGATCAGGGGACAAAAGTAATGAAATAAAACACATCAAGCAAAAACCAAACCAAACCAAACCCTGATGAAATTACAAGAAGGAATCAATAAATCTTTCATTATAAGAGATACTTAGATTTCAACAATAAGAAAGGAAACGCATCTTAAAACTTAAGGGATGTACCAAAAGTGGTACTTAGAGGAAATTTTGTGGACTTAACCGCTCATTATAGAAAGGAAGATGAAAAACAAGTTAATCAAATAAAAAGAATAAATTCAAGAGAGTAACAAGAAATAAATGATGAGGTGAGATATAAATAAATTAGAAAACAAAGTTTCAAAATAAAGATGATCAGAGAAGTACTTTGAAAGAGTTAACAAAATAGATATTATCTCTGGTAAAAAGCCCAAATAAATAATATTAGGAATGGAAAGGAGCATTACTGCAGTCTCCCTTATACGAACAGATATACATATTCTAAACAGAGTACTGACAAACCAAAACAATGTGAAAAAGATAAAACATCTTAATTAAGTTGAATTTATTCCAAGAATGCAAAAGAGATTTAACATTAGAAAATCTATTTCATTTCCTACATTCACACAATAAAGGAGAAAACATGCATTCATCTCAATATTTGCAGAGAAAAAGTACATAATTATCTCAACATTTGCAGAAAAAGCACCTGTAACATTTTACATTCGTTCATGATAAAACAAACAACCCTGCCAGCAAGAAAATGAATGGATTTTCCTTAACTTATAAGAAGAATCTACCATTAAAGACACAAACATTAATGATACATGTTAGAAGCATTCTCTTTAAAATTAGGAACATGGCACAGATAACACTATTGCTATTTCTATGTATTTGACATGCTGGAGGTTCTAGTCAGCACAAAAGAAATTATCAATGGACTGAAAGTTATTTGCAGAAATGATTAGCTAAGCATGAAATGAAAACAATATTTAAACAAATTATTAGAAACAAATTTAGGCATACTGTTTAGAAGATCACAATCCAAAAATCAATGGATTTTTATAAATCAGCAAATAAAATAATTTTCAGAAATGTGACTTATACTAATAAAAAACACAAAATATCCAGCAATAGCTCTAACAAGATTTATGTATAAAACTTACATGAAGAAAATTACATGTATAAAACCAGCAATAGCTCTAACAAGATTTATGTATAAAACTTGCATGAAGAAAATCACTGAAATGCATTTTTTGTACAGAAGACCTACCTAAAAAAAACAACATATAAATAGAACCCCTACGTTATCTACTTTAACACGATTTATAATTTTAGATGGCAGACCAAAGGTTCACAAAGTGAATATTCCTGAAGGGAGAGATTAGAGGATGGGGTTGGAGAGGGGCATTCTGCTCTAACAGATATCAAAACTTAGCATGAAAATAAATAAATTAGAAAATAAGTAAGTGATAAAGCAACAAGCTGACCAATTGCTCAGAAAAAGGCCAAGTATATATGGATACTTGATTTATGACAAAGCATTATAATCCATTGTGGGAAAGGTTGTACTACTGGAAAAATGGTGCTGGGGAAACTGGTTACATATGGTGGGGGCAGGGGAAGAAAGAAAAATTGGTTTAATTTCTCATGCCAAACAAAGAAATTTATTCTGATGATTAAGCACATAAATGCGAAAAAAGCACAGAAAAAGTAAAAAGAGCATCCACAAGTTGGAAGATACTTATATATAAAAGATTAGTATCCAAAATATAAATATAAATATATATGTAGCCTCTAAACACCTGTGAATTCCAATTTATCTCCAGTCAAGACCCGTTCCATATCGTGTCAATGACAATCCCATCCTTCTATCCTTCTAATTAATTACTCAGGCTAAAAACCTCAATACCACCTTTGAATCCTCTTTTTCTCACATCCCACTTCCTATCTATCAAGAAATTCTACTGGCTCTAATTTCAAAATATACCTGGGGGAAAAAACCCAAACCTTAGAATCAAATTGATTCTCAACACCCACTGTAACCACTAGAGCCCAAATCATCATCATAATCTTGGATTACTTCAGTAGCTTCCTAAGTATCTATTTCCCCCTCTCTAAATTACATTCTCAGTATAGCAACCAATTACTATTAAAAATTAAGTATGATCGAGGGAAATTGGAAGGGGAGGTGAACCATGAGAGACTATGGACTCGGAAAAACGATCTGAGGGTTCTGAAGGGGCGGGGGGTGGGAGGTTGGGGCAACCAGGTGGTGGGTATTAGAGAGGGCATGGATTGCATGGAGCACTGGGTGTGGTGCAAAAACAATGAATACTGTTACACTGAAAAGAAAAAAAAAATTAAGTGTGATATCATCCTTCTGTTCAAAACATCCGATGGTTCATTGCACGAAGTATAAAATGCCTATGTCCTCACAGTGGTCAACCAAACCACTGCTATGGTCTCTGCTCTTCCCAATACTGGCCCTTCTTCTATAACTCTCTCTCTTGCTCACTTAATTTCAGCATACTGGTTTCCTTGCTGTTCTTCAAAAACATACTAAGCATGCTTCTCCTGCCTTAGAACTTTTGCACTGTTTATGCACTAGTTTTTACACTGGTCATTCCTTGGAAACCAAGTGGGGAAGAACTGCAAGGAGGCCAATTTCTTTACATCCAAAAATAGCTGATTTCTCTATATCCTTCAAGTCTTTACTAAAAGGTCATCTTCTCAATGAAGCCTACCCTGACAATCATTATATGGAACTGCAACCCTAATCAACAAGATGGCCACTAGATATGAACAACTGATTAAAAAGAAAAAAAGCATAAAAAGATGTTCAACCTCATTCACAACAAGTCAACAAAAAATTAAAACTACACTGAGATACAATCACCCATAAGACTGGAAAAAATTATTTGTAATTGCAAAATCTTGAGTGAAAGTTTGAATAGTACACATTTACATAATCTCAAAGCATACCCCCTCCCAAATACTTATTACAAAGGGAAAAACAGAAGCTATAATGGGAAAATCAACAATATATGACTCTTAATAAGAGCATCAAAAAGAATATAAGATCATATCTGACATATATCTGTCAAAAATATATAAACCGAACGTAATCATGAGCAAATATGAAACTCATATTAAGTGACATTCCATAAAAAATACCTGGATTGTACTCTTCAAAAATGTTAATGTCATTAAAAACAAAGTCCGAGGACCTGTTCCAAATTAAGGGAGGTTAAAGTCATAATAGAATTGAATCCATGAGCTGGAATTTATCTTTTGCTAAAAATGATGCCATTTGGACAACTGTAGACATCTGAATAAGCTGTCTAGACTAGATAATAATCGATGTTAATTCTGTGATTTTGATAACTATACCCTGTGCTTATTAAGAAAAACACACTTGTTTACAAGTAAAATCCACTAGATTATGTAGGAGTAAACAGGCTTTATGTCTACCATTTATTCTCAAACATTTCAGAGAATACAGAAGAAAAGCATGTGTGGTACAATTTAAAATTCAGGAAATCTAGGTGACGGGCATACATGAATTCCCACTTTTCTATTAAGTCTGAAATTATGTCAAACTGAATAAATCATACACAGACACATTCACACATACTCCTATACATACAAAATTGCAAAGTCTCTCTACTTCAAAGTCTCTCTACTTCCTCAATCTACTTTATCCAGATTCTTTTTAGGATTTATTTATTTTAGAGGAAGAGAGAGAGCACGCACATGTGGAAAGAGAGGGAGAGAGAAAATCTCAAGCAAACTCCCTGCTAACCACAGAGTCTGACCTGGGGTGCGATCTCACAACCTTGACATGATGACCTGAGATGAAATCAAGTTGGATGCTTAACTAACTGAGCCACCCAGGCACCCCTCTTTCACCCTAGTTTTTATTTTTTTTTTAAGATTTTATTTATTTACTTGACAGACAGAGATCACAAGTAGGCAGAGAAACAGGCAGAGAGAGAGAGAGAGAGGGAAGCAGGCTCTCCGCTGAGCAGAGAGCCCGATGCGGGGCTCAATCCCAGGACCCTGGGACCACAACCTGAGCCAAAAGCAGAGGCCCTAACCCACTGAGCCACCCAGGCGCCCCTTTCACCCTAGTTTTTAACTGTAGTAATCTATCACCTGCTAACACATAATTTATTTTATTATGTTTACTATTTATCTCTCTCCCTAGAATACAAGTTCTGGGTGGGCTGATATTTTGTGTGTATATATGGCAGAGTGTTTGGTCCACTGGTGGAATCCAAGTCCCTAAAACAGATCCCAATACACAGCAGACGATCAATAAACATTTGCTAAAAGACTGACAGACTGACTGAATGAATGACTATATCTAAATGTTAAGGAACGTCAAAAACAGTTCTATTTGAGAGCAAATATAACCAAAATCAAATCTGCCCAAAAAAAAAAAAAAAAAAAAAAAAAAAAAAAAAGTTTAAAAACCTCGATTCTCTCGCTGTACTGTCACCAAACAAAGGGAAAATGTGAAAAGTGACAAGTGGATGATAATCTTGAAACTCAAGAGTTTTACGAGGACACAGAAAATATCACCAAATGTTATCCTTTTATCAAAATGTCTAATACTACAAAAATCTATAGTATGAGTAATGCTTTTCAAATGATATTAAAAACAGAAGTACTATATAAGATACTAAATGACAAAAGTTTATCTAGGCATAAAATATCATACATTTCTAGAGAATAGAAATATACTTCTATTTTCTGCCTTTTTTAGAACATTTGAGAAATTCAATTATGACATAATCTATAGCAAATAATATGCCAACACTATAGCTGAATCAGTCCACTGTACAATTTCACCAGCCAGTACTTTTAAGTGTCAATATGTGAACAAATGATTTATCATCTGTGGCCATCTAAATTTATTTAAGACTTATAACATTACCTCTTCATCATTAGGGTCTACTACAGTTTCATCATATACTCTCTGGTTGTCAATGGTCTTTGGTACAGGCTTTGGTGGAGCCTAAATAAAAGAAAAAAAATTAAGTTTTTAGAAGCAATTTACATTACTAATTTTGCAGTCTGAAGAATAACAGAAATTTCCAAATAATCCAAAAACCAAATCTGTTCCTCATTCATCCCAATAATACTGAGTAAGAGGTAACTCTGAGCAGAGATATAAACATCCTAGAAGAAATGCTAACTGAATGAAATGACTTAATACCATGCAAAAGTACCTGAAAGAAGAAACTGGAATTAAAAGAATTATCCACTAAGAAGAGTATTAAACAGAATAAGAAAAATTACAGTTCAACCTTAACCAACATGGATTTGAACTGTACAGGCCCACTCACACGTGAATTTTTTACAGTACAAGACTATAAATGTATTTTCTCTTAGCATTTTCTGAGTAACATTTTCTCTAGCTTATTTTACAGTAAGCATACAGTATATAATGCATATAACATATAAAATATGTGTTAACTGATTATTTACTCAGTAAGACTTCAGATCAATAGCAGGGTATTAACAGTTAGGTTTTTAGGACTTTTAACTGTGCAGGAGTGGAGATGGTCTGTCTGGAACCCAACCGCCATGTTGTTTGGGGGTTGGCTGTACAAAGGTTTATCTATATGCAGCTTTATTCCAGTACTTCCAGAAAGCTACGAAGATATAAGTAACAAAGCTACAAGTCTAGAAACTAGAAAGTTTGAGGCATTTACAGTAAGGAATGAAAGGGAGGAGCAATTTATATAAAAAATATGCAGCAGCACTATTATTAGTGGAAATGAACAGCAAATAGGGCAAATATTATACAAAAAGTTAATGACTACGACACTTCAACATAATGGAATACTGTTAGAAATGGCAACATGCACACTCAGCTTAGACCAAAAAATTTGTAAATGAAAAGCTAAGGAGCAGGAACAGAGAACTGTAAGCACACACTGACTAAAATAAATTCGAAACATATGTATGCTAGCAGAGATATGAAGAAGTATGAACTGATAAACTATTTGGGATTTTATTTATTATTCTATGAAACAAATACTGAGTTTTAAAATTTTTTTTTAAAGGAGGCAGTTCTAGGAAGTCATCTTTCAGTCAAAGAAACAAGAGTGGTGAAATTTCCAAATGGTGATCAGCATATTTGCTGTTATTGACTGAGTACTGAGAGTTGAGACTAATGTTGCCTGATAGGATTCTGCACATCAAAACAGTCTAATACTGGCATGTCTGGCAAGTACTAGACTGGGAAGCTTCCCCATTCCCAGAGTCAGGAGGATGAGTCTCTGTCTCTCAAACACATAAAATTAAGTAAAATAAGCGCACTGAAGCAGACATACCATTTACGTGAAATTTTGAAAAAAAATGCAAAAACACCACCATTGTTTTCGTCATTTAGGAACACAAAAAAAGAAGTGCACGGGAACAAAACACGGCAATTTCATAAGTGGTTATCTTTAGAGGGGAAAGCAATCAGGAAAAAGCATACAAAAGACTTTGAATATTATTTGCCAATGCACTGTTTCTAAGCTGGGTAGAGAACAGAAAGGGGTTTGTTATTTTATTTTCACATCTTTTATACACTGGTAATATTTTATAATAAATTTAAAAGAAAGTGATACAACATAAATATCAGAAAGCATTCCTCAACATAAGACAGAAAGCAGCTGGCTAAAGATTTTATTTACCTTATCACCAAGAGCTTCTCTCTCTTTCTTAAGTTTTTTCTTAATTGCCAACTTTTCCTAAAAAGTTTAAAGACAAGAACAATATTGAGAAACCACCAGTTACATCACAAACACATACTGAACTATACATTACTAATGCTATGAATACTTAAACTGAGAAATCTTTGTAATATATTAAACATCCTAACACAGATTTTCATATCTAAATTATTGTAAACCAAATAAGCCAATCAATAAAACATAAATATCTTGCTCTTTCAAAAAGATCTAAATTGGCAAGCTCAAATATTTAAAGTTTTACTAGCTTTAACTATAAAGTCTCGACTTAAGTAAAAATGTAAAATGTATGCTTAAAAAAGTTAACAAGTTTTTCTTATTTCATTTTGCATTCCTAGTAAGTTGTGTTCTAAAGAAAACCATGGGTATGCTGCTTACTTCTTTTGGAAAGTACTAAAAATAAATGAGAATGGGAGATGCATTTTCAGATTGCTTCCAATAAACCACCATTTGTTATCCATAAATCTTACAATCAAAATATGCTTTCAAAATTATTAAGAACTTGCAGGGTGAATTACACCTGTAATTACTGTAAATCTGTACCTTCCCGAGATTTCTGAATAAAATGCTTAATACACAAAGTAATAATAATAATAATAATACAGAAAGTACTCACCCCTCCCACCCACCAGTGCCTATCTACCCTCCACCCCTCAAGTTTCAGATTACAGTGTCAAGAAGACTTCTAGGAGACCCTTCCGGCAAACCCGCTCTCCTAGAGTGAGTTAAGAGTATATATTCCAATAGCACTCTGGCGCTTATAATGAGTAAGGCACAATCCACGGCCTCAAAAAATCCAGTATCTAGTAAGAGGAGCCAGGCAAGTGAAAAGAATATTATGTGTGTGAACTTTCACGACGTACAAAGATAAACAGATGCTTGCTTCCAATCGCAATTTAACCACAGATAAGTACTGTGACCTTGAGTTTTATTTATCTCTTCATATTTGTCCCTGTAACAGTATGAAGACAACGCTATAAATACCACTACTAGAAACTTTGCATAAATAATTTCGGTAAGAGTCCAGGAATCAGAGAAGCATCACTTTGGGTTTACGTAGTGCCCGTTCTACGGATTCTAGGAATCAGCCAAATGTAGGCGGGCTGGGCTAAACATAGAGACGGGAGAATTTCGCGTTCCAGGTCTGGAGGGGTATTTTCACTTCTACGAGAGCGGGACATCCTGGTTTCATTCTCAGAGGGAGAACCTAGACGGGCTGAAAAGGAAGAGAATCCTTGACGCTCAGACAAAAAGCTGAAATCTAGAGAATGTCTCCAAAGCAGTGCGAGGGGACCAGGACACAAGAACTACAGCCTCACTCCTCCAAATTATCTCCTCCCGCACGCCAGGAAAGCGCGACCACGCGAGTGCTATTCCCCGCCCCACCATCACGCGCGCGCGTGAATGATGCGGCGCATGCGCCCGGCCGCCTCCGCCCCGTCCTACCTTACGTTGCTGCTGTTTCCACCGCGTGAACATTAAATGTCGCCGTTGTTTGTTCTTAATTTCCGAAATGCTGAAGCCTGGGGGGAAGGCGGCCGCTTTCGGGGGTTGGACCCCGCTTTCGGTCGCTCCATCCTCAGGGACTGCAGCCTCCTGCGGTTCTTCGGCGGCTGCCTTCCGTTTTAGGCCTTTCTTTCCTCGGCTACCGCTGTTATCCCCGGTCTTCGCCATGGTGTTTGCTTCCAGGCGTCTGTACGGAAACGGAAACAGCTGTACCCCGTGACACCCTCACTTAAACTTTTACTTCCGGGTCAAAAAGTTCTTAAAGAGAAAGGTGGAGTACTTTGTGATTTTTAGCCATTTAAGAAGGTGGCAAAATTTAGGGGCGCCTGAGTGGCTCCTTTGGTTAAGTGGTTAATCGTCCGCCTTCAGCTCAGGTCATGATCCCTGAATTCTGGAATTGAGCCCCTCATTAAGTCCCCGCTTAACGGGGAGTCGCATTCCACCTCTGTTCCTCCCCCTGATCATTCTCTCTCGTTCTGTCTCTTAATATATAAAAATCTTTAAAAAAAAAAAAAAAGTGGCGAAATTTAGCTTTGAGAAAAGTTTAGGGGGGTTTTCCCTGCTGTCTGAATACTGAAATGATGAGTTTGTAGACTCCTTTATTGAGTGTCTACTATGTGTCAAGCCCTCAAAATATTGGAACAAAGCAGCCTTTGCTGTATAAAGTTTATGTCTTACTGGAAGAAGACCTGAAATGAGCACACAAATAGTGTGGCGAGCTAAAAAGTAACACACGGTAGGGAGAAAATAGAATAGGATAAAGGAAGATCAGAGGTTGCACCTTTTAAATAGGATTGTTAGAGTTGCCGTCATTGAAAAAGTTACATTAAGCAAAGATTTGAAAGAGGTAGTGGGTAAACTTTGCAGTTATTCGAGGGAAGAACTGTTCATATGAGTAAAGCTGGTTATCTAGGAGAAAAGCTGTCCAAGCAATGGAAACATACAATTCCAAGATTCCCAGTCAATAGTAAGCATGAAATGTTTGGGTAATGCCATGGAAGCTAGGATTAATATGAGAAAGGAGGAGAGTAGGTCCAGGAAGGGTTTAGAAGTAACAGATTGTGTAGAATTTTGTAAGAACTTGGGCTTTTCTGTGAGATGCACATCTCCTGGAGGATTTTGAGAAAAGAAACAACATGATTTGACTTAACATTTTGAAAGCATCATTCAGGCTCTTCTTCAGAGAATAGATTTTATTTAGGAGAAGGAAAGTGAAAGAAGGGGAGAAATGACAATGGCTTGAACCAGAGTGGTTCTAATGGAAGTGGTGAGAAGTGATCCGATTTCTTTTGCAAGGTGGGGTTCCTGAAGATTGAATGAAGTGCATGAGAGAGAGAAGTTAAGGATGACCCCCAAAACTTTAGAACTTAGTGACTGGAAAGATGGGGTTCCCATCATTTGAGATGAGAGAGACTTTAGGTAGAGCAAATTCGAAGGTAAGATCAAGATTTCAGTTCTGGAAATAATTGAGTTTGAGACACTTAATAGTCAACTGATTGTTGTTGTTAGTTGGGCTATATGATTATGTAGCAGGAGAGAAAGGTATGGACTAGAGATAAAAATGTAGGAGTTATTGTCATATAGATAGTATCTCAAATAATTATAGCAAGTGTGGATAAAGAACCGAAAAAGAGAAGAGGACCAAGTACTGATCACTGGAACAGTCATACATAAAGAGCTGGAGAGAAAGGGGGACCCAGTAAAGGAGAATGAGAAGGGTAAACGAAGAGTGTCATAGAAACCAACAAAGTGTTTACACAATTATTAAGTTTTTCTGTATTCTGCATTTTAATTTTATGAAAATGTCCTCCAGAGACAAAAGAATTCCTTTTGGTTTATTGTTAGAAACTGCCTAAATTTGAAATAATACATTTCAGTATTGACATTGAGTGTTTTGATAATTCAGTAGTTTGGTGTCCATACTGCATTTTTTTAACCATTTAAGTTCTTTTAAATAGAATATTGAAAACATCAAAACTGCATTTTCCGGAATACAAACTCCATCAAAACCTGCTATGAAGCCAAAAGTCCAAAACTGTGATTAGAAAACTAAAACCATAATCTTTAGATACAAAACTGAATCTGACTTATACAATACAATAGGAAGGAAAAAATATTGAGCTTTAAAATCACTGACATATGGGTTGGGCTGCAATAAGTCATAAAATATTATACCACTTATTTAAAGAGGAATAACTAGCTCAAAAATGAGGAGGAGGAAGAGGAGGGGGAAGCAAGAGGAGACAAACCAGTTTATCTAAAAAATATAGACTGAAAAAATATTGTGGAAGTATCTTCTAGTCTTAATATTTCGTCTCCCTATATTTAATATACCCTTTCCCCATAAGAACACAAAATAATCCTGAAATGGAATTAGATAACTGTCTCAAATTTATTCAGTTACCATACAAATGAGACCATAGCTGCTTAGCATAGAAACTTCCTATTTTTCCTTCATGGCTCATTTGTAATAACATTGTGTGAGTTGAATGAAAGGATTTCTGTGATCAGAATAAAATCTGAAAAAGTCACAAAAGCATTGGTCAATTCAGCAAATATATATTTAAGCTACTCAATAAATGGACAGTGTGAATAACTATGATGGAAACTGTGGGCTCTATGTTCTGTGTTCAGACCTTTACTCAGGCATCTGAATGCTATAAAATCTGAACTAAGTCACATAATCTCTGTGAGCCTCAATTTCTTGATCTGTAAATGGGGCTAATTATACTGCCATGTAGAATCACATCCAGTAAATACTAACTAGCTGTTTTTATAATTCTAGGTGTAAGAGACTATGCCAAACATTGTGGAGAAAAAAATAATCATAATTTCCCTCAAGTAGCTTATAGTTTAGAAGAAGAAGTTGAAGCACAATTCTAGCGTATGTATTGAATAATGTCAGTGTAGAGTGCTTCTTAACTTGATGTCCATTTCAGCCAATTGTTTTTTCTCACTAATTGCTTTATTGTCTGCTATTTTCAGAACACATTCCCAATAGAGTATTTGTTATTTTAAAGTAAAATGCTTATTTTAAATATTTAATAATTTTTTTTGCTTATTTTAGTCTGGTATATGAGATACCCTGAAATACAACTCCTAGACACCAGATGAATTAAATGATCCAAACTAATAAATGACCATGGTTCTGTTCAGAATATTGGATCTATTATTTTACAGTGTGACTTAAGCTCTTTATATCACAGAAATTATTACAAAGGTACAAAATATAAATCCATTGTTTAAGAACAAGGGGCACCAGTTTGAGGTTGGAAGATGTTTTATTTACAATGTGGTAAACAAACACAAAGTAAATTAATGCTTCCTGGACTTGAATTATGCCATATAATTTGTTGGTAAGAACTGTTAAAGAAAAAACCAACATGAAGGCCACAGTTAGAAAACACACCTAAACCACCACTCATAGTCATGTAACCAAAACTTAAACTATCCTGATTTCCCCAAAATACTGACTGACCTAAGACAAAATCTAAGCTTTTCTCAGGTCAGTGTGCACCCTATAGCTTCCTAGCCAATCAGCTACACACAAGTAAGGTTACACAGTGCTACTATGCTAAAAAGACAAAGTTTTTAGTAACCAATCACGTTTTTTAAAAACTCCCAATGTACTTTCTCATTCAGGCTTTACAAACTGAGTGTAGCTGCTAAAAGCGGAGCTCCTAGCCCCTTTTAGCTTAAGTCTCCCTTCGGTCTGTGAACAGTTTTGTTTCTTGCTCAATAGAATATTCATATCAAACAAAGCTCTTGGAATTTTCTTTTGACAAGAACAGTAGACCTATTACAGAACTAGCCTCTCATCTGTGGATGTTTCAGAGGTACCCAAGTGCTGTTTTTGGCACTTAAACTACTTATCTCAAGGAATTTTGAGAGTTCTCCTTTTTATTTGTTCTATACTTAAAGCTATCTAAGTGATTAATGAGGTTTGTTCCTCGGGTCCTAGGGCTTTACTAACCCAGGAAGTAGGTTGAAAAGTTATTACAGGGATTTATAGTGTCAATATGACTCTCACAATAGCCGCTCTCCTTTGAAAGAAGTTAAAGTCAAGAAGAATAGAATCAGTACAATTTTGGGAGATGTTAGAGTCATACCCGCTCCTACCAGAAAATGAATTGGTGACTCAATCATGAAGACTTTCCAAATATTAAAAAACTGAAGAGTAATCATATGGTAAATACTGTCATCTCTGTGTACTCCACACTATGAAAGAGACATAATGCATGTGCTGGCCTTTCCAGAAACCAGAAATATATTGGGAAACCAGAAGTTTTATTCCAGAAATAAGTCTTCAGGAAGTCTTCAAGGAAGTATTCAAGAAGTCTTCAAATAAGTCTTCAAATAAGACTTTTGAATAATTTCTAACCATTCCCTTGAGGCATTTTTAACTTTTTTGAGCATATTCTAAGCTTGGCCATGATGCTATAGGATACAAGGGCAGTTTTTGTTGTATTTTCCGAGTAGCTTGGTCCTTAACGGCAAGGTGAGCTGTTTGGATAAACAGAATTTTTTTCTGCCTGTTAATATTTTTGTAGTGTATACAGTTCCACATATGTCTTGTCTGCTGATACACTTTTATTTTTTAAATTAGTAGGCTCCCCACCCAATGTGGAGCTTGAACTCAGGACCCTGAGATCAAGAGTCACATGTCCTATCAACTGAGCCAGTCAGGCACCCCTGGTGATACATATTCTTGACTCTCACCTGACCAGGGAAAGTAGCACCACAAACTTCAGTTTCACTAAAATATTATCTCCTAAAATGATTTCTGATTGGTTGAGTTCATCAAAGGAGCTTTTATTTCCATCTTTAATTTGAATGTATATGGTGTCTCTAGCTTATGTTTCTGATAATGGAGTAACCATAAACATAACTTAAATAACAACCTGGAATGGCATTTATGTGTTTAAGAATTTTTTCTGTTGATTCATTCATTCAACACATATTTATTAAGTAGTAATTTGTATCAGTCCTCTGGCTATAGCAGTCAAAAATAAACTACTCCCTGTCATCAAAGAATGCCAGTGGGGAAAGACAAACACACAAGCAAATCCAAAAAGGGTAAAAGGTTCTGTGACTGCTACCTTGTTGTATAATCAAGACAAAATTTAGAATTACACCTTCTCATGTCTTCTAAGAGCCAGATTAAGTATATTTCTAAGTCCCTTGTTGGTAGCTGAGGACATATTCTCCATAAAATTTAACCCATGTATAGTGATTAGATCCACCCAGACTAGAGACACAAATATTTGTTTCTTTTGTTTTCAGCCAATACTGTTTAATTTTTCTCCATATTTGTATTTTAATTTTGCAGAACCTTAGAAAGAATTTCTATATGAAATAAAATATTCTCTACTATACACTTCACAAACATAAAATATGACACACATTTTGGGCAATTATTAGAGACACAATATTTAAAATAAAAGGGGGTACCTGGGTGGTGCAGTTGATTAAGCGTCCAATTTTTGGTTTCAGCTCAGAATGTGATCTTAGGGTTGTGAGATGGAGCCCCCTGTTGGGCTCCATGCTCAGGGCAGAGTATGCTTAAGATTCTCTCTCTTTCCTTCTTCCTCCCACTGCTCTGTCTCTCTCTCTTTTTCAAATGAATAAAAGAAAATAAAAGAAAGATACACTGTATGTTAACTAACTAGAATTTAAATAAAAATTAAAAAAAATGAAAAGTAATGCAGCATAATCCTTAGTTTAGATAGCAGTTCTCAAACTTTTTGCCTCAGAACCCCTGTACACTCTTTTTTTTTTTTTTTTAAGATTTTATCCATCTATTTGACAGACAGAGATCACAAGTAGGCAGAGAGGCAGGCAGAGGGAGAGGCGGAAGCAGGCTCCCCACTGTGCAGAGAGCCCTATGCAGGGCTCAATCCCAGGACCCTGGGATCATGACCTGAGCCGAAGGCAGAGGCTTTAACCCACCCAGGTGCCCCACCCCTGTACACTCTTAAAAATTTTTGAGGACCCCAAAGAATTTTTGTTTATTTAGATTATATCAATATACACCATATAGAAATTAAAACTGAGAATTAAATATGTATTTATTTATCTAAGAACAATAAAGAAAGTCATTTCATGATAATATGCACACACTATGGAAATAACTGTATTTAAAAAAATTAGTGAGAAGAGTGGCATTTTTTACATGGTTTGCAAATTTCTTTTTGTCTGGCTTAATAGGAAATAGCTGGATTTATACCTCCTTCTGCATTTAACCAGTTGTGACATATTGTTTTGGATGAGATATATAAAGAAAATGTGACCTCAAACATGTCTGGAAAAGGGAGTATTTAAGAACTTTTTCAGATAACTATGGGTATTCATCTTTGATATTGCACAAAAAATTGAGAAGTTTTAAGTTTCCTAAAGGTCAGTTGCACTGTGTAATCTGAAATCGTATCAATAGTCTATATGTACTCTATCACAGTAATATCTATATGTTTGTCTTGCATTTTGAATGGATCTTTTACCCACGCAAGACTTTGTAACATCCTGCATTTGGTAATCATTTGGAAACAATTGGTTCACTGAGTTATGTATATCTTCCAAAAGTTGACACATTTCATTATACGACATCAAAAAATCATGTTTGTTAAAATCAGTGCTAATCTCATCAATAGTCTTCAAATACTGGTACTGGTAAGCTGTCAGGCTTACTGCGATGGAGAAAAGTTTCCCACAATTCTGATTTTCACTGGGTGGGGACTTTCTCCCACTACCCCTACCCCAACCCCCATCACTGATGACAATGCAGGGGTTGGACACAAGGCTTTAGGGGAGTTGTGGGTGATAAGACCCTTTTCTTTATCTGTGGGCCCCTGAAAGTTGGCTTACTTTTCCATTGCCACCATTAGTTAGCAAAGAGCAACATTATCAGAAGACTTGAATATATTTGGAATCTACTTACAGATGCAGTGCAAGAACTGCTTTGTCAGGTTCTTCCACCCTATTAGTTTGTGCAGGATATAAGCTAGCAATCCACCGTATGTTGGATCCTAAGGCAGCATCTAGAGGGATCCAATGTTTATGCTATTTGTTGCTTTTGACTGAGGTTTTTTCCATCTGATCAACTGTGAAAGAGAATGTGTTCTCATAGCTTCTCTTTTCAATTTTTCTGAAGTTTCCTTTTTTTTTTTTTCTCTTGTAGATCAAATGGAAATAAAAGACACCTTGGGGTGCCTGGGTGGCTCAGCTGGTTAAGCGTCTGTCTGATTCATGGTTTCAGCTCAGGTCATGATCTCAGGGTTGTGAGATCAAGACCCAACTTGGGCTCTGCACTCAGCAGGGAGTGTGCTTGAGATTCTCTCTCCCTCTCTCTCTTCCTCTGTCCCTCCCCTGCTCAGATGTGCACTCTCCCTCTAAGATAAATAAATCTCAAAAGAAAGAAAGAATAGACACCTTATTTATCCCTTTACACTGTAATAGGGATGGTAAGAGCTTATATAATGTTAGTCTGCCTTCACAAAAATTGAAAATTATAAGCTTCATTTAGGGGAAATAACAAATAGTAGCTTTCTTGAAACAAATAGTAGCTTTCTTGAAATTTCCATCACAAGAGCCAGGAGGGCCCGCTGTGACAGACAGAGGTGAGAAGATGGAAGATCAGTCTGAGGAACAGAAGATGTGTTTATGAGATCAGCATTAAGAATAGTGATACGGGCAAAAATGGCAAAATTGGATTATACTTTTATCCCATATATTTTTTTTCTGATGTCATTCTTACTAGATTGATACTAGGGTGAAAAAACAGAGATCAGGAATGAAAGGAGATCAGGAATGAAAATACATAAAAGCCATTCCTTGGTAAGTGATCAGATTCCTAAAATTCCACTATGTTCCAATTATATTCCAGGGAGATATTATTAATTCAGTTTCCCTATAATTATCCCTTCTTTATTCTAAAGGAATAAAAGAGTTCAGGATACAGATTGATATATTCCAAAATTTGCCTTAGTTAAAGGCAGTCTTTCTATGACAGAGACATGCTAAGAAGTTCCGGTGTTCTCCAGGGATCACTAGATGCTGGAATACCTTGTAATTGTTAAAACTTTGCAAAAGTGGGCCAGCAGCAAGAGAATGTGTGCAGCATCTTAGAAGCTGGATAAAAATGCAGAATCACATCTTTAGGCCAACTAAAAGACCCCTAGATGATTCATAAAGATGTTAAAGAAACACTGCTGAAAAAGATGTGTATTACATCCCTCACCCCTATTGATATCTACTGATCAGCCAGAGGCCTTGTTTCAGGCCACAAATTAAAGGCTCATTTACAAATGATATTTTACTATTGTTAAAAACAATATTTTATTATTTTACAAATGATTGCATTATTTGAAAGGAAGATAGAATAGTGAAAATCATTATGGAAAATTAATATATTTGTTTTATTTGCCAACTTAGTCCTTGCACACATTTGGAATGAGATTTAACAGGTTCCCTATCTGACTGATAGGCAACATACCAATCTAAGGACCTATAATTGTACCTTGTCAGAACAAAATGATTTTACTTTCTCTTAAGCAACTATCAACAAAAGGCATTTTCAAAGTGTAGTACCAGGACCAGGAGCATCCACATCTTGGAAGTCTTGGAAATGCAGATGCCTGGGCAAGCTCAGGCTCTTTGAATCAGAGGCTCTGGGGAAAGGTCTCAGAAATCTGTGTTTTAGTAAGCTCTCCAGGAGATCTTTTTTGCATACGCAAGATGCACACCCACTGATCTTGATCTGTTATCTTCTGATTCAAATAAGCAGACTATTTAAGGTTTTGTTTCTTTAGTGATTGTGGTACTTAAGCTTCCCTAACTGGAAATCCAATCAGCCTGTATCTGTGTCTTCATGTAGGAAAATGTAGGCGCCCACCCTATGTGATACCAAAATAGTTATTCTCCTGGATATAAAAAAAATACCCTAGCAATGATGATAAAGCCCATATTGGTGCAATCATAGTCTTTAGGTAAATAGAGATAATGATTGACTATAAGATCATGCTTACTTTTTGCTTAAGTTAGTAAAAAACCTGACAATGTGATATGCTCAGGTGGCTCTTAGACTCTTGATTTATTTTTACTCACATTAATATTTTGACAATGATTAGCTTCATTGCCCCAAAATGGCTGATTTTCAAATCTCAGCTGAAAGACATTAAATCTCTTTGCAACGTGGTATATGGATTGAATCATGGAACTGGAAAAAGGCAATAGCAGAAAATTAATGAGCGCTGAATGAAGTCCAAAGTTTAGTACCAGTAATGTGCCACTATTGGTTCCTAGTTTTGAGGAATGTGGTATGGCAAAGTAAAATGTTAAGATTAGGGAAAACTGGATGAGGGTGTATAGGAACTCTCCGTATTATTTTTGCAATATTTTCACAAATCTAAAATTACTCCAAAATTTAAAATTATTTAAAAAAAGAACCCATCAACTCTGCCTGACCCTTCACTTAACACAGCTGTTGAAGTATTACCAGATAAAAGAAATTAGAGAAATGCTCTCCACCAACCCAGGCTGCCCATTTGTCAGGTGGAGCACATTGTTTAATTTGTTTCCTTGGGGTGCCAGCGAGGGATGGCAGCTAATGGTCACCAAACACATTTGCTAAGTATATAGGACAGGCAATAAAAGCAGAAAAGGTGCTTGCTCTACTCTTCTTTCCTTGAACTTTTATGTATTGTTCCTACTTGAGTACTTTGTACTTGGTGATATGTTGTTTTAATAATAAACCTCAAATCATTTCATGGATGACTGTTCCCATCCACCCCCGCCCTCCTCCAGAGCACTTAATGCAGCCACTGCAGGAAGTAGGCATTCAGAGCTCAGATTTCTCTGACTAACTGACTGACTCAATGTGCTACCTGTAATTATATTTTAAAATTTAATCAGGGCAGTTCTAGGAACTCAAGGGGATAAAGTCAAAATCAACTACTCAAGTTAGGTTTGCATAAATTGTCTAGAATGAATAGACCTCATCAAAACTTGTCAAAATGCAGAATTTGTCAGTGGAAACCAGAATATCAAAAATTTAAATCATCCATATGAAATACACTCAAGACTGAAGGTGAATAGTTCGTGGTGAAGTTAACATTTCTAAAATAAATTTTGGGCTGAACAGAAAGTTACCAGTCTTGTTTCTTCCATGCTTTTTCTTTTATTATACTTTGCTTTTTAAGATAATTAAGGATCAAAAATACTATCTTGCCTTGGCTCTTGATGTGTATTGAGAAAATCTGAAAAATGTGTGTAAGAGAAGGAACCCTTTCTCTTTGTGTTCCTTGGTAGTATTTCTGTAAATAAAAACCAAAGCTACTTAAAAATATCAAAATTGGGGCTTCTGGGTGGCTCTTTCGTTCAGAGTCTGCCTTTGGCTCAGGTCATGATCCCAGGGTCCTAGGATGGAGCCCTGCATCAGGCTCCCTGATGCTCCTTCCCCCTCTCCCACTCCTCCTGCTTGTGCTCCCTCTCTCGCGTCTCTCCCTCTGTTAAATAAATAAATAAATAATCAAGAATTATGATACATCTAACATTAGAGATACTCAAAATATTTCCAATATATTATATATTCTAATATATCATCTCAGACCTTCTAAAATTCTTATGAGTGGATGCAAGGAAGGAATTATCACCATTTTTCCAATGGGAAAATGACAATTCAAAGAGACAAAAAAAAAACAGCACTGATTAAACCACAAATTATAATTCTTAGGCCATCGCTCTTTCAACTGATCATGAGTCATGCCTTTAGATCCGTATTACTTAGAGGAAATTATTAAATGAACACAACCCCCTACATGTGCATATAACTCATTTTCTTTTCGTGACTCTGCAGTGAATGATCAGGAACAAAGAACTTGAAGCGCAGTGTGGACCCTTTAAAAGAGTCAGACACATAAAGTTTGAAGTAGTGAATGTAAGAGCAATATTTGTTTCACACCGAACTCCTTCAACCTGTTTCTCTTGCCTGTATGGTAGAGCTTGATACAGTTTTGGCAAAATGAATTACTTTTTAAAGATTTTATTATGTATTTGGGAGGAAGAAAGAGATAGCAAGAGAGAGCACATGCATGGGGGAAAGGGAGAAGCAGGCTCCCCGCTGGCTTGATCCCAGGACCCTGGGATCATGACCTGAGCCAAAGGCACATTGAGCTACTCAGAGCCCTGGCAAAATGAATTTAAGCTAAATATATATATATATATATACACACATACATATATGTGTATATATATATGAATTTAAGCTAAATATATATATACACATATATATGAATTTAAGCTAAATATATATATATACACATATATATATACACACACATTTGTTGTATTATTTTCCATATATGTAATTAAACTAGGGAGACTTTTCTCAGGGGTTCCCAATTACAGAAAGTGGGAAAAAATTATCTTTATGATTCCCGGAGGTGAGGTAATAAACTGAAATTTATTTGATTGACACAATTACAAAATTTTTGGTCTAGAGACCAGGAGAATGATTGATTTATCTTCCAGGTTTCTTTCTCTGGAATAAAAATTTTTTCTCAGGAATAAGATTTTACATGGGCCTTCTAGCTTTCTGTAAAATGAGGACACGCCTAACGAACTTGACATAGCTGATAAAAGACAGAACCTGCAAGGTCTCTGTATGGTTCTCTGATGTGGGAGGAGTCACCTCTTTTGACACCTTAACAATGTACCCCACAGCCTCTTGGTATTGGGGTCCGCGTACTTGTGTGTGGCCCTCTTGGGAAGGTACCAGCAACTTCTTCAAGTGTGGCTTTCTTCTTTGGTGTCTTCTGGGAAATCTGAACATCTTGACACCCCAACTGGTGCTACTTCTCTCTGTTCTCCAATTCTTGTTTCTCTGCTGAAGCAAATTAGCCAGTCTATTGCCTTAGTAGATCAGCAATGAGATGCTTGTATCTTTTTCTTGAAGGCTTTTCTCTCTTTAAAATTAATTTGGATTTTCCAACTTGCCTTGTGGGAGGGGAAGAGGCACATCATTTGCCCCGGGACTCCCTTCATGTTCCTCTAGTATATGTGTGTGCATGTGCTCATGGGCACATGCACGCGTGCGCGCATCCACACACACACCCACCCACACACACACACACATACACACACACACACACACATACACACAATGCAGGGAAGAAGAGAGAAGGAAGGGAGACTGATACTTGGAATAGCAACACCAGTTCTGCTGCATCGCAGTAACCCACTGATTATCTTAAGATGATGAAGGTTTGTTGATGCCTGTTGTCTTCAGCTTTGGAGCTTTGGTAGCGATTCTGAGAACACAGAGGGAGAACAGTTTACCATCCTGAAACACTGACTATGAAAGATGAGGGAGAAGAAAGTCAATGGTGATTTCCCATTTATCTCCTTCGTTCTGAAAATGAAGGGATGGTGAGACAGGGAAAAGTCAAGAAAGGACCAGGAAGTCAGGGTAGCGGAGAGGCCCTGACTTTGATTTTGCATATTTTAAATACGAGGTACTTCTTAAACATCTAGCTGGAGTTATCAACTGTTATCAAATGGTCTGGTGCTCCAAGAAGTCTGAGCAAGAAGTAGAAATTTAGGAGTCATTGATATATAGATAATAATTGAAGTCATCAACACTATGTAACCAACTATAGAGGGTATAGCATGAGAAGAACTGTAGGTCTAGGACTGCTCTTTGAAGAACTCCAACGGTTATTCTGTTGAATAGAGGAGCATAACTTGGTAAAAGAGATTGAGAAAGACTAGTAGAAGATAAACAAGGAGGGTGTGACAGAATAGAACCCAAGAGATGATAAGAATCATCAACATGTTGAATGCTTCTGAGAGATGAAGTAAGGTGAGGACTAAAACATCCATTGGATTTAACAACCTAGAGACCATTGGTTCAATCTAGAGACAGTCATTTCAAGGGAGTGGAAATGGAAGTTAGATTGAAGTGGGTCTAAAAAGCAGTGTGTAGTGAGAAAAGGAAGACAGAGTAGACAAATCCTTTCTCAGTTTGTTTGTGGAGGGGAGGACAGTGACAGGGTGGTAGTAGGGGGAGTGGGGAAGGTTGAAGGAGAATGTTTCAGAGGTGAAGAGACTGAGTATGTTTGAAAGCTGATGCGAAGGATCCAGTACAGAAGACATTAGGAATTAAACACAGAGAAGGCACTTGGGGTGAGATCCAGAGCACAGGAAGGGGACCAACCTTAGATAGGAAAAGGGAAAGTGAGAACGTATTGGTGTAATTTTACATAGATGTGTAGGTTTCAGTTTGGGAAACTGAGAGAGTTTCTGACCTGTTGAGGTAGTAGAGGGGAAGTCATAGGGTGAGATTTTAGCTAACTGAAAACAAAGACTGTTCATTATTATTGCTTTACCATCATCACTGGAAGCCTTTAGATTCCAAATTCCATTTGACTTAAGGCATTTGCCAAGGTAAAATGTCTCTCTCACCCTCCAAGATAACCTCACATATTGTTCCAAACATACTGAAATAGTGCAGCTACTTTTCCATAGCCAGTAATCTTGTTTCATTCATTATTATACATCCCAACAAAGCTAAACCCTAAGAGACTGGGAAGGAGGAAAATACATTTCAGTGATTTCAGGAGTCTTAAGGCTTGATTATCATTAAGATCACTCAGCTTTGACCCTGAACCTTAAAGCTAGTGATTATTTTCATGACCACAAAAATACCAATTTGTGATAAAAACTATAGAAATAAGTTCGGGTTTTCAAGCATTTTCCCATATAAACAAAGTGCCCATTTAGAAACTTCTAAAGAAACTTATAATATATCTCATTATATCATTTTTACTGAGTGACCAGCATGCTTAGAAAACTGGAAAACCAGTTTTATCTAGCACTAGCTTTAGCTGGATTTACATACTTAGGTGAGAGGCAAATTACTTAAATTCCCTTTAATGAAGGTCAGTTTTGGAGTAAATGAGTAGAGACTTTCTGATACATGACTGATTAGTAAACCTTGTAGCTCTGATCCTAGGAAACAAGACTGACTAAAAATATAAATACTGACTCATGAACCAACTGGATTCATTAATTAGTTTTAGTTCCCCATGTTAAGTGGGGCAAAAACATTGTTTTTCAGAAAGGTTGAGATTTTTTCCCTGCCTTCCTTGCAAACTAAAAGGCAGCCTTTTGGGGGGCCACTCAAATTAAGTAACCCCTTTGGACTCATATTTGATTATTTTCCAGTTACTAAACTCTTATGCAAGAAAGCATATTCAACTCTCCCTGAGTGGATTTGGTTTTGTGTTTATTCTCTTTGTCCCCACTTAATTTATCAGTTCCTCAGGTTTATTCTCAATTACAATGGTTTTGAATTGTTTCTTATGTCCTGATAATTACTTCACCAAGAACCTGAATCCTACTATGATGAAAACAAACTCATGGTTACGTGCATTGTTATTATATTTCTCATTTACTATGTTATTTTACTGACCAAAAAATTGTGATAATATGGTAGGAAGTACATTTTATTGCAAGAATAATGGCAGCTAACATTTATTTATAGCACTGTTCACATGCCAAGCAATGTTCTGAGTGCTTTACATCTGACTCATTTAATTCTCCCAACAGTTCCATATGTTGGGTACTACTGTGACTCTCATTTTTATAGATTATGTATTTGAATCACAGAGAAATTAAATTAAATTAAATATTTTGCCCGGAGTCATTGGAACCCAATCTGGACCAGATCCACACACAGGCAACCTGGCTCCTGCATATTCTTAGGGGCTACAGTATAAAATGATCCACTCTATGAAACTACGTGTTTTACTAATAATTAAAAAGATGATAATATTTTGGAGTATACACTTTACCACTACATACCTGAAATGAAGATAAATAAAAATTTGCAAAAGTAAATAAGGCAAATAAAGTAGGCAGTAAGTGGTGCACTATGCTTGCAAGTGGACATGGGGATTAAGGAAGAATGAATAGTTGGAGATTCTAATGAAAACTTTTCATCCCACCTAGACCACTTTTCTCTCCCTACCCATGGTCTGCATATCGCTAGTAGAGACTTACTTCTTTAGCTGATAATGCTGCATGACTCTCATACTAATGCCTTCTGTGGCAGAGTGGGCCCTTGGTGAATACTGGTGTCTGATTGGAAAGTACATTAGTTCATTCAACAACCATCCACTCAGAACCTACTCCCCAAAAAGCTCATGGATCTGTAGGGGAGATAAACACATACACAAATAACTACAACCCAGGAGAATAAATTTAAAAATAGAGGCATATGGAAGATGTATAGTAGGAGTACCAAAATGAAGAAGAGAAGTAGTGGGAGAAAAGGGTGATAGGAATAAGAAGACATCAGAGAGGCATCCCTAAAATGGAAGTGTTTGAATAGGGTGGGGGAGCTCTCCAGGCAGACCAGGAATAGGGAAAGCCATTATGAGCAGAGGGTGTGGCACATGTAAAGACTCATAGATATGAAATAGGATGATGTGTTCAAAGAACTGTAACTCCCATTGTATTATGGGGACATAAGTTTCAGGGAAGGAAGGGAATTAAAGATGAAACTGGAGGAAGTGGGAAGGACTAGAAGAACAGGAAGGAATTTGGAATTTTATAGGAAAGAACAAAGAGTCAATAAATGGTTGTAAGCAGGGAAGTGACAGCATGTATCAAATGCTCAGTCAAATTGAGCTCCACCTTCTTCCAGTTGATTACCACACATGAATAATGTTTTAAGCAGTAATCAAACATATGAGATTTTTGTATATCTTAAGTGGCATCTGTTGTGGACATATTCTGCTTATGTCTGCCTAGCCTCCATACTTTCACTTTTTGTAATTATACCTCGTTTTTTCTTTGGGTATTAACACTTCCCCAATGCCTACAATCTCCTACAATGATCAAACAGGATATCAGACCATCCTTAGCTGAAAGCTGAACAAAGACTCTGAGCAAGCCTCCTTCATTTTCTCCAGGAGCTTCAATTTTGTGAGAAGTGACTCGAGGATGAGAAAAAAGATTATAGCTGATTCACTTGATGTCAGCACCTTGGAGGAAGCCCATACTTCCTGTTGTCCTGGCCTCCAAATTTACCTTAGTTTTCCCCTTCTGAAACTAGATGCTCCCAGATTGCCTTTGATTCTTTGAACTTCCCCATAACCTTCCAGTAAATTCCATTTTTGCTTGATGGTAATACATTCTTTTTTTGCTCAAACCAGGTGTAGTTTGTTTCTAAGCCAAGAACCTTGATTTAAACCTCCCCAGTGGTGAAACTCTGCTCAACTTTACTTACTGAAAATAGCTTGAATCTTTGTACTAAGGTGGTTTTATTCCCGCAAGCTTAGACCCAGCAGGTAGCCCTTTCCTCTGTGGGTCTTGCTGCTGGCCTAGTATGGCAAGAAGTAGGATTAGGTTTGCTTTGCTCTCAGAACCTGCAGACCTCCTCCGTTCACCTTCTCTTCTCCCCTCAACCACCCGTGTAGAACAAGGGGGATCTCTACTTGTAAAAACCCTCTTCCCTGTTTATTTCTGGCCAAGACACTTTTTCAATATTTAGCATAGAGACTTTCATCTCCTTCAAAGAACTACTGTGTTCTCCCAAGGTCCTGGAAGAGTAGTCAAAGATTTGTAGGCCTCTTCTACTTTCCACTTTGCCCCAAAGCTACTCAGAGTCAATAAGCACATCATTTTCTATATCCTTGAACTGGGAAAAGGTTGGACGTAGAAGAAAAACGAAAAGACACAAAAGAAGAAAAGAAAAGAAGTTCACACTTCCAAACACCTCAGTGGTTTAATAATAAAAATAATGGTACCTTTCAAGACATCTTTGTTATCACTTTGTTGTCTTTTTTGGTGTATTTTGTTTTATTTAATATTTTACTCATGAGTGTACATTTATTATTAGATGTATTAGATTGTTTTCTTGGGTCTATAGTGGCTCTTTTTTGTCAGTATAATGCCAGCAATGATTATGCCTGTGTCCAAAGATGAACAATCTTTATGTATTTTCCAAATCATCTGAAAGAGCTCTTGGAAGCCACTCTTCCTTCCTGTCAGAGTGTTTGGGGCACAGTCTGTCCCTCTTAAACTTTGGCTTTCGGGTCACTAGCAAGATGTTGTCTTAGTCATCTTTCTCATGAACACCTTATTTCTGCCATTCCAAGCTTCCTGTATGCATTTATGTAAATAAAATCCGGATGGGGAAATGTATGGAGGTGCAATAAATGACTGTATTTGATCATGTGTCAGGACTGGAATTTAGAATGGTGGACTTCCTTTTCTAAGGATCCATCTCTGCTGCCTCCCGCAATATTTCTCACCAGCTTATACAGATCTTTTCATAGACCCAGTCCTCAAGGGAGAAAAACAGTTCTTTCTCTAATCCTGATCATATTCTCATTTAGAGACAATTAATGTTGTTCCTTTCTCTGACACAGAAATTTGGAGCCTTGCCATACATAGAGGATGGAGGTGAAGAGGAGGAGTTAACAAAAACACATAAAGTATCACTTATGCCTTCTCTCCTCCTTTTACATCTGCATCTCCACCATCATCCTTTTCCTGCCCATGTCTTTCTTACTCAGGATGTTTTAGCTGATGAGGGACATTTCACAAAAGTCACAATGTTCTGTTTTGTTTTGTTTTTTTCTCACTGCATCACATACTCTCCTCAATGTCCATCACCCGGCCACCCTATCCCTCCCTGGACCCCACCCTTCAGCAACCCTTAGTTTGTTTCCTGAGATTAAGAGTCTCTTATGGTTTGTCTCCCTCCCCGGTCCCATCTTGTTTCACTTTTCCCCTCCCTTCCCCCACGACCCCCTGTCCTGCCTGTCAAATTCCTCATATCAGCAAGATCATATGATAATTATCTTTCTCTGATTGACTTATTTTGATTAGTATAATACCCTCTAGTTCCATCAACATCGCTGCAAATGGCAGGATTTCATTTCTTTCGAGGGCTGCATAGTATTCCATTGTGTGTGTGTGTGTATGTGTGTGTGTGTGTGTGTGTGTGTGTGTATACCACATCTTCATTATCCATTCATCTGTTGATGAACATATAGGTTCTTTCCATAGTTTGGCTATTGTGGACATTGCTGCTATAAACATTCGGGTGCATTTGCAATAATACCCTCTAGATCCATCCATATTTGGGTGCATTTGCCATAATACCCTCTAGTTCCATCCATGTCATTGCAAATGGCAAGATTTTGGGGTTTTGGTGGCTGCATAGTATTCCATTGTATATATATACCATATCTTCTTTATCCATTCATCTGCTGATAAAAGTCCAGTGGTTTTGAACATGTTCTTTCAATATACATAATAGAGCTATTGCTCATCATTACTTTGGTTCTTCTAAACAGAGAACTACTTCTGACTGGTTTCTCATTACCAGTAGTAAAGTTACCTATCTTAAAGGATGACCCAAGAGGGGAATCAAAATTTCAATCCACCTCTTGCTGCCATCATCAGATGGAGCTAGCTTGTACTTTTGACTTTGTAATGTCATTTTCTATTCTTGTTCATGTTGATATATATGATACATTATATATATGATTATATATCACATATATGCAAATTATATATTATATTACATATTTATGATTTCTTTTAACCTGTATGTCCTTAGAATTATTTGAAAAATTTTGTTTGATTTCTGCTGTTTTCTTTGGATATGGATGTAACTGATAGTATTATAAATGGCATTTTGGTCAAGAGGGATGGCAAAGAAAGACTAGTTCATTCCTTTTATTATAGGCTTTCCTTCTAAGGAGAAGCTACACTGAGATGAAGGTAGCATTGTTTATGCTACCAAATGTTATGTGATTGTGGTGTTCTGGTATTTTGTTATTTTTGAACTTTCTGATAGAAAAATAAATATCTCTTCTTTCATCTAGTCACCTTAGAAGGGGAGGGTGAGAGGCAGTTTCATCCAATGATGGCATTTCTTTCTTTGGAGATTCGTTTTAATAATCACCTCAGCTTTGATGTCTATGTTTCCATATTTGTTGCCATTCCTTGATGCTGGAGGTGATTTCCCTCATAACCTTTATCCTCATAACTTTACTCCCCAGAGGCAAAGGACACGCTTTGTGCCTGCCTGTATTATGAAATACCTGGGTTTGTCTGACCCATCCCTCCATAGGCTGCACCACCCAGGACTCTATGAAAATGAAGTTGTCACTAACTGGAGGTCAGTAGTAGTCTTCTGGGTTCAGATGAGCCTAAACCAACATGGAACCCCAAAGGCCAGCCTGTAGAGGGTCATCTCTGAACCTCCTCGAAGTAAGTTTTCAGCCAGATTATTTCTTATTTCAGTGTTGGTTTTGAGATGCTGTTTCATTGAATTTCTAAAAATTTGATGCTTGGGGATAGAGAGATAGATAAATAGGTGAGGGGGATTAAAAGGTACAGTGTTCTAGTAAAAGATAATTCAGACATGAAGATTTCATGTACAGCAGAGAATAAAGTCACTAATAGGCAAGAGCTTTGTTTGGGACAGATGGTAACTATACTTGTTATGGTGGTGATTTCATAATGTATGTGAGTATCAGATCACTATGTTGTACATTGTACACCTGAAACTAATATAATATGGTATGTCAACTATTCTTCAAGTAAAAATTTGATGCTTAGCATAGATGCATGAGGTGTTTAAACATAGGACTTCATGGAATGAGGGTGATCATTAGGAGGTTCTCCCTTCTTTTCTCTAAGAGCTTCTTTTCCCTTTGTTGATATTTTAACCCAGGGCCTTGGGAGAAACACTTCCTAGGAATTACCTCCATTTATTTTGTTACAGTCCAGCCAGTAAGAAAAAAGAGAGTTGAAGGGGAATGGAGATGAAATTTAAGGACTGATGTAAAAAAGTACACATTTTAGGTTTTATGTGGCTCACTGCTCATCTTTATACTATAATCCATTTGAATCTCACAGGTTACCCCAAATATTCTTTATCATTTATTCATTCAACAAACATCTATGAAAGTAGGCCCTTTGCAAACAAAGAGGGAGAGATTTCAACAAGAATGTAAGCTCCAGGAGCACAGGATTTTGTCTCCTTTCTTCACTGAACTCTTTAGCACTCATAACAGTGCCTGGCACATAAGAGGCATTTCATAAATACTCTTGTTGAATGAATATCAGTGTGCTATTTAAAAAAAGAAAAAGAAAAAGAAAGAAAGAGATTCATTTTGGAGTAAGAGTTGTCCTAAGTACACTTAGCCCGGAATTGTGAATAGCGGAAGGCCCATCATCCAGAAAAGGACTCCAAAGAAAGCTTGAGGCATCCAAGTGTCAGAGGAGGTATGCTCCTTTATGCTCAGACGGGGGGTGGCTATTTTGTGTTCCAAATTGGTTTTGCCTCAAAGGAGGCATGTGGTGAATTTCATCTTTTCATTTTCACTCTTGTTTGGAAGCTACAAAGACTCTGATCTATAAAAACAATGAACTTGTTTTATTTGTTGTTGTTTTTTTTTCCTGTGTTCATTGAGTGCTTATCTCTAAGGAATTCCAAGATAATTCCCAGATGGTTGTATTATGCCTGGCAACTCAGCACAGAAGTGTGAGCCGAGGCAGCCCTGGGGTGGACCGTGTACATCTGCCTATTGCTTCTCAGGCAGGGACAAGCTGACTTTCACTTCAGTTTCTGTGTTTGGATTTTGTATTTGCTGTTCCTCTCTTTCTGTATCCTTTTAGGGCCAGTGGTAAAGAAAGGGGGGATTTGAAGATGGGGATCTGGGATGTGGGTGGAGGACTTGGCTAGCACTCTCTCTGTCACTCACTTTCTTTCCTGTCTGTCTTATTCAGGACATCTTTTTTCTCTTTGCTCCTCCAGCAGCAAAGTCAATGTGGGGAGCAAATGGACACTTGGCCAAGGTCATTCCCTACCAAGGAGGATACTATCATCTCCGTTTTGTGGTCTCAGGAGTCGAGACTTCAGAGTGACTTTTCCAGGTTACACTGTGTTGGCAGTGGGAAGACCAGAAATTCTGTCTGAGGCTTGAGCCATTATACTGCTCTATAAAAAGCAGACAACACAGTCTAATACTTTTATGTTGCAGTTGAAGTGCTATGGGATTTCATTTTATAAGAACCTTAAGTCCAACACATAAATCTCTCTCTGGTCAGGAAGGCTTTGTATTTTGGCTTTTTTTTTTTTTTCCCAACTCATCAGAGTTCATCCAAGGCAAATATTTCTAAATCAGCCAGTTGGTTAGAAGAGACACTGCAGTATAGTGGGAAAAGCCTAAGACTAGGAATCAGGATCTTGGTTCTGGATTGGACTTCATCGCTCCCCAGCTGGATCCAGATTCTGTGCCTCATTTCCTTGGTTTATAAACTAAGGGAAGTGCATGAAATGGGCTGTAGCAGCACATTCAGCTCTAATGTTCTGTTTAGGCTCCAGACCTTTAGTCCCTCCTTTCTACATTCTTGAATAATGGAACATAAAGCATGGGAAAGAATCCTACCATCGGTTCCCTTAATGTTAGTACAGTTTGAGCTACACTGAATCTAAACAACCTCCTTAGTTTATAGAGGAAGGAGGTGAAAACAGAAAAGTCACGTTGCTTATCTAAGTCACACAACTAACCAATAGCCGAAGCCTGACATTTTTATCAACCAAGAATTTTTTTCTCAGAAAAATTCTTATCTTTTTGTGGTGGTGATGGTAATAACGTGTGTAGAAGAAACAGAATTTTTCACAAAAAGGTGGAACTCCTATTTTGGCTAAGATGGCATTGCCTTGCCTGGGTCTCTTAGTTGCTTAAGGATCCGACTCTTGGGTCAGCTCAGGTCATGATCTCAGGGTCCTGAGATCCAGCCCGGTGTCACGCTCCACATTCAGCATGGAGTCTGTTTGGGATTCTCTCTCCCTTTTCCTCAGTCCCTCCCCCTGTTCATGTGCATGCTCACTCTCAATCTCTCTCTCTCTCTCTCTAAAATAAATAAATAAATAAATAAATAAATAAATAAATAAATCTTAAAAAAATATATATAGTAATGACTGTTGTGCAGAGGTTTTGTTGGTTGCTTAAAAGTTAAACACAGACCAGTAACTCCTGAAGAAATAGACTACCCTGCTCTTTAAGAAACCAACATCTTAACATCTTTTCCTTTCTTACTTGACTTTTAAAATCATGTTCGTTGTTCACATGGTAAAAGAGATCAGAAAAATCTATTTGGAAAAGCAAAACCAGGAGTTCCAGTCAATGCATGGGTTTTAGAAAATCTGATGGATGAGTAGCACGAGCTGGTGTGAAAATGACAACTCTGTCCCACGCATGGTTTTCCTGCTCTGGAATGAGTGTCGTCTGAGTAAGAACTCACCCAACTCTCAGAGGCTGGCTCTTCCTGACTTCTCTATTTCTTTGTTCAGTGTCACTCTTACCCAAGTTACTTACATGTCAAACTTTAGTCATTTCTAACCCTTCCTCTTTCTTCAATAATATTACAACAGTCTAAACTCTATGGATTCCTTCTTTGCAGTATGTCTTACATCAGTTTTCCTTCTTTGTTCCTATTATTTTTCACATATGTCAGATGAAGTCGTATTTTTATAAAGATTTATTTATCTATTTATTTTTTGACAGAGAGATAGAGAGAGAGCACAAGTAGGCAGAGCAGCAGGCAGAGGGAGAGGGAGAAGCAGGTTCTCCACTGATCAGGGAGCCCAATGTGGGGCTCGATCCCAGGACTCTGGGATCATGACCCAAGCAGAAGGCAGCCACTTAACCAACTGAGCCACCCAGATGCCCCTAAAGTCATATTTTTTAAAATATTTATTTATTTGCTTTAAAGAGTGTGTATGAAGAGGAGGGGCAGAGGGAAAGAGATAGCGGAGCCTAACGCGGGGCTCCATCTTACTACCCCGAGATCATGACCTGAGCCGAAACCAAGAGTTGGATACTCAACTGACTGCACCACCCAGGTGCCTCATAAAGTCAGATATTGTGAGCAGTTAAGAACATAGGTTTGGAGGCAAGCAGAACTGGATTTGAGTCTTAGTTCTGCTGTTTTCTGCCTATGTCATTCCTGAACCTCCCGGACCCTGAGTTAACTTCTCTGTAAAATGGGGAACACAACTGTAATGGTCTCAAAGACTTGTTGTGAGAATTAGCTGACAGGATGTATGTAAAGTACTCAGTCGAATGCCTGGCACATGATCACTGCACAGCACATAATAATAAATGTCACTGCTCAGCTCTCCAAATTCATTCTACTTTCTGCCATCTGGTGAGTCCTCTTAAAGTCCAGCTCTGACATTCTCTCTTCCTTACTCCAAAGAGAGCCCTCATCACAAGGTGATTAAATGCTGTCCTTTGTAGTTGGACTGCCTGCATTATCATTTGCAAACTGTGAGATCATGGGAAGTTTCTCAACTTCTCCCCGCCTCCCTTCTCTTATATATATAATAAGGATAATGGTATTTACCTCAAAAGGGCTATCATGAGGTTTAGTATTAACAGTTCATATTTCAAAGTACCTGGTACATAATATGTTAATATTAATTTTTGATAAATAAAAACTTAGGCTGGCTTCTTTTATTTATTGTATTTATTTCAGAAGCATGTTCCATATTCATTTCTCTGGTGTTGCTCTTTCTTAGACCTGGAATGGAAAGTGGTTTAATGGAAAGAATACTTGCAACGTGGGGAGAGTATCACATTTCACTTACATGCTAGCTTTGAGTTAGTAGTAGTAGCAGTAGTAGTAGGAGTAGGAGTAGTTACTGGATTATTCACAAAATATTTCAAGGCTTTGTATGATTTCAGTGTGAGAATGGCTAGTTGTGCCTCCCATTAGTCCTGAAGGGACAAATGGAGACACGTCCTTATACTTGGCCACAACAAAGAATTCATAGTCATTGATAAGAATCGCGATGCTTTCATAAAAAAAACACACAGCTTAGGGTGGAAGATACACTTTCTTAATGTTGATGGCTAAAGAAAAGAATTCTCCATGACACTTCATAAATCGTGTTTTTCTAATTGTTTTATGTAGTCCTCACAGCGTTCTCTGAGGTAGGCACTATTATTGTCCTCAACTCTTTCACAGATGAGGAAGCAACGGCACAAGGAGGTCAAGTAATTTGCATGAGATCATGTAGTTCATAAATGGTAGGTCTGTGATTTGAAACCTGGGCAGTCTAGCTCTGATATCTACACCCTTGAACATTATACTAAACACTACTCTTGTTTTAGAGGTTACTATTCAACTATATCCAAATTAATTTAAAAATAAGGTAACTCAGTGTATTGAGTTAATTTCATGCAGTTTTGGAGAATTAATTCTATAAAGACCCAAATCATTGTTCAGATGTATATCTCTCTGATGGTTTGGTTTGATATAACAAGAAGATTGAGACTGTCTTGAGCGACGGAGTCAAACCACTCAGAGCTTTAGGGTGGCACTGGTTTTACTGGGGGTCTGTCAGTGGTGTTAAAGGGGCTCTGAGCCACCACCCTCATTTCAACCAGGGTAGCCTTACTTTATTCATTTAAAAATTGGGGTTCTAAATACGATTTATTTTGAAGAAAGCAATCTTTGCCTTTAAGAAGTGAAAAATCACTGATCTAGAGAAATAAATGTGTAACATATTTGGGAGGCAGCTCTTATTAAATATTTCTGGTCAGTGAACTGCCAATGTGAGTTTGTCAGTAGTATGTGTAAAATTATATTTTTAGAAAGAAACTGGAGTGCAAGTAACATTGCAGTCATGGTCAGCAACACATTTTTTTTTTAAAAGATTTTATTTATTTATTTGACAGACAGAGATCACAAGTAGGCAGAGAGGCAGGCATAGAGAAAGAGGAAAAAGCAGGCTCCCTGTTGAGCAGAGAGCCCGATGCAGGGCTCGATCCCAGGACCCTGGGATCACGACCTGAGCCGAAGGCAGAGGCATTAACCCACTGAGTCACCCAGGTGCCCCAACACATTTTTTTCAGATATACATTTACTGATGGTCTGTGGCACAAGGGGCAATGATAATATTCTCTAACAAAACCTCAAGTACCCAACTTGGACTCACAGAATAGTCACTAAGATGTTCTTGTACTCATTGGCTCATTTCTTAAGTTCTAGTGATCTATATGGTGAAACTAAGTACTGGGTCTCCTTGTAAACACCATGTTTCCTTGTCTTTATTGTTACTCAGGAGCACATATTTAAGCTCTCTTATTCATGTGTAATAGAAAACAAATTATATCTGGCCCCAATGGATTTTGTACTATCTTGACTGTTCAATTTTTTTGAAAAATCCTGCTTTTTAATACTAAGGCATGCCCAGATTATCCTGAGATGGAAAAGTTTCCTGTCATTAGCTCTTTATCAAATTAAAACACATGTCAACCTTGATTTGGAATAGAGGAGAGAACTGAAGAGGAAATAAGCAAGGACTGGAAGAGTGCTCCTTGGATTTACTTCGAAGGATCCAGGGAGCACTCTAAGCACAGCTGTTCTTCTCCAGACCAACTTGTCAAAATACAAGTCAATAGGTCACCCATAGTCTTGAATTAAACTTTTAGGTATATGCTTAACAAGGGAAACAAAAGCAAACATGAACTCTCGGGACTACATCAAAACAAAAAGCTTCTGCTCAGCAAAGGAAATAACCAACAAAACTAAAAGGCAACCTTCAAAATGGGAGAAGATATTTGTAAATGACCGATCTGATAAATGGTTAGCATCCAAAATCTCTGAAGAACTTAAAAAACTCAACACCTGAAAAACAAATAATTCAGTTAAAAAATGGGCAGAAGACATGAATATTTTTTTCTAAAGAAGACATCCAGATGGCTAACAGACACAAAAATATGCTCACATCACCGATCATCAGGGAAATACAAATCAAAACTACAATGTGATATCCCCTCACACCTGTCAGAATGGCTAAAATTAACAATACAAGAAACAACAGATGTTGGCCAGGATGCAGAGAAAGGGGAACAGCCTTACACTGTTGGTGGAAATGAAAACTGGTGCAGCCACTCTGGAAAACAGTATGGAGGTTCCTCAGAAAGTTAAAAATAGACTTACCTTTGATCCAGCAATGAGACCACCAGGAATTTACCTAAAGGATACATAAATACTAATTCAAATGGATGCACACACCCAGATGTTTATAGTAGCATTATCAACAATAGATTATGGAACGAGACCAAACGTCCATCGACTGATAAATGGATAAAGACAGTGGGAAGACACACACACACACACACACACACACACACACACACACACACCACATAATGGAATATTACTTAGTCATCAAAAAGAATGAAATCTTGTCTTTGCAATAACATGGATGGAGCTAGAGTGTATTAAGCTAGGTGAAATAAGTCAGTCAAAGAAAGAAAAATACTGTATGATTTCACTCATATGTGGATTTTTTGAAACAAAACAGAAAAACATAGGGGAAAAAAAGAGTCAAACTGTAAAACAGACTCTTGGCTATAGAGAGCAAATGAAACGTTGGGCTAAATTGGGGGGGGAAATGGTCTAAATGGGTGATGGGGATAAAGGAGTGCACTTCTTGTGATGAGTGTCAAGTATTATCTGTAAATGATGAATCACTGAATTCTATTCCTAAAACTAATATTACACTCTATGTTAACTAACTGGAATTTAAATAAAATAATGAAACAAAAGCATGAAACTACAAAAAATAAAAGGAGAAAGCCTAAAAAATATCGTATCTTCAAAAAAGGATACAATGCCATTAACAACCAGTATCATAGGAAACAGGAGCAATTGTGGTGCTAATTATTTAAAACTTTGTAGTTTGTTTGGTCTTGGAATGTGTTGCATTATTACCCTGTAGTGGATTTTCCTTCCTAATTATGATTGGCTTTACACAGGTGGTATTTATAATGGCTTCAGTTTGAGAAGGACCCATTAGCTGGGAGCAGCCGGAGTGGGTTTGGGAGATTCCTGATAGCAGCAGAAGGCCAGGCTGGTATTAATATTCTACATAGAAAACGTACGAAATAGTAATCCACACAGGGAATAATTGAGAGTTGATTTCACAAGCAAAACCCGTTTCGCTGGTTGATCTGTGACTTTGTTCAGCTGTAATTCTAATCTCCATGGCATGCCTTGTCAATATCTTTATCTCTAAGAGGGAGTTAATAAGAGACTGATAAAGCACGAGAAGGGAAATCCTCAGTGCCCACACTAGCTCTGCCAACAAAGCCCGGGATCGCTGTGGACTTAACTTAAATGAAGGAAGACTACTTCCTGCTGAAACAAGTTTAACACTTGAAAATGTGTACACTATAAAGGCCTGCTTCCCCCCCGCCCCCATTTAAAGTTACCTTTTAAAAGTGTTCTTGAAAGAAAATCTTATTGGAGATCCTGTGGAAGGCAAAACCTGGATCTGAAACAAGGTTGTATTGAGTGAACATTCAAACAGAGCACCTTCCAGTGGGGTTTTATAAAGACATTTGTGTTGGGTTTCTTGCAACAACTTTCGTTCAGAAGGTAAGGAGTTTTGGAGAAGCTGAAAAAATAGTCATATGGAAATTATGCTGGTTCTTTCTGTAGTGGTTTTGGGTGTATGATGATGATTCATAACCATGACTTAGCTAAGGAAGTGGAATCTTTGTTTTTTTTTTTTTTTTTTTTTTTTTTTTCTTTTTTTTTTTTTTTTTTTTTGCGAAACACTCCCCCCTTGTGTAAGAGAATTACCTTCCAGCCCAATTAGTCAATAAAAGTTGGGGGGGAAATATTTTCATTTGAATTAAGTGGCTTAAATAACTCAAACCAGGTATGGTGCCTCATTGAAGAAAACTTCTTTGTGGCCGTGCTTGATAATTTCCATTGATAAGACCAACTGTCTTCTTCTTCTTCTTCTTTTTTTTTGTGGGGGGGGGACTGTTTGCCCAATTTGACATTATCTATATTTTTTTGCTTTTACTTTTACTCTCTCTCATTATGCCTTTAAAGTGAGAAAGGAACAGAGAAAGTGGATGAAATACAATACAAAGCAATATTTTTCTGCTCATTACATTATCTTGGGAAGTTTTTGTGGGAAAATAGAAACCTGGGGGGTGGGAGGGATGGGATGGCTGGGTTATGGACATTGGGGAGGGTATGTGCTATGGTGAATGCTGTGAATTATGTAAGACTGATGATTCACAGACCTATCCCCCAAAACAAATAATACATTATATGTTAATTAAAAAAAAAGAAACCTCTGGGTAAATGAAAAATATTTGCTAATCAGAAGCTTCAAAATGATTCAGGTGTTCTAACTGTATCAAAAGCAGTTGATCCAAAATAATAAATCCTATTTACATATTTTCTCACCTTTTTCTATTTATTCGTGGTTCAGGAGATTGGTACTATTTGAATTCATGCATGTCATTCAACAAATATCTGTGTGTATTTGTTAGATACTAGGCATTATTTTAGATGCTTGGGATACTGCAGAGAAGAAAACAGAGGACTATCTTTCCTCTCATAGAGCTTATCCTCTAGTGAGGAGACAGATAAGAAAGATACTAAGGTAAAATATATATTATTTTAGATGGTGATTAGTGCTAAAGACAAAAAGTAAAACAGAGGAAAGGGGCCTGGAATTCCAGAGTGAGAATAATATTATGGTGTTAAATAGGGGAGATGGTAGATACTGAGCAGGTGACATTTGAGAGAAATTGTGGAAAAGCAGAGCAAACCCCAAGGATATTTGGGAGAAGAATGTTCCATGCACAGGTAACAGCAAGTGCAAATGTCCTGAGCAGGGTGTGCATGCGTGCGTGTGTGTGTGTGTGTGTGTGTGTGTTCCTGGCTTATTTAACGGCAGTGTGGCTGGAGCAGAGTGAACAAGGTGCAGGGTCATAGAAGATAAAGCCAGGCAGGATCTTACAGACTATTTTAGGATTTGGGGTTTAGGCTGCTGTAGGGTTTTGAGCAGAGGAGTGAGATATTCTGACACCTTTTAAAATAGAATAGAATAAAAGCAGATAAAGGTAAAAATAGAAAGGGTGGCTAGAAGGCTGGATTTGGGGTTTATAATCAGCCATCTTCTCTGAAATATGCACGCCCTCAGGAAGCAAGAATTTGTTAGTAATGTACAGGGTGCCTCTCGTGATCCAGGTTTGTCATTAAGAACAAGTTACTGCATAATAAAAAAGTTGAACATGAAAGCAGGGAATGATCTTTCAAAATATTCAACAGTTGGCTCAGCAATAATCATCAAGGAGATTGTTATTTAAACAAATGAATGATGAGATTTGGGAATAGACATGTAAATGTGATTCTAATTAACATCCTGTATTTGTAGAAACGGATCCCATTTCTCAGAATTGTGACTTACGCAGAAAGAAATGTAGAACATTTAGGAGTAGTTCATCCTCTGAAAGAGCAGGCCCTTCTTGACTGTGTTAATGTAGCCCCAAAATCCCAACCAGGAAGAACTTTTGACAAGAAATGGAATTAAAAACTTTCGTTCCTTTCTTTTATGTATAGAAACTCAGCCTTCACACCAGTTCTCCTTTGCAGAAAAGTCTTTATTTACATTGCAATTGTTTATGTTTTCCTAAAATTACTCTAAAGGCACTGCATTGCCACTGTACTAAGTTCAGTATATTTATTATTTTTTATTCAGTGCATTATTTAAATGCACTGCATTGCCACTGTACTAAATTCAATTTATTATTTATTGTTTATTCAGTGCGTTATTTAAATGCACTGCATTGCCACTAAATTCAGTTTGTTTTTGTAATTAATTATTGGAAAGCTTTAACATTGCTACTCCATAAGCTTGTCCCTGGAAGCAAACTGTGGTTTCTATATGCATTGCTAGCAAGGAGGATGGTATATTTTTAGATTTACAGAGATCCCTACACAACCCTTCCACACAGGAATCCTTGATTCTGGATATTAAAGCACATGATAATAGTGATGATGTTCAGCTAACACCAACATGAGAATGCTCAAGGAGCCACCTCCTGGCCCCTAGAAAACTTTATTGGTGGGCTCAGGTAAGGAAAGCATTTAATGATCCCATGGCTTATTACCCATAAGAACTTTTCACTATTGGGCCACCTGGGTGGCTCCATCAGTTAAGCATCTGCCTTTGGCTCAGGTCATGATCCCAGGCTCTTGGGATCGAGTCCCTCGTAAGCCCCCCTCATAGGGCTCCCTGCTCATCGGGGAGACTGCTACTCCCTCTCCCACTCCCCCTGCTTGTGATCAATCTCTCTCTCTCTCTCTCTGTCAAATAAATAAAATCTTTAAAAAAATATTTTTCATTATTTGTTCATTCAACACCTATTTATTCAACACCTATTAAGGGCAAGCAGCTGTTGAGAGAATACAGATATTCAAGAATCAAAAAAAATATATAGCCTAATAAATGTGTGAATTATCTTCAAGCTATACTTTTCTACTAATAATAACTTTACCTCTGTCTTGAGGCCTTATTATTCACAAGCTGAAAATGAATCCTGGTCACATAAAATATTACAAAGATAGAATGTTCCCTTCTCTATATTGACCGTTGATTTGAGAATCACGGTCTTCTCCCTTCCTCAGGCTTAGAATAGACAAGGATCAAATAATGCTCCTTTTCCTTCCCCTTCCCATCCATGACCAAAGTTCTTGAACATTTATCTCATCTTATCTAATCAGAGTTGCTGATTTCCTCTGATTAGCCAAGCCTGTTTGTTTGACACAAATCTAGTATTCAAAGCGTTGAGGAATTTTTGTCAATTCTAGGAGGGATTAGCACCTGTGTCCCTTTAGTCATGTTTCCTTGGATACAAGAAAAAAAATCAAGCTTTTTGCCTAAACTGTGTTTAGGGCCAGTCTTAACTAAAGCATGGAATTTTCCCAGGTGCACATAGCCTTGTTCAAGGCCCTTATCCTCTGCAAGCTCTCTGAGCCCCTGTGATGTCCCTAGGCAGTTTATGTTCTCCCTCAGGATCACTTGAGAGGTCCTCTTCCTCCTAGAGCAATCAAAACCTCTCCCAGCTGCCATTCCTCCTTCAGTTCTCCATCTAGAATCTTATAGGAGAGATTTTTGAACAAACAAACCCTTGTGGATCTCCTTAAACCACAGCAAAATCACAATATTCCACTTTGGGGCATGGCCACTCTATAGATTTGTAATCATAGCGTATTTTTAAAACTAGAAAGAAACTTGCAGCTTTTCTATTTTTGTTTGCTTTTTTTAATTAGCATGATCTTTGCTTAAAAGAAACCTTATTTAGAAATCTAGCATATGAAACAAGTAAAAGTAGAGCTGTGCTAGACAGAAGGGCAACGGGTCCCCAGCCTCCTCCAACTTCTCCTTCTCACCCTCCTGTATACCCCCAGAGCTGCCCAGAGACACCACACAAACACTCTCCCACAAAAACCTCTGAAGATCGCCCGATTTGCTATAAGCAACTTGTCCAAGAGCTTTATTTTGTACTTCTTCCTGCCTTTGGAGGTCTGATCTGTGTCCTGATGAAATTGAGGCTGTTGCTTACCTGCCCCCAACTTACCTGGAGGGCAAGACACCAGCCCCCTGACAGCCAGAGGCTTAACAACCCTTCACCAGAGTGTCCTGAGGCTAGGTTTGACGGATAAGGGTCCTTGAAACTATTCCAAGAGTCTGCACTCAAGTGCTAAGTTTTCTCTCATTACAACATTGCACTCTTAAAAATATTTAGCAAAAAATAGAAACTTGTGAAAATGTCCTCCTTTCCAGTGACTTTGGTGGGGAAGCACTTCCCTGTACTCACAAAGACACAAAACCTTTCTCATTCTCACTTCAGCTTCAGACCAGCAAAATCCAGCTGCATTTCCTTTCTATTAATTATCTCTGTCCTCAGAGGAATCTGAGCTCATTTTCATTACTTTAATGGAAGTGGAGGGAGGATTGGCACGAAGCTACAGTGGTGATCATGTTTGGAGAGGTCTGTGTTAGAGAAGAACAAATTGTTTTATTTACGTGGCCCACATGACAATTTAGGACATAGAAGATAATCAGGAAGGCTTGATGTTGGCAACTTCATTTAGTTTAGGTTCTGATTTTATTTTTTTTCAAGGTTTTTATTTATTATTTGACAGAGAGACAGAGAGAGGGAACATAAGCAGGGGGAGTGGGAGAGGGAGAGGGAGAAGCAAGCTCCCCGCCATCAGGGAGACATCAGGCTCGATCCCAGGACCCCGGAATCATGACCTGAGCCAAAGGCAGTGGCTTAACCACTGAGGCACCCAGGCGTCCCTAGGTTCTGATTTTTAATTTATTTTATTTTTTTTCTAAATATTTAATTTATTTATTTGACAGAGATCACAAGTAGGCAGAGAGGCAGGCAGAGAGAGAGGAGGAAGCAGGCTCCCCACTGAGCAGAGAGCCCGATGCGGGACTCGATCCCAGGACCCTGGGATCATGATCTGAGCCAAAGGCAGTGGCTTAACCACTGAGCCAACCAGGCACCCCTAGGTTCTGATTTTTAAAATAAAACCCAATGTTTAACGGTGAAGGCTTCTTTTTTTTCCCTTGCTGGTAATTAGATTTTGCTGTCCTGTTAGACCACACCTTTCTGGGGAGGCTGCCGGGTAGAGAGAAACATGTAAGCTTTCAAGCCCTTTATTCATTGCTTTTTTTGTCATTAATATATGTTCTCTCTTCCTGCCTTTTCTCCTTCTTTTCTTAACAACACGTGTTGATGCTCATCTCCTTCAGTTTATATTTGTAGTCTCACTGTCTGTCCCCTCAGTACTGCCCAGGGAGTCTTTTACAAATCTTTATTAGAAGATTTAGCAGGTTTGATTTTCCCTTTTCTCTTAAAGCAACTGTTCTAGCAGTAAAAACCTTTACCTGTCTCCTTAAACCCTCATCTCAATGTGGTCCTCCAGAAATAACCACCCCAGACCATCATTCACAAGTCATCTGCATATCCTCTCCTGCTGTCCAGCTGTCCCAGGAGTAGATGTGTTCTACTCTGTTAAGACCCAACCTGTGGGACACCTGGGCGGCTTATTTGGTTAAGCATCTGCCGTTGTTGGCTCAGGTCATGATCCCAGGGTCTTGGGATCGAGTCCTGCTTCAGGTTCCTTGCTCAGGGGGGAGCCTGCTTCTCCCTTTGCCTCTCCCCCTACTTGTGCTCTCTCTCTGACAAATCAATAAATATAATCTTTAAAAAAAATTTAAAAAAAGAAAAAGAAAACTCAGCCTATGCTCTTGATCCTTTCCCTTCTCAACTTCTCTTGAATCTGTCTGAACCACTCATTCTTCTGCCTTTCCCTCTTCGCGGGCTCTTCCTTATTATCCTCCAAATGTATTCAAGTCAGCTGGTCTTAGGGAAGTTTCTCCTGCCCCACTCTCATCTGTGGGAACCACCCTTTCTCTCTACTACTTCCTTATCAACTACTCATTGGGGGTCACCAGGGATCTGCTAAATAACAAAGCCAGTGGTTTCTTTAAGTTCTTAGACTTGGTGGTTTCCCTTTGGCTTTGGACACTGTTAACTTCTCCCTTCTTGACATTTTCTGCTCCTTTTGGTCAATCCGATAAAAATTTCTCTTAGTTTTCCCCCCAAAACTTTGAGGATTCTGTCTCAGTTTCCACTAATGCTTCCCCTTCTGCCCATTCTCTAATGATTGGTGATGTTCCCCAAGTTTCCATGCTCAGCCCTCTTCTCTTCATTCTCTATATTTTCTCTTTGGATGACCTCACCCACATCTAAACCTTCAACTCCGACATATAGACTGATGATTTTTAAGTCTATAACTTCATTTCCCAGTTCTTCTCTGGACTATTCCCACTGGTCATAGCTGACTGGATAGGCTGCAGGTCCGTCAAATTCAACAGAGTGCGCCCTCCCCTCCATAATCTGCCCACCCTAACCCTGACACTTTTCAGCTTCAATGTCGGAGCTTTCAGTAATTTCCATGGTGAAAGAAACTAAAGCTTTGTGGATTTCACTTTCTTTCTCCCTCTCCTCTATTACGAGTAACTAGTGACAAGCAAAAATCACTAGTTAATATCATAAGCAATTTCTTGTCCCGGGGCCTTTTCAGAAATTCAGATGGCCCCCAAACTGCTTAAATTGTCAAGGTAAGAAAAGTATTACTTCCCAGGCTCACCCTGAATTAAAGAGATAAAACAAAGAAATAGCCCCAAGCAGAGAGAAATCTGACACCTGGTCAGAATTTGCCTTTCCTGTCCTCAGATATAGCAGGAAAGAAACTATCCCGTATTGTTCCAGCAAGTTTGTAATATTCTTGAAATAACAATTTTGCAGGTAAAGTCCTAAGCTATTTACTAAACATGTCTACTAGCCTTGGTTTTGTTCTGCTTTTGTGGTTTTGTTTTAAATTGAAAACAACCACCACAAAAACAAAACAAAACAAAACAAAAAAACAAAACCCCAAAAAACAACCTGGCTTCTCGGCCAGCAGGGGGAGCACTACTACTTTGCTCTGGGAAGATTTTCACCAAGGCAACAACTATCTTTAATATAGACCACATCCTAGCAACAAGGAGGGAAAAAAAACAAAACAAAACAAAACAAAAAAACACTGATACGATCAATACATTTGCTCCCTCAAGGTTGCAATTGTTAAAAATAGCTTTTTTTTCCCCTGCCTTTGTAATTCAATAGTGTTTGCTTAAGGAAAAGTCATCTGCTATCTTTTCATCCTCTCTGTCTTGCCTTTTGGTCACATTCCAATTAGAGAGAGAGGGGTTTGTTTAATCCAGGAGCCAGGGTTTAAAATGGGTCACAGAGGCTAGTAGCACAGCACCTGGTCAGTATTTAGGCAGTGTCTCTGTGACACAGAAACAAAGACACTGATTTGCTCATTTTATTTAAACTGGTCAATGCAGTGAAAGAAATCTGTCAAACCGGGTTTCTGTTTAAAACAACCTTTTGTTTGAGTGAATTGATTCAAGGAGATGGCAAAGAGGACATGGTGTCCTTCTCACACTCGGCTGGAGGGAAGCCTATCAAGCCTGTGTGGCAGAACCATGAGAAGGAAGAGTCAGGAGACCGAGCTCTCATCTGGATTCTGCTCGTGACCACGGAGAAAATAGTTCACCTAACTCTTTGTACTGTGATTTCTGCTTTTAATAACATCACATACTTTTGTGATGAGGGAATGTTATAAAAGATTTGAAAACACCTCGAAAGATCAGGAAATAGCTATATAATAATTTACACAGAAGATCTAGTTTGACACGTCTGTGTGTATATAGGCTTAAATGCATATATATATAGTGCCTGTGTACCCCTTGTGTGTGTAAGTACATACACATATATGTATACATGTGTGTGTATGTATATGTATATGTATAGCTAAATAGATCTTATTATATCTCTGTGAGATATACATAAAATCTATATCTATCTCTTTATACATATGCAATCTATACACAGAGGAGGTAAACAGGTAAGGACAATTCTTTCTGAAAGTATTATGATCTTTATAATAATTATTCCACCCACCCACTGAGAATAATAATAGCTTACAGGCAGAAATAATAAAGAATGCAGGACTCTTGATAATCAGTTACTTCTTAAAATTCTTATCTGGTGAAGAAAAGTTTGTATCTCCTATTTCCCATGTGCATTTTATAAGGAAAGAATTAGAGATGATGCTTTAACTAAAGCTTATAATATACACCCATTCTTATCTAATAATATACCTGATTAAACACATTGCCAGTTCGCTTTTCCTTCATCTTATTTGTACCGTGAATAGAAGCATGGCATCAAAATTTTTTGTAAGCATTTTGAGAGAACTAGATGACAAAAATACACATGATGCCGAATAAGGAGAAATCTAGTTAATTATGATAAAAAGTTTGCATTTTACTCACTTAGCTTCAAAAATGGCTGGGTTTATTTCAGTAGTAAATTTTTCTCTTTTTCCAAATGACAACAAATAATTTAACATATGACATTAAGCCTGTTTTTTTAAAGATTTTACTTTTATTTATTTGACAGAGAGAGGGAGAGATCACAAGTAGGCAGAGAGGCAGGCAGAGAGAGAGGAAGGGAAGCAGGCTCCCCGCTGAGCAGAGAGCCCTATGTGGGACTTGATCCCAGGACCCTGAGATCATGACCTGAGCCAAAGGCAGAGGCTTTAACCACTGAGCCAGGTGCCCCAAGACTGTTATTTTTTTAAGTACTGGATTTTAAAGAAACAAATGGGATAGCTTTCACTTTTTTTAAAAAAAGTTCAATTAGCCAACATATAGTACATCATTATGATAGTTTTCGTTTTTACCAATATAGTTTTCCATCACAGAATGCAATTTTATCTCTTTGATCTATGGCTGGTTAACTCAGAGGTTAACCTAACCTGTGAGGTTTATGTTTACTTCAACTACTGTGGCCACAGACCCATCTCTAGTACTAAGTATTCATTCATCCTACCAATTATTATCACTGTCAGATCTGAGACCAATGAAATGTCATCTGAAGAAGGCAAAACCATCTGCATCAGTAAGAGGAAACCAACTCCTGTTCCTTACCCTATCTCTAAGTGTTTTCAGTATCATCTTGGGACTGCTCATTCATAATTATATTTTTTATTTATGTAGTACTTAGGAAAGATGGTAAGTTGAAGAATTTTAGGTATTTAGTTGAACCCTGTAGGAAACCTGATATCATACCAAACAGAGAGCTGAAGTGCAGTGAAAAATACCCAGGGAGGGGAACTCAATATTCAGTTCAGTTTTTGAATCCAATTCTTTCCATTTATCACCTTTCAGCACTTAGACATGTCACTTAACATTTTCCAGCCTCCATTTCTTTATGGAACTGGGGAGAGAAATACCTATCTCGCAGTTTATTATAGGGATTAAATAAGATAATATATGGAGACTACTTAGCATAGGGCCTGGCCCAAAGTAGTACTCAGTAGTTAGCAGCTACCTTTATCCTTTTTGTCATTATTATGAACCCTACTGAAGAGGTGTTGTAAGAATTAAATGAATATGGGATATGGAATAAAATATATATGGAATATATTTTGTATAGCATTAAACATTACATTAATGGAAGATACTACTATCTCACTGGGAGGAAGTGATGCTAAGAAAAGTGAAATGATTTCTTTTTTCATTAATTTAGAATTTGCTTTGGCATGTTATTGTGTATTATGCACAAAATATTGAGATAGGCATCAAAAAGTCTTATATGGGACTTTATCTTCAGGGTCAGATGTAGTAGACCACAGCCCACCAACACTCCCCCTTGTACAATAATTAGGATAACCTGTTATAAATGACAAAAATTATACTTCAAAGGCATCAGGTTGCTATGGAATCACTGAAGATTACATACACTAAAATTCCAGAGAGAGTAAGAATCATTTCTGTAGTGAGATGACACCACCTGATATTTTTTTTCCCGAGGGCATTTGCTGTGTAGCAAGTTGTGTGAGGGGCCTGCTTATGCAGAGAACCTCTGCAGGGGCAAAGAAAAACCAGTCAGGTTTTTAGCAGCTATAAAAGGATGATGTGACAAATAGGGATATGTGACAAATGAGAAGAAGGGGACTCAAATGCATGACTGATTTCCCCCCTAACATATTTGCTGAATTTCGGTACTACACGGGAGGCTACAGACCTAGGATGAAATTCTAAAAGGCAGACTTCGCTCACGGTGCTTAGGAAATAAAGACCCTCTGGAGACAACCTTGTTTCAAAATGCTTCTCATCTCTCCTTAAGACATTTGCCAGATATTGAAGTTGTGACAGGTAGGTGGGCTGAAGAGTGGGCTAGAATTTCTGAAAGGCAGGGCTGGATCTCCTGCAATCTGTCAGGGCCAAGAAGCTGAAGACCCTTAGGCTCAGAAATTCAACCCCAAGAGAGCCATGCCCTAGGAACAAGGGGCAGGTCAGAGGTAGAGCAAGTCTCAGGTAAATTGCAGTTCAGGCCCAGTACACCCCAGTTTCCCATGTAATGGAAGGAACCAAGCCCTTACTCTCTCTAACAAAGAAAAAGGGGGAACCTTCTCTGGTAGAGGGTAACATTCAGACTTCCTGTGATATTTTTATGTCTAATGTTTGGCATATGATATAAAATTAATTGACATATGATGAGCCAATGAAACATGGCTAATGACCAAGGATCAAGGCAGATAATAGAATTAGGCCCACTGATGATCTAAATGTTGAAAGAACTGTAAAATAACTCAGAGCACAAAGTGGAAGACAACGAAGGAACCAACCATTCCAGTATAGAATAATAAATTACTTATGATTGGGCTATGATTTGTGAGGGAGTGTCCTCAGTCAAGAGAAATTATCCTGTTTCTCTCTCATCCTTATGGAAGGTCGTGGTAAGAGTAGGAGAATTGTCTTTGGCTTACACAACAGAACCAGGACCTCATGTGCTGGACAGTGAGTGAGAATAAATTCAGATTACCAAATGCAAAATTCCAAAGAGAAGCCAAGAACAATAATACAGAAGTTTAGGAATCAAGACCTGAAATGTGAAGATGAGGACTGAGGCCCTATCCCAACCCAATGTGTAAGTAAAAGAGCACACAGGAGGCAGACTGTAGGGGATAGATAGGGGAGCTATTGAGGAAGCAGAATCAAGAGGAAATGATGATTATTTGGGTCAATGGAGGACGAAACGGAAAAATCTATGATGTCTCCAAAGTTGAATGACTGGATGAATGGATCCCAAACAGGGAAAAATGGAGGAGAAGCAGGTCTGATGAGTAGAAGGGAGTCTTGAATATGGGACATTCTAAATGCCATTCCAATAGAGATGTTTATTGCACTATTTTACACACGCAGATGCATGTAAACACACACATACGTGAGAACTTTGTCAAAACATAGATGTGGGTGTCATCAAAGCAATAGTGGGTAGGACTGCCCAGGGAGAATGTTTCAAGTGTAAAGAGATCCAGAGATAGGACCCTGAAAAATATGGACATTGAGGGGAAAAGGAAACTTGAAAGGAGACCCTGGCTGGACAGAGGTAGGAAGAAAATAAAGCAGAGCCATATCACAGGGACCTGGAGGAAAGCATGACTTAAGAAGGGGGCACAGTGAAATGTACAAATGAAAAGACATAAAAGATAAGATTAAAACTTTATTTTTATTTTATTTTATTTTATTTTATTTATATGAGACAGAGTGAGAGAGAGAGAGAGAGAGAGAAAGCACAAACTGGGAGGAGGGTCAGAGGGAGAGGAAGAACCAGACTCCTCACTGAGCAGGGAGCCCGATGCGGGACTCGTTCCCATCCTGGATCACGACCTGAGCTGAAGGCAGATGCTTAACCGACTAAGCCAGCCATGTGCCCCAAGATTAAAACTCTAAATAGAGAGCACTGGACATTAGCAAGAGAAGACAAGTGGCCATGAGATTCAGACCATTTTAAAAAGTTGATTGTAAAAGAAAGGAAAGGCATGGGTCAATTCTGGGAGGGGGTGGGGTGCTATAGTCATAGGGGCTGTAGGCAGGTTCTTTTGTTTGTTTTGTTTTCAAGGCAGGAGAGACTTGAACATGCTTGTATGCTGAAGAGAAAGATGTAGTAGAGAGCATGTGGCTGGAAATGTGGGGGTAGATAAATAATGGCATCAGGTCCTGGAAAAGGAAGGAATATATAAAATTTGATTTAAAAATAGGTATATAAGTGTACATATATTTATATATCAGTAAGACCATGTAAGAGAAAAATCAGTTCTCTCTGGATGGGATTTATTTAATATAATAACACAGAATATATCTAATATTTTAAGTGGAGATACTATTAATAGTCACATAGTGTAGCCCAGACTTAAATAGTGACTTTAACATTTTATTTTGAAAAGTGATTTTTCCAAAATGCTTTACTTCACTTTCTTAAAAGCAAGTGTTCTGAACATAATTTGGCCTTTGCTTGATGATTCACTTTGAACATCAGTCATTGTCCAATGCTATAATACCACCATGCCCTCAGGAACGTTTGAGGTCCTCAGGGCTATTAACCCAATAATAAATGACTCCAGAAAGCTGTGAGTTTAGAGTGGTTCTGTCTTCCCACCCTGTCATTTGTCACTCCTCTGCCGTTGTCAGTGTGTCCTAACTCCCTGCTTTTCATGTGTTGCCTTCACTTTGTAGCCACGTGCTGGGTGGGGGCCCGAGAGCAGCTCTGACCAGCCCCAAAGTGCAGACACGGACCCGGGACAACTTGTCCAGCCTCTCAGGTGCCTTTATGCAGAGCCCTGGCCTGAAGGAGCTGGGCTTCCTGCCTTGGGGTCCCTTCCTGTTCTTCAGATGGGAGCTGAGGAAGCTGCCAGTCTGACTTCTTGGATAGAGAGACACAACTGGCAAGCCCTACAGCTTGTTTGAGCCTCCCCTTGGTCACCAGACACTCTTTTTTCTCCTGGAGATGTATAGACTTGAGTCATCAGGAGGCTCTCATTAAATCTTCATCTGCATATGGTCCTGAGCTACTGGGTACTGCTGTACATGAGTAGTGGAACTTGACTAGTGTCTTATTTCTGTTTTTGTTTTCCTGTCAATAAGGCCAAATTATTTTGTCCCTGGTAAAAGTGGCTAGAGTTTTACAGCTTCCTTTTCCACTCCCTAGGAACTGGTTAACCCCAGATGGATTACCCCACAGGTAGAAGCTTTGTCTAACATCCCCCGTGGGAGGTATACCTCTTTCTTTGGCGTTCCTGCACACACGTGCACACAGAGGCAGCGACAGGCGATAACTAGGTCTGTATGCTGACATCCATATTAACTGTGGTTAATGGTTTCACTCTACTTTCTCTGGCTCCTTCCTCGTTCCCGAGGTCTCCCACGGACAGGAAGGACCTGGCACCGAAGGGTTGGTTCAGAATTATGAAGGAAACCATAATGTCACTCCAAAATATGCCATTTTGGCGAGAGGATTATTTCGAGCTAAGGGCACTTGAAAAACACCCACCTCATGAAGGGGGGCTCTGAACTACCCTATTCTTCCTAAGAGCGGGAGATGAAACTCCTATGTGAAAGATGTCTTCTCTGTACCTGCAGGAAAGAAACATTCTTGTCACCAGAATCGGGTAATTGCAGCTGAGAGAATTCTGTACAAACAGACCTTGTTAAAATGACTCTTTTCTTCCTTCAGCTTCTCCATATTTTTAGTACCTTTTCCACAGTTGTCTCTAATGACCAACCTAGTATAAAAGCATTTAGGTTTTGCCACTTTTTTGGGTCTTCATTTCCTTACAAAGGCCTCTATGTTGTATAAAACTTATGTTCAATAAAATCTGTATGATTTTCTCCTGTTTATTAGTTTTATGTCAGTTTAATTCTTGGACCCAGCTGGAGACTCGAGGAGGGAGGAGGCAGTTTTCCCTGTCTTCAAATTACCTCAAGAAAATGATAGCTTTGCCTCTAGAGGAAGGGGCCAGATTTTTCTTATTGTCCTCTCCTTTAAAAAGTCTAGGAAAATTCTAGATGCAGAGGCTTGTATAGTTGTCCATCAGGCACACACATATAGGTAGGATCACATTTTCAGAGGCCCATGTGATATTGTCAAGACCATTGGCATCAGCCGCTAGCAGGCTTCTCAACAGTTGGTTGCCATTAAATTATCAATGGTGAATGTCACTATCCAACGTTTATATGGTGAGACCCTGCCTATTAAGTGTGCAATGATCGTTGAGTCTCCAATAAGAAGATCCTAGGGGCTGAACAGGTGAAAATAGTTTTCTGTTTCTCTCTCACCAAAGCAATTTTTTCCCTTGGGTGTTATGTAATAAGCTGTGTGGGAGCAGTTGGTTATGGTGGTAAAACTTACTTCCAAGTAGGAGAGTAAAAAAATTAAAATCAGTAAGAACCTGTTAGACTTGATAAAAAAAGAGATACCATTTTTTCGTGTAAACAAAAATATATGAGTATATATAGATACATAGCAAATCATTTGAAAAAATGTACTTGAGAGTATTAGTAGTAGTTTTGTGTGGATGATGACAGAAGTACTTTGAAAAGTATTCACTGGCTCTATAAGGTATAATTTACATATACGCATATACGATACATTCAAAATACACTTATTTTAAGCATACAGCTTGAATTTTGACAATGTATACACATTTGTAATCACCATCACAATCAAGACAAACATGTGCATCTCCCTCTAGAAGATTTTTCATGCCCTTTCTAATCAATTCCACCTCCCCCAACCTCTAGACCCAGGCAATTTGTGATCTGCTCTTTTGCAGTACTTTGTACTTTCTTCCTTTTGTTTATCTGTGTATTGTAATATTCTTCAATGAACATGTATCTTTTTTTAACAAGAAAAAATTATTTTAAAATTAAAACAAATGAGGGACACCTGGGTGGCTCAGTTGGTTAAGCCGCTGCCTTTGGCTCAAGTCATGATCCCAGGATCCTGGGATCAAGTCCCACATTGGGCTCCTTGCTCAGCAGGGAGCCTGCTTCTCTCTTTGCCTCTGCCTGACACTCTGCCTGCTTGTGCTCACTCTCTCTCTGGCAAATACATAAATAAATAAAATCTTTTAAAAAAAAAACCTAAAACAATTGAAAACTATGAGAAAAAATAGAAAAGCAATGTAAAAATATATCTATAAGGTGAAATCATTTCAAAATTAATTGATGTGGGGGCGCCTGGGTGGCTCAGTGGGTTAAGCCACTGCCTTCGGCTCAGGTCATGATCTCAGGATCCTGGGATCGAGTCCCGAATTGGGCTTTCTGCTCAGCAGGGAGCCTGCTTCCCTCTCTCTCTCTCTCTCTCTGCCTGACTCTCTGTCTACTTGTGATCTCTCTCTGTCAAATCAATAAATAAAATCTTTAAAAAAAATTAACTGATGTATTTCTCCCTGAATGAATTTCCATTTCCTCCATTGCTCCCTGACTCTAAGGGACCTCCCCCAACCACCCACCTATCAACATGCCCCCAAATCAGCAGCTCACCACCCCTTCATGTATCCATATCCTCTAGGGGTTATAACAATCTTCTCACTCAAAATGGAAAACAATGAGAGAGCCCCTTTTTTTTCCAGAAGGTTTTTACCTATGTGACATTCAGAGCAATTTATTGTTTATCCATCATTTAAATTACTCCTTTCCCTTCAATTCTGTTTAAATACCTCCCAGTCGTAGAGTGATAATTAAACATAGTGGAAGAAGCTTCACACAGCCCAAACATCCAAAAAAATGGATGTTTCTCCTGCCAAACAACAGAAAATATTCTGAGGCTACTGGAAATGAAGAAAAACAGTGGTGAATGAACTAGACAGGATCTTGGGATTAGGTTGAGTATGGTACTGACCGAGGAAGTCGGTGGCTTCCCCGCCTACAAATATGATGAAGGAGATCCAAGACTAGTTATCAGGTACACAGAGTGCTTCCATGGAAGCCAAAACAAATGATCAAATATTGAATGAACACCTGCCTGCCAAATATCCAGATACAAAATCTTCCTTTGTACCAAAGTACCATGTACCCTTCAGATGATGTAGCCTAGAAACCCTGATGAGAACACACAGTTTTATTTAGCTAACATGGCTCTAAGGGAGTAGGGAAGCAACGTACATTGCCTGCTTCCCTTGCCTAAGAATGTCACATAGTTTACTTTTCTAATTTCCTCCAGCTTACAGATGAGGGAAATGGAGGCTTGGAGGGTTTAAGTAAATCACCTGAGGCTGCATGGAAAGTGGCAGAACTGGAATTTAAATCTCCAAAGCCCTCTCTCCTGAAGGGCCTCCTACCTGTTTGCTCTGCAAATAACGGCCACAGAACCCTGTAGTCATCCTGTTAATATTGCACTAAAAACATTTGCAAAGAATTTTCCTGGATGTTGGGAAGGTTGATGGCTGTACTTCCTCTTCTCTGAGAGCATTTCTTTCTTCCATTCATTTCCTCCCCATTCCTCAAGTGTGAGATAAAGTAAAAAAAAAAAAAAAAAAAAGACTGGTTTTTATTTGTTTGTCTGTTTATTATTGAGAAAACACTATTACCGTGGAAAAAGGGAACAATTCAAATAAAGGGCATTCTGTGATCCTTTATTCTATTTATGCTAACCAGTGAGACTGATTTCCTCATGGAATCGAGTAGTTGGTAGGATGCACTACAGATGGAGGCTTTGCTTTTCCCTCAACCTTTCAATTAATACGATTAATTAATATAGTTAGTATTTGTTGTTCTGACAGTTTAAAATGGAAAACAGGGAAATTCTGTATGTGCTGGGTACTAAGTGTTTTACATAGATTTTCTTATTCCTCTTATTAACGTTCTTGTTCTTCAGTTTAGAATGTGGATTGGAGAGAGAGGTTAAATAATTTGTTCAAGGTCACACTGCTGGTAATTGCTCAAGATGGGCCCAGCCTCCAGGTTTCAAACCCAGGCTGTGAGATTCCAGAGCTGTTATACTGTGCTATGGCTGGTGTGTGGCTTCTGAAAATCTTTTGTAAAGAGAAGTGTCACAAAGGGTGGGAAGAATGATACTAAGGGATGGGCTTTTAAAGTGATTAATTGGAAAAAAATACATTCGTTTGAATGTCTAAGTGCTGGCAAGATAGAGAAGAAATCATTTTAATCCCTTTGTGGTGCTGTCTCATATAGGTCTGGTCACATAAGGGTATAGCTGGTCTGGAAGGAGTATGACTCTAATAAGGTCATAGCCATATAGTCATAGAGGCTGCCTGTTTGTGATAGAGGACATCTTTTCTACTTGGCCGTGATCAGCTAGCCACCTGCAGGATACTGGTGACAAAGGAATTGAGCGGAAGAGTGTGTGCAAATCCATGACCATCCTTACACAAAGGCTTGTATTTATCTTGCCAATGTTCAAAGATGGGATCTTTTATGGTACGTAAGCAAATATTTATTGAGTACCTAGTATATGTTGGGTTCCCATTATGGAAATAACTATAGTTATTATTAATTTAGAAGTGAAATTCTTGCAACTTTTTTTTTTCTTTTTGAAATGCCTCTCACATTCATCTTTTCCTGGTTTTATTTGTTACTGTCTTAGGTCAGGACCTCTTATCTCCCATCAGGATTATTGTCAGAGCCCCCTAAAATGGAATAGAATAGAAAAAAATTGTTTTAGGATAGAAGGGACATCATTTAGTCTAAATCAGTTTCAAGGATCAGACCTTATCAGAAACTAACTCCCCTTAAATCATTGCCTTTATCATGATGTTTATCCATCTTCTCAAAAATTCCCAGGTTTTGTCCCTTGAGTTCAACTCATAGCTTGGCTGTGAGGTCCCAGCTTGCATTGTGGCCCCACTGTACGTGACCAGTCTCATTTTTTCTCAAGTTCCTAAAGTACATCCTCTCCTTTGGGTAAGCCTAACTCCTTGTGGTTTTCTCCTCAGCTCTGCCTCTGAGACTTTGCTCATGCTATTCCTTTCTCCTAGAATATCTTTCTTTCTATTCCAACTATTTAAATTTCACCTGTCCTTGAAGAGCCCTTGATGTCTATTTCTTCAATGAAATCTTCTTGACTGATCCAGTTTTCATTAGTTACCCCTTTCTGAACCAATAGTGAAATTTTCATGCATCCCACAATTTAGTGCTTAATTATAGAATTTAGGATTGAAGAGGACTTTAAGATCATCCAGTTCTACCTCCCAATCTATGTGTGACTCCCCTCTACCACAGCCTTCCCAACAAGCTTTTGCCCTTCACTCAAACACATATCTGGCAGATCTTGCCATCTATACATTCATTCATTCAACTCATAGTTCCTGAACACCCAGTTTTCCAGGCAGGGCACAAGGTACTGGGAATCTGATGGTGAACAGGATGCAAAAATCTACTTTCTATCATGAAGATAATGTCCTACAGTGAGAAATACTAAAATAAAATAAATCAAAGGGTATGGCATTAGAGAGTGCCTGAAGATGCTAACAGGGTGACCAGAAGAAACCTTTTAGAAGAAATTACTTTAATGCCAATGGTCTTACTGATGAGAAGAGACTAGCCATGTGTACAACTGTAAGAAAAGGTTTTCAGACAGCGGGAACACCAAGTGCTTGGAGAGTTTGGAGAGTTTGAGGAGGAGGAAGAATGGCAGTGGGTGAAGTGTAGTGAGTGGGTGGGAGGAAGATTGGAGAGTGGCTAGACAGTTAGCCCGGGTTATAGCCTGTAGAGCTCATAGGTGATAGCAAGAGGTTTGGACAACACAGCTTGTATTTAAATTGAGCTGAATGTGGTTCACTCTATTCTATTCCTTTATTCTGGCTTTGCCTCTAGACGTTATGTAGAACAAATGTAGACCAATCTCCACAGAATAGTCTTTTATATATTTGAAAATATCTATCCTGTCCCCAGTGAGCCTTTTAGGGATAGACATTTCCATTTCTTTCCACTGTTCTCTCCACTGTCTCAGGAGCCATACTATTCTGGCCAATTTCTTTTACTCATCCTCCAATTTGTATTCCTCATAACAGTGATTATCTAGGTAACCAACACAGGATAGAGTATGTCTATTTCCTTAGTCTTTCTAATACGTATTACTCATACATCTCAAAATTGTATTAGCTTTTTCTTTTTCTTTTTTCAGTCATTTGCACTGTCCAGTCATGTTGACTTTTTGCCTAAACCACTGGATCATTTTCTGTAGCATTTGCTGCTAAGCTGTACTTCTCCTCAACCTACACGTCTGTGATGGCCATTGTGCAGGTTTTTTTTTTTTTAATTCAAGGTCAGAGTCTTACATTTATAATTAATATATTTAGTATCACTTGATTTAATCCATTACACCAGCTTTCCAAGTTCCCTTGCGATGCAATTTCACCGTCTGCTGGATCTGCTCTTCTCTTACCTGCTTGTCATATACCAATTTGATAAAGGTGTTTTCTGCATGTTCACTGAAATCATCTAAAATGTTTATGAAACAGGGCTAAAGCCAGACTTAAATATAAGATTTATAAAGGCAGAGACTGCCTGTTTTGTTCGTTGTTGTTCCTTTTGCTCATGATAGAGTCCAGTACAGAGTATGTTTGATGGATTAAATTGGAAAGAGTGTTTGGGTGTGACCCAAGAGCCTCCTTTCAAACTGACACAAATTGACTCTTTGACTAATGCATAAGTTCACTGGACTGTACTCACATCACCCAGTGTTACTGTCTTGACCATAAGGATATCAAGAGGAACATTTGTTTGTTGCTGCCCAAGGATACCATTACCTCTTACAACCTCATGATCCACTGGTCGTGTAACTCTTGTCAAAAAGGGAAACGAGGTAGTCAGAGATGCCTGACTTGCATAGAACCTAGCTCATGCTCAGACCTGCAGATCGTCTCATTGATTGCTTGGTTAAGTGCTTAAAAATCTGGCCCTTTTAAGATCTAGGCAGAATCGCCCTGGGAATTACATTTAAGAACACACCTACTGTTCGATTTTGTAAATGAAAGTGACATTTGCCTGTCTTCTGTGTTTACTTAGTGATCTCTGGTCTTTCAGTAGTTTTCACTGTCATTTATTGAGCCTGGAAACATGAATTCACTGTGGGGAGCAGCGTGTTCTTTGAAGATTGCTTTGAGAGGACTTGATTTAGTTCTCTTTGACCAATTTTATTCCTACCTTTTTACTCTAAATAACATCTTTACTGAAAAGATGGAAGTAAAAGAAACAAAAGTTGCTTTGTTTTTCGTATTTTTTTGACACACACCAACTCCTATTAATTCCAATGTAATCTTGATTGAATGTAAGTATAAAATATTTTTTATATTTTATATTTTATATTTTTCATTTATTTTATTTATTTTTAATATTTTTATATTTATATTGTATTTTAGCATTTTCTTAAGATTTTATTTATTTGACAGAGAGATCACAAGTAGGCAGAAAGGCAGGCAGAGAGAGAGGGAGAAGGAGACTCCCCGCTGAGCAGAGAGCCGGATGCGGGGCTCAATCCCAGAATCCTGAGACCATGACCTGAGCCTAAGGCAGAGGCTTAACCCACTGAGCCACCCAGGTGCCCCAAACTTAGCATTTTTTGCAACAAGTTTCATATTACTGTTTCACATAATTCTGTACACAGGTTGGTGCCATTCTTCTATTCTTCTTTGTTCAATGGGCTTTTATTCCCATGCTTTGCATGCACTAAAGTTATAGAAGAGTCTGTGAGAAAGCAGGCTGTGTATTTACATTGCTTTCTCCCTTTCTTCCTCATGGAGAAATCACAGAGTCAGAATTTATTTTTGGTCTTAAACTCCTGAGCTGCATTCCCTTTAAGAATTTTCTGCCATGGCATCAGGGAAATACAAATCAAAACCACAATGAGATATCACCTCACACCAGTCAGAATGGCTAAAATTAACAAGTCAGGAAATGACAGATGCTGGCGAGGATGCGGAGAAAGGGGAACCCTCCTACACTGTTGGTGGGAATGCAAGCTGGTGCAAACACTCTGGAAAACAGCATGGAGGTTCCTCAAAATGTTGAAAATAGAACTACCCTATGACCCAGCAATTGCACTACTGGGTATTTACCCTAAAGATACAAACGTAGTGATCCAAAGGGGCACGTGCACCCGAAAGTTTATAGCAGCAATGTCCACAATAGCCAAACTATGGAAAGAACCTAGATGTCTATCAACAGATGAATGGATAAAGAAGATGTGGTATATATACACAATGGAATACTATGCAGCCATCAAAAGAAATGAAATCTTGTCATTTGTGATGACATGGATGGAACTAGAGGGTATCATGCTTAGCGAAATAAGTCAATCAGAGAAAGACAACTATCATATGATGTCCCTGATGTGAGGAAGTGGAGATGCAACATGGGGGGTTAAGGAGGTAGGAAAAGAATAAATGAAACAAGATGGGATTGGGAGGGAGACAAACCATAAGTGACTCTTAATCTCACAAAACAAACTGACGGTTGCTGGGGGGAGAGGGTTTGGGAGAAGGGGGGTGGGGTTATGGACATTGGGGAGGGTATGTGCTATAGTGAGTGCTGTGAAGTGTGTAAACCTGGCAATTCACAGACCTGTACCCCTGGGGATAAAAATATATTATATGTTTATAAAAAAATTTAAAAAAATAAAAAAATATTAAAAAAAAAAGAATTTTCTGCCATGGAATCATATTTTTCCTGTACCTCAATCTCAGACTTTCTAAACTTGAACTACGTTCAACTTTTCTTTTTCTGATGACCATCCAGGAACACCTTTCTCCTGGGGTACCGTGTCCTTGCTTGCAAGCCTCAGGTTCAGAGTTGAAATATATCTGGTCATTTCAACTCTTTGGGAAATGAAATAATATATTTAGCCACAAATTAATAAAAAAATTTTTTAGCTAAATGAGACACTTAGGAAATGTCCAAATATTTGAAGCTATCGCATTACTTTTTCTTATTCTTTCCCACCAAATCCTCCCTATTTATTCTCTTAGGAATACATTAACCATGTTGTGCTACAATCTCTAGCGTACTTCCTTTATAACCCATATTCCGTGTTAGTACGTAAAACATCTGAGATTGTGGGAAATTTTATTTATTTTAAGATTTTATTTATTTATTTGACAGACAGAGATCACAAGTAGGCAGAGAGGTAGGCAGAGAGAGAGAGGGGGACGCAGGCTCCCTGCCGAGCAGAAAGCCCGATGCGGGGCTCGATCCCAGGACCCTGGGATCACGACCTGAGCCGAAGGCAGAGGCTTTAAACATTGAGCCACCCAGGTGCCCCTTATTTATTTTTTAAAAGATTTTTTTTGTAAGTAATTTCTATACCCCATGTAGGGCTCAAACTTACAACTCTGAGATCAAGAGTTGCATGTTGACCTACTGAGGCAGCTAGGCTCCCCCTCAGTTATTACTTTAATTGAAATGATTTGGCACTGCCCTTGCACTGTCATTCTCGTTTCTACATGACTTAAGTGAGAATTGTTTGCCTGTAAGAAATAGGTAACTACCCAAACCAACTGAAACCAAAACTGGGATACTTAAAGAAAGATACAGTGGTCGGTCATAGGATATGTGACTAGGGAGAATGGCTGGGCTCCACAGGAACTCATCTGACAACTGGACATTTGGAATTGATATTACTCTGTGCTCTTTTGAACTCGGGGTGCATTTGCACCATCCTCTAGCTTTTGCAGCCCACCGTTCTCTGCATCAGCAAGCATAAGGCAGTCTATGGTGATCTTATCTCCAGGGGACATAACCCTCCAGATCAAGTGCTCAAGCACCAAGACTCCATTGCAATACTCCTACCTCAAACTCTTTTCTGAATCGTATTGCCTTCAATGCCATATGGCTTATTTTCTTTTGTGTCGCAAGCATTTGGAGCTGGAGAGGAAGAGGTCACGTGATACAGACTGGGGAAAATAGCTTTTCTAAGAAGCTCCCATCTAAGAAGGGTGTGAGGGCAGAGTAGAAATGATTTGGAACTGCCATGTTAGAATTGCCATCTCCAACCCTGATTATTGCCATAGGTTTATTTCTGTTTTTAATTTCCTCTGCAATTACATTAAGTACTTTCCAGCTAAATCCAATCTTCTTTCCAAAGTACACTTCCATCTTAGACATAAGTCTTTAATTCCAGTATTTCAAACCATGGTTTAGAACTTAAATTTTATTCATTGATATCTCCCATATCCTTCTCTTCCTCCCAAAGGGCATCAATGAAAACATCCCCTATAATCTCAAAAGTTTCAGTTTCCTTCCAGTGATGTTATTATCTTAAAGATACTCCCCAGTGTCTCTATAGGAATCACCATGATTGGGTAATGGGCTTGGGCATATGCTTGAGGAAGATAGCAATACTAGTTTCTTTGTTCTGCTGTGGCTACTCCTCTAACTAAGCTCCATCCCAGGGAACTACAACACCAAGGTATATTCCTTCCTACCAAGGTCAGTATTTGATATCCTTGAACTACTGGGGCTGTTCAATTCCTTTCCAGCATTTTTTCCTTCCTCACGGAGGGTCTAGGCACTGCTCTTCCTCCCTTCACTGGGAAGCACATCCTTAATGTGCGTTACCAGTAGGCCAGCATTGTCTTTTACTTCTCTCTGTCACATTCTTATCCTCTTTATTCTATGGATTCTGGTTTTGATTCTACTCTCTTTCAGATTCTTCTGTGGTGCTTGAGATAAAACCACTTTTCTAGAACGTCTGGATTTACCTTTGGGGAAGCTCATACCTATTGTGTGTATATTTTTAGTCCAATAAAATTTCTTCTTCAATTGACCTTTGCTTTCTCATTTTCCTTATCATTTATTCCTATCTGTGTTATTGAATCAAGTTCTGACCCGCTTCACCTTTAAAGTCAAGATCTTGTACTTTTTAGTTTTTCTGTTAATCCTATTTTATTGGAATTATTTATAGTCAGATGCTTTCTGTGAGGATAAAACATATTTTTCAAACCTCTTCATACATTCAAACATATAAGCTAGCTAGCTAATATTCAATATCCCATTAGCTTATCTTTGCTTCTGACAGTGAGATAAACTCAATTTTTTCTCTGCTTTTCATTGGACAGGTGTCATTATGTTCCATGAGTTTTGGTTGGTGTTAAGACATCATATATTGGGGCACCTGGGTGGCTCAGTAGATTAAACCTCTACCTTAGGCTCAGGTCATGATCCCAGGGTCCTGGGATTGAGCCCCGCATTGGGCTTTCTGCTCAGCAGGAGGCCTGCTTCTGCCTGCTCTCTGCCTACTTGTGATCTCTTTGTCTCTCTGGCAAATAAATAAAATCTTTAAAAAAAAAAGACATCATATATATATTATCCTATTTTTCATCATTTTATTTTATTGTGTTTTGGAATAGAAGTAAAGAGCATAGCCTTAGAGAGCAGATAGACCTCTATAATATTGGGCAATTTACTGAAGCTTTGTAGGCTTCAGTTTCCTTGTCAGTAAAATGGGGATATAATAATTTCTACTGCATAGCATCATGATGAAGATCAAGTAAGAAAATATGGGTTGACTGTTAGCTACATAGTAAATGCTCAGTAAATGCTGGCCTTAGTTACTGTTATGATTACTCTTGTTAGATTATAATTTTCTTGAAATTGGGAACTGCATTTCAAGTTTTATTAAGCAACTAGTTCTTAATACAAATTTATTACTGTTTATTCATAGCACAGTTGTATTTAGTGACCAGAACTCCCAAAATGAAGCACACTGGAATGAAGATTGTTGGGTTTGATTATGATTTATTTATGTTACTCTTCTTTATTTACTCCCAAGTTGGTAGGTTGTTTCACTTCTTCCTCCTAATCTGACTTAAAAACATTTTTTTTTAAATGTTTATTATTTCCATGTTGCAGATGAGAAAAGCAAAGCTCCGAGAGTTCAAGTAAATGGCCTAAGATCATAAGATGAGTAAGGAGCAGCAGCAAGAACAACAAATAAGACTCAACCATAAACCAGTGAAAAGAACTTTAAGAAGAATGTGACTAAATAGTATGAGATACACAGAGAAATTTTTTTTTCCTTAAACAAAGAATGAGAAGAGTCAGGAAATCTTTGTGAAGGAGGTGCAATTAATCTAGGAGATAGCCTGTCGATCTATGAACAACAGAGAATATTTTTTCTTCCACTCCATCCATTCTCACTTTAGTAATGTATAATCATTTATGTTTATGACATATATATAGAAAGTAAATAAATTGCCACTAAGTGGAAGATAAAATGGTAAACATGGTAGAAAAGCATTTTATTTGATGATATGTGAAGTACAGCTACGTTCACAGGCTTTTGATATATAATGGATCTTATGGAAGAAGACTCATTGTCAGCAGTGAAAATGATAGTACTTATGTCCTTTCACCAAGTTTAGTTACAGTGCTCATAATACAAAACCAGTCCTTGAAATGCATGGTAAATAAGCTGATTCTGGGTACAAATGAACCCTCCACTTCTGAAGGCTTGGTATGGGCTCCGATTTAGGTCTCCAATACAGGTCCAGCGATTTTTGGTCCTCTTTTGGGAAACACACCATTTGGCATGATCCTGGTAAGAACTGAAATAAGACTGTCCAGATATCTTAATTGCTTTGACATTGTAGACGTGGTAAGGAAGGGAGCAGTTTGAAGGAAGCTCTTGTCTCTTTCGCTGCCAGGTTTCTGTTAGCAAGTGTGTCTTCAAATGTTGAGCCATCCAGGCTGCAAAGATGTCTAGAGTTTATAGGGAGAAAGATAGCAAGGCTAGTATTTGTACTTAGATAAGTCCCTGAAAATATCCTCAGCAATGGAACTCATCATTCACCCCTGATATGTGAATGTCATAAGCACAATAATAACAACATAATTGAGATAGTGGACGGGAGAACATTTTGTAAGTGCTAAAGTGATATGTAAATAAAAGTTATTATCCTTATTACTAAGATGACATTGGTGTTTAAAAATGTCCTCTGTTCCACACAAATAAGAGAGTAATATATGTTTTTGTTCTGAAAAGATCTTCAGAAAGAATAAAGCTAGAGAAGTAATCAGGGGCCAGCTTCAAGGGATCTTTGCAAATCATGCCAAAATGTTTGGGTTTTCCTGAAATCACTGGGCTATTTATTTATTTAGAGTGAGCAGAGGAGAGGGGGAGGGGGAGACAGAGAATCTTAAGCAGACTCTATTCTGAGCCCAGTGCAGGGCTCAATCCCATGACCCTGAGATCATGACCTGAGCTGAAATCAAGAGTCAGACACTTAACCAACTGAGCCACCCAGGGACCCCTCAATGGGGGAGTTTTTAAAGAAGTGTTAATGGAGAATTAATAGAAACTGGTTTATGATCATAAATATCAATCAAGAGTCAATGCAGAGGATGAACTGTGAAAGGTGCATTAGATTGGAGATAGAGAAAACATCAGGTTGTCACAATAACTGTGACAATAAACACAGGTGGGACTGTAGCAGTGGCCGAAAGTTTGGAGAGGAAAAGATGGATGTGAGTGTTACTAAGGACCTGGAGCTGATTGAATTTGATGACTTGATAGAGGGGTGAGGAAAAAGGAGGGATCTAGAGTCCCCAGTTGACTATGCAGAATACAAGAAAAATAGTGTTTTGTGGGGGATAATGATGAGTTTGGCATATTGAATTTGATGTGGCTGTACCACCTCCAAGTAGAAATGTCCCACCCACTTTTGAATACATCTGTCAGTCCAGAGATCTGGGGTGCAGATCTAGTCTTGGGAATCACCTGAAGGCTTGCTGGAAATCGCCTAGAGTGAGTATGTAGAATGAGATAAGGATGAGTAGAGAACCACGTGGCAACTCAGCCACCTAAGTAGTAGGCAGAGGAGGAGGACCTGGCAGAAGAGACTTAAGAGAAGTGGGAAGAAGACCAAGAGACCATACACTCCCAAAAATCAGGGAGGGGGAGTGTTTCAGGAAGGAAAGGGTTTTAACAGTGCCAGATTCTGCAGAGACTATTTCTGTCCTGTTAATTTTTGGATCTCTATCTGGTGCCTAACACAGAGCTTGGCAAGTGGCAGGCATTCAGTGAATTTTATCTAATATAAAAGGAAGGAAGGAAGGAAGCAAAAAAGGAAGACAGTGAGGTCAACTAAGAGAGTCATTGGTGACTGCGGAGAGACTGGTGTCTACAGACAGAGGCTCAAGGCTGCAGTGAAGGAGCATTGATCCACTGAAGGCTCTGAAGAGTCCTTTAAAAAGAAATCTGGAAGAAAAGAAGAAACAGATATAGGGGATCTAGAACCGAGGGAAGGTTTTGGGGGATGTTTGTGGGCTAAGGGGACAGAGCTTATAGAGTGGGCCTGTTGACGTAGAAGAGGGAGAACAGATCAAGTGGATGAATCAAGGTATTCTGAGGCTGGGATGGGCTCCAAGGCACAAGGGGTGCACTTCTTCTGTTGGGGTAGAAGAAAACTCGTGAAAAGGGATGGAAACAGATAAGATTATTGAGAGTAGGTGTGTTCTTTTTGTTGTTGTTGTTAGCCATTTTTAAAAATGGAAGTATAGCTGACACAAAGTGTTACATTAGTTTCAGGTATAAAACACAGTGATCTGACAACTCCGTTCTTCATTTTATGCGGACCACAGTGGAGCTACCATCTGTTACCGTACTATGCTATTGTACCATCGACTACATTCCCCAGGAATGTAGTGACTTATTCATTCATCCCTGTGACTTATTCATTCCATAACTGGAAACCTGTACCTCCCACTCACTTACACCCATTTGCCCATCCCTCCACCCACTCCCCTCTGGGAATCATCAGTTTGACCTATGTATTTATGGGTCCATTTCTGCCTTTATTCAGGAGGGGAGGGGTTTGTTCATTTGTTTTGTTTTTAAATTCCACAAATAAGTGAAATCATATGCTTTTAAAATTCCACATATAAGCGAAATCATTATTTCCTCTGTCTGACTTATTTCACTTAGCATAATACCCTCTAGGTCCATCCATTTTGTCCCAGATGGTAAGATCTCATTCTTTTTAATGCCTGAGTAATATTCCATTGTATATATACACCACATCTTTATTCATTCATCTGTTGATGAACACTTGGGTTTCTTCTGTATCTTAGCTACTGTAAATAATGCTGCAATAAACAAAGGGCTGCATATATCTTTCTGAATTAGTGTTTTTGTTTTCTTTGAGTAAATACCCAGTAGTGGAATTATAGAATCATGTGATATTTCTGTTTTTAATTTTTTGAGGAACCTCCATACTGTTTTTGGTGGGGTTTGTTCTTGAAGGGGTTTCTCCTTGGTGATCTCTGTTCTCTCTATGAAGGAGAAATCGAAGCCAGAAATGAGGTGGCAGAGTCATGTAAAGGACTTGAGGGTAAAGAAGGTTTTAAATAGCTGCTTAGAGAATAGAAAAAGAAGGAGACAGCTGGGCCTGTAGCCCAGAGGCTGCAGACTGTGAGTTTTCACTGGCCCCTGGTTGGATGGTTGTGAGACATTGTCAGATATTTTGGCGGTTGGATCAGGAATTTTGCTATTCAAGCAGAGTAGGCAAATGTTTGAACTGATCCAATCTCCCTTTTCCCTTTCCTTCCTTTTCCCTCCCTTCTCTTCTACTTCCCTACCCCTGAATAATCAGAGTATTTCCTCTGTATAATCCAGAGTGAGTCCAACAGCAAAGTTACATATGATTGGATCATGATCTTTCATACCATCAAGGAAAGAATCCGACTTTGCAAAATGGAGGAATTTTTGGCCCTGGGCTGACCGAAGTGTGGTGAGGTGCCGGCCAGGGATCTCTGACGAGCTGGAACCAGAGCACAGCTGGGGCATGTGAACGAGCTCCTGGCGAAAGATGGCAGGGATGGAACAGCTATAAATGTTTGGGTTATAGATCAAGAGCTGAGAATCTGAATCAAGAAACAGAAAGAAAAGTTGAGAATTAGGACACAGATGGAAATGCTTGTTGATATTATAGATCTTGCTTTGAGTTAAAAAGAAAAAAACAAAGCAAAACAAAAAACAAAAACAAGAGTATTCCCTTCTTGAAACCAATAGCTTTCAAATTACTCTTGGTTAAAGTAGTTGACGCCTATTGAGTACTTCCTACTTCCCAGGCATTGTCCTATGGGTTTTACATGTTTTTAATTCAATCCTAACAATAACCATATTATTAAGTAAGTTCTTTTATCATTATCTTCATTTTACAGATGAATTAATGGAGAATTTATGTTGCATGCACAGGGTTATAAAGCTCATAACTGATGGAGTTGATATTCAAATCCAGGCAGTCTGACATCGGAGGCCATATGGTCCTTTCACATATAGGTACATATGCAAAAGTAGAGACCTCCCGTGAACTGATCATCCAGCTTAAAGAATGGTTAGCTCATCAGCATGTACACCTAATCTCTGTGCTATTCTTCTCTCTAATCATTACTGGGACTCAAGTAGTTAAACTAGGGCTTTGAGTGAGAGCCTCAGTAATCCTTGCCATAAGGTAGAAATTTGATGAAAAACATGTTCTAAACCTCCTATACTTAGAGGTAAATCACTCTTTACTACAATTTAGCAGCCTCCTCAGTAAAAAGAGATTGGTAAAACAGCGTTCCTCCTTCTCCTCCTCCCTCAGCTTAGTTTTCCAAATTCATATCCGTAGTTTTCACTTCCAAATCCAAGTATTTTTGGCCATTTGACCTTGGGATCTCAAAGGAAGATCCCATGGCTTGGAGCTGTCAGGTTGGTGGCCTGCAGGTAACATGTAATCTGCACAATTATTTTTTTAAATAAGATTGAGACCATGCTGTCTTTCCGACTCTCTCCCATCCTCCCATCCCTAGGTTTCTAGTTCGTCTTGAAAAATAGGGAGATCTGGTATCGTTAGGTCTGCTTTCCTGCAGAGCCACATGGCAGAGATGAGGCTTTGGAGGGGAGACTGAACACTCCAGTTTATCACTGATCCCACTGCCCATGAAGTGTTGCTTGTCTGTTTCACCCATTTTTGTTACCAGCCTGGCCACTGCAGATATTTGAAAATACTACCCCAATCAATTTCAAGGACATCACTGGCAGATCAGAAAACAAAGGTCTAGTAAGTGAAACAGCTCAAGGTCTCACCATGGCAATGTCAATATTAGAATCTAGTAGAATCCAGGTGTCAGAGTGTTAATGAATAGAGAAATAGATGAAGTAATACATTTATTAATACATTTCCAAATCCCTTCTTTAACATTGCTATCTCTTTTTTAAACATACTCCAGTGTTACCTATTGCTTCATACTGGTTGTACTTAAAAGTTACGCAGATGCCAGTTTGCCCGTGTCTTCTTCCTGTGGGTGGATAATCATAGCCTTCCTCAGGAGTTGGAGGAAACCGGGGAGTAGAATGAATCAGCCAGAGTCCCTGGACTCTGTTCCACAGCAGTAAGCCTACCAAAAATACAGTTAATACAGATACATTAGAAAAACAAAATCTCCATTGAACAATAGGGTTCAAAGCTGCAACATTTAAGCCCATTTATATTTCAGGCCAATGTTTTATTCCATTAATAAGCACAAAGATTGGGGCGCCTGGGTGGCTCAGTGGGTTAAGCCTCTGCCTTCGGCTCAGGTCATGATCCCAGGGTCCTGGGATCGAGCCCCGCATCAGGCTCTCTGCTCAGCGGGGAGCCTGCTTCTCCCTCTCTCTCTGCCTGCCTCTCTGCCTGCTTGTGATCTCGGTCTGTCAAATAAATAAATAAAATCTAAAAAAAAATAAAATAAAATAAGCACAAAGATTTCTGCTTGCTTTTCAAAGATTTCAAAACCAATTCGGGCACACATCACCTAGCCCCATTACTGATAAGAAGCCACCAAAGAGGCAGCCAGGGCAGCCACCCTATGAAGAGCTAAGAGGAATTTCATGTTGTAACCATAAGGAGAATTTGTTTTGGCAGAATGCAAATGTGCTTAATTGGAATTTGACCTTGTTAAACTATATAGTCACCTGGCAAGCTTCAGATAATGAGTCTCTGTACTGCTAAACAGCTAAGCTATTTTCAAAAGCTGGCTAAAAAAGAGTTGGAGGAGAAAAATATCAAACAGAGAAATGTACCTGTAGTAATTTGTTGTAAGAAACCAATGCACCTTTAACTGTAGGAGACTAGTCAATTCCACAAGCCCAGAAACAAGAGGCAAAGAGAATTAAAAGAGAAGCCATGCCAAAACATCCCAGGTAATTGTGTTTAGTGAAGATTTGTGGAGCAAAATAACATGAAAACCGGAAAGAAAGGAAACAGAAAGATTTTCATCATCTTGTGACATGGCAAAATCAATCCTATCCAGCAGGCACCTGTGACGATTTCTGTGTTTATAAATAAATTGGGATAGTTTTGGTATGCTGACTAGACTTTCCAGTTTGCATATGACCATGCAAATATAAAGCTATTCATGTTTGTCTTATTGTTAGAATGGAAATCAAGTGCCTGTCTGTTATTTCTTTTGCAAAGAACACTTTAAGAAAGAACACTAGTGGTCTTTCAGTGGATATAGAATCATTCCCTGTGTCCAGGTGGAAAATGTATGTCCAAAGTCCTTTTGCCTAACAGACCTGGATGACCTTCAGAAGCTTCCTTCTGCCCAGATGAGTGAGCTGTTTGCCTAAAATCCTAAGCCCCCGGTACCCATGCCACAGGATGTCAGGCATCTGTTGGCAAAGAGAACACCCCCTCCGGACATGGGGTCCTATTCCTTTTCCAGTCTTTCTCCCAAATCCTTTTAGCAACTAACAGGGTGGAGTGAGAATGGTGGTTGAGGGTTGTTGGAGGAGAGGTTGGAGAATGTGGTGTATTATAAAAATTGCTGCATTCCATGCTAATAGGACCATCAGGAGGGCATCTTGGCTAAATCAAAAGCTTTCAACACTCATGACATTTGACAGCCATTACAAATTATATTCTTAATCAGAGGTTGCAAAGTAGCAGCCCAGTGGCCAAATCTAGCCTGCAGATACATATTATTATGTTCACAGAGTATTTTTAAGACTTTGAGCTCATTGCCAACATTTAAACACTGAGGGAAATTTCCACAAATACTAATTTTCAACATCTCCTGAAAAATTGCATCCCCTAAAGGCAAGCTGAGTACTATCTGCCCTTTTGACAAAGTATGCACCTTCCAGTTCTTCAGGGACCTGCTAGTTCAGCCCACCTGGCTTGCTGACATCCATTTGCCTGTCCCTGAAGGCATGAGTTTGGGACCTTCTGAAAAATGCTTGTTGCCATGGGAAATTATTCATGATGCATTAAGTTGAAAAACAGTTGAAAATAGTCATTACAATAGTTTTATAAAAATGTTTAAAAATACATACTATAGAAAATGTAAGTAGAAAGGATTAATGTGATTATCTAATGGGTCTTAGGATTACAGATATTTTTTGGCTGGCATTTTGAATTTTTATGTATATATATAGTTTATAAATAGAAAAACTATATATATAGTTTATAAATAGAAAAATAACATTTCCTATGATAAAAAATTATATATAACAAAATTACCTAATATGAAAAATTTATTTAAAAATACTTTTCAGGGCGCCTGGGTGGCTCAGTGGGTTAAAGCCTCTGTCTTCGGCTCAGGTCATGATCTCAGGGTCCTGGGATCAAGTCCCGCATTGGGTTCTCTGCTCAGCAGGGAGCCTGCTTCCTCCTCTCTCTCTGCCTGCCTCTCTGCCTACTTGTGATCTGTCAAATAAATAAATAAATAAATAAAAATCTTAAAAAAAATAATAAAAATACTTTTCAAAAATGTTTATTTCAAAAGGAACCATACACTAAGAAGAATGAATTTTATTCTATATCAATTATACCCCAATGAACCTGACTGAAACATGTGTGTACACACACACACACACACACACACACACACTGGGTGGTATTCCCAGTATTCAATACTTGGATTTCTGCTACAGAGTGTGTATTTTTATTTTAATTTAATTTATTTTATTTTTTTAAAGATTTTATTTATTTATTTGACAGACAGAGATCACAAGTAGACAGAGAGACAGGCAGAGAGAGAGAGGAAGGGAAGCAGACTTCCCGCTGAGCAGAGAGCCCGATGTGGGGCTCCATCCCAGGACCCTGGGATCATGGCCCAAGCCCACAGCAGAGGCTTTAACCCACTGAGCCATCCAAAGTGTGTCCCCAAAGTGTGTATTTTTAAATGTTAAGAAATAAAATGGGGGTGTCTGGATGGCTCAGTGGGTTAAAGCCTCTGCCGTGGGCTCGGGCCATGATCCCAGGGTCCTGGGATGGAGCCCCACATCGGGCTCTCTGCTCAGCGGGAAGTCTGCTTCCCTTCCTCTCTCTCTCTGCCTGCCTCTCTGTCTACTTGTGATCTCTGTCTGTCAAATAAATAAATAAAATCTTTTAAAAAAAAAAGAAAGAAAAAGAAATAAAATAGAATTTGTGAAAAGGAGATTTCCAAGTCATATGATATGATTATAACCTGTGATATAGAAATAACGCATTTTGATAACTCAAAATAAACCATTAAGAAGAAAAGCTATCTTTTTGGTGTGCAACATAAGAATATTCAAGAGAGAATGTTGAAGAGAATGTTGATTGACAATAGGAAAGAGAAACTAACAGCTTTTGTCATACCTTTAGTGTGTCCATACTTCCGGCTGTAATTCACAGAGGTAGGGACCCCATCATTGTAGAGTAGATAGGCTGTGTTGTTATTCTGCAGAAACACACTAGGGTTATAACGGTGTCACTCTTATGCTCGTAAATGCTCACAACATTTCTACCAGCCACCCAGACTGCGATACAGGCTTTCATTAATACACATGAAAAGTCATCCATTCGCCTAACAGGAAGCTTCCCCATCAATACGAATTTTGTGCCACGAAAGACAGGGGAACAGGAAGCCCATTCTCAACCACGCACAGCTTTGTCTTATGTTCCAGGAACCCTACGCTTCCTGCTGTGTATGTGAGGGCAGTATTCCTATTTCTCTTGGTTGTTTTGGACGCACATTTCTCATTTGGCAACCGGTTTATAATAAAGAAGTACTTAAATATTTGTTCAGGAAATGAAGTAGGCACAACCAGCCAAGGTTTACACCTGGTTTTTTTCCACTGATATTAGAGGCACAATGCGGAACTGGCTGTCAGGGTCTGGGTTCCTCTGCCTGCATTGTACTTCACCTCTTGGTCAGAGTTTTGTGTTTAATCAGGATTCCTCATTCTCTGCTCCAACTACTTCCCTGGAGGGGAGGATCTTCCTTCAATCTATTTCTCAGTGTCACTTCACCTTCTCGCCTGATATTTTCCTGCTTAGAAAAAGTGGTGAAATTGAATGTGTGGAGATATTGGATTTCCTCTGGTAAGGCAAAATAAGAGAAAATTTTCTAAACAGTGGTCCAAATCTCTGAGTAAAAATGAAGCTATTATTTTGGTGGTGTCTCTTATGTCACGTTTTGGAAATGTGCTTATATTAGTTCTGTGTGATTCCATTTCATTGGTGTCATGACGTAGTGATTCTTACTGAAGTCAATAATGCTGATATTTTAAAAAAGTCTTGGGGACATAATTAAAAGCAATAAAGGACAACCCAGTTCCTCAATTAAAAAAAAAAAAAGCCTCCTCGTTTTCTCTCAGAAAATAAGTCAATAACTGAGTTGCTTACAATTGCTTCATGATTTGATGTAATCTAAAACCTTTTTTTAAATGCACCCTATACCCTGTGAATCATTCCTGGCTACTATATTTAGGAATATCCAGGAAAAGAAGCTGTCTTTTTACACTCATTTTCCACAACTGACCTACTGAGCTACTGTTGGCCTTCGTATCCTCAGCTGGAGGACTCTGATAGTGATTCAATGAGCTGGTGTTGAATGTGGTCATGAGGTCATTGTGTGCCTTTGGTGTACAATGTGAAGGAGATCTGGGGAGATTCTGTGAGGAACTTTATCCTTACAATTGATGAAATGTGTTATTCTAACTAGGAGGGTAACGGCTAGCTAAGGTTAAACGAGTTATAGCCCTGTGAAGAGAGGCCTTCTGACAAAGGGGAAGACCATGGACCAGAGAGTAGGTAGGCCTATGCATGTGCCTCTGGACATCTTTATATAACACATAGGTTGGGTATTATTTTGACTACTGAATGTTGGACAAGACTAATACAATCTCTGCCCCTAGTTAGCAGGGACTATAGACAGGCAAGTACAAGCAACTTCAGTATAATTTGATAAATATTATTATAAAGGTGAATGGAAGGTTCTTATTGACAAAGGCAAGAGAAGGGCAACAATGCCCAGTGCAACCAAGATGTTGGCCCAGGTCATCTTGGCAATTGAGAGTAAAAACCAGTCGGTCTGATCTCGAATTCTGCTTTCTATTAGAACTCCAGGTTGGCAGGTGGGGGAGTTCTGTCTCACCATCACCTCTGGCACAGAATTCCAGCTTCCAAAGAACACCTCATCTCCCTTGAATGTCACCCACTATTGTTGCTCCTCTTTTGGCTCTATGCCAATCAGACTTGGAAATCAGCCCGTTTACTATCATTTTCTTTCCAGAATCTACCACTTGAGGCCTGCGTGTGAGCAGGTTTTACTGAGGGTACAAAACATTGAATGGTTTTACATTATCACAAGGACTTGCTCCCGGTCTCCCTCTGTGTTTCTTATGCTTTCTAATTCCTAGCTCTCATCTACTCTATTTTATTTGGCAGAGCAGTTTAGCTCTTTTGCCCTCCTGGCTCTGAGGCTAGTGTTGGGCCTCCAAAGCTCATTATTATACTCAGCCAAAGTAAGAACCATCTGTCCCAACTAAGGTGAATGACAGAGGCTCCACCATGTTGCTCTTTCATTTCTCTTCCCAGTGGGGAAGGGAACAGGGGAAGTGCTAATTTCCTCACTGATGGGTTATGGTCCCGGCCTCCATCCCCAACCTTGGAAAGCAGAAGAAGCTGCAGGCAGTTTTGACTTTACATAACAACCTATAATTTAAAACAGGGTTGCTGCTGGGATTAAATAATTTTAAAAAGCACCCAGAACAGTGCCTGGTGCACCTTATAAATAAATAAATTCTTACCTTGTAACTTGGCTCTGAAGGCTGGTCTTAATCGCCAGTGAATAAAGTGACTATCAGCACACATAGGGATAGCTCTCTGCACGTTTTGAGTGAATACTCACATATATATGTATCATAGTGCTAGCGCCTAACACAGTATTATGGGGATTAAATTTATTGACCTATGCAAAGGCCCAATACGCTGTAAGTGCTGAGTCATTTTACACATTGACTTCTCTCTAAGTGAGTGTTGGGAATGCATACATGCGTGCAACCAAATATTATTGTTTGGTTTTACTTGTGACCCCTGGTTGGAATGCAGTGTCTTGTCACCGAACAGCAGATGGTGCCTGGAACATTGGGAGACTGCCCACAGTGAGCCAGCAGCCTGCTTACCTCTGTCGCTTTGGCTGGTTAGCTCATTGCCTGATCAAGTCCGGATAGCAGGTTTAATCTACATTCGGGCAAGTTAGTTCTGGGCCTTGCGCTAGAACCCTAGCTCTCAACCTACTATTTGGAAAATGATAAATTAAAAGGAAGACCAACTGGAAACCTTCATGAGGGCCACTGCCACTCATCCCCACCATAGCATAAGCAATCCATTCCTCAAGGCATATTGACTGCGGGTCTATATAGCATTATAACAGGAGGGGGCTCCTTTCTATTTTTGTCAGAGGGATAAGATAGCAAGTCCCGAATGAATTGGCAGAGTTTGGCAGCCAGAAGTCTTCCATATGTAATCAGTTCACACCTTACCCAGTGATACTACTGGATATAGTGCTGAATGTGCCAATAATTTGGCATCGCCATAGAGTCTGACGACATAATCCTTAAGGTCTTAGATTGATTCAGATTCTGTGCCGGCTCACTTCAAGTTGCTAAGACTGGGGGTTTAGTAGGTTAGCGTTAAGTCCTTTGGAATCTTTAGATTCTATGTTATGCATTTTTGTATGAATCAAATGAACGATTAACAACAGGTTACCTTGGAGGCATAGGCTTCATATAGCTGTTGTAATGTCCTTCCCAACACACTGTTGGTGGTATTCATGAGCTGCTTACTCCTCTTCCAGCTTCTGGTGGTGGAGTCTAGGTATAGGTACTCTAACCCAGTCTGTCTGCTTTCCTTGTCTTGCCTTTTAGGTAACTTATAAAAGGTAAACCTAACAAAGGAAATAATCACGAATTACTAACATCTATTGACTGCTCCCCTGGTGTGAAGCACCGAAACATACCATTTTACTTGTGTTTCCTAAGTCCGAGGAAAAGGATTTGCTCCAGCTTTCCACCTCTATTTTCACCCTTGGCTTTGGTCCTTCCCAGAGAAGGAATGTGAATCTCACTGGACATGTCCTGAGACAGTAGCCGGCCTGGCAGGAAGGGTCCCTGTAGGTGAAGCCCATGTACGCATTCTACACATTGACTGTGGCTGTCTTCTGTTTCCACAGTCCATATGGCTGCCCTGGGGAGAGGCCAAAGCCCAGGGCTAGACAGCAAAGGCCTTGGGTGTGTTTTTCTCTTCTGCCCCAAGTGCTTCGCATGCTCACGTCTTTGTAGCTGGCTGGCTGGGTCTGAGATTTGGGTCTGGCCTGCAGAGTAGATGGCGTCTCCCTTGACCCTCTGGCCTCAGCCACATTCTTCAGCTGTTTATCAGACTGCCCTGCATTGAGGGTTCGGGGCCAAGACCAGCCAATCAAGTAAGCATTTTGCCTTCTTCCTATTATCTCCTGTTTGTATATCTTCTTCAGGTATCTCACAGAGAGGGGAGGTGGCCAGATCATGGAGCCCAGGGCTTCTCAATGGGCGTGTGCTCACATTTCAGGCCAGATCATCCTTTGTTGGGGGGGGTGGTGGTTGGGTGTGTCCTGGGCATCGCAGCCTCCCTGGCCTCTACCTATTAGATGACATAGTACTCCGCAGCTGTGCCAATCAAAAATGTTTGCAGACAATGTTGAAAGTCCCCTGAGGGCAAAGCTGCCGGGTCTAGCCAAATACTCTCTAATGCAAAAATCCCACAATGCACTGTCAAATACTCACGAGAAAGCAAACATCCTGACGCATTCACTATTGCCGCATGCCAGTACCTCACGCTGCACATAAAAGCTTCACATTCTACACTTGCTTGTATTCATATGTGCGTTTTCCCGCCCTGTGCATGCGTTCTTACTCTCAGGGCAGGGTCCTCGCACGTGGCCAGAAACAAGATCGTTCTTTGGTACTGGCCTGATGTTGTTCTGCCCATTGACTCTCACCGTGAGTTGTAACAGCTTGAGGCTGCCTCCCTGTTTGCTCAGGCTCAGAATTCCCTCTGATGGGTATTGCTAAGTAACATGTCCATTCAGCTGTGGCAAAAATATATTTTATGTGTCATTCATGCTGTAGTGGCCTGCCACTGAAGAGCTGGAGATCTGTGTCACAACACACCAGATGAGAACTCGTGCATTTAAACATTTTTCTTGGGTAACCATTTCCAATTATATTCTGAAGACTCCTGGATCTCTTTGTAACCCAGACCTCTACGTTGAGGTCCAGAGAAGCCTAAATGCATACGTGTCCCAGAGACCTCCAGCTCCATAGTTTTGAAACCAAGTTTATAATATTTTGTCCAACTCTGCTCTTCTCCGCAGCTGGGGAACACATCTGTATGGTCAGAGACACCAACAGTGTGAAAGTATTTCCTAACTTGGCTCTCTCTCCTATGACCCTCAACCCATTTGTGGACAAGTTTTCTCAGAATGTACCTTCCTCTCTAATTTGACTGCCATTTCTTTAACGTGCGTCGGCACATCATCTCACCCATAATGTGAGTCCTATAGTTTTCCATGACTCCAGACTGGTCTCCATGAAGCTGGCCTTCCCAGTATTGCCAGTGGACTTTCTCGAATATGAACCTGACCACTTCACATCCCTGTCTGAAGGTCTTTAGTAGCTCCCTTGGAGGGTCAAGGGCAGACTCTGCAGCCCAGCATACAAAGCCCTTTTTGAACTGTCCGTTGCCTCTTGCTGAACTTCCCTCCTGCCATCTCTCCAAGTTCTGAAGGACCAGCAACACTGAACTGCTTCCACACTCTCTCCATGGCTTTCTACCTTTTTGCCCCTATACCTCCTCACCGCTCCCTCATGGGCCTGAGATGCCCTTGCAGCTCTCTGATTTTTCTGAGCAGCTCATCATTGTTCTTAAAACTTAACTCAAAACAGGGATGCCTGGGTGGCTCAGTCAGTTATGTGTCTGCCTTCTGCTCAGGTCATGATCCCAGGGTCCTGGGATTGAGTCCCATGTGGGCTCCTTGCTCCATGCGGAGTCTGCCTTTCTCTCTCTCTCTCATGAATAAATAGTCTTAAACAACAACAACAACAACTTAGCTCAAAACTACTTACTCAGAGAAGATTTTTGGGCTGTCTGCTCCCCAATGACCCCATCTATGCCCTCACCACATAACTGAGCTCCTGGAGGGCAAGAACCATATTTCATTCATACCTGTGTTTTCAATACTCAGCACAGGGCCTGGCATAAGCTCAGTAACTGCTTGCTGAGAGACTGAATGAGTGTATCTGTGGTCTTTAGCCTGAAGTTTACACAAAGCTTGACACCAACCATAATGTCAAAACCAAAGACGTTAATGAAAGAGTGAAAAGGTGATCTAAGCTTTAGAAGAATCCATGGCTATAATGTGGTGCTGTGCTTAGTCTCTCTGACACCATGAAGGATGCTAGCGATCCAGCACCCACTCCAACAACTGCCGCATGCTACCTAATCAACGCCGTCAACCCAGCCGTGCTGCGCTCCATCAAGCCCTCTTTCTCCTTCTCAGAAGGATAAGAGCAAGTTCTCAGACAAAAAGAAATCTGCCTTCTTGCCTTTCTCCCTCTCTAAAAGGATGTTGGAAAGTTCCGTTAGGAAAGGCACAATGCAATGAGAGGAAATTGCCAACGGAGAGAGGTTGTCAGCTCTCTCCCACCTCTGTGGCCTCCAGACTCGACCCATTGGGGCCAGCGAATCAGGCTCATGAGGGGCTGCTGAGCTCTTCCTCAGGGGGAAGCCCCCCCACTCAGGAGCCTGCTCCTATTTGGATATGTGGGTCATTTACACACTTTAATTTCCTCTTTTTAAAAGGGAAAGGCAGGGTGGAAGATTCCTTTAGGACTTTACAGTGAGCCGCTTTGCCTCAGACCCTCTGGCTTTCTACCTGCATGCCCGAATCCTCCCGTTTCATTTACCTACCAATCCACAGCTTCGCCTTCCTCATTCCTGCACGATATTGTTGTTGCTTCCAGAACCCCAAACAGGCCAAAGAAGACCAAAGCAAGGGCTGTTCTCAGAAGTCTTGCTGTCATTTTTTTTTTTTTTTAATTTGCCACCTTTACCCCCTGCCACCATGGGAAACTTGCCCCCGAGACTGAGGGCTCTGAGTCTCAGGTCTGTCCCAGGCTGTGCGGGTGCTGATGTTGGATTGCATTTACCTCTGCCGTTAGCTGTTTGGGCATTTCCAGAACGTAGCGAACCTCACGTCATTGTGTGGTTCTGTCACAACGTGCCAGCGTGACTCCACTCCGGAGGCTTTTGTGCTCAATTGTTGCCTGGTTTGTAAAGTCATCAGAAGTTCTGGAGAGAACAAAGGGATAGATAGTTAACTCTTTGGAGTGAACACCATGTGGTAGGAAGTTCAGTAGGCAGGGAAACTCCATCTTGATCAGTAGATGTGGAATTAAATATATGTCATGTTTTTCTTTCCCTCATGATGCTCTAGAAGTGAAAACAAATGCTTGTCGTTCACACATTAAGCAGAAATGACTAAACCTTCTGTCTTAGTCATAGTTGGGATCTATCACTTCTAACACGCTCGGTCTTAAAGAAACATTTCCTAAAGTCTACTTCAAAGGGTTGCCTCAAAGTCAGAGCAAATTTAATTGTATTTTACCAAAGATGTTTACATATTGTCTCCACCTCTGGTTTTAGCCAATCTATGCAGTGCTTTCGTTTCAAGAGGTCTTGGTGTCCAATTGGTTTTAATGCAATCAGGTAAATATATTGACCGCTCACCCTTCAGGTCAAATACAAAATATTAGAAAACATCTGTTTTGCCCAAACTATTCTTTTTTACTCTTGAAACTGAATTTGAAGTTGAAGGCCAAGAGAAAATGCCCCATTACCATGATGACTATAAAAAGGTGAGACCATTCTCTTTGTGGAGGAGGAAAGGGAGTAGATAGGGATAGCAAAAGAATTTCTCTAGTTGACTCAATTATTATAGATGCTGTCATAAAAAGTAGCAATTTACCCTATGCCTGGAAATCATTATGGCTCTGATCTCTCCCTCTGATTATGGGTCCAGATCAGTCACTTAGAGACCCAGACCAAACTGAAATCTTGCAAATATTCTATGGTTGAGTTGGAGTTTTTCAGGACTCAGGGTTCATGGGAAAGTGAGGGGTTGGGGCTCTATTTCTCTAAAGACAGAGTTTTGTGAGGGATATCTGGACCACCTGCCCACATTTTCCTGTGCTTGCAGAAGGGGCAGAATTCTGGGCCTCACTGCAGATCTGCTAACTCAGAATTCTTCCGCTTGGGTGTAGGAATCTGCATTTTTTTTTTTTTACAAGATTTGAGGTGATGCTAGTACACCCTAAACTTTGAGGTTTGCTGCCCTGAGCCAAGGCTGTGCTGTATCTGACAGGTTTGCAACCTATCAAATTGGTAAATAAAAAACATTTTTTTCTGATCATTTCTCTGTGGGTATCATTTTGTTCTATATATGTTTTTATTGCATTTAGAAAAAAAGTATTTCAACAACCTCAAACTTTTAATCAATTTTTAAAAACATTCATAGCATGAAGTTTATTTTTCTAAGTTAAAATGAAATAAAATAAATTTTATCTTGTGATAGCTCTTGGTAGTATAATGGTAATAGCTGAGTACCCCAGGCTTAAGATTCACTGATGCATTTAGAGAGTGTAAACAACTTGTTTTCAGTTATGTAGGTCAATGAACATTTGTTGAACAGTATATAAGACAATTCCTATTTTCTCCTCATTCCATGCTTAGCATGGGGCCTGGCCAAAAGTAAATGATCCACAAACGTTAGCTAAGATTATTTTTATTACAACCTGAGCCCTTCCTGTGTTTGGGCTGGGGCACATCTGTGTTAGGATGCTATTTGCTAAATCCATTTTTGTTTCAAGCTCTGGAAAAACGTTATTAGGCCACTTTCTTTCAGAGACAACTTTCAGTTAAGCTTTCTTATCTCCAGCCCGTTGCTGACCTGAGCATGCTGACGGTGTGGTCGGTGACCTTTCTTACGCAATCACTTGTTATCGAACCCTACACTGGGCATTGAGGGGCTTCAGGGATTTCAACACTATCCTAAAGACTAGATTCTAGTGAGTCTTGGATTCTGCTAAAAACAGCAAATTAATGTGAAAAGAAACTGAATTTGGCAGATGGAGAAAATGCAAACTGGATAGAATGGTTTTCACATTACCCACTTTTGAAGACCAAGTAGTAGAAGATGACAAAAATACTTCACTGTACAATTACTTCTCAAAACAATAGAAAATCCCTTCATTATAACTTAACCAAGTCTAGTGAACAAGGTAGAGTTCATCACTTGGTCATGAGCTTCTTAGTTCATAGTTGAAAGTTTGCATTCATTCATCCAGTATTTCTGGAAAATCTCAGTCCTGCCTGATCTCCTTGAAATTGTGCCTTTTCCACATTCTTTCTGTCATATCATCCTAGTGCATTTTATGTCTCTTGCATATACTCTGTCTCCTATGTGTCTGTATTAACCCTAATTCTTTATTTGGATCTATCTTCCAGTTCTCAAATTCTCTCTTAGGCAATATTATTCTGTTACTTAATTTATCTCTTCCAAATAACTAATTTTATTTCATCAGTTGTGTTTAATCTATTTCTTAATGCATTTAGTATTGCATTTCTAGAGGTTCAATTTTTTTTTTTTCCCTTCAGATTTGCTAGGTCTTTTTTATGGCCTCTTGTTTTTTGCTCAAGAGAAGAGACACTCTGTATCAAGAAGGAGATATATTCAGTTCTTTTATTTCTGTAAAAATATTAAATATGTTACTTTATATTTTATGTTTGATAATTCCAATATCCAATGTCTCTCTAGGTCATACTTTGCTGTATGTTGTTTATGCAATTCTCTCTCATGATACCTCACTATCCTGTCTGCTCTTTTATTTTTGGCTGTGAGTCCATATTCTTTGAATTCTTATCTGTGAAAATTTCTTGAGGTTGAGATAAAGTTGGGTTTCTCCAAACCCTGGTCTAGAGGGCCTTTACTGAAATTTGGTCATCCTTTGAGGATTTCTGGAAGTCAGACTGCTGGCTTTACTTTTTCATTTTCAATAGCTTTTTGGGGTATGATTTACATGTTAGAAAATTTATCTGTTTAAGTTTAATGTTCAAACTTTTATAGGACTGTTGATGTGCTGAGTAAAATCTAAAATGTGACAGATTGAAGGAAAAAGTTGATATCCTTATTGTGGGAGGAAGGGGGAGGGATTGGAATTATTTTGATGAAAACTGATGAGAAAAGCAACATGATACAAGTACTCATGAAACAAAGAATTGTTTATGAAAAATGTTAAAGGAAAACCTAAATAGAATTAATGGAAGAAGACTGGACAATTTTATTTTGTTAATTACTATCTATCATTCATAGCTTTGTGGATGCCAATCTCTTCTGGAAGCTATGCTTGATCTCCCTCAATCTGGCTTAGGTATCCCAGAGTTCACTGTATTTTTTTCAACGCGAGTCATTATCACAATGTGTTCTAATTACTTGGTTATGTTTCTGAGTCTTTCTCTCAAAAGCAGGGATCAGCAAACTGTTGTTAACCAAATATGACCCACTGCCTGTTTGTGTAAATAAGGTTTTATTGGAACACAACAACATCCATTCATTTATGCATTATGTATAACTATTTATGCTGTAATGGTAGAGTTGAGTAGTTACAACAGAGACTAGATGGTCTGCAAAGCCTAAAATACGAACTTTTTGATTTTTTACTGAAAGGGTTTGTTCTGGTATAGAGGGTGTAAACTTCTGGTGTATAATCTATCAGGGCAGAACAATGTTTTCTGGTTTGTTATTGTATCTCTTGTACTTACCATGGTGCTTATTACCTAGAAGACAGACGAGGCATGGATTGAATGAAAACGGTTTCAGATGTTTCTATTCTGGGGTTATGTGGAAATTATAATGAATTAAATGTAGACAGATAAATAAAAAGGAGTATGCAGGCAAAATCCAATTTTAAAGAACTTGTAATGTTATCTCAAAAAGGCAAATGGGTATAGTGAAAACAACCAGGCAGACCTGGGTTCCCTGCCTGACCCTTCCTCTCCAAAGTCTTCCGGTTTATTTTTTTTCCCCCACCCCAAGATTTAATTTGTAAGTAATCACCGTACCCAACGTGGGGCTCGAACTCACAAACCCTAGATCAAGAGTCACATATTCCACTGACTGAGCCAGCCAGGTGCCCCTGCAACTGCTATGTGGTTTTGACCAAACCATTTAACCTCAACACTGCCAGCTTCCTTTTCTCAAGGTGAGGCTCATGATCTGTGCTTTCACAGAGTGCTCTTAGGGTTCAGGGAGAGGCTGGGTATGTAGCCTCTGGCACATGACTAATGCTTATTAGATGCTGGTTCCTACCCTCCTTATTTCCTGTTTCTTCTGTGCCACAGTTATGTCTTCGTCTTTGCTGATGAGCTAAAAACAGTCCTTTGATGATATGGGTTTAATGACCACAAATAAACCAACATCACTCCTGTTTGCAGTCACCCTTGCCCAGATGAAAGTCACTCTTTGACTCAAATGTACTACCTGTTACTGAAGATATGAAGCTGAATTTTCATCCTGCCTCCAACGTCCATCAGCTTTTCATTGTTCCCTTACTTCACAACTTAAACATCCTAACCATACACACAGAATCAATCAGAGTGAAGAATTCCCCTGCAGTTTAAAACCATGACTTAAGTTCTAGAGAAAGCGATGGGCTGGACCAGGGTATTTCTGGGATCAGTGAGTCCCACCTGGTGCAGTGTAAGCAGAATAAAGCTCTTCAGTCTCAGCAGGGCTCTTTCCACAGTCCCAGTCTACCTGGTAGCCCCGGGACTTTGGACAGCTCACTTACGTGCCATTTCTTTTAAAACAGGGATTCTTCCTCTTAAATGGCAGGGAGTTTGGGAGGAATAGATAAGATAAGGTAGAGTCCAATGAATGGAATTTTAAAAATGGCATAGAAACTTAAGTTTCTGTAGTAGCATGGACTTTTCCCTCCCTCTGTATCCTTTCTCTCCCTAAAGAATGTGTTGGCCATCCAGAGTCTCATCCCTAAAGACTCTGCCTGTAGTGGGAAAGAGCATGTCATTGGGAGGCGGCGCTCCCCTGCCTTCTGTCACCTAGTAATTGTGTGACCTTGGCAGGATACCTAACCCTGCATCTCCCTTGGTCAAACGTGGATTAAAAATACCAGTGTCGCAGGGTCCCTGTAAAGGATCAGAGGGAATAATACATGCCAAGTTCCTGACCCAGATGAAACCCTTGCTAAATGGTTGCTACTGTTATTTTTATTCTCAAGACTTACACATTTGGAAAGAGGTATCTTTCAATGTATGTGTTTCAGTAAAATTTTCTTCCCACTGTGTTCTTGGAAGTCTCCATCAATTCTTTGTTGAGGCGGTTCCTGCCCCCAATCCAGAAGCTCCCAAGGGCCTTGTTCCAGTTCCCAGCCTTAAGGCTACTGGCGCCATGGAGAGGCTGGCAAGAACATTAGCATTTCCCCTGACATTTAGTGACTGAGTTTTCTCTTCCTTTGTAATAGGCAGAAGTGTGAAAATCACTGAGCACCTGTACATAGAGTCTTCATTAGCTAACAGGTCACCTTCCTTCTACCATGATTATGCATATGACTTGTTAGACTGTTTCTGAAGCATCTGCCTGACAAATCCCTTCAGAGTCACGCTTTGAACATAACTCAGGGCATATCCCTCCTTGATAGCAAAAATAATCCTCTGCAGCCTAGAGCAACATGACATTTTCTACTAGATATCAATATTTTCCCATCTGACATTTAGTAGATCCTAGGCAGCCAAAAAAATACCAGCTGCTTCTAAGGTTATGATTCACCGTTATTGTTCTTATCCTTATGTATTGTTAAGCTCTGCCAAAGTGATATTAAGATTGTTCAGATGAGTACTCCTTTTTCTCATATTAGTTCAGCATCTTTTTCTGAAAACTTTTTGTTCGTGAATACCCAGGGAAATAGTCAGGCAAAGGGAAAACCTGAGCACAGAACTGGAAGAACTTCTCCAGAACATTCCAAACACAGAAAGAGAGGCCTGTCTCCAAGTACAGTTCTTCCATCATGGCGAACTGCAACTGAGTTGATTTTTACACCTGTGTTCAGTCCTAAATAGCTAGCTTTTTTGTATTTCTCTCTGTTATGGAGGGGAGAGATGAGGCCTGCAGAAGCTCTTCTAAGACTGAAGAGAAAATGTGAGTCATCTTTAAATTTACAAAAGTTTTTTTTTTAAATATTTCTTAATATTTTCCACCTCAAATCTATCTACTGGGCCTTCCAGGGGTTAACAGACTCCAGGCTAGAAACCCCTAGACAACCTACATCATTTTCAGTGTGGCCAGCAAATAAGACAATGCTTACTACCTCATTACAGAAGTGAAAAATAAGACTAATTTACAATCTCAGAGAGTTCTCTCCAATATTACTTGCATGTAAGTCATGATTTCTATCCCCTTATCTTTCAAGACATGTCTAAGAAAAGGGGATTTTTCTTGTGTAGAGCCAGGTAAAAATTTATCCGGTCTGATGTTTCATCCAGAGTACTTCTCTAGGAAATTGAGTTACCTCTTGTAACTTTGTTTCCCAAGGGCACACAAGCTTGAGGACAGACATCCAAAGTATGAAGGCAGAAGTAGGCCTTGTCATAGATTGGTGTGCAATCTGGGTATTTATCTCTAACAGTAACTGGAACCCTTTGACATTAAACTTGACATGTAGTTATTATTTATCAGTGATAATTATGACTAACATTTATTGAACACTTACTATTTGCCAGGTCCTTTTCTGAGTGCTTTGTGTTTTTTCTCACATATTCCTCACAGCAATCCTGGGAGGTGGGCACTACTATTATTCCATTTTATAGATGGAGAAATTCGCCTCCACCTGCAGAGATAATAGGTGGCAGAACAAAGGTTCACCCCTGCGCTGCCTGATTCCAGAGCACACAGACCATCCTCTCAGCCACCTGCCCACCCTCCACATGAGAGCAACCTTCATATCTTACTGTACGGTTATCTTGGACAGGGATCTCTGCACCATACTGTGTTTTCTACACGATAGGGTTCTGGCACCTACTTCTGATTTCTCTGACTACAGACTGGGGGAAGTCTTACTGAGAAGAACAGCCTCATTTCTGGTCTGGACCCGTTATCTGTTCTGTCAGGTCCTGCTGAGAGACTCTCAGGCATCCCACACCACTGTTGTTCATTCCGCACCGTCCTCAGACGGTTATGTTCTTTTTCTTCTGACTTATTACCCAATCATGTGATTACTCAAGCTTTGCTCTGATGCCAAGCCCTGGTCGGGAGCACGCTGAGGAAGGCTGACCTCTCTGGCCCGCGTCACATGGGAGCTCCGTGATGGCCGCACTGTGTGGAGTGCTCGGTCTTGTCAGCAGTGTGAGCTCTCGGTGCTGCGTCCGTGACTCTCTCTACACCCAGTTCTGCCCTTCCTGGGCCTTTGTTCTCCAGTCAGCTGTGCCTGTAATCTCCAGGTTGTGGTGATCCGAGAGCAGATGGCACCTTCCCCACTTTCCCAAGAAGAGGAACTTCCTGCCCCAGGTTTGAGCTGAGGAGGCAATTCTGTATTGAAATCTGTGGGGTATCATCGTTAACTATTCCATGTCACCACACAAGAAGTGGAGGTGATGGTGCACAATTCATTCGGTCATGCTGCATTTGTTAAGCACCTATTTATGTTCTAGGCACTGTGCTGAGTGCTGGAGTTGCCATGACAACTGAGAAAGACTGGCTCCTGCTTTCATAGTTTCCCATTTTTTAACAAACCAGACACATGATGAGGCAATTGCCATATAATTTGATAAAGACTGTGATAAGGCAGTAACTCTTTCCAGAGCATATAGAAGAGACACCTACTCCAGACCTAAAGGACTGGGCAGATAACTGGGGGAAGTGGCTTCTGAGACCTGAAGGGTGACTAGAAGACGTTCGTCAGGTGAAGGGGTTGGTAGTTGGATGGAAGGAAGGGAAACGTGTCCAAGGAAGAAGGCATAGCAAATTCAAAGGCCTGCGAGGCTGGGCAAGCACAATGAGCTCAGAAAAGCTGAAGCAGAGTTTGAAATAGGCTGTGACAAGACATGAAGTTGGAGAGGTGAGCAGGGTTGGGGACCCGAACGGTGGCTATCATTGACTCTGTGTATCACGTAGGAACCACTTGCTTTTCGCAGACTGAGCTACTGTACTTGGGTATCGAGTGGCAGGGCGTAGGAATGAGGGGTCTCATTTGTTGAGTCCTGCTGTGTCCTGGGGCTGATGGACGATCTTGGAGACCTTTGGTTCTGACCCCTTGTCCATGCCATCCAGGACCCCCAGTCCAGCCAACTGCCTCCCTGCCCAGGTGGAATCTCTTTGTGGCTCAAAAGACATGTCAGAATCTTCCTCCAACTGCTACCAGCAGTGCTCTCTACTCTAAAACCTGGTGTCTTTACTCAAAATCCCTCCTGCCATCTCCACCATTGCTGTGCCCACAGCCAGGCTCGATGTGGCCGCTGTTGTTGGGGGTGGACCCCATAGCTCGCCAAGCACTAGGAACTGAGCTGGGACTTTTATACTCCCCAGCAACTCCTACCAGTAGGGGGGTTATCTCCGTTTGTGCAGCCAGGGAAACTGAGGGCTCAGAGCCAACAAATTATTTGTTGCAAGCCACAAAGCTATAAATAGCAAGACAGAATTTGGAGGTGGTCTGACTCAAAAGTCCTTGCAACCACAAGCCGTGACTCCTTCCCTGTCCCTATTATCATTCTTCTTCAGATCCTTTACGTCTGCTCTTTGAGTTGTCTTATTGATCCTGTTCTTGAAGATGAGTCCCTTGAAAATTGGGTCAGAGGCTTCTGAGGGACCTCGCCAAGAGTCGCCCCTTCAATCAGCAGCATGTCCTAGCAGGCTCCATCCCCAAGATTCAGGACCGCCTCTCATCCCTCTCACTTTGATTAAGAACTTAACAATCATTTCTGATGTTGTTAGTACTTTACAATCCCTCCCGGGGGATCCTGGTAAACAGAATCTGGGACAGCCTTCAGCATATTGCCTATGTGCCATTAGCCGGTGAGGCTCCTTCTTTATGACACCCCCACCCCAGACTCTAAGTGCATGTTGTTTCTGATTTACTTTTATTTTTGTCACTTTCTTTCACTACCATTTTAATGTTCAATTTTGACACTAAATAAAATAGTTTTTCTGCCCCTGTGCTCCCTCCTGCCTTGTCTCTCAAACACCAGTAAAGCCCAGCGACAAATCTTCTGAATCCTAGCTGTGGAGACGGATGTATTTGCTAGTGAGAGCTCCAGCTCCAGATAAGGCTACTAATGAATCAATCACCGGGCTTTTATTAAGTGTCTCTTCGCTAAAAGCATAGCTGTTCCCGCAGCCAGATGGCCCTGGCTCTGCCCTCCTGGAGGTAATCTGGACCCTGTCACTAATTACTCTTCTTCCCGGCAGCAAGTAGAAGAAGCAATTTTCAAATTGTTTTTATTGATCACAGGACATTTTCTCCAGAATATGACTCAGTATAAAAAAGAGGATATAATTATCTTCAGTTAACATAGTCAAAAAATTTTTATGAAACAATGACAGTCTACATAGTGGTTTGGAGGACAAAGTCTGGAGTCAACGGAACTGGGCAGGAATCCTTGGCTCTATCCTTCACTAGCTATGTGGAGTAGAGCAAGTCCCTTAAACTCGTTGAACCTCAGTTTCTCCCTCTGTGACGTGGAAATAATATGAATTTATAGAGCTGTTACAAGGATTAAATTAGCAGGAATTTATTTAAACGTTTATTTAAACAAAGTAAAGATTTTGGTCCAGGAGATAATGTTATTGTTATCATTAGTTATTATTATCAAGAAAGCCATCCACCTGTCTGTTTTCAGGCTAGCTGGATATATTTTCATCTGTTTCTCTCAATTCTCTTTTCCCCATTAAATTTCCCATTTTTCTTCAAAGGTTGGGTATAGTCTTACTTCCACGAATACTCTTAACTCTCACCTTTTGTAATTACGTGATTAAATCAAGGCTCGAAGAGCTCAGAGATGACTTTTTGCTTTCATTTAGGTTTCTTCAATAAGAAGACTGTGTTTTTGTTGCAGAATGACGAGGTGGAGTTTGTCCGAACTGGCTATGGGAAGGATATGGTAAGAGTTCTCCGTATTCATCGAGATGGAAAATACCACAGCATCAAAGAAGTGGCAACATCAGTGCAACTTACTCTGAGTTCCAAAAAGGATTACGTGCATGGAGATAATTCAGACATCATCCCCACAGACACTATCAAGAACACAGTTCATGTTTTGGCAAAGTTTAAAGGGGTAGGTGTCATTCTTCGTAGACACTGCCTATCTTGATGTGGAATTCACCGTACTATAACTTGAGGGTATCACTTGCCTAACTGCAGTTTCTCCTTATTTTTAACACTATTTTTACATGTAAGCCACTAATTTTTTTCTTTCTTTTTTTAAGATTTTATTTATTTATTAGACACACAGAGAGAGATTACAAGTAGGCAGAGAGGCAGGCAGAGAGAGAGGGGGAAGCAGCCCTCCTGCTGAGCAGAGAGCCTGATGCGGGGCTCGATCTCAGGACCCTGAGATCATGACCTGAGCCGAAGGCAGAGGCTTAACCCACTGAGCCACCCAGGCGCCCCTCTTTTTTTTTTTTTTAATTTCTATTCTAAAATTCTCAGCCTTACAGAAAACCTTTTTTTTTTTTTTTTTTTTTCCCTCTTAATCTCACGTCTTCTCTTTTTTGGTTCTCAACTTACTATATCTTTTAGGAAAAGAATCTTATCTGACAAATTTACATGTTCTCTCTTAATTAGGATCGTTGGCAAATCAAGGCCCAGGGAGGATTTCAGAACAGAATTTTACACATTTTTGTCATACTTTTCTTTGATTCCTCTTGCTTATTTTTTTCTTTTAGAATGGTATACATTTATAGCAGAAAGTACCATTTATCTTTCTGGTGTTACTATAGGAGAAAATCTTGAATATACGATGCATTTTGAAATATATTTGCCCAACTTTTAATGCCTTCCTCATTTTCTCAACTCCATGACCACTTGGTATCTGTATATCGCGGTAAGCGTACTCTTCAAAAGGGTCTTGGAGCTGGTGGAATCTGCTGTTTGGGCACTTCACCTTCCACTTTCTTTAAGTGTGAGTGAAGCTGTGTTGGACTACCAGCAGATTTCTGGGGAACTCAAGATAATTTTTCTATTTGCTAAGCAGTCTAAAAGACAAGAAATGTAGACTGGAAAGCTTCTTTTTCTCATACTTTTGCATAAAATCTACACTCAGCATGCATGAAATGAACAGACCAATTGAAATATAATTTCCGCAAGGCCTCCTCCCTGCTGAATCTTTCTCTTGCTACTCAAAGTGGCCCAGCAAGCGTAAACATGGCTATGGACAAAGGCACTGCTCTTCTGAAAAAATAAATTGAAAATAGGCTTTCATCCTGAGCTATAGAGGAAGGTCAGGTAACACAGATTCTTATATTTCCCGTACTGGGTAAGAGATGCAGAAAAGTGAAGGAATGGACCTGGATATTAAAAACAATTAGAATTTATTCATTATAGGTAGAATGACCATATAATTTCTTATCCAAACCAAGATACTTTTTTTCTTTTGATTTTTTTCAATTGAGGTATAATTGGCATACTTTATATTAGTTTCAAGTGTACCACATAATCGTTTGATATTTGTATATATGATGAAATAAATGTTTATTTCTTGAGATGAAAACTTAAGATTTATTCTCTTAGCTACTTTCAACCAGGCAATACAGTATTATTACCTGTATTTGCTGTGTGATACATTACATCCCCTTGACTTATTTATAACTGGAAGATTGTACCTTTTGACTTTCTTTGCCCATTTTGCTCTTCCCCACTCCCCTGGCAAATATTAATCTGTTATCTATATCTATGAGCTTGATTTGTTTCTGTTTGCTTTTGTTTTGTTTTGTTTAGATTTCACATATAAATTAGAACATATGGTATTTGCTTGTTTCCTGACTTATTTCACTTAGCATAATGCCATAGTTTTATCTATGATCTATGTTATCACAAATGTAAAGATTTCATTCTTTAATAGCTGAATAATATGCCATTATATATATATAAAATATATATATACCATATATAATAGATACCATATAATTATGGAATAAATAATAAATATAAATAAATATGTGTGTGTGTGTATATATATATATACACATTTACATATACCACATTTTTTTATCCATTTATCCATTGATGGATTTGTAAATTGTTTCTATATTCTGGCTATTGTAAATAGTGCTGCAATGAACATATATCTTTTTGAGTTAGTATTTTTGTTTTCTAAACTAGGACACTTCTGAGAGTGAAATAAGATGTTAAATAATTATTCTGGGACAAGAGGCATAAAACATAACTATCCTGAGGAAACCTATACAAATAGTCCCCCTTAGGCAGAGCCATAAATCATCTGTACACTGTGCTAAGACCATAACACATTGTCTAGAGACTATCCTGAAGAATTTGTGTGAAATTAGGCAGCTGCTTTATAGGGCAGAGAGCTAGGGATGGTCCATAGGAGCCTTGTTTGCAAAGCAAGAACAAGTGGACCTACATTAACATTTTCTTTGGGAAACTTGGAAGCCCATTGGCCAACATCATAGAGACACGAGAGCGTTTTGGAGTATACTGTGGTATTGTAGTTGGCGTGACTGATGACTGAACTCACTGTAAGGAGAATCTAAATGTTAAGCTTCCTTTTGCTCATCCATTGATTGACACATTTCTTTCTGCAAAACAGGTTTCTTTTAAAAACAGGATAGTCTCACCAGGTAATGGTGATCTATTAAATACATTTAGGAGACCTTGTGAAAAATTGGGATAAGGACCAATTCACCTCTCCAGATTCTTTCAAAATCTCTATTTCTCTGATTCTAAAAAACATTTGAACAGGAAAGAGAACTCCATGCGTATTTAAAAATTATTTTTAAATGGGGCGGTGTTTCTGATCACTAGCATTTTGTTTCCTTTTACAGATCAAAAGCATAGAAACTTTTGCAATGAACATCTGTGAGCATTTCCTTTCTTCTTTTAACCATGTCATCCGAGCTCAAGTCTATGTGGAAGAAGTCCCTTGGAAGCGTTTTGAAAAGGTTACCTCAGTTGTTTGTGCTCTCAGCTTAATTAAAGAAATTGGCTTTATGATATATGCTGAAATTTTATCAGAAACATTTTTTTTCTAATTTTCAGAATGGAGTTAAGCATGTCCATGCATTTATTCACACTCCCGCTGGAACGCACTTCTGTGAGATTGAACAGATGAGGGGTGGTGAGAAAATATTTTTGATGTTTTGATTCTGCAGTAACAATTTCTGTTTTTTTTCTTCTAAACAATCCTGTTTATTAGCATCGAGGAAAACTGTAGAGAATTTTGAAGGCATTTAAATCTGAGATGTGAATGAGCATCGTGACTCTGGAGTACACTGAAAAACTATCTACTTTTTATCTTAATATAAAAATGAAATAATACATTTTGCAACAAACCTAGGGATTGAATAAGGTAGATCATTTTTATCATCTGATTCTGAGATGAGGGGAAAAAAAAGGTCCCGACTGACAAAACCCCAAATCTATGAGTTTTCTGACTAGTAGTTTTTGTACCATATCATGCTATAATTATAATAACCTTAATAGGAAATAACTAGTAAATTATAATTGAGTTTCCCTGGTATTTTATTTTCATAATAATAAAACCACTGATGTTATTATAACTACTTTAGAATGAACCTCATTTAAATAGCAATGATAATTATATAATTCTTTCTATTTACTAAGAAATTTAAAACTTAACTGTGGAACATAATTACAATAAGGACTTTATTGGTACTGATGATTGAACTTAGCAAATATCAAAATTTCCAAATCTTGTCTTCTTGGTAGAGTTCAATAACTGGTTATGAGTTAGATTAGAGGACCTCTAAGAACCATGGAGCCAGACGTGGTAGATAGGTCTCTATCCTAGTAAAAAATTCATTTTCATGATCATCATAAATTGACAATGTGGACTCTGAACTTCTTCCCTTTCTTCTCTCCCTTTTCTCTTTTCTCCTTTCCTTCTCTTCCTTCCTTTTTCCGTACCTCCTTCTCTTTTTCCTCTAACTCTCTTCAGTAAGAATTGGAGGTAGCACTCATAAATGTCAGAAATATTATAAAGTTAATAAAACATAAATCCCTTCTGAATTTTATTGGATAATGCCTTCCCTTAGAAAGTTCTAGTGTATTAGCTGTTGTTTAATAATTTCTGCTATCTGTATTAAACTCCAGGCACAGCCAGGGCCTTCTCAGTGTTTAGTTAACAATTATGTAATTACTGTCCTTTAAAGGAGATTGTATAACTAGTTGTTAAATTAAGTTGAAATGATAATGATTTTTTAATACCCCAAATGCATAGCCATGTGATATATTGACTTGCTGATTGAGTTATTAGTTGAAATGTAACCTACATTCCTCCTTCCTTCCTTCTTTCCTTTCATATGTGACTTTGGGAGAGAAAGAGAAAGAAATGTTTCCCAGTTCTCCAAGCCAGTGTTTTCCTACCTAAACCACATTGACTAACCTCATAAAATTATAAACTCTAAACTGGCATTGTCCAACAGAAATATGATGCAAGACACACATGTAATTTTAAAATTTTCTAGTATTCACATTAGGAAAGCAAAAAGAAATTAATTTCAATAATATATTTTATTTAATCCAGTATACGCACAATGTCCCTTAAATATGTAAAAATATGAACTACTAACGAATTATTTCACATTCTTTTTAAAAAGTTAAGTCTTTGAAATCCTGTTGGTATTTTTATATTTACAGGACATCTCAGTTCACACTTCCCATATTCCAAGTGTTTAAGAGCCACATGTGGCTAGGAGCTAACATATTGATTAGCACAGCTCTACACCAAATCGTGAGATTTTGCAATATTTAGTATATTCCTCTTTTGACATTCAAGCATGTAAAATAATAGTAGGAGCTAGAATTAGATTTGGGGAGAGCTAATTAAAAAATGAGAATATGAATGAAATATGCTTATGTCATTCATTGAAATAGTATTAATTCAACATTTGGATTTTGAGGACTTTTTATGTATACCAAGGCTGTAAATTCAGAGGTGAATAAGACATTCCTTCCCCTTAGTGAGTCTGCAGTAGATAAATAGTAGGAGATAGACTTATAAAAAGACTTATTGCATTATTAGGGGTTAAAAACCACAATGAAGGAATCGAAGTTATGCAAGGGAGGCAAAGAGGTGCAAAAACCTGACTCTTCCCAGGGTAGTCTGGAAAGCTTGACAGGATAGGAGGAAATATTCCAATTGACTTTTGAAAAATGATTCAGGACATGCTGGGCATAAAAGGGGAAAGAAAATTACAGGTGGAAGAAACAGAATGAACATGGGCAGGACCTACGAAAGAGTGGAAGAGGGAAACTAAAATATTTTGGACGTCTGCCTTATGCTGAGCACCATCCTGGACAAGTAATTTTAGTTTTAAAGGGCAAAGCATTTGAGGAATAGTAGGAAGTTTAAAGGGTCTAGTTCTTAGAATGTAAGGAGCTGAGATGAAAATGAAGAGATTGGTTTGGGTTGGATTTGGAAGCCCCTTGTGTACCAAGTTAGCAAGATTGGTCTAACTTGGAGTTAGTTTTGCATGGTGATAAAACCATGTATGTTAGCCCCAGACTACAGTATATTTGGATTCGAGGTCCACTACTTAATAGCTTTGTGACTCTCAGAAAGTTACTTATACCACCTCAGTGGTTTTCATTTGTGAGATGATAACAGTGTTCACCTCAATGGCCCGGGGAATTAAAGGAGATAAATATCAATAAAGCATTTTAGCACAGTACCTGGCACATAGGAAGCACTCTTTAAATGGAAGCTACTATTATTATTATTTAGGATGGCAACAGAGACCCAAGAAATGTGTGTGTGTGTGTGTGTGTGCGTGTGTGTGTCCCATTCAGTAATTCTGACCAAGGTTACTGTGCATTGGCTGGAGAAACAGGCGGTAGTGAGAAATTTGGGACCTTGCTGCAGAGATGGGGAAACGATGGACTCAGATGGCGGGCGGTAAGAAGCAGAGATGGAGAGGGCATTATGTGAGGCATTTCTGAAGAGTGCCGAGTGGGTGTGAGGGGTTGGGTCAGGGTGGAAGGTACTGAGAAGGAGGAGTTAAAGTTGCCCTAAAGTCGGGGGCTTGTGGGAACTGACTGAGGAGAACACATATGATTAAGAGATGTTCAGGGGGAAGCTGGTGATTTGGGGAACAAGGGATAGAGATAGATTTGGAGACCATCAACAGACTGATGGTGGGTGAAACTGTGGGCAAGAAGGAGCCATTTCAGGAAAACACGTGAAATGAGAGGAGGAAAGTGAGAGGGCGAGGGGAAATTCCCCAGTTTATGGGCTGGGCAGTCTGAAAAGTCAAACAGCAGGAAGGTCAGAGAGAGAGAGAAGGAAGATTGGAGAGAGTGGTGTCATGGAAGCAAAAGAAAAATACATTTCAAGAAATCAGAGACTGTATTAGGATTACAGGAACATGACACACATGTTCACATATAGTAGCTCCATACAAGAAGCTTGTTGCTTTTTGTAAAAGTCCTGTTCAGCGCACATGTGTGCGTGCATGTGGTGGGGTGATGCTCTCTCCGGGAAGTTATTTAGGAACCCAGGTTGATGCAACCTTACTCTTTCTATCCTTACTTTTTGGGGTCACCTTAAGAGTAGATCCCCTTACCAGGCAACCAGGTGAAGAAAAGAGCTTGGAGGAACAAAAGGAGGCAAAACCCCTCAAGCATAACACCGTGCCTGAGACTAGCACGCGGCACTTCTGCTGGAGAGAACCCAATCACACAGCCACACCCGGCTGCACTGGTGGCTGGGAATGTGGTCTCACCAGGTACCCAGGAGGAAGAGGAAATGGATTTAGGAAACAGCAAGCAACAGTTGCCATGGGAAAGTTCAGACGTTTGGATTGAAAGAAGGCTGAAGAATAATTGTGCAGTTTGGCAAATGGGTCACTGGTGACTTCCACAAGAATGTTTTATCAGGGTCTGGATGTGTTAGTGGAATGGCCAAGGATAGGGCTCTGATGATCATAAGAAAAAAAAAAAAAACAAGCTGTTCTTCACCCCCTGTTCTTCAGGGGGTGAAGAACAGCTTGTTTTTTCCAGGAATTACCAGGAGCTATCATCAGCCTGAGTTCTAGTTACCTGGTTGCTGCAGAATGGAAAAACTAGTTACCATAATAAAGCCAAAGCTTTTTCTTTCTGCGGAAAGCCACAAAGCTTCACGGTACTGCAGTCACGGTGGTGTTCCCAGAAACCGCAGCTTGACTCATGTAGAGTGCAGCATCCCTCTGAATATCATGCAGGGCTGGCAGGGAGCAGGGTAGGGGGAGAGGGATCTGTTGTCTCAAGTGCATGCAGTATGTGTGTGGACACGTATATGAGCATGGCTATTTTCCAGTGTTGTGTACCTAAAAATGACATTTGTACTCTGTCCCTCTTTGGAGAGTAAGGATCTAGGACTTCGGGCAGCAAAGTTTAATTCTTAATTTGCTTGTGATCCAAGAGCTAAAACTGCACATATCATGAGGTAAGTCAATGAACAAAAATTGTCATAAGAAATGCCCTTGATTAGGCCCAACCGAAGAAAATAATCAGTATGTACCCCACCCCGCTCACCGCAATTCACATGCCAAATGTATAATGAAGACTTTTGGTGAGGGGTTAGCTAGTTGGTGAGAATTGTGCCCCCTCAAACACATGCACTCAATCTCATATCCAGCCATGCAGCTCCCCACGGGGACTCCTCCCGGCAGGATATGTAACTAATGGACTGGATTCTTTCTTGCCAATTGAACACACATTTATAGAAAGCCTACTGAATCTCGAGCACCATTTTAGGCCCTCAGAATTGCTGTAAAACTCCCATTACACTCTTTTCCTTTCAGATCCTTGAAAGCTACATCGCTAAGTGTACTTTTACCTGTCACAGAGTCTGTTAGTTCCAAGGGTGAGTCTGGAAGAGATCGGGAAATATGTTCACCCAAAGGGATGACCACTGTTAGGTTTGCGACTTGCCGAACTCTGAAAGAGCTAGGTTTTGCACGTGGAATGCAAGTTGTTGGTTTAGGCATTCTAAGGAACCCGGACCTTCCAAACTCTTCCTCTCATGTGTTTCCCTGAACGACAAGTGTAGCCAGGTCTTGAAGTCGCTGAGATGGTTGAGTCACTAATTTGGACTAAATTGGCCCCCAGACCTCTCCAGTATTTGAATTATAACTCACAATTCTTAAAAAGTCAAATTTCTCCCAATCTGACACTAAGTTAAAAATTCAGCTAAATCATAGCTAAGTAGAGGAATGATAGATGGAGAAGACATGTCCACTAAGAGATATTGCCTTCTGGTAGTTTAAAAAAAGAATCTATTGACATGAAGACCAGTGGGGCCTTTGAGGTGGTCTTAAGGAAGGAGGGTGATAAAACTGAAGTCCTGGAGGGAAGTTATTTCAGAGGCTGGGCAGGTAGAAGAAGTGAGAGTGAGGAAGTGGGAGACCCAGGACGGAGACGGCCCATTGCCAAAAGAGCTATGTATGTCTTTTTTTGATGTCAAGACAGAAACACTCTTCAGTTTCTCCAAAAGAGCTTTTGGTATGCACAAGTCCTTTAAAATCATCTTGATTACAGCCTCCTCGTACACAAGCCCAGTTAACTTCCTTCCACCTGGCTGGCACCATCTTTCCCCATACAGAGTTGCACATACAGAGGTACCTGTACTTTCCCCATACAGAGGTACCTTGCATTTTGCCTGCATGAGTGAAATGGACTCTCAAAGACAAATGATATTTAATCTTCACTTTTTCTAGCACTTTACAAGTTTGAAGTTTTTCTACTAGAATGATTTAATATAGTTTTAAATTATCCTCCTTTTAGCTATTTGTGTCCTTTTTGGAGGTGTTAAACATGGAAGCAATTATCCTCTTCATGGCAGGATTTTTTTTCTTGGCTCAATAAAGCTTTGTGCTTTGTGACACCTGATGCGTAGGTAAGGAATTGGGCTTATTTTCTATTAATTTGCAGTGAGTTTCTTTCCCTTAGAGAGCTAAAGGGTAGGATGTATGCTTCTCTGAGAGATAAACCACAATCTGTTAAGTGTGTAGGAGGACACTAAAAGCTAGCAAAGATTATGTTCTAGCAAAGGAAAATGTGAAAACTCTTTTGCATTACTCTATAACCATGGCAAATAAAAAGAAAAAGAAAAAAAAAGCTGATTAAGTGGTTTCATGACAAGTAACCTAGAAAAGGACAGTCCTTTTGGTTGAATTAATTTTGTTAGTCTAAATTGGAATTGTTTTTAGCTTGTGTGAGGCACCATATTTTTAGTTGATGGGTCCATGAATTTGAAAGTCTCAGGTTCGTACCAGTGTTCAGAAAGCTGGGGCACTGCCAACAGAGAAGATAAAATAAACTCTTTCATTTCATCCAGAGTGTCTAATGTGTGCCAAGGAAGAAAAATTTTTCACATTAAAAGAGAATAGGGTTTTTTTGTTGTTGTTGTTCTTCATAGAATGATGAGCACACCAGAGTAGATGGCTCGTGTTCTGCCAAAACTGTGGCAATGGTTAATTGTCTTTGGGAACATAAAACATTTTATTCTATGTGAAACTGAGGCCAGAGCACATTAGAAAACTCAATTTCTTTCTTCATTTTCAGATTCTAGCAAGAAAATAGATCATTTAAAAATTGTGTAGCAGAACTGACACTCCCCAGAGATCAATAAATCTCATTGTAGGGCTGGAGGTGGTAGAGATGGCATGTCAGAAGTAGTTTTCAGAACCCAATGAGCCTTTGTGAAACATGGGAAACATTCACAGGTAGTTAAAGTTGATAAGAAAAAGTCAATAATCGCAACATCATAATAACTTTTAGAAAGCATTTTCTATGGGGCAGCTATTCTACTAAGTTCTTTGCAGATACTATCTGAGATATATATCAATTACAGGAAATAGGTATGATGATCATCTCTATTTCAAGATGAGAAACTCAAGGTAGAGAGAGATTAAGTAATTTTATGAGGGGAATAGTGCTCATAAATAGGGAAGGAGAGGCATGGAGAGCACTTAGATTTGAATTCAGGAAATCCAGAGTCCCAAGTCTGTGGCCTCAACCACTATGCAACACTGCATTTGAGAATCTTTTTAGGATTAAGACCATCGGAGGAGCCAAAGTCTTACTGGCTTATGTTGCTGACAAAGACCATCTGTATAGGAAGAGATGAAATAGGTAAAATTTGCCTTTGGTTCTCATTAAATTTCTCTTTATCCCCCCTCAAGAATTCCCACTGCTTGTTCTAATCTCATTCCTTATTGCAAATCTACATTCCATTTCTGTAGGATTTTTTTTTCCCAGAAGGGATAACTGTTGGAAGTGGGTTATATTAGTTTTTAAAGGCTTAAGAATTCACTCCTTTATGGGGTCTTTGTATTTCAATAGGAAATTTTTAAGGAATAAAAAGTTTTCCAGACACATAGGGGCCATTTCTAAAGGTGATTTTTCAGTTTCCGATTCAGATAAATGGTGATGGTATTTTTCAGGTTGGGGACTCTGAGGCTCTCAAAGAACACTGTGGAAGGGAAGGTGACAGCCTTTTTGTCTCTTAGAAAGGTCTCTTATTGTAAAGAAATGGGAAGAGAGAGACTCGATGTCGTGGGGATGGGGAAGGATCCAAAAAGGAGGAAATAATGAAGTGTTGAGTTCAAGTTCAAAATCCCTGGCAGTTTCTAGCCATGTGACTATGGGTAAATGACTGAAACTTTCCTGTATAAAAGTGCTTAATAGAATTGTTAGGATTAAGTAAGAAAGACTGAAAAAGGCAGCAACTAACCTTATGCCGATAGTTCAGATGTTCTCAGCTATTGGTGATGTCCTCCCTGTCCCCTGCCATGCTGTCTCTTATAGTTGGGTGGTGTAACCAGAAAAGGAAATGGTGAAGATTGATGGAGGAGAACTGTCTAGAAAAAAAGAGTCTAAGCTGTGAAATACTTATTCTTTGATGTGCATCAATCTTGTTGCCTGCATTCACTCATTCATTCAATAGATACTTATTTTTCTGCAATCCTCTTGGATTTTAAACTTAGACTCACTTGGATTGGCTCTACACAGCATTTAGAAATACGAATTTTGCAGAACCATGTCTTCATACATCTAGAATCTGTTACATCAGCCAACTTAGGGCATGAAGACATTGCTGGTGCCTTTCTCTTGATCCCTCTTCAGATGTAGTTTCCAAAGAGAACTTCAGAATGTTAAACAAATATCATTTCAGTTTTGCCTCATTATCCTGAAACACTCCGACCAGAGGGCCTTATTTAATCAACTGATCTACCACTAGCCACTAGCCATTGTTATCTTTGGTAGATGTACACATGTGGCTGGAAAAATAAAATATAGTCATTATTTACCTACTTCTAAACTCTGCAGCTCCTGAACTGACCACAACAACTTAAACCATATAGAAGATATAAACTATTGGGTTATTAAGAGCTGCCCTATATTTTAATTGAGGATCGAATTATATTCTTGTCCTTCAACTAAAACCATGTACAATATAGTGATGCCTGATGCCTGTGGCCCTTGAGTTATACACTAAACAAGCCAAGAAAGATATTAATCAGGTCTAACTTCATGACTGAAAAGAGATGACCTTAGTCATCCTGTCATGGCACAGTGTTACTTGGGGTTTGCACCCAAGTGCGCCCTGACCATCCAGCCTCTCCAGCCTGCACAAATAAGTCAATTTTTATATAAGTCTATTTTTATATAAGTGATGTTAATTCCTGAATTTTCCTGCCCTTGTAGTTCTCTCATTACAAAACTGTTGAATCTCTCCAAACTTTCCTACCTCCTGACAGCCTGGAGGTCTGCCTCACATGTGTTTAAGGAGAAGTTTGCACCCATTGGGAACCACTATTGCTTCACAGGACCTGTTCAGCATTGGCTGTGCTTGTTTGGGAAGCATCATTCTTTGGGAAGAATGATGCAGAACACTGTATTCTGGCATTTCGAAGTGTGTCTTCTAGTGCCATGTTCTGTTCAAGCTTCACCAAACTGCAGAGCTACAGTGTGTTCCACATAGAAAAAAAGAGAATCTTCCCTTCACTTACTCTGCTCTCCACCTGTCCCGGGTCCTGAGCTAGAACTGCCTGGTACACAAGTAAATATCTTCTTCAGATTATAGCTATCACTCCTTCACCTCCCCCCTTTGCCTCCTGTTGTCAGGAATTGCAGGAGAGCTATATCATCCCCTCCATTTTTGCCAACTCTGCCCTCTCTCCCCCAGGTCCCCATGAACCAACTTTGTCCCTTCTCCTTCGGCCCAAACCAAAAGTTATGGGTACTTACTTAAGCAGCTCTGTGCCCTGTGGGTCCTGCCTCATCATCCCAATTTCTATTTAGGTCGAGCCAGGTCCACAGTTCCACCCATTCAGAAAGTTGTCTGGTTTCAGTGCGCTCATGACCACAAGAGAACTGAGGGTCTGATGATAATTGGAGCCATCAGCCTGTAGATGATCAACATGAGGACTAACTCTCCCCCATCCCATAAAGGCAGTCAAACAGCAGAACTGCTCTGGAGGAGCTTACGAAGTGGCATGATTATCTGTTGAGTAAGGGAGAGCTCAAAAAATGCAAAGTATTTGGCCTAGAAGTCACCTGTACATGGAGCTGAGAAGAAGGTATTCATTTCTGTGGGTTTCAACCCAACAAGGTTTAGTCTCTCACCTTCAGTTCTCCTAGGGCTGGAGAAAGGCAGGGAGTCATGGAATCCAGACAAAGAGAAAGGCACACCATCCTCATCCCTGGGACTTCAGAGGAGACAGACAGCAAACATGGGCAGTGAGGCAGTTCTTTGTTCAAACCGTGCACCATGTTTTAATGACCAGGATCCTTAGACCTAGGTATCAGTAAGAAGACACTATTTTGTTTATGACCTCATCCCCTTATGTTTTTACTTAAAACAGGACCTCCAGTCATTCATTCTGGAATCAAAGACCTCAAGGTCTTGAAAACAACCCAGTCTGGATTTGAAGGATTCATCAAGGACCAGTTCACCACCCTCCCTGAGGTGAAGGACCGGTGTTTTGCCACCCAAGTGTACTGTAAATGGCGCTATCACCAATATAGAGACATGGATTTTGATGCTACCTGGTATGAGCATATGCTAGGGTCTGGTGCTGGCTCTTCCCTCTTCCCAGGGGCCCCAAGGTCATAGACTCTTCATCTGAAAGGGAAACTTAGAGGTCATCCAATTCAACCTTCCCACTGTTTAGGGTCCCTTCTGTTGAATAACAGAAAGACCATGCTCTTGATTTGAATTAGTAAATCTGCACTGAAATCCTAGGTGCTATTAGGTAAAATGACCTAATATCCATTCCTATGTTTTCAATTGATTACATCAGTAGTTCTCAAACATTATTGTGTATCAGAGTCACCTGAAGGGCTTGTTAGATTGCAGATTACTGGACCCACCTCCAGAGGTTCTGATTCTGTAGGTCTGGGGTGGGGCCTGTGACCTTGCATTTCTAGTAAGCTCCCAGCTGAGGCTGTTGCTGCTGACCCAGGAACCACACTTCAAGAATCGCTGTATCAAGCTAGGATAATGATATTTGGTTTTACTCCCTCATAGTAGATGCAGAGAGGGCTACATGAGGATGACAAACTCACCCCAGTTTGCCAAGGACTTTTCTGATTTTGATACTGAAAAGTCCCATGTCCCAGGAAACCCCTTGGTCACAGGCAAACTGGGACAGTTGGTCACTGTAGGCTAACTCAAAATGAGATGATATTCATAGAAGCAATTTATAAATGATAAATGCCTTAACAATGTAAAGGTGTGGTTATTATTATAATATCCCTGACAAGCAGTAATTATGCTTCTGGACTCAATCTGCTTTTTGACCAGGCATTCCTCTGCTGAATTTCTAATTGTTAGAAATGTTACTTTCTGACAGGCTGGAATCTGCCCCCTGGTAACTTCCTCCCACTGGCATAGTTTTGCTCTACTCCTTTTATTATGGGACGGGTTTGAAAAGGCTTACAGAGAACCTCATCTCAATCTTCTTTTTCCTTTTTTAAGTGTTCTCCACTGGCAGGAGGCTGATGTATTTTTGTTGGAAAGAACACAAAATTGAACATGGCAGAATCAGGGTCTTAGTTGGGTCTCCTATTAAGGAAAGAGACTTAGTGTGGATCATTTAATTTTAAGACTGCTCATGTCTAAATTGGGAATAATAATAATACCTGTCTCAGGTATATTGAGAGCATCCAATGAATTAATTAGGTAAAATCCTTTACACCAAGCCTGGCAAAGAATAAAACCCCGAAAAAACAATAACGCAAAGAACTGGCCAAGCAAAGCAGTAAGAGTGTAGCATACTTGTAAGTCCTTTTCATGGGTTCTTCAAATGGGAGGAAGATTTACTCTGTAATGTCCAGTGAGCCCTAGTTCCAGATGATGAAGATTGCCTAGTGACAATACCTTTGTTGAATGGAGTGTGTGTGTATGTGTGTGTGTGCATAGGGAAATTGGAAGTGAGGTGTTTTTGGGAGTAAGGCATTACAGGATATTAATCTCTTCTAAAATCAGCAATAAAATTGTTTTCTGGGGGAACAGAAGGTTACCACTTCCCAACTTTATAGTGCATTCCTAAAAGACCACCTTATGAGTCCTCAGGTCTCTCTTCTGTGTTTTAGGGATACTGTTCGGGACATTGTCCTGGAGAAATTTGCTGGACCCTATGACAAAGGCGAGTACTCCCCCTCTGTCCAGAAGACCCTCTATGACATCCAGGTGCACTCTTTGAGCCAGGTTCCTGAGGTATGTTTTGTCACTTGCCATCTTGAAGACTAAGAGAACGTGTTGTGTCTCCTGTCAGCTCTGACAGAGAGTTGAGAGTTAAAATAAGACAGTGGAAGACACATGAAAAATGACATCTGTTGTTGTTCAAAAGCTTGTTATAGCAAGTGAGAAGAGAGCAAAAAATGGAAAAATCTGTCCAACCTGAAAACATGGGCCACTGTTATAGTTCTTTAAGTTTGTTGAAAATTCTGTGGGTCTTTCCAACCTGCCACAACTTAAGCCTCATATCAGGACGCTCAATGCCCTGAAGGAGGAATAATTAGGCCAAGGGTCTGTGTTTCAGGGTAGACAGGGAATGAAGGATAGATGCAGATAGATTCCATCCATCCATCTGATGTTATTAGATGGTTATTATATCTCTGTCAACACATGAAGAATACAAAGATAAATTAGACAGGGTGCCTACCCTCAAAGAGGTCATCACTGAGTAAGAGGAAAAAAGAAATAAGTAAACTAATGATGCAGTAGAGGATAGAGCATAATGGAAATACAGGGAAAGGCGTCTAACTCAGGTATGGGACATAGGGCCAGCCAGGCTTTCTGAGGTTGAGGGGCTTGGGTTTAGTCTTAAAGGACAAATAGGGATTATCTGGGTTCACACTCAAGGGTGAGGGGTCATGGTAAGTACAGAGACCAGATGGCATCATAGAACTGTCATTTACTGTTGAGGATCTGCTATATGTGAAGCTCCATGAGTGAAAGTCTTTCCATGTGCTAGGGGTGAGGCAGGAACCAGATCAGGAGGATCTCTGTGGGCTTGTTTATAGTCTGCACTTTAACTTTAAAGCTCTTAGCAGCCATGGAGGGGTTGAACCAAGGTGTGGCACTACTGGATTTGCCCTCTAGAAAGATCGCTCTTAAAAAAAGGGTGACAAATGAAAAGGATAATGGATTACAGACAAGGAAACCTTTTGGAGGCTGTTGGGAAGCAGAAATCTGGCAAGAAGGGCCTGAATTTAGTTCCATGATGGGATGGAGAGGACGAGTACCATCCTTCAACTTGGGCAAGAGGGATGCCTGCCATGGTCCAGCACTTTCCAGGCCTTTCTCTGGTTATGCCTCTTTCCACTGGAAGAAGAGTCAGTGGGACCAAGGCAACAAACTCTTCAGGGACCCACACATCCCTTTCTAGATCATTCTCTGGATACTTGCACCCCAGAATTAACTGCCCAAATAACCTGAGACTACTTTTAGAAACTGTGTCAACCTCCTTCTCAGACCCATCCTCTGGAGGCTGATTATGCCATCAGTGCATACACCATTAGGACTGAGAGTAGGTGAAGGGAAGGGTGTCCACCCACGTGAGTCCAAGAGAGAAGGGGCGATGGGCCTGGGGTCTGGCTTTTCCCACACTATCACATCCTGGGATGGTACTGCAAGCAGTCAGAGATTTCTAAATTACATCCTGGTATTCCAGGTTGTTATGAAGGTATATTTGTCAAGTTGGAAGGATAGACAATATTTCACTTAAAAGTTTCCTGCTTGATTCATAACTTTATTATTTTATTTATTTATTTTTAAACATCTGGTATGTGGGCCTCCAATTGTATTCTGACCCCAGGGCCTGAAAATGTTTGGGACAGGCCTTGAGAGGAGGAACTTGACTGAGGAAGAGTTTAAGAGGTTGACTGGCCAGCACCAGGAGGCCAGTTGGATACTGTAGATCGCACAGGTTTCTGACCCAAGGACCTCTTACTTTTCTGAGAACAGATTTTGTACTTGGAGGGGAAAATGGGGGGGGGTCCACCATCTAATAATAGGACTCTCAGGAGACAGCTGTGTCAAGCAGTGGAGGACCACCAGAGGGTGTCTCAGGGACAGAGGTGGAACTTGAGTAATGGGGCACAAGGCAGGTGGGTTGCAGGGGAGAAGTGATAGAGGGAGAGAGCTTTACTGTTGCCCAATGTGATCCTTATTACTTCGGCTTCCAGATAGAAGACATGGAAATTAGCCTGCCCAACATGCACTACTTTAACATAGACATGTCCAAAATGGGACTGATCAACAAGGAAGAGGTAAGAGAACTTTAAAAATATTTAAAGTACATCCACCCTCCTGCCCCCACACCCTTACTTGTCTTTATAAATTTGGGATGATAACATCACCAAGCAAAACTCTTCACAGCTGTTGCTTTTGGAGTATTTATAGTTGCCACTGATTAAAGTCCTCTTAGACTCCAGGCCTTTCGGTACCTGAGGCTGGAGTACCCTAGAAGTGGATGAGTGATTATGGAGGAGGGCTGGAGGCTGCGGGGAGTCAAAGAAAAGGAAAGCACAGAGTGTGCCAGAGGAGACAGCTCTGAGATCTGCTTCTCTGAAAAGTGCCACTCAAGGTCACGGCTTCATTATTCTTCCATGATGAGGCGACGAGGAGGAGAAGAAAAAGATTCTATTTTCATTTTCCTTCAACGTCTTTAACTTTGGATTTAGTCGTCAACTTAAGTAGTATATAAACAGAAAATGTCCACAGAAAAATGAAAGAGTATTTGTGTTTCCAGTGGCAATTCTAGAAAGCGAGATGAGGAAGTGCACTTTTTGAAAGGAAACCTTGTTTTGGGAAAAACACTTATGTGGAGTTGTTTGAAGCCATGACAGAAGGTTAAACTAAGTGGGAGTGTCTGACCCGACAGCCTGAAATGGTGGGGCCTTGGAAATTAGAACTGTCCTTGCCCTCTCGAACCACTTGCAGAATGGTAGGATCTCTCTGTTTGATCCATCCTCTCACGGACTTCTAGAATTTGAAAAACATCATCTTGATGGCTTCTTTTAGTGTGTAGGTAAGGAGGGAGGGGCCAGCTATCAACGTGGCTCCACGGCCATAGAATTCTGGGCCTGCTGACCTAGGAGTCTTCTTCTTAGCCACAGTCCTCTGACCAGTCACCTCGTGTCTGTTCTGCAGATTATATTACTGGGCTCCATGGGGGCTCTGCACCACTACATCTGTAGGTGGGGTTTGGGGAACAGCACTGGGAAGAGAAGTCATGCTTAGATGCCTGGCATAGCTGCTCAAGAACTCTGTGTGGCAGAGGAGAGCAACTTTGACCCCCAGGTACAGTTCACTCAGCTGAGCGGGGAGGCAGCATTGTTGACTGCGATGGAAGGAAAGCATGGTGATTACCAGAACCCAATTATTAGAGTAGAAAGCCTTTTAAAACAATTACCTTCTAAAAAGCACAAGAGGGACCCTAAAGTAATCCTGGCCATGTCCGCCAAAGCTAAAACAAAGGACCCCAAACAGAAAAGGGTCAAGTGTCATGAATGGGACAGTGCTCAGCCCAGGAAGCTAGAAGAGAAAGGAGGTCTCCTCAGGGCCCCCAGACATCTCTGGCCTGCACCAATCCCAGCTCAAAGACTTGTTGCTGGCTTGCCGGTTGTGTCTCTCTACCCAAGAAGTCAGACTGGCAGCTTCCTCAGCTCCCATCTGAAGAACAGGAAGGGACCCCAAGGCAGGAAGCCCAGCTCCTTCAGGCCAGGGCTCTGCGTGAAGACACCTGAGAGGCTGGACAAGTTGTCCCCGGGTCCGTGTCTGCACTTTGGGGCTAGCCAGAGCAGCTCTCGGGCCCCCACCCAGCACATGGCTACAAAGTGAAGGCAACACATGAAAAGCGGGGAGTTAGGACACACCGACAACGGCAGAGAAGTGACAAATGACAGGGTGGGAAGACAGAACCACTCTAAACTCACAGCTTTCTGGAGCCATTTAGTATTGGGTTAACAGCCCCGAGGACCTCAAATGTTCCTGAGGGCATGACAGTATTTTAGCATTAGACAATGACTAATGTTCAAAGTGAATCATCAAGCAAAGGCCAAATTATGTTCAGAACATTCTATTGAAAAAACAGGGATATATAATGCATTTGAGAAACACTCATAGCCCAATGATTAAAATTTTTCAAAAACTTTTCTAGAAAAGTTTTCTACAAAATTTTCTAGAAAATAAGGCATTGCTATACATGAAATAACTGTATGACTGTAGGGCATATACATTTTCCTGTTTATCGAGTTGTGGTTTTTATTGTTGATTCATGGAAAAAAAGGAGAGGTCTATTGTAATGCCTCTGAAGTCGCCATGTGGTTTTTCTACAGGTCTTGCTACCCTTAGACAATCCATATGGCAGAATTACTGGGACGGTCAAGAGGAAGCTGGCTTCGAAGCTGTGACATTGTAGCCGCCTCTCAACTGAGGAATTCCTTCAGCCTCTTGTGATGCTGGAAATCATAGCATGTAGCCATGCCAATTTTCAAACTGGAGTGTTGATTTATAGTGTTAATTTTCCTCCTGTAGGAAAGAATTCTTCTACAACTAGCTCAGCAAGGTGTTTTGTGATTAATAATTACAACACACTTGGTGGATACAGTTTACTTCACAAATGTTAAGCCGTATGAGAATAGTCATAAATCAATATTTCCTTTTGGTTTTCTTGTGCCTTCCTATCTTAGAGAAATTTTAGAATCAATGTACTAAGAAAACAATAATGAATTAATGGATGTGTCTTATCAATTAATCTGTGCACAAATTTAAGAGTAAGCATTGTTTTCAACCTACTGATGCTAACACTTTACTCTAGGCAATGCAGAAAATGTAATGATGAAATCATATTTGGAAACTATCACCATCATGGCTTCAATGAGACTGAAGTATTTGAATTTCTAAGAATGTTCCAGTGTATATATCACTGGGAGTTTATTTCTACCTTTAAAGTACTTTTGTAATCCTAATGTATTGGTTTTAGGACTTTTACAACTCTTTGAGAATATTTAGTAGACACTGAAAAAAAAGTACAACTTGTTTTTCTTTGAATAATGTATCACTTTGGGAAAAAGAGCACATTTAATAAATGCTAAGTCACTATACCAAACAATGAATATCCACAGAGAAAGAAGACAAGAGACTCTCTATAAAAATATCAGTGATGGTGTTGCCTGGGTGGCTCAGCTGGGTGAGTGGCCAACTCTTGGTTTCAGCTCCGGTCATGGTCTCGGGGTCTGAGACTGAGTCCTGCATCAGGTTCCGTGCTTGATGGGGACTGTGCTTCTGTATTCTCTCTCTCCCTCGGCCCCTCCCCCTGTTCGTTTGCTCTCTCTCTTACTCACTCACTCTCTCTCACTGTCAAATAAATAAATACATCTTTAAAAAATATCAGTGATGATGATTTCTAGATGGTGGGATTAGGAGTGACTTTTTTTTTTTTTTTTTACCATGTGCTTTTCTGGATCTCCCAAATATAATCATCAGAGAAATAAATGTAATTAATGATTTAAAAGTGTATACAGATTTGACTGGTGATTGTGTCAGTTGACTAATACTACTATTGTATATAGATATGTACCATAAAGCTTCATAAACTGTGATTTTAGAAACCCCTGATGAAAACCTGTCCACATGAACATTCTAGATAACCTTCCTCCATTTAAAAAAATCTCCATTTATCAAGTTTTTAAAATCTCCATTTTTTATAATGGTTACATATGAGTACTTAGCATTGTTTGAGAACTCTGCTTCAGTCCCCTGGTTCTAGTACTATAACTTAAGCTAGCATGGCGTAGTGTTTCATTTAAAAAAACTCACTTCACTCCTGGATCCACCTCTTACTAGTTCTACGACGAACATCCTCCTCTGTAAATTAGAGGTGAGAATAGAATCTCAGAGGTTTTTTTGAAGATAAAACGGGATAATGTCTGTAAAGTGCTGTGATTTGTATTTATGCCTGACACACAGAAATTTCTATATGTGTTTATTAAATGATGTTAATGTTAAATATTTGCCTTCTTTTCATGTGATGTTAGATCCAAGTAGGAATGGTGATTGGACTTTGTGAGGGAGATGAGAGATGGGAAGTCTGAGAGCAGCGAGCCCTAGAAGACGCTGGAGGCCATGCACAGGCTCCTGCCTGCTGGGAAAGAACATGAGATAAGAAGGAAGAAATAATTTGATAAGGAAAGTTTCGTGCCACATTGAATACTCATGTTACAAAATGTGCTTACAGCCTGTCACTTGCATGGCCAAATAGCTGGTACATTTCATTCCTGGGCTGATTTGATGATCCAGTTCGAAGAGCAATTTAGAGTTTAACATGATTTTTTTCTAAAAACAAACAGCAAACAAAAAACTCAATCAGGCCCTTCTTACTAGATATTATATTGGTCATGTAAGTTTTAGAAACACTGTAGTTGCTTCAGAGAAGAAATCCATATTAGAGCAGAATCCTTAGAAACTGGGGTCCACTGTGTACTCACATGCATTTTGTTTCTCTTGAGCTCTTAAAACATTTATCGTAATGGACCAATGAACTATTGGATGTTATGTCCCAGGTGCGGGGCTGGAAAGCCTGTCTTCTGTGAAATTTTCAAGGACCAGATTCCTATTTTGGGAAGAATGTTTTCTTGTGGTTAAAATTGTAAACTATGTGCTGAAAACCAGGCTGGGGGTTTCACCTGGTTTTATAAGTGCCATGAACTGTAAACACCTGTGAGCTCATTTGTATCAAAACACTTGGTAATTTCGTTACAAAGGGCTACGGGGACTTTGTTCCAATTTTTCTGGAAAGCTGACTTGCTACATAGCGCCCTCCCTGCCTTTCCCCCATCCCTCCCTCAACCCTGTGTCAAGTATTGTCCCGGCATAAGGCAGGTGACTCCAGCGCATTTTCTGCCTGGGAAGCAGTTTTCAAGACCCTCAAGGGAGCAGCTGTCATTCACAGGCTTGTGGTTTTGGAGGCAAAATTCAAAGACTTGGCTGAAATCCTCTAAATTTCATCCCCTAACTTTTCACAGAAACAGGCTCAGAAAATGTGTTCCATTTTTTCTCCTTTTTAGAGTCAGACTTAAGTTCATACCATTCTTCACCTTTCAGTAACCTGCTTTTTCTCCTTTTGTTCTCAGTATAATAGAAACCACTCTTTGGAAATAGTGTTTTTCTTGTTTGTTATTGAAACAGACTTTACCTTTTTCAACCACATGAGAGATTTAACTACAGAAATCAGAACTTCTCTCTAAACTCCCAGCTCTCTTGTCCAGAAAGAACATTTTTTTTTTTCTCTCTCCCTCTTCAGACTTGGGACAGACTGGGCTTTTTGCCTTTTGTAGTCTCCTTTGCAAAACCTTTTAACTTCTGCTTCCTCGCCTGCATTTCAAGAGGAAACCAAGGCTTCTTTCTAAAGACATGGATTTCAAGCCTTCTGACTCACTGGGTTCTTCCTGCTGCTAAATATTAGAAACTTATTCTCTTTGTATTTTCTATAGTCTTTGTTCTCCTTTATCTCAGAGTTCAGCTACTTTTTATTCTTCCGTTGGCCTGGAATCTCTCAGGAATTCTGTAAGTTTTTGGATTCTGTGGCTATCCTAGTGAGAAGGAATGTTTAAGGACCTTCCTCCCAGCAAAAACGCTCATTCCTGCCTCTACAGGTTTTACAACATCCATCGTGGAAGTATTTCACTCTCAATCCTTAAAGTGTGAAGAATTCCATTGGAAATCTGTCACATAAGGAACATGTTCAACCAAACTTGGAAGAAAGGCATGCTGATTTCTTTATATAAGAAAGGGAAATAAGTGTTTTCAAACACTAATGATGTACTATACCTTGGCTAATTAATTTAAATTAAAAAAGAATTTAAAAAAACAACTTCAATTGGGTTTTGTGGGTATACCTTGGAGAAACTGCAGGTTCAGTTCTGTACCACTGTAATAAAACAAATTTTGCCAAATAAGTAAGTAAATAAATAAATAAAAGTGAAGGACCCCAGGTATATTTGCCTCTTGAGGCTGCTCTAAAAAAGTAACACAAGCTTGGGGGTAGATAACAACAGAAATGTATTCCTTCATTGTTCTGGAGGCCAGAAGCCCAAAGTCATTGTGTTGGTAGGATTGTGCCTGCTTTAAAGGTGTAGAGGGGATTCTGTCCTTGGTCTTACAGCTTTCTTCGGTTTCTTGGCTTGTGGCTGTACTACTCTGGTCTCCCATGGTCACATTGCCTCTTCTGTCGTCTCCTCTTGGATTTAGGACCCACCCAAATAACCCAAGGTAGTTTCTTTATCTCAAGATCCTTAACAGTATCTACAAAGACCTTTTTCCCACATAAGGTCACAATTACAGGTTCCAAAAAAATAAGGCAGGAACATAGGATTTGGCAAGGAGGGGTACAACTCAACCCAGAGAGTGAGTCAGGGGACAGACAGTGAGCTTCTTGAGAACAGCTCTTCTAGTGCCTATTGGATCTTCGGCTGCACATAGGCTACTGTTTCCTTCGTATCTGGGGGACAGTCACATCCCCCTTTCAGCCTGATCAGTTGTCACATGGATGTCTGTAAAAGGGCGAAGAGCATGGACTTTGGATCTAGATTATGCAAAGTTTCAGATTGGGCTTCTCCAGTTTCTAGCTGTGTGACCTTGGGCAAGTAACCCTAAACCTTAGTTCTATAGTTTTGAAATAAGTATAATAGAAATAACTACCTTACAGAGTAACTGAGGATTAGCTGAGATAACGCATGCAAGGGTTTTTGGTTTTTGGTTGTGAGTGTCTTCAACTGGAAGGACATCTTGTTTACTTAAACAGTTCAGAGATAGGTTGTCTCGGTATTGATCTGGCCACTCAGGGATAGCTTCATGGTCTCTGGCTCATTCCATCCTCTGCTCTGCTATCCTCATAGTGTGTTAATGTTTCCCCTGGGCTCACAAAATGGCTAGTAAAGCTGCTGTTACAGATGGTGTGCGTCACCCAAATCTCCCTTGGGACCAAAGTACTCAGATGTCAGAAATGTTGGTCTCTGCAGGCTTATCATTGGGTCCCTCTGGAGGAATTGCCCTTGGCTAAAAGAAGCTGCCTCACCCCAACTTATACCCAGCCCCTGGGAGCAGCTCACATCCATTGCTGGTCAGTGTAAGAGATACAAAGTCTCAACCTTACTGCCTCATTCGGGACAACTCTGCAGGGACACTCCAGTCCCAGAGCTCCTAACTGCCTGAGGTCGTTGTTGAAACTGTGTCATAATCCAACTTCTCCCTCTGCCTAGTCCTACTTCCTTCGCTGCTCACAGGCATTGTTCCAGAGAATGATCCTTAATAAACCTGCATGAAAATCTCAGGGTCTCACTGTCCTCTCTTAGGGAAGCCAACCTGTGGATCTAGGAGTGTGTCTAGGAAGGATGCTCTAAAATGGGGTTGTGGGAGCTGAACCGCCCACTGTCCAGCTGGCAATGAGCTCCTGGAATGTTGTAATTCTGTGATTGTTAAAACTATCACCTGAGGTGAATTGGGATGGGATACTGGAGGAAAGGAACACTCTGGCAGTGGCAATATCTTGGATGCTTGAAGGATTGGGGGTAATAATTATTATAAGGATGATGGAATTTGTTTAGATATTGCTAGGAACCATTAATACATTAAGAAAGACAATGGGGGAGCCTGGGTGGCTCAGCGGGTTAAAGTTTCTGCCTTCAGCCCCGGTCATGATCCCAGGGTCCTGGGATGGAGCTCCGCATGGGGCTCTCTGCTCAGCGGGGAGCCTGCTTCCCGCCCCCTCTCTCTCTGCCTGCCTCTCTGCCTACTTGTGATCTATGTCTGTCAAATAAATAAATAAAATCTTAAAAAAAAAAAAAAAGAAAAAGACAATGAAAAGATGAGGATGATTAACCAATATAATGCAAATCATGAAAGCAAGAAGACCTCCTTGGTAACATATAAAGAAAACCTACAGCCAGATGACAGGAAAAAAAAATTAGGATCAGGCCTAGGACTTAATTATAAGAAGAACAGAGGTCCAAGGAAGATTGATTTTTCAGTTCTGAGAGGTCAACACACCAAGGTCAGGCTCCTGATTGATGCACCAGAAACCCTGAATTCCCAGATTTCCCTGAATTTTTTGGTCCTGCAGAAGTAGATTACTCTTTCCTGTTAAAATCTAACACTGCCACCCTTGCTTGAAGGCAGTGCAAAGACTTCTGCATGTCTCCTTGGAGCCCTTCAGGCTACCAGACCTATAAACAGGGTCAAGTTACATCATACCCCAGCCAGAGACATGCCTTCGACTGCTAAGGGAGGAAGGCGCCTACAGGCCCTAAGAGTGGCAAAGATTCACACAATTTTATGTACGAGAGTGGAAGGATTATACATGGGACTGGATCCTGAGGGTTTTGGACAAAACCTATTAGATTTTTATTCATTTTTTAAAGATTTTATTTATTTGAGAGAGGGAGAGCCCTAGTTGGGGGAGCGGAAAAGGGAGCAGGAGAAGCAGACTCCCCGCTGAGTGGGGACCCTGATGTGGGGCTTGATTCCAGGACCCTGGGATCATGACATGAGCCAAAGAGATGTTTAACTGACTGAGCCACCCAGGTGCCCCCCTCCTATTAGATTTTTAAATCAAGAAGGAAGAATAGAAGCACTTTCCATTCACATAGGATGGCCCACTGTATACATTTATAGTCTTGCCCTAGGACTACATTAATCTACTTTTTGTATCTGGGACCTAGACCATCTGGACCCTCCACAGAACATCACATTTGTTCGTTGTACCCATGATATCATGTTAATGGAACTGGAAAAGCAAGAAGTGGTGCTTGTACCTTAGGAAACGGTGGAGTCCACCATGTTAGTGAAGTTTTTAGGTCTAGAACAGGGGTGGGAAAAATCTATCTTATCATCTGTTTTTGTAAATAAATTTTATTGGAACACAGCCATTTGCTTATGTATTGTTTATGTGTTGAGTAGTTGTAATAGAGACTATTTGGCCCACAAAACATACAATATTTAATCTCTGGCCTAAATAGGAAAAGTTTCATGACCTCTGATCTAGGGTGTTCCAGGATATGTGTTCCAGGATATCTCTTCCAAAGGGCACATTATTGCATCTCAAACTTTCTACCACTAAGAAGAATGCACAGTGCCTGGTAGTCTTTCTGTGTTTTGGAGGCATCACATTTTACTGGGATATTCCAAGGGGAATATTGGTCCAATCTATCTACTGGGTGACAAAGTCTTTTAGTTTTGTGTGTGTCCCAAAGCAGGTCCAGGCTGGGTGCAAATATTCCTGATGTTTCAGCCATATGAATTAGTAGACATGATGCTATTTAGAAATGCACCTGACTGAGGAAGATGTTGTATGGGGTTTATAGAAAGCTCCAGTATGAAAATTACAACATTGACTCCTAGGGTTCTGGCTCATGCCATCTATAGTTAAGAATTATTCACTATTTGATAAATAGCTCCTGGTGTGTTATTGAATCTGGGTAAAGACAAATGTCTCTTACGGGACATAGAGGGACTTTGAGGCCAGAGCTATTCATCATGAGCTGGTTTCTACCAAATGCACTAGGCATTACAGTTTGGTGAGACCAGCAGCAATCCACTGTAAGATGGAAATGATAGATCTGGAATCAGGCACAAGTAGGGCTAGAGGACACAAGAAAGTTATGTGGGTCCCGACCTTCATGTCATCCACCAGTGTTTCTCCAACACCTCTCACACTGTTATGGCTGTTATGACAGCACTGAAGGTAAATACTCTCAGGGAATAAAGTTTTCGGAAATGCACCAAAGAGTCATCTAAGAAAGACAAGTGTGGAAAGAAAAGGGGTCCTAGGTAAGAATATATATTTATATAAGAATATATAAATAGCTTGGTTGGTCAGGCTCCTGGGAAGAAAAAGATTGGCAGATTGGGAAGAAGGGAGAGACTGTGAATGGATCTATTATGTATTAGTCATGCTTTTTATTCCCTGTATCTTATGATGTTTTGATATCTTGGTGGTCCTTACAGACCTAGTGAGATATTGACCCTCCCAGGGGTAGCTAATTCCTAAAGATAGGAAAGTTACTTAGGAGCATTCCTTTCCTGTCTGATCCAACCACCTCCCTTATCTAATCCACACACCAAGCAAATATTTCTTCTATCATAAGTCAACCCAGGGCTAGAAGCCAGACAACTAGAGAAGAGACAGCCCCTATGCCCCAAAGCCTGACAGAATTATTCAAACCAGCCAATCCTAAGCTCTTTCCTGGTTTGCCTTTCCATGGAAACCTCAATAAAGGTTCTGTTCTAGGCCTTCCCTTCACCCCTGCTTTTGCTTTCTGACCAAAAGCAGATGCTTCCCTTCTGGCCCTGTATGGTATGGTATGTCCCCTTTTCTCAGGAAATGTAAGAAATAAATTCTTCCTTCAATGCTTTGACTTACCATTTTGTCACTGAGGGATATTTATAAATTAAGACCTAGGCAAAAATCACTGAACATTAAACGTGAGGATCTTTGTATTGCATAATGTCTATCAAAGAGTACCAATCATGGAAGAGGCACCGACCAATCAAGTAGACAGAATGACTTGACCAGTTCATGTCAGTCAGCCTTTGTCACTGGTAATCCCAATATTGGCTGACATAATGAGCTCATGAATAGAGTAGCCATGACAGCAGAGAATGAGGCCATACATGGGCCCCAAAGCATGAGATTCTACTTTCTATTACTGTTCATAACTGTTGCTCACAAACACCCAACTTTCCAGCAGTAGAGACCAAAATCAAGTGAGAACTTGATATGGCACTGATCCTTGAGAACACTAAGCAGCTACTTGGCAATGAGTTGTATACATTGGACCCCTTTCACTCCGAAAGGGGCAATGACTTATCTTAACTAGAATTGATACATATTTTGAGTATGGCTTTGCTTTTCCTGCCTGCAGGGACTCACTTGGCAGCATTATCCAGGGGCTTACACAATGCTGCACAAGCTTATTCAGATCAAGGGACCATGAGACCTACTTTAAAATAAAGGAGATAGGATAGTCTGTAACTGACCTTATGATCCTCTAGTGCTATCATATACTGTATCATCTGGAAGCTGCTGACTTGATAAGGGCAACAGAATGGTCTTTTGAAGGTACAGCTGAGGTGCTAGCTTGGAAATGATACTATGTGATGATGGGGCACCATCCCCCAAGATGTGGTATTCACACTAAATACTTTACTCTTATGTGGTGCTATGTCCTTAGAAGGTAGAACACGCGGCTCTGTTAACCAAAAGGTAAAAATACGGGTGGCCCCACTCACCATCACTCCCAGTGACCCAGCTGGGAAATGTGTGCTTTCTCATCCCCTCGGCTCTAGGCTTTGATTGTGTAGAGGTCCTATTCCTAGACAGAGGATACTTCCACCAGGGACACAGTGAGAACAATTTTAACTTAAAGCTATAGGTTTGTACAAAACGCAAACGTGACAATTCTCAAGAGAAATAGCTATTCTCAGTCCACTACACAGCCAAGAGAGAATCAATCAGACTGAAAACTTAGACATTTACGAAGGGGAAAAGAAACTGTAGGACAGGACAGTGTTGTAGAGTTTTCACTGAATGGTGGAGAGAGCAGTGACACGTCTAACTCAAATTATTTGATTCCTAGAAAACCATCAAAATTGCTGAAATAAACTTCTAGCTAGACTTGCTTATTTTACATAGGCAATTGAACCAACAGACGTTAAGAGACTTGTACAGGGTCTTACAGGTAAGTCAGTAGAGGATCTGGGATCAGAACCCAGGTCTGCTGATACATAGTCCAGTGTTCCCTTCCCCCTCCAATGTGGCTTCACAGCTTCAGTGTTTTCCTTTTTAACTCTGTGTGGGTTAGGCCAATGTTACTCTGCATTCTGCATGCACACCATACAGAAGGCTGATGAATAACCTACGGACATTAGGGTGGCTGGGAGAAGTCACCTTAGCATTAAAAATTCATTACAAAATCTGCCCAAATAGATAATTAAACAGACTGATGTCAACCTAATTGGCTCAAATTAATGAATGCAGATCTACTTAGATTTTTAAAATAAAAAAAATTTTTTTGATATTTGTTATTGACCCACACATGTCTTCATTAAAATCACAAAGGTAGCAGAGGTCTCCCTTTCATTAGTCTCACAAAACCATTTTGAATGTCATTGAATGTTCATTTTGGATTAGGGATGAGATATATTTAGAATTCACCAAATGCCTCAAACTAACTTCTCTAGGCCTTTGGGGACCAATAAAAACTTATATGCATTTTGCTCAGCACATTTCCCTTAACTCAGCATAACATTTTTTCATGGAGCTTAAATAATGCAAATTTTTTTCTTTTATGTGCCCTCATGAAGATAAAGTATCTAGAACCACCCCAAAGCCAAGAACCTGAGAAAATAATTGTTTATTTCTTTTAGAAATTTTAGAATGCATCAAATAAACAGTATTTGGGTTGAGCATATGTTTGTTAATTCTGTGACTGGTTTGGCCTTGAAAAATGGAGTGAGACCATAGTAATAAAAGCATACTTTAATGCCTTTTTCCTGTTCTACTAATGACTATACTATGTACTCTCATTAAATTCTCCATCAATCTTGAGACTGGTATTATGGAAGGCTTACTATCTTCCCCATAGTATCCACCCTCCTATCTGTTTAGCTGAATATGCAGCTGTCTGAAACAAACACTACACTCCCAATCTCCCCTTGCAGCTACGTATGGCCAAATGACTAAGTTCTTGTCCAAGAAACACAAGTAGAAGTGCTGTATGCAACTTCTGACAATAGGTATCCTTCTTTCCTTCTTGGCTAGAATGCAGTTGTGATAAAGGACACTTAAGCAGCCATCTTGGAGCACACAGGAAGCTCTGTGTTGAAGATGGTGGAGGAAAACCCTAGGAAAACACTGGGGCCCAATGATTGTGGAGTGGCTATCCCAACCCTGCTCTGCTTACTTCAGACCTCATCTACACAGTAGGGAAATTCTACTTGCCTAAGTCATTGTTACCTACGTTTTCCACTGAAACTAATCTTAAATGATACACTTGAGCTGTTCTATCCTGATAGAGATGTGCTGTAAGTGTCAAATACACAGTGGCTTTTGAAGACATACCTTAGAAAGATTGTAAATTATATCAGTAATTTTGATATTGATCATGTATGGAAATGGTAATATTTTGGATTTAGCAGATTAGATTATTTAATTTTCCTGTTTTATTTTTTACTTTTAAAAATGTGACTACTAGAAAATTTTAAATGACACATTTAAAGTTATATTTATTATATACTATATATTTATTTTATATATATGTATATATGACATTATATATTTATTGGACAGTGACAGGCAAGTGTTGCTCTATGCTGTCTCTGTCTCTGCACTAGAGAATAGGTGAGGACCCTGAGGCCAAGAAAGCCATACACCTACCGGAGTTCCCATATCTAGTAAATGACAGGGCTGTGGATCTATGTGGAGATCTACGTGGAGCAGCCTCAGTGTTCCCACCCACTATGGCAGAGTGTATCTCAACTGGGGTCATTGGGTTCTGGTGTAGGAGGGAGAACACTGTCCCAAACACTACTTCTTATTTATTTATATGTATGTATGAATGTATTTATTTATATTTTAATTCCATTGTAGTTAACATCCTGGGCCAAACACTAATTCTTAAAGGCAGGAACTGCTAGTTGCTTGAAGGTTTTACTGAGTTTCTCTCAAAATATGTTTATAATCTGACGAGTTTTACAGCTTTATTTCCAAATTGTATATTTCCCAGCATGTAAAAATAGAGTGTAGCCCATTGAAAAAGGAAATGGAACACAATTTACTGAAAGAATCTGTTATCTTTAATTTAGAAAGAAGACATTTAACTTGCAAATGTTGCCATAGATGTCTCTGCCCCACGGATGACAGAACTGGAGAAACTTGTGGAAGATATCTCCTTGGTTGCTCTACCTGACTTTTCTGGAAGCTTAAGGTCTCGAAGTTCTGTGATCTCAAAGTCTTAGATGAGAGCATGTTTTATCTTGCTCCCTTATTTTGTTGTTTCTAGATCTTGCTTCCCCAGGCCATGGCCTGCCCTACAGGTAACAAGTACGTGCGGTGTTACTGACACCTCTTTCCTAACCTCTGCTATGGTAAATGTGGTAGCTCTTCCCAGACACTTATTCTGTGGAAGTGGAGCACATGTTCTATTTGGAGATTGGCTGGCATCCCCAGCATTCCTGATGTCTCCCTAAAGATAATAGTAGACAGGAACACTCTGCCTACCTGAGGTAAAGAAACATCAGCCTAGCTTCCTACTCGTGGGTAGCCAAAGACTCCTCTTGCTTTTACTCACAGGGTCCTACATTATTCTGCCCCAGTGTTAGGCTGGACATAACTTCTTTCTTGAGGTTCACAAAGATATAACACAGCTACAGTCACCAAATAACCTGAGACGTGATCGTTTTAATCTCTTTCTTTCGGTGTAGAACTGCCAAGACTGGCCAGAAACAGTACCCAGACTATTTACTTGCCTATGGAGCTGCAGCTTGAAACTAACGAGCTGCTCATTAGTGTACCCAATGCTTTCTCTTTCCTTCCTGTGGCTTCTGCTCCTGGTTTAGAAGCAGAATTATCAAGTTTTCTCCAAAGAAACATATCTGTCCTACAGCAGTCAGCTCTCTGAACATTTAACTTCATCTTCCAAATCATTACAGAAAACACTTAATGGCTCTGTGCCCAGACCTGACCCCTGCAGATCCCATTTGCAATGACCGTCAAAAGGCAGATGGATCACTACCAGTAAGTACTCTTTGCATTTGGCTTCCAAATATAGGAGTGGTTGGGTAACTGAGGGTCATTAGACTTTTCCAAATTAAATTCTTCTAAGATCTATTTCTCTAATGCAATGGAAGGACAGTATGTTCCCCTGACTGTGGATGCTAAGCTTAGAGGGACAGAAACCATGCTCACATAGGGTATTTGTTGAGTAGAGAACAAGGAGACGGACACCAACTTCTTTCTGAATATGAAGATCATTCATATTCGTCATGTCCATTAAGTATAAAAAATGATGCTCAAATCTGCTGCACATTCTGATGCACTATGCCACCTTATTTTCTTTTCAACTAAATCTACTGGTAAGTGCTAGTTCCTGAATTAACTTATGCTAAGGAGGCTCTCTGTATGGTCCTTGCCCTCCATCAGCAGTCTAAATTTCACATACCTTATAATGACAATGTAAAAGAGTGCAGTTGCTGGCTGCAAGGTATTAGGGAATTAAAAAGATTGTAATAAATTGGAGCTTTCAGCCTCACCTAGAAGAATGCAAATGTAGTCATAAGAACACACACATACTGCACTGGCCGAAGAAAATGTCAGCTTAGATTCCACTAAAAGAGACCAGTGTGTGACCTTGCCTTCAAATCAATTCATTACAGGTCCTTTGTGGAGTCTGAATCCAAGGCTAAAACATGGAGTGGGGAAGAGAGGTGGAGGGGCAATTTTTTTCTTAAATCCCTCACGATTTTGATATCCTGTCTGCTCCTCCAGTTGAGAATAATCAAATTCAACATTAAACAATTCTCACATGAAATATATTGGCACGAAGGTGTGCTCATTCCCACTTATGCTTATGAGGTGCTTCCCATGTCTGTGGGTATTTGCTACTAGCTGCAGGCCCAGATCACAGGAATAGAAACCTGGTGTGATCAGAAAGGACTCAGACATTTCTGGTTTTAGGGCTGTTTGGAGACAAAGGCTGCCTACCTGCTGAATTTCAAGTACTTCTAGCCTCTTGTTTTGATAACACTTCCTTTCCCCTGAATTGGGGGTGGGGAGGGGCAGAAAGCACCCTCAGTTATTGCCAAGGCATTATTCTGGAGGTATGAAAGGCACACTATCTTTAGTTTGCTAATTTTGCCTGAAAGCTGTCAACAAAGGGCTAAGAAGAAATGATTTGATTCTTTTCAGTTTGCTTTTCAATTAAGATATTTTCTTTTCCTTTCCTTTTCCCCTTCCCTGACAAGCATGTATGGAGTAGCCTGGGCCTAAAGCTTAGTTGAGTCAGGTTGGGGTTAGGGAACAAGACTTCTGGTAGTTGTGAGAGGTGACAGGATAAAAGCATCCAGGGACTGAAGGGAGTATAAGCCCAAGTTCAAATCTAGAGAAAAATACAACTAAAAACATACTTTCAGCAACATTTGCTCCAAGTATTCAATGGCCAGCTGATGGTGGTGACAGGACATTGTCCTCTAATATCTCTTCTCCCTTATTTGTAGAATAATGGGACTTTTGTTAGTTGGACCCATGGGTTCTAAGGAAAAGAATATTTCAAGCCCCTTGCAGCTTCAGTGTGGCAATGTGATTGAATTCTGGACAAGCTATAAGGGGAAGTATGTGCAATTTCTTGGAAGTGTCTTTAGAGGGAGGAGGTATGTTCCTTTCCTCTTTTCTTTTTCCTGCTGGAAAGATTAGAAGTCAAGTGGTGATGGGGAGAGCTAAAGCAGTCATCTTGGGCCATGAAAGGATTCTGAGAATAAGTCGCATGCATGATGGAGCAAAAGGGTAGGAGGAATCCCTAACATCATGGAGGGCCATGCCATCTCTGGTCTCCCTGGATGTTTTTCATGAAGACACCCTTCTGTCTTGTTTATCTTACTTGGCAGGGTGGGGGTGAGGGCAGGGAGGCAGTTTTAGATTATAGTCATATTTTTCCAGACTCATATATAAAGTATCAGGTGCATGAACAGAAGTAGCGCAGAGACATTCTCATGCTATCCCATAGAGGCAGAGAAGGATCACACATCATCACTATTTCACCTGTGGGAAAGTCTTTCAGAGGGATGAATTCAGTTCTTCATCCCATCTTCCTTCTGTTGTATCCCGAGTTCCTTCTCTCTGGCCTGCATCACCAGCAATTACACTTCTCACTTTTTATCAGTACTGCTCCCCACAGTACATAAATATATTCGGCCTTTTAGGTTTTTTTTTTTTTTTTGTAAAGATTTTGTTTATTTATTTGACAGACAGAGATCACAAGTAGGCAGAGAGGCAGGCAGAGAGAGAGGAGGAAGCAGGCTCCCCGCTGAGCAGAGAGCCTGATGTGGAGCTGGATCCCAGGCCCCTGAGATCATGACCTGAGCTGAAGGCAGAGGCTTAACCCACTGAGGCACCCAGGTGCCCCTGCCTTTTAGTTTTGCATGATTTGTAGACTGTGAGAACATGGGGATGGAAAATGTCTCTTTTGTAACCCCTTCTCCCACTTATCATGCAAAACAAAGCATTACTTAAATTTCAGACACTCCTTACACTCCATAATTGAATTAATTTGGAATGCATTTTTCAACTCCACTCATTACACCATTTCCTGTTTTGTTTTGTTTTTTTTTTTTTTTTTCACTCTCATCTTCAGATTTTCTGTTCTTTAGAGAAATTATCTTCACAGGAGACTGAATTTTAACACTCTCTAACATAGTGGCTCTTAACTTGAGGAAGGGGAAGACAGAAGAACTTCGGGGAGTCCATCAGCTCTGCAAAGTTTTATATGTGGGAATATGAGCTTTTGCCTGGAGGGAAAGTACATAGCTTTCACCAAAATTTTCAGAAATTCATGACCCTCCACTAGCGTACAGTAAAAAACAAGAAGAAGAAGGGGGGGGAAGGGAAAGGGGGAAGAGAAGAAGAATGGGAGGAGGAGGAGAAAGAAAAAGAAGAAGAAGAAGAATTATTATTATTCTTTGGCTAAAATTATACCTAAAATTGGTTTTTGGATGGGGCAAGAGAAGGAACAAGGCCTACTTGAACAATGCAGTTTATAAAGAAGATAAGCCCATAAATAGATCAAAATGTTTTATATTTCTAAAGTTGTTGTTGTTGTTGTTTTGTTTTTTTAGGCTTAACTTTCTTTCCATGGTGTTGAAAAATAACCTTAATCCTTAATCCCAATTGAAGAGGCGACCAAGCAGAAAAGATCAAACAGACACTGGCAATAAACTGAAGCAATGCTTTATTGCAACCACAAAGCACCAATTCAACAAGGCATTGACACACAGAGATTTGAACAAATGTCTCTTTGAACAGAGATGTAGCAAGCTCACTTTTTTCAAGTTCTTAAAAACAAGTACTCAAACCAAGAATCAAATAAAGCATCAGAGCAATTAAAAAAATATTACACCATCATGAAGGAATATATATAAAAATATTCTGTACTAGTAACAAGGCTTTTTGATCTATAACTCTCGGCAAATTCCTTCAGAAACAAATCAGTATAAATACAAACCATAAAGTGAAAAAATCCTTTCTTCTTCGGAAACAAAGAACCAATTTGAAAGTAAATCTATGCAGAAAATATCATTATCCCCTGTGAAAAAAGCTAAATATGGATGGCGATCCCCAAGACAAAACAGAGTTTCTCTTTTCAGAGGTTCTGCTCCTGCAGGGGCCATGATGCACGTTCCTCTCAAACATCACGGTACATCCCAGTGAAACCTTAATAAGGTCAAGTGAAAGACCCTCTATAAAAGAGGGTGTCGGCAATTCCATCCAAATAACACAAACTCTAAGGAGCAGAGGGATTCAAGGGAGACAGCAACTCTCTCTTTTCTCCCCTCCCCTAAGTTTTCTGGTCTTTCATCTCTACATCTGTAACCAGAAGATCATTCCATTCAACACTTTTTCAAGGATTTTGGGAAAGCAATCTGAAGAAAACCCCTTTGGTGGGGAGGGGTGTCCAACCATGTCAAAGATAACTCTGTTTGACAGGCTCCACCAGGAAAACCATGCTGTCCACAAGTCATCCTTGCTCCTCCTGGCTGAGTTCAGGTCAGCCGATGGATTGCCTAGTCTATCCCATAGGATAACGTTTCATTTGACTGAAATTCTTTACATATACACATGTATGTATTCTGTTTACAAAGTTTCATCACATGAAACTAAATTATATCATTATGTATTTTTTGAGGTCTAAGACCCCAATTTGACTGTACTATGAAGAGTTGTTCTTTAGATGCTTTGTCTGCAGAGGTTTTACATGATACTCGTAGATTTTCAGAGCAGGCCCCAGTTTTAACTGAAGTCCCGTCAACACATCATTTCTTGTCATCAATAGCAGGGATTTTCCATCAATTTCCTATAATGGAAGAAGACGGTAAAACCAACACTGAGTCCAAAAGCTCAAGGATAATGAAGAACAAAAAAAGTTCAAAGGAAAAAGACATATTGATTGTCCTCAAGCTAAAAACATTACTTTTTCACTTGGGTCAAATGGAAAAAATGGACTCCTCTATTTTTATGTTCCATCTTTCACTTTTATTTTTGGATTAAATATAATCCATAGCGGATCTTGTTTTCAAGACCACATCCCTAAAGTCTCATCTTAAAAAAATGATGGCAGGCTTGGCACATATATCTGTAAGGGTCAGAGATATTGTTTCTGAAAGAAATAATGACTCTTTCCTTTTATAAAATGTATTGAAGTTTGTGCAAAATTTCTGTGTACTTAACTCCTAAAACAACTCTATAAATTAGGGCAGGCAGGTATTATCAGATTTTACAGGCAAACTAAGGACCAAGGCGAGAAGTTAACATGCCTAAGATCAAGAAGTTAGGCAAGGAAAACAGAGGATTGGAAATCATCTGCCTAAAACCACAGCTGATGTTCTCTCCGTAATGCCTTGGTGTTTCTCTTGACACTTGGAAGTAAATATGTGTATATAGGTGAACCAGTGGGGTCATAGATGACTCGGTATTCCAGAATCTTGCCAATTACAACAACGGGCAATGGAAAAATGATTCACTCTCTGTGAACTTCTTTCCTGTCCTTTAAAAGAAGAACCATCCTGTCTCAACCTGAAAATCAACCTACCATACTTCCTCTTAATGGATCCTCAAGATTCAGGTAGTGAAGGTAGTGACGGGCAGGGCTCTGCCCCTGCTCTCTCAGAATCCACTTCCCACTCCCTTCAGGTACCCAACCAGAGTTCCCTGGAGACCACAAAGCTTTTGGGGTAAAATATAAACAGGCTTTTCATGAAAGGGATATGGATCCCAAATACAGAAAGTAGTTTGGAACTTCTGGAAAGGGATCGCTGAGAAGCTTGCTGAATACCACCTGATTTTTATTATTTTTTATCGTGGGACAAGTGAGCTGGCTCTTAGGGGGCCTGGGCTCAAGAGATGGACCAGCTGTGCATGTTTGGTAAGCATCGACTTGTCTGTACAGACATATGTCTGTACCCATCTCCCCCATGATGGACAGATAAGGAGACAGGGGTATAATTGCAACTACACAAAACTGTGACTCTTTCCTACACTGACCCCAAGAAAGCCATTCTTCCAAACTCCCTTGTGTTTTGCCAGGCTATAAAGAAAATGTGCTTTGTATGTCTCTGTGTGTGGAGAACCACCACTGGGCTCACGGGCTGAAGAAACACCCACTTTGGGATGCCTGGGTGACTCAGTCAGTTGAGTGTCTGCCTTTGGCTTGGGTCATGATTCCAGGATTCTGGGATCGAGTTCCATGTCAGGCTCCCTGCTCAGCCAGGAGCCTGCTTCTCCCTCTGCCTACTGCTCCCCTTGCTCGTGCCCTCTCTCTTTCTCTTTCTGTTAAATAAATAAATGAAAATCTTGGAAGGAAGGAAGGAAGGAAGGAAGGAAGGAAGGAAGGAAGGAAGGAAGGAAAAGGATCAAGGATCACTGGAAAAGGAAAAGAAAGAAAGAAAGAAAGAAAGAAAAGAAAAGAAAAGAAAAGAAAAGAAAAGAAAAGAAAAGAAAAGAAAAGAGAAAAATACCAACTTTGTGACTTTGGGTAAATCCCTTCCTCCTCTGTCTCATCAGTTGGTAATGTGGGGATTTGGGGGTTTCTGATGGGATTCCATAAGATACTACTTTCACAAATGCTTCCTGAGCTATGAGTTATATAATCACTTATTGTTCCTCAACAGGCCCATGGTCCTCATGTCATTTGTCAACCACCTACCATGAACCAGAGCAGAAGGGCAAGGAATTACTTCTAACTGCTTTTTGGTGTTTTTGAACTCTGGAAACCTTTATTTTGCTGGCAACTAGAAAAAAAAAAAGTCTCACATTAATTTGTGAGAGACAACTATTCAAAAACATGGTGCATAAAAAAGCAGTTAGTTGACAGGGCAGACTGGAAAATTATTTAAGGACAAAGGATTTGACTTTCTAAATCTAAAATATTTTCTTCTCCTTACGCAGCTAGTAAGCGCAAAGACTGCCCATCAGTTAAAGCTGTAAGGATGAGAATTGGCAGAGGAGCTTATGACATGCGGAAACCACTCTAGCAGTTCTGAAGGCACTATGAGGTCACAGGAATCTGAATCACAGGTTCCTTCAAAGCTCCCATCTATCTTAGATTGACTGAGATGAAGATGTACTCACTTATAACACTTTAAAAAAACAGCAAAACCCTTCCTGCTCTCCTTCTTTCCTTTGTTGTTGTTTGCTCATACTTAATTTCCTACGTATTTTAAATGGGCATCAGGAAGAGATGACACTGCTTTCATTTCTACACAACAAGAAAACTTCCTTGACTAACCGAATTTTTTTTTTTTTAATCTTTGCTGGCAAAAAAAAGTCCTTCTACAACTCAGCATTTCTGTCAAAAGCCAAGTTGTCTGTGAAAAATGCTGAAATTTGGATTTTATTTAAGACAAAATGGAAAATCAAGTTTCATGCTCCAATTTGATTTTTTCCCTTTGTTCAGTAGCCATACTGCAGTTCACCTCACACTAGGGCTGGTAAAAGAAAGCTCCATCTGGAAATCCTCATTTTAAAAACTGGAAATGAATATAACTCATATATACAACAAAACATTCCTCTTTGGTCATGACTGACTACAGCAGCTCAGATGAATGGCAGTAGAACACAAAATGATGGAAATGTGAGCTTCCAGGTCAAACAAACTGCAGTCTGAACCTTGTCTCTCCACAACTTATTGTGTGAGCCTGCACAAAGGACCTGAATTTCCTGAGCCTCAGTTTCCTCACTTGCAAAATGAAAATAAACCCCTGAAGGATTCTACAGATTAGAAATGATTCATTCACGTAAGGCACCTAGTACAGTGCCTGACAGACAGGAGGTTCTCAATGACTAGTAAGCAGCAAGAACAGGATGTGTTCCAATTCCAAATCCATCTACTGCTTCCTTTCTGGAAGTGTGCTCCCTGCCTGAATGCTACCCTTTGCCAGAGGGATGTAGGCGTATTCCTGTTCAAGTTCAGAAAATTCGGTGAGATTAAAAAAGCTCAAGACTACATCAAAAATTTGTCTCATAAAAACTGCAAACACAGAAAAGTTCCTTGATTAAGGAAGCGAATCATTTGTTACATAACTTCTATAAAAGATTGAGATGCAAATGAAATCCAAATTTTGCCAGTCAGCATGGTGTACTAGAATGAGCATGAGACTGGGAAATGGAAGACAGAGTTTCTGATGCAGACTCCATCAGTAATTTTCCACAAGTAACCACTCCTCTGTACCCCAGTCTGTTTATTAGCATAAATGAAGGGGTTGGAGGGTGACCAGATCCAGTTAAATAAATATTAAAAAATCCCATGATTTAGCATGTACGTTATGATTAAAGTCAAAACAAAAAGAGAGTTCACCATCTTGGGATCCTGTTTACCTCCCTGTGTTAGGGATAATCATTTGTCAGTTTCAGTTTCTATCTTCATGTAAGAGTAACCAAGTACCTGTTGGACAAGAATATTTATGCAAAAAATCTTTGCCTACTTAATAAGTTCCAGCAAGTACTCATGCATGGAAGTAAGGTTTAGAAATGGTATGTGTAAATTTCCAATGAGAGCAAGACCCAAGATGTAAAAATAAATGAGTGGGATCCTTAGATATTATAGCTCAGTAGAGAAGCATGTGTTTTAGAGAAAGACATTATTTTATTGCTTATTAGGTGGGACCTAGGCAAGTTATTAATCTCTCTCAGCCTCATTTCCTTATCTATATGATGGAGGAAAAGTAGCTACTGTATTTCACTGCTGAAAGGATTATTGAGATAACACAGGTGAAGTAGAATGCCTGATATCTACCAAGTACTCAATAAATGCTAGCTATTTTAAAAAGTCTCTATTTAAAAAACTCTTAACCCTTTTACTTTTCACTCTTTCTCTCTACAAATGCTAATACACCTTGATAGCTCTTTCAATTGAGATTGTTATATGGCCAATTGGAATGATGAGGTACGACGAAGAGAAAAACAGTGGCTGTCAAGAAAGAGGAAACTGGTTAATAGCAAGGAGGGACAGTGAAAAAGTCAGAGAGAAGTCAGTGGGCTTTCTGATAGGAGGGCCCTGCAACTAACCCAGAAGGCCATACTTGTGGGGTGGTCTCTGCTGTCCCAAATATAGTGCAGAGGAAAAGAAGGCTCAATTAGAAACAGAAGATGGGATGAAAGCCAAACTCTGCTGCTTCTTAGTTTCTTGTGTATCATCTGGCCCATTATTTCTTTCCTCTGTGAAACAAGAGGTTTGGACTAAGCTGACTTCTGTCCATTCTAGTTCAACACACTCTTAGATTCCAATTCTGTCTTTGATAAGCATCAGACTCACCATCCTTACAGGAAAGTCTCGCTATGAAAGAACAAAGCACAGACTCCTTACCCATGATGTGGAGGAATTTGATGAAATGGGCTGTCCTTTTCCACTTCAGTTTTCCCTCTCACATTTTCTAGGACTTTCTTTGTAACAACTCTCTTGCCATTCACTATCTGGCTACAAGTGGTGACCAGTCTGAAGTTTCCCATTCCACTGCTTACAAAGGGTACTAATGTCCCAGAGGAAGAGGGACTTGGTCTAGAGCCCAGGGATACAAATGTGGAAAATCCTGTGTCCAATATGGGGATGACATCAAAGAAGGAGGAGTGAAATCTCCTGGCCTTACCCACATGACCAGTGGAAAAACAATCTCCTAAGAAGTCTCCATCTTCAAAGACATTTTGAAAGCCAGAGTGTGGCCTCTTAAACTGTGGTTTCTCTTTCAAGCAGTTTTTGTCTCTGCAGTCACCTGTATTTTCCATTTTGATGTGGTTCTCTTTGGACTTGTCATAGTTGTTGCGTTTCTTGGCATCAGACAAGATGTCATAGGCTTCTACTACTCGTTTGAATTTCTCCTCAGCTGCCTCCCTGTTTTCTGGGTTCTTGTCTGGATGTACCTGAAGAGCTAACTGGTGGTAAGCCTTCTTAATATCAGCGGGGGATGCATTTTGAGGCACACCTAGTACTCTGTAGTAATTCATCATGTTTCCTTAAAGGATCTTTCCTTACCAAGACACAGAGTTTGTTTTCAGAACAACTTCCATATAATTTTGGAAAGTAAGATGGTGAACCACTCCAGTCTATACCAAGACCCTTTGAATCTCCTCACATAGTTGTTGGAACAAACTCTCTTCTGGGGAGGAAATTCCTCTTTGGTGTCCTTTACAATTCCCCCCCTCCCCCACCCCCACAGCTCAATGTGAGGGGAGTGACTATGAGCTCAACATTATCAGCCAATGACTCTCAGCTGACGCTGTGCCTGCCTTGCATCCCTATTGGCAGATAATATGAGGTGGATAATATACATATTAGGAAGATTTCACCTAGTTTAAAAAACCAACACTAAGCAGCTTGTTTATAGAAAAAAATACATCTATGTGGCTCAAAAAGAAGTCTTTACCTCATTTGTTAAGGCAACAGTCAGAAGCAAAATGGGTCTTGCCCTTAAATTCGACACAAAATCCATTTTGGCTCATTGTGAGGGCTAATGCCTTCAGTGACTTAATGCGTATCTCCCTGTTATTTAATATTTGCTACTGGCACAAAGTGTGTGATAAAGGGGCTCTATTACCAAAAAAACCTTGTACACATTTCTGATGAAGAAAAAGAATGAAACTCACTTCATCAAATGAGGAAACTGGGTTACAGAGATGTCTGCCTAGATTAAAAAAAAAAAAAAAAAAAAAAAACACCTACCAGAATAGACACGAGGAACAGAATTAGAAGTGAAGGCTTCCCATGTATGGTCAGATAAGGCTTTTTCACTTCAGCTATCTTTATAAAGTTAGCCTTTTTGAAACTTATCTCCGGACTTAAGAATAAAACTAAGTAGCAGCATCACAACAGCAGATGCTTTAAAAAATAACTTTGAGGCTCAAGTGTAGGAAGGGTGGCTGGTTGCTCTTTTTTCCAGGACACATAACTACACATCTCTCAGATTTCCTTGCAATTTGGTGTGGCCGTGTGACCATGTCCTGGCCAATGACATATGAAGAGATGATGTGTACCTCTTTCTGTGAACACCCAGCCCATAAAACTACTTACATGTACTTCTCTTTCCTCTTTATCTTTATGCCAACTGAATGTCAACGTCTGGATGACCTTGATCTGACTGCAGATGACAGAGCCTCCATCACCCTGGGTTCTTGAATTATAGAGAAGGAGAACACTCCCACAACCACCATGGACTATTTACATGAATAAGAAACAAACTTCTACTATAATTAAGCCATTATACATCTTTTCATCTACTTGTGACAACAGTTAGTCCACTCTAATATACCATGTCCACAACTTCACCTTCACTTCTAGAAACTTCAATAATGTCATCAACCAGCAAAGTCCTACCTCTGCAACATTTGAAATCCAAAATCCTATCCTATCTCTCACTCTTCACTCTCATTACACTGATTTTCACATTTCAATTCCACTTTCTCCAGGGTCATGAGTCTCCTTCAGACTCCTCATTTGTATCAAGTCTGTACCCCTTGGTTGGCCCTGTGAACTATTCTTTTTTTTTTTTTTTAAGATTTTATTTATTTATTTGACAGAGATAGACACAGTGAGAGAGGGACCACAAGGAAGGGGAGTGGGAGAGGGAGAAGCAGGTTTCCCACCGAACAGGAGCCTGATGTGGGGCTTGATCCCAGGACGCTGGGATCATGACCTGAGCCAAAGGCAGGCACTTAACCAACTGAGCCATCCAGGTGCCCCTGAACCATTCTTTTATATGCCCTCTCAAATTGCCCTCTTTGGCCATTAGTCAACCATGGTGCCCATGCCACAAACACCCCATCAAGGAGAAGAATAGCAATCCAACTTCTCGGACTCCTATGCCTGGTGCAGCTGGGGAAAATAAACAAGATTTGAAGATGAAATCCTACACAGAAGCCATGTGCCAGTCTTAGCTGGGTCAGGAAAATTACTGGGCAGTTCTTCTATGTATCCTTGGTCAGCTCCCTCTCCCATTCCCCTTGATGGCCACTCTTAAACTCACTGCTCTCCTCCAGTTCCTTATTAAACCTCTCCCCATCCTGTCCACTCCAAGCACAGGAGCTTGCTTCTTGTTTAGCAAAGGAAATAAGAGTCTGTTGGGAACTCCCTTAATGTCCCTGGGGACAAGGGCAATCTTAGGTAGATATGTACACATCCTCACCTATGCCCCCAGAGCACAGGAAGGATAGAGGAAAAACAGGAAGGATAGAGAAAGACATCCCTGTCTTGCTCAGAATTAATCCCTTCATTTTTTTTAAAACAAAAAAAATGAAAGCATTGAATATTTTATTGACCAAACTGAATGAACGGAATCATGTATATTATGGCCAACATTACATTTTATTATGGTAAAATATGTATAACGTGAAGCAGGCCATTTTGGTAGTTAACCTTTTTTTTAATTTAAGATTTTATTTATTTATTTCACAGGCAGAGATCACAAGCAGGCAGAGAGGAAGGGAAGCAGGCTCCCTGCTGAGCAGAGAGCCTGATGTGGGGCTCGATCCCAGGACCCTGGGATCATGACCTCAGCCGAAGGCAGAGGCTTTAACCCACTGAGGCGCCCTTAGTTAACCATTTTTAAGTGTATAAGTTAGTGGCATTAATTGTAGTCACAACATTGTGAAATCATTGTTACCATCTATTTTTTAAACTCTTTCATCACCCCAAACAGAAACTCTATTGAGCAATAATTCCCCTCTCCCCCAGCCCTTGGAAGTTCTAATATTTGTATCTCTATGAAGTTGCCTATTTTAGATATTTCATATAAATGGAATCATACAGTATTTAAGTGGTTTACTTCACTTAGTGTAGTGTTTTCAAGGTTTATCCACATAGCATGTGTCAGAACTTCACTCCTTTTTATGGCTGAGTAATATTCTTTTGTATGGATATGCCATATTTTGTTTATCCATTCACCTGTTCATAGACACTTGGGTTGTTTCCACCTTTTGGTAATTGTGAATAATGCTGCAATGAACATTTGTGTACTATTGTACACAAATTGTGTACTATTGTAGTATCTATTTGAGTCCCTCTTTTCAATTCTTTGTGGAGAATTGTTGAGCCATATGGTAATTCTATGCTTAACTTTTTGAAGACCCACGAAACTTTCCTACAGTGGCTGTACCATTTTATATTCCCAACCAGCAATGCACGAGGGTTCCAATTTCTCCATGTCCTTGCCCTTCCATACTCTTGGATTTCATCCTTTTCCTTATCCTAAGGGAGTTTGCTTTATTTAACTGTCCTCAATCTCATTCAATTTTAACCTAATTCTTTTGGCTACTTTCCTGCATATAAATAAGTATGAGTGTCTCCTCTCTTAGAAAAGAACCCTCATGCCAATTGTGTAAGACTGTTGAATCACAGACCTGCACCCCTGAAACAAATAACATATGTTAAAAAACAAAAAACAAATAAACAAACAAACCAAGAACCCTCATGCCTACATAACACTCCAGCTACTGGTTCTCCCTTCACTTGGCCTGCCTCCCACTCACTGCTCAAAGGAGGAAAGCATCCTCTACTTCCCAGTCACCCACCCTCCCCCTTCCCCAACTCCACTGAAACTCCACCATCATTCACAGACCCCACCAATGGGCTTCACCTTTTTGAGGTATCTGAACTTGTTGATCATTGCATTTTTCTGAAACTTACTCCTTCACTGATTTCTGTATAAGTTCTCATTACCGGTTCTTTCCCTACCTCCCTCACTGTTCTTTCTCAGTTGCTTTTGCTAGTTGCTTTTCTTCTCCAAACAATTAAAACTTGTTATTCCCCCAGGGTGCTGACATGGACCTTTTTCTCTTCCGCTTTTAAATGCCTCTCATTCTCATCTCTCCCATGACTACTAATGACCTCATATCTCTGCCTCTAGGTCTCACTCTTCCCCCAAACTGTCTGCTAGATACACACACCTGAATGTACCACAGGCCTTCAAATTTAATGTGCCCCAAACTGTGCTCATTATATCCCTTTTACAACTTATCTCCCACAAACATACTAGTTAATGGCACAACTTTACAACCACCCAACCTGGAAACTTGGCAGTCATCCAAGCCCCTCACTTTCCCACCTGTGGGTAGTGAACTCAGTCTTGGGTTATGGCAGAGAAGAGAAATGGGACAAATCTTCAACCTCCATTGCCAGTGACCCACTAAATTCTTCTGCCCATCTTCCCCAGATTTTCTAACCCATCTCTTCCTTTGCCCAGTAGAATTATTGCAGCAGCATTCCCACCTTCCATCTTCTTGACCTCCAATCCATTCTCCACATTGCCAATAGACTGATCTTTGATCTTTCAAAACCACAAATCTCATCTTGGCACTCACTTCCCACTTAATATCTTTCCATGGTTTCCCAGTACCTTTCAGGTGAAGTCTCTCTTCTGCCAGGCAAAGCAGACTATCTGTATTCTGGACCTCTGTTTATCTTTTAGTCTTATTCCTTGACATTCCCTGCTCCACACCTCTTAGTCTAAGGCACTTGGAATTCTCATGATAAATCATGTTTTTCTCATGTTCTCATGCCTTTGTATTTGATCTTCCCCTGCCAGGAATTCTGTGTTTCCTTCAAATGGCCCCCATACCTACAATGGTTTCAGGTGGTTTGTTAAAATAAAACAATACTCGCAGTAATGGATATTATTTACTTCAAGAGGTTTTTTTTTTTTTTAAGATTTTATTTATTTATTTGACAGATACATATCACAAGCAGGCAGAGAGGCAGGCAGAGAGAGAGGAGGAGGAGGCAGGTTCCCTGCTGAGCAGAGAGCCCGATGTGGGGCTCGAGCCCAGGACACTGGGACCATGACCTGAGCCAAAGGCAGAGGCTTTAACCCACTGAGCCACCCAGGCGCCCCTACTTCAAGAGTTTTATATTCATTTTAATAAGTGTTAGAAAAAGCTACAACAACTATTGGAACACTTGAATGAGTGAAAAAGCCAAAGAAGCACTACGCTTGTACCTGGTTAGGTGATAATGTCTTACAACTGGTCTCATTTCAAATAAATGACTTAAACAACCATTGGAGATTTTTGGTTAAGAGAAATCTACTCTATTTCAATAAAAAACTCAAAAGGTCCTTTCCTTATCAGTTTTGCTTTCAATACTCTTGGATGGTAATTTATTGTTAGCACCATCCGTTTGCTTTTTGAGTACTTCCTAAATATTTATAGACTGGAAGGACACATCAGCAGAGTTTGAGTTGCCACATCCCCTATTGATTATGTTATAAAATATTTTAAGCATTTCAGAACCTTCAACTGTTAAGAAATATCAGGTGTCAAGTCACCTTAAATATTTTCAGTAGTTGGTATTATAAAGTGCTGATAAAGTAATAACAATTACTTCCAATTTGTGAGGTTTTAACTGGTCTCACTCAGAGCTGGGTTTACCATGAAGCTAATGAAGCTTAACTTTTGCCTCAGTAATTTTGTATTCATATTTTCAAACTTCTTTCCCCCAGGAGGGCTCTTAAAATTGTAAAAGCTTTAGGCCTCCCAAAACTCAGATTTGTCCTGGGTCTAAGGAAAAATATCCACCACAGGGGCACCTGGGTTGGCTCAGTCGGTTAAGCGTCTGCCTTCGGCTCAGGTCATGATCTTGGGGTCCTGGGGCTAAAAGCCCCACATGGGGCTCCCTGCTCAGCAGGGAGTCTGCTTCTCCCTCTCCTGCTGCCCCTCTCCCAGCTCGTGTTCACTTTCTCTCTCTTGCTTCTTCTTTATTTATTTATAGGTAAATAAATAAAACCTTAAAAAAAAAAGAAATATCCAGAAAATCACTACAGTTGAAATCCATCTGGCCATTACTTAGGCTACTAGGCTCAGAGTTGCTCTGATTGGCCTCCCCACTTTCCTACTTCTTTTGGAAGTAGTGTTGTTTGGTAATTTGTAGCAGTGAGAATTTTTACTCACATTTGTTAAGTCAGTGGCTTCAGAAAGGTAGCAAATAGTCATCTGAAAAAAATGCCAATCTTTGCATTTCAAATGAATGGCTTAAACAACAGTTGGGCATTTCAGAGTAAAATACTGCTCTTATCCAAGTGGTTTGGGGAAAGTAAGGAGATAGTAGAGTAAAATTAATTTGTCACCATGAATTGCATACTATATTGTCATGATACTCTGAGAAAAAAATTATCAGTGATATATATTGTTCTAGAAACAGAATCACTGGGGCACCTGGGTGGCTCAGTGGGTTAAGCCTCTGCTTTCAGCTCAGGTCATGATCTCAGGGTCCTGGGATCGAGCCCGCATTGGGCTCTCTGCTCAGCAGGGAGCCTGCTTCCCTTCCTCTCTCTCTGCCTGCCTCTCTGCCTACTTGTGATCTCTCTCTCTCTCTCTGTCAAATAAATGAATAAAATCTTTTAAAAAAGAAAGAAAGAAAGAAAGAAAGGAAAGAAGGAAGAAAGAAAAAGAAAGAAAGAGAGAAAGAAAGAAATAGAATCACTGATGTTGCTCACTTGTAAGTTTGAGGGATCCAAACAATATGAATTATATGACACTGACTGAATGGCAGATCACTGTCTTCCATCTTCTTCATATATAATCTGAGTATGCGAGTCAGACAGATGAAGACATGGAAGTGAAGTGACTACATTATGAGGGGCAGAGTTGTCTGGGACCTGCATTACGGTCCAATTTGAGTGGTGATGGTGCTGTACGGAGCTGCCAGCATTCCTTAACTGGCAACTAACAACACTGTCAATGGAAATGGTTTTCCACCTGAGAATGGTGCTTGCTTAGCCTTCAGAGGCTGACACCATAAACCTTGTCTTAAATGTTCTGTGAGGAAGGTAGAGATGCTTTGTAAGGAAGTTAGTCAAAAGGTTCTCTAAAAAACTAATGCTCTTAGGAAAGCAAAATTCCTGAACTACCTTTGACTCTTGGAAACCAGGCAACCCATATCCATGGGCAAGTGCCAATTTTTTATCATCTAGTCACCAAAATCAAACTGTGTATATATAACATCTCAAGTAGTTTTGGGCTCTGTGCTGTGCATTGAAAGCATACTTCATGAAGGCCAGTCCTAAGCTAACACTTGGCTATTAATGCAGCAGCTTGACCAATATTCTGCCTACTTACATCAACGTTCATGTTATAGAAATCTGAGTCCCGAAAAGGGAAACTCTTCAGGATCCTCTAGTGACCAATGTCAATCAGGAGAAAAGAAACTAGGAGTCACCACAGCATGAGAGATCTGCCTGCCAGGGGACACTTGGGAAAACAGCCACCACCCCACGGTGTCTATGGGAAAGGGAGTACTGACAGAGTCGTCATTATTGCCTCCTCTAGGAAGGACTTCCACTGCCTCCTGCTCTTACTGGCCAGTGAACCCTCTGGAGCACTATGAGGTCAATGAGTGAAGGAAGAGGGATATCACTGGTCTTAAAGGGGACTGGCCAGAACAGTAAAACAACTTGAAATGCACATACTGCTGACATTGGGTCATGGTGGGGGTAAGCAGGGGCTTAGAACTTCCCTTTTGACAGTTCTTTTGGCTTATAGTTGTGGCTTGCACTGCAGGCTCAAAAGAGGTTTTCCGGAAGAAAACTTGATAGAGATCATTACACCAGAAGGAAACTTAATGGAAATCATTGTCATGTGGCAGTGTCCCTGCTCAAAGAAAGGAGGTCATGCAAAGATCACCAGCTTCACCAGATGTTTCATGCCATAGAAACATGGGGTGCCATTTTTACCCTTTGGATTAACCTCACTCAGTGGCCTGATATCTTCCAGGGAGGTATGCTACTAGAAAGCCACATATGTGTTTGGTTGCTACAGCAACAGAACATCCAGTATCATACTGTGAGACCACACCATAAAGTCAGATATTCTCCTGAAACTCAGCCCAGCCGAGAGTGGACATGTCCAGCATCAACATCACTATTTAAGTCAGCTCTAAGTTCTGATCACAGTTCTGGAGGCTGAAAGTCTAAGCTCACAGTGCTGGCATGGTCAGGTTCTTGGTGAGGCCCTCTTCCTGGCTGATGGGTGGCTATCCTCTTGCTGCATCCTCACATGGCAGGGAAAGACAGAGACAGCTCTCTGGTCTCTTCTCCTCAGGGAACTACTCCCATCATGAGGGCTCCGCACTCACGACCTTATCTAAATCTGACTATCTCCAAAAGCCCACCATATAATATCATCATGTTGGGAGTTAGGGTTTCTACAAACGAATTTGGGAAATTGGGGGAGGGGGCAAAAACATTCAGTGTACAACAGTCAGCCATGAAACTAAGCTCCCCATATCACTGGCAACTGTACTATATTTTCTGGACCTGCCCTTTTCCAAGGTGGTGTAAGGGTACTTTCCAGCCGGGTCCTGTTTCTGTCCAATGGCAGGGCAAAGTTTTTCTTGAGGAGATTTCAGCATGTGGTCCTTCTTATAGCTTCTCAGTTGTCATGACCTAGAAGATGTGCCTGGAAGGGTCATGTGTTTGGGCTGGGGGTGGTGGTCTTCCCATCTAGGGTGAGCTTGAGGTTCACTAACAGGAAGATCCTTGAAGGTGAAACATAAAGCTTTCTGAGGCATGATGACGGAAGAGGCAGGGTAACCTGGTAAAGGATCCTGATTCTCAGTCCTCATGGAAATCACAGCAGCTAATTGTCTTATCAGGCTGAGCCTGACTAGTGGTTCCCTCCTTGCCCTCCTTCTACCTCCTTTAAAGAGAAGAGGAAAAGAGGATGAGAATTACACTGCAGGAGGAAGATTGGATCACTTCCAGGGAATAATTCAAGGCAGACTCTTTCCTCTACCCAATTGCCCTTCCATGAGAATGAAGGAGCTTGAGCTTCTAGACCATGCTTGCAAAACTCCAGTGCCCTGGGAATTCATTTCTCAGGCTCCTGAGTTGGGCTCAGCACAGTAGCAAGATGATGCCCTTTCCCCACTTGAAAGACTTCTGAATGAAGACCTTTGGGAGAGTTTGTTCTCTTTTGCTTCCCAGTATTGCTGATGCCAGAATGATGTCATTCCTGGGAGAAAGGGTCCATTTCTGGGCCAAGCTCAGAGCTGGCCAGCTCCATTCTGAGGTCCTGCACAGAATCTGGAAGGCCCAAAGGACACCCCCCACCCAGTCTGGGACAACTGCCTCAGAGGAGTCTGAATAAAAGCCCAATCTTAAAAATGCTTTTGGACAGCTGGGAATTGGGCCAAGAGACCTTTTAGCGAAGTCCTTTTTTTTTTTTTTTTTTTTTTTTTTGTTAACCTTTTACAATATTATTTAAATTTAATTTCAGAAGAGAGCTATTCAACTATAATGACACAAATGGATATTACTCCACTAAAAACTACAATAAAATTTGTTCCAGCTGATAGGCCTTCACCTTTCAACCTGAGCTTCTTCCCCCCATGATTTAATTATAAAAATTTTCAGGGGCACCTGGGTGGCTCAGTGGGTTAAGCCTCTGCCTTCAGCTCGGGTCACGATCTCAGGGTCCTGGGATCGAGCCCCGCATCGGGCTCTCTGCTCAGCAGAGAGCATGCTTCCCCCTCCTTCTCTGCCTGCCTCTCTGCCTACCTGTGATCTCGGTCTCTCTCTGTTAAGTGAATAAATAAAATATTATTAAAAACAATTTCAAACATGAAGTTGTAAGAACATACAGTGAACACCCGTATGACCACCACCTAGACTCTACAGTTAACATTTTCTATACTTGCTTTATCATATGTTAATCCCTCTACTCATTCTTCTATCCAACTGTCAACCCATATTTTGATGCATTTCAAAGTAAGTTGTATAAATCAGTGTATTCCCCTAAACACTTTAGTTTGCCTACAACTAATTGCTTCATGATTTTTATAGTTCCTTTTCTTTTGAGGTAAAATGTAAAGGCTATGTAGCCCATAGATCTGTAACATCTGTACATGTCTGCGCATCTGCAGTGCTCTACTGAAGCAGATGCCTGTAGCCCAGACCCTCACTGGGACCCAGAATGTTCCTTCATGCCGCTTTCCAGCCATTCTCCACTCCCACCTTTCCAGAGGCAACCACTGTTTAATTCTTGCTACCAATGACGTGCTTTCCTGTTCTCAACTTTCATCTAGATAAAATTGCTATGGTCTGAATGTTTATGTCTCCCCAAAATTCATATGTTGAAATGTAATCTCCAGGGAGTATTAGAGATAATTGATTATGGTGTTAGAAGGTAGGAGCCTTGGGAGGTGATTATACGGATTAGTGCCCTTCCAAAAGGAGCCCCAGAGAGCTCACTCGTCCCTTCCTCCATGTGAGGACACAGCAAAAAGACAGCTGTCTAGGATGCAGGCCCTCACCAGACACCCAGTCTACAGTTTCTTTAGTCTTGGAATCCCCAGCCTCTGGAACTGTAAGAAATAAATGTTTATTGCTTATAAGCCACCCAGTTTATAGTATTTTCATTATAGCAGCCCAAATGGGCTAAGATAGGAAGGAACCGTTCAATGTGAACTCCTCTGTTAGGGTTCTCTTACTCAGTATGATACTTTGAGACTCATCCAAACTGCTTTACATATTACTAGTTTGTTCCTTTGGATTACGAGTGGTATTCCATTGTGTGACTCTACCACATTCTCCCAGTGATGAACACTTAGGCTTCCAGTTTTGGACTATTATGAATAAAGCCACTAAGAATAATTTTGGATAAATCTTCTGTGGACATATGTTTTCATTTCCCTTGGGTAAATACTCAGGATTTAAACTGCTGGATCATGGGGTAGATGTATGAGTATTTTACATCCCACCAACAATAAAGGAAAATGTGTTTGTTCTACCTCCTCTTGAAAGTTTAAATTTATAAATCTTTCTAATTTTAGCTATTCTTGTGAGTGTGAAATGATTTAAGCTGCTATTTCAGCAAATTTTCCAAATTACCAATAGCAACAACTATATATGTGTGTGTGTGTGTGTGTATATATATATAGAGAGAGAGAGAATGAGAGAGAGAGATCAGGTTTGAAGAAAATATTGAAGGAGATTTAGAGATTGAGATATATATATATATATATATATATATATATATATATATATATATTATATATAAAGTTTCACTAGCCAAACCCAGCTTAAGAGAATAAGAGAGCTAAATGGATATGGAAGAAGCAGCCAGACACATTCTTCAATTTATAATTCTATCGATTATATTACAAAACTGGAGAAGTAAACGTAATGCTTAGAAAACTACAGCCTTCACTGATAGGGAGATAGGATCTCTGTTTCCCTACAGAGCTGGTCTGGTGTGGACCACAACATGTCCCCTCAATTTGCTTCCTCATGGTCAAAGCCCCTTTGGGCACTATGTTTAGAGAGCTGGCCCAGCCTAAAAAATGGGAGTCAGGAAACACCCAGATAATGGAGAGGGACCCCCTACTCCCTCCTTCCAATATGAACCCTGGATCCGAGGGAAGGGAACTAGCACTTTGGGGACATCAACACTGTACCAGGACCTACCCTAGGCACTGTGTGGACAAGGTCCCTTAATCCTCACACTACCACCTATCAAGTTGGGCATTGATGTGAAGCAAGACTCAGAGAGAGATAGGAACTCGCCCAGGGTCACACAGAGTTAGAAGAAACAGGATTTGACTCTAAATCTGTACTCTTTCCACTCTACCTTGTTAAGTACCTGGAACACAAATTGGAGGGGGTTTCCTAGCTCGGTTGGTGCTGGGACCAGTAACGGACAGTGCTGTATGTCTCTAGTCAGATCTGCTCCTCATTTCCCTTTCCTCTCACTTTCTGCTTTCCAGTGTGTCTGTGGTGAAGGTAGAGCCATCCCATCTTTCAGCAGATGCAGATGTAAATGAGTGTTAGCCCTCCTTCCTGCAGCTGAGACTGTGTCCCAGGGATTGGGTTCCCCTCTCTCAGGAAGGAATCATTTGCTTGTCACTTTCCTTCTCCCCTTTCCCACCCTCCTCAGCGGTCCAGCATGATGGGTGTTTATGCAGAGGACATGCAGAACCTCATAGATCCCTCACTGCTCTCTGGTCCTCTTCCTCCTTGCTCCCTCTGTCTGCCAGGAGGAAGGGGTAACTGTGTTCATTGTGGGTTTCTCTGGACCGACTTACCTGCTCCTGAAAAGCACTAGCTTGCTCCTCAAATCCTGCTGTTCGGAAATAGTTGACGACATCCATCACGGCCCAGTCTGCAGGATCTGGCGGCCTCCCATTCTCCATGGAACTGCAAAACACAAACCCAGAATCTTGGAGCAGTGGAGCATGCAAGAGTGTGTGGCCCGGCTTACTACTCAGTCTCCTAGGGGCAGGCCCTGGCCAGCTTGCTAGATCCGTGGCCCTCTCTTCCCTCAGAGGCCCAGATTCCACTTTTCCTCTCAGGACCATAATCATTCTTGTGTTTCTTGGGCTCAGGACATTGTCGCTCTTATTGGCTCAGTCATTGTTTTCCTCATAAACCATTAGGCCCTTCATATGAAGTGCTTCCTCCTGAATTGGTTTTTAATCCAGAGATATTAGGAGTGGTTCCATGATTTCTGGCAACTCACAGGATGATACTCATACTCCTGAATTAAGAACACCAGGCCCTGTACAATACGGCCCCCATGCACCTGTCTTTTCCCTTCTCCTACCACCTTCCCCATCCCCATCCCCACATATCCTCTCTGCAGCTGTGAAATCACAGAGCTAAAGCCATTCTCCAGTATGCTGTGCCCTTTCATAGTTCTGGGCCTTTGCATGTGCTATTCCAGACACTTACAATGCTCCCTCATTTGTGTCTACTTGATACAATCCACCATTCCTATCTAGTTCATCCTAGTTCCCATGCCACCTCCTCTGTGAGGCATTTTCTGGCCCCACCAGGGAACTGTTTTAGTTATAACCTTCTCTGCATTCGAGAACTCCATTCAAACTCCCATTGCAACACTTTCCACGCTGGATCATACTCTCTTCTTATTGAGCAGTCTCTTCCATCAGAGTGGGAGATGTGGGCTGGGAATACACAACTGGGCCTGAATCATCTTATTATTCCTAGTGTCAAGCATATACTTCGGAACTCAACCAGCAGTCACATGACTTTATGATGACCAAGCATCTGAGAGGTTCTATGGGTAATTTTTCTCACTGGATTTAGAAAGGAGGGATAGGAAAAGTAGAATAGAGAAAGAATGGCAAGGATCCACCATTACTGTGACTTTGCCTCACTTCTCTTTCAGGAGTATTTGTCTGGATTTACTATACCTCATCCAAAGTGATTCTTCCACAGTGTACATCTAATCACATTGCTCCCCTGCTTAAAATCCACCAAACCTTCTATTGCCTTAAAGATGAATTCCAAATAGCTTAACTTGGCTTGGGAAATCCTTCAGAACAAAGCTCCTGCCAGCTCTCCTGTTAGGAATACACTAAAGAGTGAACAGACATGGTCTGCTCTCTTGTAGACCTACAGTCCTGTGGGGAGAGATGATAATCAGTAATCATACAACTAAATGCACAGCTGCACATTGTGGTAAGTGCTATAAAGGACAGGTATACCGTACTATGGCAGTTCAAGGAGCCAGCAGATGCATTCCCATGCAAGTTTCACTTGGGGTAAGGTCTAGAAAGAAGGCAGAAGTTAACAGAATGAAATCAGGTGAAGATTATTCCAGAATCTTCGGCAGGAATATATACATACAGTCAAGGGAGCCATGCAGGTGTTGGAGGCCACATTGAGGATTCTGGATTTTTGTCTATGAGCAATAAAACTTGCTAAATGGCCTTATGTAAAGGGGGTGACCTGATCAGATTTGCATTTTGAAAAAGAGAATTAGAGATGAGCCAAAGGGGAAGGAGGGGCGCCAGTGAGAGGTGGTCTGCTGCAGTCATCCACGCAAGAGATCATGGTGATCCAGACTAGAGTGGTGGCTATGGACAAGGAGAGGAAGTGCGTGGATTTAAAAGATTTTTATCCAAGAAAATCAGCATGACTTAGTGGTGGACTAGATATAGAGAATGAAGGAGATGGAAGTGTCATGGAACTGGATGGATGGTGGTAACTTCACTTAGATGGCACTTCCAGGTTTAGTTGAACACACTGAATTTTGGGTACCATCTACATCCAAGCAGAGATTTAATGTGGGACTGAGTCTGGTGCTCAAAACAGATGAGTGGGCTGGAGGTACACATTTAGGAGATAGAATTTTTAGATAGCAACTGAAGTCTTGGGAGAGGGTGAGAAGAAAATTGGGCCTAGAACTAAGCATAGGTAGGAGGTTCAACATGCTAGTGAAAGTGGAAAGGATTCATGTTACTTTTTTTTTTTTTAAGATTTTATTTATTTATTTGACAGACAGAGATCACAAAGTAGGCAGAGAGGCAGGCAGAGAGAGAGGAGGAAGCAGTCTCCCCGCTGAGCAGAGAGCCCGATGCGGGGCTCGATCCCAGAACCCTGGGATCATGACCTGAGCCGAAGGCAGAGGCTTAACCCACTGAGCCACCCAGGCGCCCCGGATTCATGTTACTTTTGAAGGAAATGAAATTGCCCAGACTTTGAGGATTCCTGAAAACCTTCAAACACCTAAAAGTCAAGGGACAAGCTGTGCCTCTGCCTCATCCCCAGCATAATGTTTTGCTCATAGTAGGAACTTAAATTATTTGATTAAAAAACCAAACCTCTGTCTTCAAGAGAGCCTTCAATCAATGGCACACTTCAACAATGACTTATCAACACAATGTTTTAATTGAAAAGCAAAGCTTACTAGTTACTAGTGTTTTCCCTTTTGAGCTTAGAGAATGTCAATCTGTAAACACGCATGTCCACATGTACATATGCATTCATATATATGTGTGCTTACTACACACACACACACACCCCTACCTAACATTTAACAGGTAATATACATGGGGAAAAACTACTTTCACCCTAATATTGCAACACATTACCTATGTACTTTAAAGTCAAAGCTAATTTTTTTTTTTTAAGCTAAATGGATTTTTGAAAAATTACCCACATGCTGGGACTTTTCCATCATCCTATTAACACAGGCCATCAACAGCTGACACTGGGCAGTTCTTTTAAGGCACCATTTTCTTTTCCTCTCTTGCTTAAGGTAGGTTTGAAGAATGTTTAGAAAGGAGTTCATTGTTCTAACAAATCTTTTAAGTTTCCTAATCAGCTCACTTCTGGCAGTGAGCAGAGTCCCATCAGATATACTTTTAAGTGCCCCAGAAAACATCTGAATCCACTCTCCCTGTGGCTGACTCCAATTAACTGCTTTTTCTCATAAAGAATAGTTATCTAATTGTAATAACAAAGCATGCTACGTTGTACTTTTAGGATGAGAGGCTTTCCTGATTCTTATTCCACTGGGATATGACATCATCACTTCCATAATTGTGAAATATTCTTGAGTATTAGCAATGCGGTAGAGAACAAAGACTACGGTCCTGCTGATAGTACGGCATGAAGAAGAGGAGCGATGGAAAACTAGGCACTTTCTTATATTTAGGGTAAGGAGACCCATGCAGAAGAAATGAGGGGCATGAAACCATTTAGTGACTGATCCACCCTAAGTTTAGGCCTGACAGCCTTCCTCTTTTCAGCTCTTCTGCACCTAGCTCAGGTCTCAGGTGCATTGCTGACGCACAGCGAAGCTCCGTTACACCTGTGGAGTAAGAACCAGAGTACACAGAATCTACAATATGCTCTTCCTACATTTCCCATGATCAACCTCCTAACTCCTTGTCAATTGGCTACTGTAACCTGTTTTTAGGAAACCAGGGCTCAGAAAGGTTAAGAAACTCACCCCAAACCACATAGTAGATAAAGCCAGGACTGGATTTCATACATGCTTGCTTCCAAATCTATGCTTTTCCAATCAACTCCTCATACAACAAATATTTAAGCCTACTGACTTCTCAGTCCAGGGCTGGATGCCGGGTTACAAGGATAGGAATGCATAGTCCCTGCCCTCAGAGAGCTAGCGATCTGGGGAGGGAAGCAGACATGTCAACAGCTAACTCTAAGTGATACTAGAGCTGAGGGCTGAACAAGTGCTACTGAGGACGCACCTGCTGGAGGGCCCAAAAGGTTTTGCCTAATTAGGACACCTTAGGATCTTCAAGGGCAATTCTGGAAGGCATCTATTGCTCCACACACATCCTAAGTTAGGCCTTAGAGGGGATGGCTTGCAGAGGTAGGTACATGTGGGCACATGTTGTCACTTCAAGGTTGTTTATTTTAAAGTATGATGAATAATTTCCTTGGGCATCTAGTGGTTTTGGTGAACAGTTTTAAGGAGAAAACTGGCGATGATCAAGGGCAACCTGAAAGTGGGAGTTGGGGGGGTGGCGCATGGAGTGCTGAGGTTACATGAAATTATGAGTGCATTTCGCAGGATGGATTTAAGTGTCACCCTCCCCCACTGAGAAAGCCATACGTCTCCTAAAGGACTGCTATTTCTGAGCAAACCGAGATGCTCTGTTTCCTTTTAAATGGAGTGTTCTCTCCAGATCTTTTCTTATAACTTGTGCACGTCAAATTCCAGAAGGAATTTAAATGGTGCTGTCTAAAACACCTCCCAGATGGTGGTTCCCATTGCGGCTCTTAATTTTGCACTGATGAAATGAGATGGCAAATATAAAAGTTCCATTATTGTTTGATATTTATTATTTCACTATCATCATAGCAAAAAAAAAATGTTTCTTAAAATATAATGTATAAAGATGATAAATCCATGAATATTTTTTCCAGGCATGAGATCTTTAAGAACTATGTATGTATTTTAACTTATTACAGAAAATTAGCAAGAAACGTAGGGCAGAATTTATCTATGATCCCATCACCTAATCAAACCAATGTTTCCATTTAACCCAATCACCATTTAGTCGCTGTGCATATGGGTTAAGTACATCATAATTGGTAAAAATTATATCATGCATGGATAATTCACACTGGGAAACAATTATCCCTTAATTAAACAATCACCTCACTTTTAAAGGGAGCTAGAGACACAATTATTGGGACAGAAATGCGGTAAATAACAAATTTGGCAGGTACATGCAGATGGAGACCTTACTGTGAGTGTTTTTCATGTTGACATATTATAATTTTAAGCGCTGGCAGCTGAGGTCTCCATTTCCCCTTTACACATTAGTGAAGGCAGGTGGAACATAGTTGAAACCCTTTCTTAGAATCTAGCATGTGTATAGTTTTTAGTACTTGCAATATTCTAGATTCTGAAGGTTGATGAGACCAAAAGGAAACTGTAGATAAATACAATTCCTATGAGACTTCAAAACTCCATTATACTCATTAATCGCATTTCTGCTTTAAAGTTCAGAGCAAAAGTTATTTTAGGCATTAGTTAATATATTACAGTGATATATTTATCACGTTACTCCTTTTATAAAGGTAACTCTCAATGTTACCACTCAGAAATGAATTCTAATTCTGTACTGCCTTGATCTTTAAAACTTTTTTTCAAAATTAAATTAAACTACTCTTTGTCCATATCTTAGAACAGCCTATGGCTAAAAGCAATATAATTCTGACTGTAATAAATTAATATTGTTTTGTTTTTGTTTTTGTTTGGCCTGTGACATATCTAACAATGAAGCCACTAAATAGGCTTTAGTTTTATCTCTACTTCTTTCTTCCTCTCCCTTCAACCAAATTAGCAGGGATCTGGCTAAAAGGCAGGACTAAAAAGAGAAAGGATGATTCAAAGGTTCTTGACAGGACATTTTTCATTTTTTAATACTCTGATAAATAAAAGTTGTCTGCATTTAGCTGCAGCATACTCAAGCAATGGAAACACTGAAAAAGCAAATAATTCTTCAAGCCTTCTGTATATTTCAAATTCTTTAGCTTGGCATTCAGAAATTTGATTCAAACATAACTTCCCAGGCTTATTTCCCATTCTAAGTTTGCACTGAAATTCAACTGGGCAACATCCTGGATTTTCCCATATCCACAGCTTGGTTACGCTTCAAAGCTCTGTGGTTCAGCTTCCAAAGATTAGAACCTTAGTCATTTTAAAAGGTACTGGTTAAAAATCCTGTTCCTAATATGCCCAATCTTTTATTCCAATCATTAATTAATTTGAAGCTGCCAGGCACTTGATGAGCCTTGGGAACCCATTGTCTCGCGAAGGGGAAAATCTCGAGTCAGCTAAATGATGAAAAAGGTTATGGTTATGTGTGTCACCTGCCTTATTCCAGAGGGTGGTTAAGGAGCAGGAGGAATTGAGAAATAGAGGAAGGAAGAGAAGTAAGAGTCACCATGGCAAGGGGAGTCAGGCTGTGTTAGGTATGTAAAGACCTTGGAGCCCTGAATCCGAAGAAACAGCAGCAGCAGTCCCAGGGACAGACAGGACATCTTCATGCACTTCTTTCCTCTGTAACAGAAATTACTTCAGGCTGATGGCTCCCTTCTGGAAGCACATGGCACTCTGTCTTTGACATATCTCTGCTGGGAACGCCTCCCCAGCACTCCACCCCATCTTTCTGAAAACAAGGGATTTCTATAACTGCCCCCCTTCCTTACCTGTTCTGAACTTTGTAGGACAAAAAAAGACCTCTGAACAAGTGTAAATAAGGACACCCCTCTCAGGAGCATGCAATGAATTAATTTTTTATTCATCATCAGATATAAGTCACACCAAAATTCAGGCTAAGCACAGATATGCATGTGTTTCATACCCCAGTCAGTACCAAAGACAACTGTGCAAGGACCACCTGAAGAGCTTTCCCTCCCTGTTCTGAGCCACAAAACAGAGCTCACTCTGCCAAAGGACTTAGGTATGGCTTTATTGTTTAGACAAACTCGGTTTTCCTTCTGTAGGGATGACTGTAGCATACCAGACACTATGTAGAAAACAGCAACTCCTCAGGGCTGATCATGTATAAAACATACATAATGCACGTTTGTGAATTTTGCTGGATTTGATGAAACTCCTGTTGTTTTCATGCTTTAAATGATACGCCTGGCTGACTCTATGGTTTTATGCATTTTACTCTTTCGAAATGTACACTTCTTAAGGTAGTCATTTGCAATGGACATAACGGTACAAATCAAAACAATAAAAAGACTCAATTCTTAACTCAAGTTATCATTTAAGGGAATAATGAAATATTTATCATAAGGCCATATGGCAAAAGTGAATTATGCCCTCCTCCCCATCAATTCGTATGGTGAAGCCCTACCCCTTGATGTGATAGCATTTAGACTTAGGGCTTTTAGGAGCTAGGACAATTAAGGTTAAATGAGGTCTTAAGTGTGGGATCCTAATCCAATAGGATTGGTGGCCTTGTAAGAGCCAGCATACACACACCCCAGGAAGTCCACATAAAGATCTAAGGAGAATGTGACCATCTATAAGCTAGAAAGACAGCTCTTATCAGGAGCTGAATCTGCTGGTACCTTGATCTTGGACTTCCCCATTTCCAAAAGTGTGAGTAATAAATTTCTGTTCTTTAAACTACTCAATCTATGGTATTTTGTTATTGCTGCCTGAGCCATACAGTATATATCAGAGTGAACAGATCACTATATAATATTAAGGAATGAATTCTAGCCTCACTAAGAAAAATAAAACTGTACCAGTTACAAGAATCACCATTAACTCCTATATAACATCTGTATTCAAGAAACCGTATAGCACCCTGACTTATCCCACCAAACATATCTGCAGAAGAGTTATAACATTGGATCCTGGTAAGAAAGGTTATTTTTCAAGTTTGAATTATGGGCTCAGGACTCAGGCTACCTCCCCTCTCCTGCTATTCTTTTCTTCTTCCCTCCCTCACTCCCTCCTGCCTTCCTTCCTTCCTTTCTTCCTTCCCTAACAAACCATTAAGAGGCATTTGGTATTTAGCCCCTTAAAATGTTTCAGGAGCTCTATTTCCCTTGCATTTAGTATAGAGGTATCTCACCATCGTGATCACCTCCCTGTTCCAGACTGCTGTTCCCTGGAAAGAACAGCATGGTGGGAACCATCATTCACTGCATTCAGGTAGAGAGTCAAGCAGTGTGGTTGTGGGTCTGGGAAAGGTGGACAGAACAGATGAGAGGGGCTTGATGGGGAGAGAGTACCCAGGAACTACCTAGCAGCTGGATACAACTCCTCATTGCTTTCAAAGAACATATATCTAAGGACCGCTAGTTATTTATGCAGCACCACAGAAGGACAGGATTAGGAGTAAATGAGCAAAAGCTGAAACCCAATGATCAGACACATAATTATTTCTACAAGTTTCCTCTTTTTCCTTTGCTGTGTAGCCAGGCAAGTGTTCCAGGCAAATAACCAAGTATCCTATATCCCATGAAGTTCTTTATTTAACCATAGATGTGACTGCTTCCCTTAGAGATGGAGACCTGACTGGTGGATTGTTGTACCCATATGCATTGTTAGATTTTTTTTAATGAGGTAAAGTAAGAATAGCCATTGTTATTACTGTTATATGAAAAGTCTCTTTGATAATTCTACAATAAGTTCAGAGTTTTCAAATTCTAGCAATGCTAATAATAATTTCTAACTCTACCCTAATATTTTACATCTACCATTCACCTGCTAACCCTCTAATTCACATGGGCAAAAAATTAATGCTTAATAGTTACTACAGGTAACAGACTCTCAAAAGTTAGTATTATACTATTAAATCAAGTTAAAACTTTATAGTACCCATTAAGAAGAAAAGTATCATATTCCTAATTATAAAAGGAATTTTAGTTCCAAAATTAAAAAAAAAAAAAGCCCTTCTTCAAAATTAAACCATACACTGACTGCAAAGGCAGAGGATATGGTGAGATACAGATGCAAGAAAAGACATGACATTAATAAGAAGTAGCTTCTTTTGAAAGTCCTTGGGTGCCTGGATGGCTCAGTGGGTTAAGCCTCTGCCTTTGGCTCAGGTCATGATCCCAGGGTCCTGGGATGGAGCCCCACACCAGGCTCCCCACTGAGTGGGGAGTCTGGTTCTCCTTCTCTCTCTTCCCCTCCCCTCACTAGGACCCTCCTTCTCTCTGTGTGTCAAATAAATAAATAAAATCTTAAAAGAAAGCCTTCCTAAACCTTGCTACTGTGAATTTTCTATTGCAGTAGAGCTTCCCCACTGAGGGGTGAGGGGCATGGTGGTGAAAGAGAAATAAACTGCTTCCTGTTGAAAAGCTGCTAACTTATTATAAGCATCTATTGTGTGGGAGCATTGCTTCCTCCTCTATCCTAGAAGACAATTAAAGAAGGGAAAAAAAGGCCCACTGTTGAAAAAGGGAGCAAGACTAAGTGAATGGCAAATATATATATATATATATATATATATATATATATATATATATGTATATACACACACACACACACACATATATATATAAGTATTAAATTAAATTATATATTAAATATATATTTGACATTGAATATTTATGATTTGTACAGATAGGCACATACCTGCAAAATACCTATAATTTTTTTTTAGAATTTAGTAAAAATTCTAACATTGATCTAACATGTCCAAATGTAGAACAATGATAAGAGTGTCATGTACCAAGGTCTATGATTAATCCAAAATCTGTGCATCTACAATCCACAAAAAGAGAATACTATAATCCCATTTGTTCAATAACAGCTTATTTTATGTGTCCTTTGAATATATGTGTGTCTGTTTGTGTACATTCTTGCATTGCATGACTATGTGTACATATATGGATACAGAAAGTACTTGTATACAAACTGTAGAAGGATATAGTTCAGACTATTAAAATGGCTCCCTCTTAGTTATTTAGTTAGTTATTTCAAGACTTAATAAACACCCATGAACCCACCAGGCAAAATAAAAGTTAGGATCTGGACAATAACTACATCCATTTCCCCTCACTCCCCTGACCTGAGGTAATCATCATCCTCAGTTTCATATTCATGTAATCTTTCTCCTGGTGCAGGTGTGCAAGAGCTTCACTTGGCAATAACCTACGCAATATGGTAGCCATTAGTCCCATGTAGCTATTGGGCATTTACTATTTGACTGAGGAACTGAATTATTAATTGTATTTACTTTTTATTAGTTTAAATTTATTTTTTTTTTAAGATTTTATTTATTTATTTATTTGTCAGAGAGACAGAGAGAGAGAGAGGGAGAACACAAGCAGGCAGAGCAGCAGGCAGAGGCAGAGAGAGAAGCAGGCTCCCCACTGAGCAAGGAGCCCGATGTGGGACTCGATCCCAGGACCCTGGGATCATGACCTGAGCCGAAGGCAGCGGCTTAACCAACTGAGCCACTCAGGCATCCCTATTAGTTTAAATTTAAATGTAAAAACTTTAACAGATATAAAATACATTTCTGTTAAACACAGCTCCATTGTTTTGGTGTGACAGCATTTCACTTTAACTGCTGCATCACCTAGCTAATTTGTTGAAAGTTCTCCCATCAGATGCATGTGTCCTCTCCAGTATTATACATAAACATATAGCCAGTCTAGTTGGTATCAATTGATTCAGTTCAAATGATGTTTTCTTACATACTCATGTAACACTGTAACGTGTCTGATGCAGACAGCTCAAGTTATGAGAATCTCTTTGTATGTCACAAGTGGTAATTAAGTTGACATTCTTAACTATTTTAATTTTAATAAATTTTAGTTGAAATAAGTATGGATAAATTTTTAAAGTTTAAAAAGGTAGCATACTACTGATGAAGAATTGAGAGGAGATGCAGAAACTAGCTCTAGAACCAGAACAATAAAGAAAAAGGGAGGTTGGAGAAAAAAAAAGAAAAAAGGAGGCTGGCTGAAAGTATACTGGAAATTTCACAATGAATAGCAATTGCAATTTGCTGGAGCAGAGCAAAAGGAAAAAAAGCTATTTGTTATGCAAAAAAAATGATAAAGATAATAAAATGGACAGTATTAAGACCTTTTCAGTAGATATATAGTAAATTTGGTAACTTTATTCTCAATGATCAAAAAAGAATTAATGCTATTAGCCACATGAATTAAAAATTAAATGTCCAACAAAACGTTTTGAAGTGATTTCAAACAGAATCTGAGCTTATAAATTTGTATAGCTATAAATGGCTTGGAGTCTTGCAGAAAAAAGAAAACAGTTTTTCCATAGACATCTGGTTATATTCAGTTTTCTTAGTATGTTATGAGAAAAGACTAAAAAGGTACTTCACAAAGTGAAAGATTTTTCAGTCAAGCCACCCCAAAATCGCCTAAAGACAAAATTTTTTAACAATATCGACTGGTTCAAAATTTGAAAAACACAATTACTTTTCTTTAGCTTTCGATGAATAGTGCAACATAAAAGACATTGCCCAATTAATACTGGAAGTATGCTTTGTCTTGAAAAACTTCCAAATTTATGAAGAAATACTGTCAATTTATGGCCTGAAAAATTGAACTCAGACATAAATATTTTTAAATCTTTTATATCTGCCAAAGAAGAATTTCAGCTAGATGTGAAAAATTAAATTCTATTCTAATAACGGTACTTCAGCCACATTAACTAAAAAAAATCTGGGCTTAATGTAATTAATTCTAAAACAACTGACTAATGTTTCCCTTAATGCTTTATTCTACTGTATGATATTCATGTTCAGTTTTCTAAAGCAGACTCTTGAAATGTTATGGGTATCATTGTTAAATAATCATTATATATTTGGAAATGCCATTGCAATGTCATATAATGGAATTGTGGGGGAAAAAAAATAAAATACAAGGAATATAATGATGTGTATTCTTTGCCAATGCTTGTTGGGTAAGTCCTAGAAGTTTACAAAGATCTACTATTGTTCTAATTCAAGATTTTATTAAAGCAAATGAGTGCTTGCCAAATTTTCAATGAAGATCAAAAAATGGCACAGTATATTATATTTTCTCATTGACATCACACTACATGTGAATGAACTAAATTTATACCTCCCTGAGGAAAAAAAAAAAAAAAGAAGCTGATTTGTGACTCAACCAGACAGGCACAAAATTTGAAACTGAAATTTTTCAGAGTATACAATCCAATGATAGTATGCAATAATAATTTTACATTTTTCTAACATAAAACAATTTTAAGAAAAATTTGAAAACTGATATACTGACATTGATAAACTTAGTTGTTTATAAATTTATATAACACCACTTTGAATTCAATGTTAATTACATTGAGTTGGTATAAGTTTTAGTAAATTTATTTAACTTGGAAAGACATTTTGAAATTGATATGCATTTGTTTCAAAGTCAAATAAAATCTTCCAAAAAAGAAGAACCAGTTGTGTCAATGTATATGCATATAACACGAAAATAATTTTTTGGTACTTGATTCATTTATTGGAACTTTTAACTATGCTTGGAATTATCTGGATATGTGATTCTATTTTTTCAACTGTAAATATTATGAAGTCTAATACAGATCAAATATTTCCAATGAAAATTTTATTTCCAAATTGAGATATAAGGGATAAAATACAAAATGGATTTAGAAATTTTAGTATAAAACATGTAAAATACCACTTTAATAATATGGTTTCAACCTCCTGGAGCTTTAGTTTTCTCATCTGTAAGATGAGAATAATAACATATGTCTTAAAATGTTGTGAGGATGACAAGTCTTACACGAAAGTACTAAACATATGAAGGGACTTCATAAACAATATCCTTGCAAAACTAAAGCTCTGATCAGAAGTATGTGGCCAGTGAATAAGGGTTATTATCCTAGACTTCTTTGGAAATAACCCTTTGTGACAGTACTTTCCCATGTAAAGCAACTATATTTTCCATGTCTGGAAATAAAATGAAAGCAAAACAAGCCCCAGTTTTGGCAGATCTCAGAAACAGCTGTAAGGGTCTACATCTTGTGCCTTTTGGGATTCTATTACAATCTAACTCTACACTGTCCATTAGGTTAACCACTAACTATTTGTGGTTGTAATAATTAACTGGAACTTCTGTTTCTGGTCAAGATGGAGTAAAAAGGCCCAGATTTATCTTTCTGCCTAAATAATGAAAAAAGTAGAAAAAAATACATAAAAGAATGACATTCAAGACACTGGACATAGGTAATAAAGGACAGTGATTCCCAAGAGATGGAAAACAAGCAAGGTAAGCTCTATTCACTACTCCCTGAAGAAAGAGTTCACAGAGAAGAGTCCTAAAGACGGAGGAGAAAGTTCTCAGCAGGAAAACTTTGGAGATGCACAGAGGCTTTCTCAAGTACTCAGCAGAGCAATGATTATCACATACATGTGAGGAAAACTAACTGAGTCTGGGGAAAGAACCACCCCAAATAATTAGAGAGCACAATCCTCAGGGATTATGCAGGGATGGGAAAAGTGCATGTCTCCATCTACCAGAGAGGAAAACCTCATAATTCATGAGCACTGGCTAGAGTACAAAGATGGGTCTTGCCTCAGTAAGTGGGGAAAAATACCCTTAAACTAAATGAAGCTCTGGTCCTGCTAACAAAACTTAATAGGATCAAAAATTGTTTCCCAGTAACCTATCTGCACCCAGGACAGAGATCAGGGATATTTATAATTCCTATAAAAATACCCAGTACCCAAAAACATAAAAATTCATAATATCTGACACTCAAATCAAAAGTTATCAGGTATCGGGATGCCTGGGTGGCTCAGTTGGTTAAGCTGCTGCCTTCAGCTCAGGTTATGATTCCAGGGTCCTGGGATCGAGTCCTGCATTGGGCTCCTTGCTCGGCAGGGATCCTGCTTCTCTCTCCACCTCTGCCTGCTTGTATGCTTGCACGTGCTCTCTCTCTCTCTCTCTCTGACATATAAATTTAAAAAAAACAAGTTATCAGATATGAAAAGGAATAGAAAAATATAACCCATTCACTGAGAAATCAGTCAACTGAAATGGACTGAGAAATGACAGAATTAGTAGACAGGGACACTGAAATAGTTACAACGACTATACTTCATATGTTCAGAAGCAAGAGGAAAAACTAAAAATGTTAAACAGAGATATCAACATATAAAAATAAGACCCAATTTGAACTTCTAGAGATGAAACCTACATTGTCTGAAATGGAAAACACAGTGAGTGGGATTAACAATAGATTATACATTTCAGAAGGAAAGATTAGTGACCTTGAAGGCAAAACAATAGAAACCATCCAAAACGAAACACAGAGAAAAATGAATGAAAAAAAAACCTAGGGTATTAGTGAATTGTGGCACTATATCAAGTGATCAAATACACTATAATTGGAATCACCAAAGGAAGAATGAGGGAAACCAAAAAATAATGCCTGGAAAACTTCTAAACTTGATGAAAACAGCCGATAGAGCCAAAAAACAAAACAAAACAAAATTCCAAGCACAAGAAAGATGAAAAAAACTATACCACATCTCATAATCAAATTGCTTTAAAATCAATGATAGAGAAAAACATCTTAAAGGCAGACAAAAAAGAGACACATATAGAAAATGAAAGATAGGGAAAAGACTAAATGTTTTCCCTCAGGAAACAAAACTAGTTTGTCTAATCTTACCACTTCTATGCAACTTGTTAGTGGAGATCCTATTCTGTGCAATAAAGCCAGTAAAAAAATAAAATACATTCACATTGGGAAAGAAAACGTCAGATTCTCTTTACTTACAAGATATAATTATCTATTTTTTTAAAGATTTATTTATTTATTTGACAGAGAGAGAATGGGAGAGAGCACAAGCAGGGGGATCACCAGAGGGAGAGGAAGAAGTAGGTTCTCCACTGAGCAGGAATCTTGATGCAGGGCTCGATCCCAGGATCCTCAGATCATGACCATAGCTGAAGGCAGACGCTTAACCAACTGAGCCACCCAGGTGCCCCCATAATTATCTATGTTAAATATCTAATGGAATCTATCAAAAAGTTACTAGACTAATAAATGAGTTTATCAAGATTGTAGAGTATAAGGTCAATATGCAAAAATCAATAGTATTTCTATATACTATCAAAAAACAATTGGATATTAAAATTTAAGAAGCAATACTATTTATAATAGCATGAAATTATAAAATTATGTAGGGATATATCTGACAAAAGATGTGCACGACATACAGATGGGAAACTACAAAACATCGCTGAGAGAAATTACAGAAGACCTAAGTAAATGGAGAAAAATATTGTGTTAATGGGTTGGAAGACCCAAAACTGTTAGATCAATTCTCCCTAAGTTGATCTATATAATTCAATGCAATGTCATCAAAGCACCAGCAGGTGTTTTTTGTTTTTGTTTTGTTTTTGGTAGACATTGACAAATTGATTCTAAAAATCCTTTGGAAATACAAAGAACCTAGGAGAGACAAAATAAGTCTGAAAAAGAACAAAGTTAAGTAGATAACACTACTTGATTTCAAGATTTGCTATACAGCTATAGTTATCAACTATGTTATATTGGCATAAATATATACAAAATTATGAATGGGATAAAAGTTCCAGAAACAGATGCACACATATATAGTCAATTATTTTTCAACAAAGTTGCAGGAACATTTCAACAAACAGTGTGGGAACAATTGGATATTCATAGACAAAAATCCCTACCACCACCACCACAAACAGAAACTAATTTAATCTTTATCTTATAACATACACAAAAATTTACTCAAAACTCAGTCCCAAATCTAAGAAAATGTAAGTCTTTGCAACTTTAGGTTAGGCAAATATTCTTAGACATGACACTAAAAGGACTATTCACGGGGCGCCTGGGTGGCTCAGTCAGTTAAGCATGTGACTCGATTTTGGCTCAGGTCATGATCTCAGGGTCATGAGATGAAGCCCCATGTTGGGCTGTCATGGGCATGGAGCCTGCTTAAGATTCTCTCTCCCTCTCTCTCTGCCCCTCCCCTCCCCTGCTCTCACATGTCTGTGCATAGTCTTAAATAAATACATACATAAATAAATCTTAAAAAAATAAAAAGATAGGGGTGTCTGGGTTGCTCAGTTGTTAAGCATCTGCCTTTGGCTCAGATCATGATCCCAGTGTCCTGGGATTGAGCCCGCATCAGGCTCCCTGCTCAGCAGGAAGCCTGCTTCTCCATCTCCCATTCCCCCTGCTTGCATTCCCTCTGTTGCTGTCTCTCTCTCTCTTTCTCTCTCTCTGTGTCAACTAAATAAATAAAATCTTTAAAATAAAATAAAATAAAATAAAAAGATAAACATTATTCATAAAATAAAAAATTGATAAACTGGAGTTCATTGGAATTAAAAATTCCTACACTTTGAAAGACACCTTAGAGAGAATGGAAAGACAAGTCACATACTACTGGAAAATATTATCAAATCATGTATATAAAGGACTTGTATCCAGAATATACAAAAGTTATCTACAAAATAGACATAAATAACTAGCCCAATAAAAAAGATGAGCAAAAGATTTGGACCATATTTTACTTAAGAAATATGTATGGATGGCAAATAAGCACATGAGATACTCAACATCTTTAGTCATTAGGGAAATGAAAATGCAAACTATAATATCAAATATGAAAAAGACTGATCATACCGAGTTCATGAGGATATGGAACAACTGGAATTTTTATACAATGCTGGTGGGTATTTAAAATAACAACCAGTTGAGAAAACAATTTCTAAGTTTCTTAAAAAGTTAAATATATACCTGCCGGATAGCCCAGTCATTCCATTCCTATATATCCAAAAGAAATGAAAGCATATGTCCACACACAGACCTGTACACAGAGTCAAAGCAGCTTTATTTGTAATACCTAAAAAATGGAAACAACCCAAATGTCTATCAGCAAATGGATGGATAAACAGTGAACAAATTGGTGTATATCCATACAATGAAATATTACTCAGTAATAAAAAGTAATGAACTACTGATAGACACTATAACATGGGTGAATCCCAAATTAATTATGCTGGGTAAAAGAAACCACACCCCCACACTCCCCTCAAAAAGGTACATTCTGAATAATACCATTTATATAAAACTCTAGAAAAAGTAAACTAATCTACAGTGACATATAGTATATTAGTGGTTGCCTGGGGATATGGCGGCAGGGAAGAATAGGAGGGAGAGATTATAAAGGCTTACGATGAAATTTGGGTGGTTATCTTGATTGTGGTAATGGTTCCACAGGCATATATGAGTATCAAAACTTATAAATTTTATACTTTAAATACATGCAGTTTATTACATGTCAATTACATATCAATAAAGCTGTTAACTTTTAAAATTGCTTAAAAGTTCAATTATCAGTTACATTAGTCACATTGCAAATTTTTAAACAGCCACATGTGACCAGTGGCTACCATTTTGCACAGCGCAAGTGAAGAACATTTCCATCACTGTTCAAAGTACTAGACTTACTGGAGAGCACTGATCTAACTCATAAAGGAAAAAAAAAAGGCGCATCTCTTTCTTTTGTTTCTCTGGTATTTACCAACTCTAAACTTCAAGAATGGGATAAACGTGCCAGCATGGCACTGATATATACATTACCCAAGAATCTTTAAAAGCAGATTTTATTAAGTTTATTTTAATGTAACTTTGCTGTGAAGCAAAATATACCCTCTACTCACAATCACGTAGCACACTATTCCCTCATTTAGATATCATAACTTCTATGCATTATTTATTTAATTAGTTTTCTCCAAAGCTTAAGTTGAAGGCAATTTTAAACTAAATGACATGGAAAAAATGGAACAATAACACTCTCTTGGAACTTACTTTCTCCTGGTAGTCCAAGTGGTTGTAGCTTCAAAATAACATCTAAATAGGGATATACATATTTTTTATATACTCACAGATATCCTACAAGTTACCCTGAAATATGTAGCATGTTTCAGAATATGCTACATAATGCAACTAAATTTTCCTTTCTAAAAGAATCAAGCATATAACTCACCACAGAGTTTCAAATGTGAGAACAGACATGAAAATATACTATGTTATGTACTGAAATGTTTCACATTCAAGGATCAGTTCATAAAATTAGTAGGACACAGTTGTTCAACTTTGTATTCTAACTAAAGCTTTTTTCTTTCCTTACTAAAGGTCTCAGTTTTGATAGAGGTGATTTTATTTAAAAAGACTCGAATTCTCTATTTGGCCCCCACCCTTGTAGCCAATGGACTTGGAAGGCAGAGTCTGTTTGCTCAGTGTTTTGTTTCAATATACAGAATGTGGGGCTGAGATCCTCCATGGTTCCTGTTCCAAAGCCTGACACCCTAACCCTTTATGCACAGTTTGATGCCTGAGACATCTCTGTCTTAGAAATGAAATAAAGAAAAAGGCAACCGGGGTTGTGGGGGGAGGGGGAGGGAGTCTGGTGGCCAGTGCAGACCACGCAAAATCACCCCCAAACAGTATATTGTAGTAGATAAGCAAGAAGTATAAAAATAGAAACCAAGTCCCTCTGTTGTTTGCAGAAGCAGAACTCACAAGCCAGTTTCACTTACTTTTTTACACCGACAGAGCCATTTTCCTTGTTTTCCATGTCAACAGATAGCATGGGAAGGCTGCAGGGTTCCTTTACTTCAGCAACTAATCAATAAGGGAGAAAAGCTTGTGTTTAATTCTTAGAAAGTGAGAGAAGAATATATATTCTGAATCGGAAACATAGTGGTCCCTTTTACAGCTCCACACCAGTTCACGTATGTTTGTTTAAACCTCCAGTTCCCTCAGCGATAGGAGAGATGTGATTAAACCTAAAGAACTGGAGGAGGCGGATTGGGGTGCTTTCATCTGTACTGGCACTCCCTGCCTTGACAATAAGCATTTACAAATGAAATTGAATCCTCCTTCAAAACAAGTGCTGTGTGAACTGGCACAGCTTCCCCTGGGTGCCAAGCTCTCACTTAAGACATTGCAACTCATAAATGAGTCAAAGTCAAGAAAAACAATCACCCTTTTCCTGCCCCTTCAGACCACGGGCTAGGATTTTTTTATTTTCTTTTTTTTTAATTGTATTTTTTTTTGTTTGTTCACTCACAAACCTTCTATTTTTTCATTGCAATGCAAAAGAGCACTTAAAGCTTTTGTCAGCAAGTATTCCCCTACCTCACATATGCTCAACGAAAGCCTCAAAACCTGTCTGTGAGATGGCCACGCTGTGGTAAAGCTGGAAGCTCACAAAAATGTCAGATATCCCTTAGCACAGAAGGTTGGTGCTGGGGTGTGTGTGTGTGTGTGTGTGTGTGTGTATAAGAGAGGGGAGGCAGCTCATTAGATTTACGTAAAAATCACCAAAACGTCCAAGGAGATACAGTAGCATCTATCACTTTGTCTTTTTGTTTAGTAGGATGAGGACTGTGAAAAAATAAAAAACCCTCCACAATTAATATGCAATTAGCAAGATGAAAAAGCTATGAACAAAACTGCTTTAAAAAACTAGTTCTGAAACGTGCTTGTTTTACAGCTGAAGCCATAAATTAAATACATTTCCTCTCAAATTACTTTATACTTCGGCACTCCTTCTCTAGGGATTACTCTGACATGACAAGTGCATCATTTAGTATATTCACAAGATTTTATCACTGTTCGAGAAGTAGATGATTAACAAATAATACTATTAAGTGTGGGATAATCTTCACTTCTGATACACACACATACACACACACACACGTGCACGCGCACACACACACACAACTTCCAGTTGCTAAACCACTTAGATCATTCATAGAGAAATCCAACATTTAATAGACATATAGATATTAACATACATTCACACACCGTTACAGAGTAGACAGAAGATAGTGCTGCTGCTCCATGCCAAAAGAATGATTTCACTTCAGTTGGAAACTGTTACACATTCACCATTTTCTAAGCATCTCAGAAAAAAACAAAACAAAACAAAACACTAACAATGATACTCTGTAACACCATACTACATTGTCTTATTATTATTATTATTACTATTATTATTTTCTTTTTGTGGAAGAGTAAAAAGAAAACCTACCTAGAAGCAACTAAAACATGTCATTTTTTATAGGCTTATCAAGAGCAGCCAAAGAAACCCCAATGTTTTCTTTCACAAAGTAGGCTGGCAAAGGAATTCAATAAGGAGGTACAATTTGACACAGTGAAATAAAACCAGGCTGGCTCTCAGCCAACATGACGTTAGGAATCACACACAAGCTGCACCAACTGCCTTCTGGTTCATGGCTGACTTTTTAAAGCTACAGTGTGCCTGTTCACTTTTGCTAACTACCTTCAGCACAATTAGTGGAAGTGAATGAATCAGGAGTCCAAGAACTGCAGAATTCTCCCTGCACCTGTCTTGTAAAGAAAAACCTGCAGTATCGATAGCCTCTTATTTACTCTCTCCCCCCATCCCCTTCATGGTTGCTGCATGATAGATCCTTGCTGTTGTTCTGAGCAGGAATGTCATGTTTTGAAAACTATTTTTCTCCCCCATGGGAGAAAAAAACAAGAGAAAATAAGAGAAAGAACCTAGCACTACTGGCTACAATCAGTAAATACTCAGGAGCTGCAGACCTGTGTTACACTTTCTTCCTAACAGAGACTCATGGACAAAGTTCCCAGGGCTGGCTTTTAAACAATCTCTTTAAGAATAAGGAAAGCACTGCCCAGCAGAAAATCCTTTTCTTCATTATGCAGGAAGTAACATATTTCAGAGGATGCAAAGTGGATGACCAGATCTTTTGAGAACACCTACATTCTTTTATTTTGGCATTCAACCTACCATATGAAGTCAGCCAAAATGAAAAATGAAACAAATCTCATTCTACAAAAACAATTAGTTCTGGGAGGTTTAATCTTAACTGTTTATTCCAGTTGCATACAAAGAGTAATTCAACAAATCTAACTAACACTATCCATGAGCACCGGGTCCTATATTAGTTACATATGAAAAAGAAGATACTATGCCAACCTCCAAATTCATAGTATCTCCGCCCATTCAGGAAATGGGAAGGTGGCATAGGGAGACTAGGCATGATCTTTTAATTTACCCTGGTCAATCTCACAGTTCCCTTGCTTGGCTGGAAACGGCTGAATGGAAACATTCCCATTCCACAAATATGCCATAGATACACAGAAAGCATACATAGCTTTCATCAAAATAAACAATCAATATTTGGACACTTTTAAATCAAGATGTCAACTAAACTACTTAAGATAGGGCAGAAAGAATACAGGTTCCCAAGAAGGATTGTAGAGAAAAAAAAATCATCTGCTGCTATATGACTGCGTAGAATTCAGGAAGAACTGAGGAGAAAGTAACAGGTCTCCCTTTTCTTTAATAATTTTTTAAGGGCCCTAGAAGAAGATCAGAAGTTATAATCTAAATTTGCAACCTGAATTTCAAAGTCAAATTTCTTTTCCCCTCATTTATTCCAAGAAGGACATTAGAAATGTTTAACTTCATGAAAGATCATCACTGAGAAAGATTTCAAATGCTCTCTCTGCCCATCTTCACCATCCCTCCTTTGAAAAAGCAAATGATAATTTAGGGACAAATTCTAAAAACAACAATAATAATAACAACAATAATTTAGGGACAAATTCTAAGTGTTCATTTATTTTTGAGGACCATTTTTTTGAGTCTGGTCAAACAGGGGAGTCTTATCACCACTGATCAAAATGATGAACTCTTCTCTAGATAGAGAGCCCTTTCACCAAGAGATTTCATAATGCTTTGGGAGTTGATCTGAAATTCCTGAAATGTGCTCCAACTAAATTCAGATGGGCTGGGGTGTGAGTCCTGGGGGGAAGGATGGATGGGAAACGTGTCTCAACAGCACTGTCACGCCAATGGCTCAGAACAAAATCAGGTCAGCTCTGAATCTTGAAAGGAGAGGCAAAGAAAATCTAGTTACACGTAACTTTTCCTTAAACACCCCTACAGGAGGAAGGTTTCTGTGAAGTTTCTCCAAGATTTTCTTCCTACACATAGAGGACATCTCCTTCTCTCTCCTCTGCTGTGATTAAGTTTGCCTGTTAGATAAGGGTAAAGGTTTCAGAAGGTGATGTAGGAAATCAATCCCATTTTATGGTGAAAAAAAGAGCCAAGAAAGCATTCTAAATTCTAACAAGGACAGGTTTCACCCATCAGCTAGTTTCCAACTTTGGAATAAATCGACATTTGTGGGTATAAGTATATATACTGGTACTCACCCACTTCCTCCTTACTCTCTCCAACAAACTGATTTAACTCTCTTCTCCATTAATAAAAATGATGCGTATGTATATTGTATATGGTACGTGTATACAGCCTGTAGGATAAACAAAATGTGTGTATGTAATGTATGTTTATGTGATGTGTATGCTGTGTAATACGTATGGTATGTGTTTGTGGCGTGTGTAGAGTGTAGAGTGCATGGTGCGTTTTTATGGGTGCGGGTGTGTCGTGTGTTAAGTGCAGGGTGAGAGAGACAAACAAGATCTTCTGATCCATTATTCTGATATTATGGGATGCGCTAGAGTAACTTGGGAGATCCTCGTGTTGGGATTCTGAAGCAGAACTTTCGGGCACACTTGAGAATGGGCTGAGGAGGGGAGATGAGTCAGCAAGGGCGGGAAGCTGGTGCCTCTGATAGAGCTTCTTTTATTGTTCAGGACTCATTCCCCCATCCCAGCCCCCACCCCGGGAACCGGCGGTGTCCCAAAGGACCCACTCGCCCTGCCTCCCGTCAGGTAACCGGCCCGCAGGAGTGTCCAGCCCACATCGCAGAGTGCAGACCTGGGTCCACGTGGCTGCCGAAGAAACCTCGAGAAGTCGCCGGAGGGCAGGGCCGTGCTCACCGCGTCCCTAAGGGCGTCTCAGGGGAGAGGGAGGAGCGGCCTGGAGAGCGAGCGGTGGGGCAAGACTGAAGGCAGGAGAGGGGACGCCTGGAAGCCTCTTGGATGAGCGGCGCCGTCCGATAGACAAACGACTCGCTGGTGGCACCGGCGACAAGAGGGGAAAGTTTCTAAGACTTTCAAGAAGAAACCGTTCGTCTTTGAGTTTGGGGGCTCCCCGGGGAGCCCGTCTGTGGAAAGGGAGTGTGGGGGTGTGGCGCTCGCTGGGCGCCCAGCCGCGCCGTGCCACCACCCAGTCCCATCCTGCGAGCTCTGCCCCGCAGCCCGGCGAGCCGCAGCTCTCGGCGGAGCCCGGCACGCTTCTAACCCCAGTTCCACTCCAGAGTGACACATTCCACGCTCGTGGGTGCAACAAGCTGCGGGAGCACCGGACACACAGCAGTGACGAGGGAGGGCAGGGCGGTTTTTATTGTGGTTTTCTTCGTTTCCTTTAATCCTGGAGAGGGTAGAGAGTGGCCGCGTTCCCAGTGCCCTCGCAGCACGAGCGTATCACTTACCTCCCCGCATGGCCGGCGCCGGGAGGCTTTCCCCAGCGCAGAACTCGGCGGCCGCCACGCGCCCAACCCGGGTGCAGCCGGCCGGGCGCGCGCGCGGCACGCCGGGACTTGTAGTCCTCCGCGGGCGGGCGGGGCAGGGGTCCGAGGGCTGGGGCCACCAGGAAGCGGAGAGGTCGGGAAGGGAGGGCGCAGGGCGGGGGCCGTTTGAAAGTCGGGGACGGCATTTGCAACAACTTAAAACCTCCAGGGAGCTGGGGGAAGGGAACATTCTTAGAGAGAGTTTTAAATTGGGGGTGTTCAGGCCAATACCATTATCGCCCGGTCTTATTGGCTCACGACCTTTTGAACTTAAGCTGGGTTTGGGCGGTGATGACAAGTAGACATTTCCCGAGCCAAATTCATATTATTTGGGGCCTTACTCTTCCTTCACTCCGAGCACAAACGTGGGGTGCTCTACTTGGAACACCTTTGCTTTCGTTCACAGAGTAACTCAGCTGAACCCCAGGGCATGTGAAGGTAGGGTGACTATATCGCACTTTACATTTGTAGAGCACTCCACAGTTCACAGAGCACCCTTCATTCGGTTCCTTTTGTTGAAACGATAGAACAACACTGAGTTAGGCAGGGAAAAAAGTAAGGTGCAGGAAGTTTTTTGTATCCGCTTTATTCATTTCCTTTTCTAACCTTGCTCTCAGCAGCTGGGAGAGAAGGAGGGCTTTGGGCAGATGTGGTGGGCGCCGTAAAAGAAGAGCCTGCCCTGAAGGACTCTCTTGAAATAGCTGATGGGTGAATCCTTAGTAAGGAAATAAGTAAAATCAAGGAACCTATGGGTTGGAAGAATGGACCGGGAAGCATAGAGACAGAATGGAAGATTGTGATCAGGCTAGAGGCAATATGGAAAAGTGGTAGATGGATAATGGAGGGAGGAGGAGGAAAGAAATGGCGTGGTGGGGGGAGGGGTGGGGGGGTGGGGAGAGTGGTGGATGGGGGTGGATGGGGGCAGGGTGTAAAGACTGACTAGAAGGTTGTGATGAGACTAGAGAAAATATGAAAATGTTGTATCAGGGAAAAAAAAAAAAGCAAAAAACAACGGGGATTTTAGAAGCCAGATAGAGCTGGGATCCTGGTGTCACTTTGGAGCTAGCTTTATGAACTTAGGTAAGTTATTTGACTTCCCCATACCTCTTTTCCTCATCTTTAAAATTTCAATAATAATAACTCCTACTTTATTATGTGGTCATACAGATTAAAAGAGATGGGAAGCATTTAGTATAGTGGCTGCCATATAATGAGCACTGGATCACCACTATACTAAATATAAATAACATGTTATTTATAAATACTAATAAATACTGTCATTACCTCCTTTTGTGGAAATATCAAAAGATAAATGGGAGTAGAAGTTCCAGTTGGGAGGCTGTGACAGTATTCTAAGTCACAGGTAATACGAGCTTAAACTACAGTAATAGAAAGGGAGCAGATATGAGACATTTCTAAGGCAAAATGAACAGGGAGCAGGGCGATCAACTGAATGTGGGCTCGAGGACTAGGGTCCAAAGATAAATGTCACTTCGAGAGTGACTAAGTGAATGATAGGTACAATGGATGGAATAACAGGTTTTAGAGGAAGATGACTAGTTTAATTTTGGACATGTATAATTGAGGCTTTCTGTGTATGAATGACAGAATGTCAGTTGGAAGTGTGGACTTGGGTTTTCTGTGTAGAAACAAAACTTTGAGAATTAATTCCTTACGAGAGTGAGTTGAAGACCTCGTGGAGTGGGAAAAGGAAGGGCAGGGGCATCTGGGTGGCTCAGTTGTTTAGACATCCTGCTCTTGATTTCTGCTCAAGTCATGATCTCCAGGTTGTGAGATGAGCCCTGCTTGGGACTATGCTCAGCGGGGAGTCTGCTTGAGAGTCTCTCTCCTTTTCTCTCTGTCCCTCCCCCTGCTCTCTCTCTCTTTCTCTCAAATAAATCTTTTTTTTTTTTTTTTTTTTTTTAAACGAAAGGCATTGGAGATGGGCAAGGGGAGGGGAAGAGTCAATGACACCTGGCAGGAACTGCAGAAGTGAAATTGGGAAAGCTGCAGGAATGCCACGACTCGGAAGCCAAGGAAGGAAGGAGAAGTGAAGAGGAGTTTATTAACAGGTCAAATGCTATAGAGAGGTAGCCAATGACAATAGAAAAGCAGGTTACTGGATTTACAGATCCAGTCTGCTGGGATGGATCTACCTCCGGGAGTTGTTTTGGAAATTTACCAGAGTGATTTTGCTTGTTCCAGGGACTGGGGAGGGAGAACTACTGGAATGTAGTTGGTGGAGCCAAAGATGCCAGGTATCTTGGAGTGCCCAGGCTAGTACTGCATAGCAAAGAATTTCCTGCATTTGGTGTGACTTGATTATTCTACTGTCCATTCATGTAGATGAAAAAACTATTTACATTTACTGGAGCCTAGAGTCTCTTTTATATGTAAACATAAAGTGTTTTTCACATAGTTACAAGATGTATTGACTTTTCCTGGAATGCAGTACGTTGAATGGTAATACAGTGTTTGGAATTTGAATCACCAATACAGTTCATTTTATGGCTGTCCATTTCACAGGGATTCCACAGATGAATGCAGGCATCTGATTGCTTCATTGCGTCTTTTAGTTTAAGGATGCCTGAGCAGTTCCATAATGAATCACACATTTACTTTTTCCTTTATATTACAGTTAAGGCATCACTTTGAATTTTTTAAAAAATTATATGTGTAGGTAGTTTATGAACTTTCCTTTCACAGTGTTAAGGAGCAGATTGCCCTGTATTTATTATGAAAAGAGGCATTACGTTTGACAAGGCTGAGAATCATGTATTTGGTCAGTTGACAAATGTCTTTTGAGTGCCCATTATGTACTAGGCACCTTTCTAGATACTTGAGCTACATAAATAAATGAAATAGAAGTTTACTGCTCTTATGGAGCTTATACTCTAATGGGAGTGTGGGAAGAGGCAGACAATAAATAATAAACATAAATTAAGTAAGTAAATTCTATGGTATATTAGAAAGTGTTTTGAAAAAAATAAAGTAGGATAAAGGAGATTGGGAAGACAGGAGAGTGTCGGTTGAAAGGTTAAATATAATGATCAGGATAAATTTTATTGAGAAGATGACATTCAAAAAACAATTTGGAGTTGGTAAGGGAATGACTGTGTAGACTTCTGAGAAAAGAACATTCCAGGGAGAGAGAACAGTTAGGCACAGGCCACAAGGCGAGCGTGTGGCTGGAGTTTTCAAGAGACGGCCAGGAAGTCAGTGTGGCTGGACTGGAGAAAGCCAGGGTGAGAAAGAGGAGGACTGAGGGTGACCACTGGGTTGGGACAGGTGATATAAAGCTTGGAGAGTGTAACAAGGACTTGGACTTACACACTGAATGAAATGGGCAGCTACCAGAGAGTTTAGAGCAGAGGAGTGACGTGGTCAGACATATTTTGGAAGGATTATCCTGGCTGCTGTATCTAGAAGGGATCATAGAGAGCAATGGAGAAAGCTGAATGGTCAAGGAGAGATTGCGGTAACCCAGGCAAGAAATAATAGTGGCTTGAACCAGAGTGGTAGCAATGAAAACTGATGTGGGAGAGGAATCACAAATTCCAGAAGACTCAGTGGAAGAGTTTCAGGGGTTGGGGAAGCCTGGAACATGGAGACAGATAAGCAGATGTTTGGAGCCTTGTGGGAAGGACACTTTGGGAAAAGTCTCCTAACATTTCTTTTACTTATTTTTTTATTTCTTGAAGTTTTCCTTGATGTGTTTTATATTATTTGATATATGAAGATTCATACTAGCAATACTAACTTCATTGCTTATGAAGCAGTTGTATATTCTTTGCTGTCATAAAGTGTCTCTCTTTGTCTCATTTAATCATTTTTTTAAAAAATGGTTTATTCTATCCTACTTGAAATTATTTTAATGAGATATTTTTAACTTTATCTGTTGGGTCTGTATACATTTGGAATGCTTGTTCCTTTGTTTTCTCTTTTGCTTTAAGATCTGTTTTCTTCATTCTCGTTTTGCTTTTTGTTTTTATCTTCCTCTGTGTAGTAGTTATCTTTTGCTGTGGAACAAACTACCCCCAACCCTAGCAGCTTAAAACAGCACACACGTTAACCTTGTACATTCTGTGGGTCAGGAATCCTGGCATGGCTCAGCTGAGTCCTCTGCTTCAGGTGTCGTGCTGGGCATCATACTCAGCTGAAGGCTCCCGTTGGGGAGGATCTGCTTTCAAGCTTCCCCACATGGTTGTTGACAGGATTTAGTTCCTCTTGGGCAGTTAGAGAGCCTCCGTTTCCTGTCACGTGGGCCTCAGCATAGGGCCGCTCACAACATGGCAGCTGGCTTAATCAAAATAAGTATGAGAGAAGAGGCAGAGAAAGGGTGTCAGCAAGATGGAACTCACAGTGTTTTAAAAGTGCAACTTCGGAACTGAAACCCATCACTTTGCCACATTCTCTTTGTTAGAGACAAGTCATTACATCTAGCCTACACATAAAGGCATGCTACCAGAAGTTGGGGATCACTGGTAGCCACTTGAGAAGGCCACCTACCACTCTCTAGCAATTTAGAAGTGTAAAGTGTATTAAATTATATGTTTACATTTATACTTCTTAGTTTACCTTAGAAATGAAATGATGGTGAAAGACGATGAAATTAATCTACTTAGACTATTTTCTTCTCCCCACCCTCCCCCTTTCTGTTAGTTTGGAGAGCAAACATGATTCTTGTCTCTCTCTCTATTATCATCAAAATATTATTCTTTATATTACATAATTTTTCTTCTGTTATAGCAATTATATTTCATTTTATGGCATAGAATCCTTGTTACTTAAATATAATCTCATGTACAAAGAGATTCAGAGCTCATCACCAAACCTTTTCTACCTCGTGACTTTCTCATTCATGAATTCATTACTGTTACTCATCTGTTCATTGCCCTGATTTTTTTTTTGCTGACAGATTCTTCAGAAGTTCATAAATGTTATGCTTCTTGAGTTCTTATGTATTTGAGAATTTCTTTTTCTTACCATTACATATGAAAGGTTAGACCAGGCATAGAAATTTTTTTTCTTTAATATTCATTAACCACTGTTCCGTTTTCTCCTAGCATCTAATATTGTCTGATTTCGTTTTTGAGGATGACATCTTTCCTTTGGCCTGGATGACCATAGTTGTTTTTTATTTTTTTTTATTTTTTTTTTTTTAACAGTCCTTGAAGTTCCAGAAAAAAAAGCTTTTGTTAAATTTTCTTGGAATGTGGTGAGCCCTTTCAAAATGTAATTTTAAGATCTATTTTATTTCAGAAAATTCTTCTATTATGTAAATTTTTTTGGTTCCATGTATTCATTCACAGCTTCAAAGATAGCAGTCATTCCTGTCAGTTTTCTCTTGTTTGTTTTCTGCCTTTCATCTTCCCCCTCGTCACTTTCATTCTGTGTCATTTTCCACTAAATTCTATGTGATTTTTTTCAATAGCTTGCCCTCCATGTCCAATTTTCTTCTGTTTAAATTCTATTCCTTGATGCTCTCAGTGTGATTTTCAGGAATTTAGTTTTTTCTACTTCTTTCCTCTACTTTTCCAGATTTCTTGTATTTTTACTGTTGCATGGATCCTATGCTATTTTTTTTCCCTGACCTTTCTTGAAGAAGTCGAGGAGATTTATCAGTTGATTTCATCAAGAATAAAGTGAGCATCTTGCCTTGCTTTGTTGACCTGTGTACTGTTTGAATCATCCGTCTAAAATGTAAACCAGAGTACTGAGTGTTGATGGCTCGTAGTCTTTGGTCAGTCATTCAGTGATGGATAAGCTGGGACAGGAGGAAAATCTGCTGTGAATAAAGAAGAGAGACATGGAGAAAGAAAGTAGGGGAGGCAGAAGAGGGAGAGAGAGGATTTTACTACTTTTTTTTTTTCCCCACTTACTTATTACTACCATTTTTAAACAAAGTATTCAAGTGACTCATAATAATATAAGAAGCAATTTTAAAAACTACTCAATATCCAAATGAAAATAAAGTATCAACACCAGAGGAGAAACAAAAATGAAGATATATAGCTGCAGCATCCTACGAAGTTGTTAAATTAAATTATGGCTGAGTTTTTAAGCTTCCTAGCAACCAAAGCAAGAAAAAATACATAATTAAAAAAAAAAAGAAAAGAAAAAAATACATATTTGATATATGGTTTTCATTGACTCTAAATGAAAACCTATGAGTTATTCAGGGGGAATATTTTTGTCATGTTTGGTTCTGAAAAGAAATCAAAGGGAGCAGGGTTCTTAATGAATTTGATTAGTAAATACAAAGGTGCCATTCATTAAGCTATTTCTTACAGCATTGTTTAATGAAAGGTGAAAATCTGGCATCTCCACGTAGTCCAGAGAAGGCAAATTCCTGTGGTTCATATGTAGTGGGATCCAAGCCTATTTAGAAGATAAAATCTTCTCTTTGGAGGAGTAAATAATGTCTTTGGGTTGAAATGTGTCCTCCAAAAAAAATATGTTGAAGTCCTAATCCCCAGTACCCTAGAATGCAACCTTATTTGGAAATAGAGACATTGCAGATATAATTATTTAGATGAGGTTGTACTGGAGTAGGAGGTATTCTTGTAAGAAGAAGTGAGACAGAGAGAAAGGTGCTGTGTGAGGACAGAATCATAGAGGGAAGATGAAGGGAAAGACGAGTTATGTGGCCTCAAGCTAAGAGACATCTGGGGCTGCAAGAAGCTGGAAGAGGCAAGGAAGGACCCTTCCGTAGATGTGTCAGAGGGAGGCTGGTTCTGCCAAAACTTTGATTCAGACTCTGGCTTCCAGACTATGAAAGCATACATTTCTGTTGTTTTAAGGCACCAAATTTGTGGGACTTTATTATGGCAGTCTTAAGACGCTAATACAGATAGACTGCATTTCATTCAACAGTGTTTTATAAAAATTAGTTCTCCCAACCAAGATTTGATATTGGCTACTTTGATACTGGATATTGACATTTGGTGTTGGATGGTAGAACGTTTGTTAAGGGACTAAAGGAGGTCTTGTGTGCTGATATTGAAGATGAATCCACATGCTTTAAATGAAAAACCTGTAAATATTGTTAAGGTTAACATTCCTTGTGAACATTGTTATACCTAAAATTCACACCTAGAATGCTGGTGAAGGGTCAAGTGTACACTTGAAAACAAATTCAGGGTTTTGTTTTGTTTTTTGAACAGTGTGGGATCTGTTTTATCACATGAAATAAATAAACGTTGCTGAGATGATTTAGTCTAGAAAGTTTACAAAACACGTAATACCTGCTCCTTACTGTAAGAATTGGACTGACACAGGATCACAAGCCATACATCAGTTAGAAAATGCAGGATAATTTTAGTATAATTCATAAGCCAGTATTTATAACAATGAGTAGATAGTAGATCAAATTGTTGTTGAAACTACCCCTAATTATTGAAAACTCATCATTGGGATACAGAATACTTACCCTCATGTTCTTCATAGTGGGAAGGATGTATATGCAGACTTCCCCAAAATTGTCTTCCTTCCTTTCTTATTTCTTCCTGCCCAGAGATTTTTATTCCCAGGCAGATGGTACTAAGAAGCAAAAATTTGTACAGTCTCATCCCCTTATCCAAAGGTCAGATTTTTGGACATTCTCCAAAACACAGCAGCAGTCTAGAGATATGGAAAGAAGGGGGTAGATCTTGAGATTTAGAAATAATCATAAACTCCTGAATTAAAATTATGAAGTTTGCAGTAGAGATAAGGCCACTTGGAGGCTGACTTAGTAACATGAGAAAGACACACTTATCAGCAGATGTAGGGTGATTGGTTTAGCTACAGTAATGAATGTTATATATTGAGATTTGTGCCCATAGTGACAGCTGGACACAGAATTAGACATCTAGGAACAGGGAAGAATCCAGTGTTAAGTTTTGTATATTCTAAGGTATAAGCAATTTGAAGTAATAAAAATATTAAAATAAAAATAGATGAAGCACTTCTCTTACCCTGAAGCATTTAACATAAGTGATAAAATATATAAATCATTTGTTAGATATATGGATAAATTTAAAAGTAAAATGAATGTTTAACATGGTAAAATAAATTATAAAGGAAATAAAAATGTGAGGAAGGAGATAGAGAATATAAAAATATCCATCGCATTTGAAAAATAACATAATAGAACTTCTAGAAAGGAAAGATGAAAAGATTGAAATTAAAAACCCAGTGGAAGAATTGAAAGTGGAGGAAACCATAGCTGACAGAGAATTAGGGAATGGGAAGCACGGATTGGGAAACCTTACACAAAATACAGCGCAGAGAGAAAACTGCTAGGAAATACGACAGAGACGTTCATTCATGGAGGATAGAATGAGAGAGCTCAGTATGCCTCTAATCAGAATTTCAAGAGGAGATAATACAGGAAAGAAAAAAAAAACAATATTTGAGGACCCAATTAATGAGGCATTTCAGAACTGATGAAAGATAGTAATCTGAGATTCTAAAACCCAGAGGACCCTCAATGAGAAATTTAAACAGACACAGACACAGACACATAATCACCTAAACACATTGTTGCAAAACTTCAGAATGCCAAAGACAGAAGATATTAAAATTATCCCAAAGCCGAAAATACAGTTTACTAATAAAGCAATAACAGTGAGACAGGTGAATTCTGAATAGCAAAAATGGAAGACAAAAGATTGTGGGAAAGTATTTTAAATGTGCTGACGGATAGTAACTGAAATAATTTCTTTACCCATTAAAACTGCTCATCAGAATAAGTTAGATTATGCTGTAGTAACAAATTAAGGCTGAAACCTCTGTGGCTTAACGAAAGTTTATCTCTTGCATTATGCATCAAGGATAGGTCAGAGTGTGCCCTGCTCTAGACAGTCACCGAGGGACTCAGGCTGACAGCGGCTCTGCTCTTTCTAGCTACATTACCCAGGGTTACATGAGCAATGAGATCATTTCAGGGGGGAAAGAGGAACATGGAGGAACACAGATTCTAACTACCTTTTTCTTGAAGGGAAACATTTTTTCTAATTACAGTCCTTTGACCAGAACGAGTCACAAAGTCCCACACCATCTGCAAAAGAGAGTGAGAAATGAAGAGAATTATATGGATATTTAGTAAATACTAACTTTCTCTACCAAAACTGTTTTTCAAAATGGGGATAAAATAGAGGTAGTTTGGATAAACACACACACTGAGAAAATTTAACACCAATAAACTCTTAATTAAAGAACTTCAAAGAGTGTCTTCAAGAAGGAGGAAAATGAGGCATGCCTGGCTGGCTCAGTCAGTGGAACATGACACTCCTGATCTTGTGGTTGTAAATTTGAGCCCCACGTTGGGTGTAGAGATCACTTAAAACTTAAAACAAACAGATAAACAAACAAACAAAAAACTTTAAAAATTTTTTTCTAAAAAGAAGGAAAATTACCCAGTAGGAAAGTTTGAGTAACAAAAACTGATGTTGAGTAAAGGAAAAGGCCCAATGGTTGGATAAATCTGAATACAAAAAATACAAATAATAAATAATAAAAGTACAACTTGTGGAATTAAAAAAATAATAGATTTTAAGGTAGAGTGATGATAGGAGTTAAAACATTCTCACATCCTTATATATTTGGGAAGGTTATAAAGATTATAAGTATAGACTCTGTTAGGTTAAGCATGCATATTCTGATTTCAAAGGAACTACTTAATGAACAAAAATAAAGCTTACAGTTACAAAACTAGAGGAGGGAAATTTTTGGAATTAAAAAATTGAATAAATTAAAATAAGGCAAGAAGAAAAAAAACAAAAGTCAGAACAAATAGAAAGTTTAAAAATGGATGATAGAGACAAATTAAAATGTATCAATAAAAGTAAGTGGACTAAACTTCCAGTTGAAAGCAGGTTGTGAGATTGAATTAAAAAATCAAAATCTAGGGATGCCTAGGGGGCTCAGTCGGTTAAGCCGCTGCATTCAGCTCAGGTCATGATTCCAGGGTCCTGGGATCGAGTCCCGCATGGGGCTCCTTGCTCGGCAGGAAGCCTGCTTCTCTCTCCACCTCTGCCTGCCACTCTGCCTGCTTGTGTACGTGCCCTCTCTCTCTGACAAATCTTAAAAAAAAAAATAAAAATCTATGTCTGAGCTGGTTATCAGAGACATACCTAAAATATAAATAAAGAGGAGTTGGAATTAAAGAGATATTTTAGGCAAATATTTAAAAAAAGAGTTGGAGTATATCTAATCATATAAAATATGTTAGGGCAAAAAACTTGATAGACAAAGGAGATCCTTCAGGAATGATAACAAACTTAATTCACTGGGAAGATAAAATGACTCAATTTTTACATACCTAATAACATAGCTTCAATAGCATAAAAGGAAATGTGACATAATTACAAAGAGAAATTGTCAAATTCTTCACTATAGGGAATCATTTAAATGTATCTTTCTCAGTAATCGATAGATAAAATATTCCAAAAAGCATGAAAGATATGAGTAGACAATACAGAAATTGAGTTTATCCTTAGAACAGAGAATAGTTTAACCTTTGAAAAATCAATTAATGTAATTCACCAAATTATAGGTTAATGAAGAATAAACACATGCTCATCTCAATATTTGCAGACAAATCGGTGTATAAAATTTAATATTCATGTTAAGACAAACAAGCAAACAAACAAGCAAACAGAAACTCTTAGTCAACTAGGAATAGACATTACATCACTTGAGCTGATAAAAAATATTTGCCAAAGACTCACAACAATTTTACTCACTGGTGAAAGGTTAGAAGCATTTCTTTAGAAATCAGTAAAATGGGAAGAATGTCTGCAAATGCTATGTCTAGCCAACACATACTGGAAGTCCTAGCCACACAGTTAGAAAAGAAAAGGGGGCACCTGGGTGGCTCAGTGCGTTAAGCCTCTGCCTTCGGCTCAGTTCATAGTCTCAGGGTCCTGGGATGGAGCCCCACATCGGGATCTCTGCTCAGCAGGGAGCCTGCCCCCCACCCCCCCGCCACTGTCTGCCTCTCTGCCTACTTGTGATCTCTCTCTCTCTGTGTCAAATAAATAAATAAAATCCTAAAAAAAAAAAAAGAAAAGAAAAGGAATAACATGTTTTTTTAAAAATTACCATTACTTTATAGATGATGTAATTAGCCACATAGAAAAATAAAAAACTATGGAAAATTATAAAAATTAATAAATTAATAATTAGAATTAAAATAAAATTTAAAATTAAAATTAATAATATAATTTGATAGATATGAGATTAATATCAATTACTAACAAAAAGAGTAAGAAAAATGTACTTTGAAAAATATATCATTTTCAAGTACAGCAAAATATACCTGGGAATAACTCTCACCAAATATGTTGCAAGACTTTTATGAAAACATCATATAACTTTATTGTAAGACATTAGAGAATGTGTAAGTAAGTAGAAATATATCATGTTCATGAATAGGGGTATTCGTTATTGTGAAGAGTTCAACTCTACCACAAATAACGCATAGTCACCGTGAAGTTGTAATAAAAATCTCAACAGGGTGTTTTGAAGAAATTGAGCTGGGTCTAAAATATATGTAAGCATAAAGAATCAAGAAATCTAAGGTACTGTCAAAAAGGAACAAAGGTAGTAGAGGTTTGTTTTATCGAATATAGAGATGTGTTACAGAGGTAATGCATGAAGCAACTGTGATACTGGCAGAAGAAGAAATAAATTGACTAGTAGAATATAAGAGAAAGCTCCCAAATGGACATGGAATATGAGGAACTTGATCTATGATGTAAATGGTCTTGGACAATTTGTTATCCAGCTGATAGAAGACATAATGTAATTAGATCTTTGCCTCATATCATGCCACAAACATCAACTTCAGGTGGATTAGAAACATAAATATGAAAGGAAAAACTTAAAAATTTTTGGAAGTAAATATAAGAGACCTTCCTTATGCCAACAGGATAAGAAAGACTTCTAAAGACACAAAAATATAATTTGTAAAGAAAAATATTGAAGAAATCTGAGCACAATCAGAGTAGAAGCTTTGGTTCATCAGAACATAACATAAATGGGGAGAAAATATTTATAGTATTTAACTGACAAAATACTAATATTCAGATGAATAAAGAATCGCTATGAATTTTAAGGAAAAAAACAAATAGAAAAGCAGGCAATTCACAGAAGAGGAAACCCATGTGACCAATCAACATATTAAAATACTCAATCTCAGTATTAGCAAAATAAAAATCCAAACTCTGAGATACAGTTTTACACCCCCCAGATGGGAAATTTTTTAGAAGTCTGAGCAGGATGTGTTAATGAAGTGTGGAGCAAGCACAGCTCTTACTTTGCTGGAATGAGTATAAATTGGTGTGATTAATTTGAAAAATAATTTGACATTATGAAGCAAAATTGAAAATCCATGTACTCTATTATTCAGCAATTCCGCACCTAGATTTGTAGCTGTGGTATACAGAACAATTCGTACTTTCCCATGCCCACGTCCTAATCCCCAGAACCTGTGGATGTGTTGGGTTACATGGCAAAGGAGCATGAAGGTTGCACATGGAATTAAGATTGCTAATCGTTGTTGAGAAAATGAGGCGAGCATCCTTGATTATGTAGATGGCATGACCTTGTAACCTGTGGTGTATTCCGTTGTCTCCTCCACTAATAGTCTGTAATAATAATAACTGTGACTTAGGGAGCAGTTCTAGGCAATTGATAACCCTCAGTCCAACTCCAAAAGGTACTGACCTTTAGTTGCATTTTAAGGTTGAAGAAACTGAAGTTTCGAGAGTGGGGTAGTGAGCATGGTCATGCCATCGTAACGGCAGCAGCATCTTACTCACATCTGGTTCCATTAATGTCTCATTTGACTCCATCTCTCTAGCACCTGTCATTAGTGCTGACACTTTACTGATTAAATGGATGGGGATGGATGGATGGCCTGGCTTGCCATAAATCCAGGTTTCAAAGAAAGAAGAACAAAGCCAAAGATGAAATCAGTCTGAGAATACTTGCACTTGGGGTCAGCCTCTGCCTCTATCTAGCTGCTAAAATAGGCATGCTCTCGAATGATAAGTGTGCCCAGGGGTGATTAGTATGTCAAGTGGGCTTCTGGGTGGAGAAAGAACTTAGACTACAAGCTGTTGCTCAGCTAGGAGGCCAGAAAGTCTCTACTCAGAGGTAGGGTGACTGCTGATGCAAATTTTCTTTGTGGAAAAACTATGTTGTCATATGCAATCTTTATCTTAGTTCCCTGGATAGGGAGATAGTGCTTTGCTATCTCTGTGTGCAGCTGTGACCAGAGACTGATGTGGACTCGGTCTCAGGGCAAGTGCATACACACTGCCTACCTTTTTGGTTTATGTCCAGAGTGGCTGTTTTCCGAAAATAGAAGCTGATACTGCCTCTGACTCAATCCCTCTCACCTCGTATTCTTTCTGGTACGTTTGCCCTAAAGTATCAACCCAGCTCAGATTCCTTTGCTACATGCCAGATTTGCAAAAATCTGTGAAATTTGTAATTACTGAGAGATTAAAACTTTCTTTTATTAACCCCTGGAAGTCGATGTACTATGTACTATGAATCAGAGGCTCTCTCAGAGGCATTTGACGGGAGAGTTTCGGCTTCTGGATTAATCTTTTTAATTCTGGTGACTTGTTGACTCCTCTTAATCCCCTTTTGCAAGGGCTCTCTCCGCCTCCTCTCCTCTAATGTCTTCCCTTTATTTATTTTTTTTTAAGATTTTATTTATTTGACAGACAGATATCACAAGTAGGCAGAGAGGCAGGCAGAGAGAGAGGAAGGGAAGCAGGCTCCCTGCTGAGCAGAGAGCCTGATGATGCGATGATGCGGGTGCAGGGCTCCATCCCAGGACCCCGGGATTATGACCCGGGCCGAAGGCAGAGGCTTTAACCCACTGAGCCACCCAGGCGCCCCAATATCTTACGTTTAAAGTGACTGTTTCAACGAGGGCTTCCTGGCCGCCCATGTAACCGGAAGTGGTAATGTTGCAAGTTCTGAGCACCTGCAGAGGCTCCCTTTGTCTTCTAGTCAGCGGGTTCCAGTCTCCAATTGGCACCTCTACGGAGATACTGTTTCCCCCTCCCACACCCACCTTCCTAATCCCCAAACTGTGAAACTTAAATGGTAATGGTCACTTTTCGGCTCTTTTTGTATTTTCATTGACCGGTTAAGCTCTGAGCATTTCATTTCCTATGACGCAAACTCTCTTAGTTGTATGTAACTAAGTCTGTCTATTTCTCCCTGCCTTACCAGCTCAATCAATATAGTATTGATTGGATAACAGCAGAACCTATTCTATTTTCTGCCTCTAGTTCTCTCTTCTCTCTGCCAAGAAGATCAAGGCTTTGGGGGCAGGCAAGTATTTGGTTCTTTCAGTGACTAACTTTTTTCCCTTTTCTTTTTACATTTAGTATTTTTATTATGAAGGTAATGCATGCCCATTATCAGTAACCAGTCTAGGACTGTAAGAATTCCCCAGTCTTATCTCTTGCTAACAGTGTAGTAAGTGTTCTTCCAGTCGTTCCTAGGCATTTACAAAAAAAAAAAAAAAAAAAAAAAAAAAGAAATGAAATAAGATAAAATAAAATAAAATTCACACACAAAACATACTTTACATACACAAATAGAATGCTACCAAAGATATTCTGTAAATTGACTTTTTTTCATTTATTCATCTTTTATATTTGTCTATTATTCTTTTAATGTTTACAGAACTTCTATTAGTTAGAACACTCTGACTGCAAGTTATAGAAACCCAACTCAAACTATCTCAAGCAAAAAAAGAGAATTTACTGGTACGTCAGAGCGAGGGGAAGAAAGTCAGGGCTGACCTCAGAAAGGTTTGTCTCCGGAGACCCAACAGCATATTCAGGATTCCTTCTCTTTCAATTTCTCAGCACTGATGCTCTGTTTTGGCTTCATTCTTTCCTAGAACAAAACAAACTTTTTATTCCATGCAATAGGGACAGGGAGAGTTGCCCCTGCTGACACCTTCAGGCTCACGCCCTCCCAGATCTGCCAGCCTAGTTGTTGGGTAACTCTGAGCTCATTTTTCGGCCTCTCCTAACTGCTGCTCTCTCATGTAAGCAAATGTGCCTGGGCTCACTCTCCTGAGCCTCTCCTTGTAGCCCAGCCAGTCTCAGGCCAGGTGTGGAAACTGGAAATCTGGAAAGCAAACTCTTTTTTTTTTTTTTGCTCCCCTGCAGGTCCCTGGAGGGGCAGAAGGCCCCTCATGGGAAAGAAACATGACCACATCCTTGAAGGCCACCCGAGGGCCCCATCTTGAGTTCATCTCCTCTTACCCAGGCCTGGTCTCAGATGGCCAATGTTGGCCCTTCCTCTTATTGGATGCACCTTCGAGGGTAGAGAAAGAGCTGCCCAAACTATGAATCTGTGATTGAGTGTCTCTTGAAGTAATGAACAGCTCGGAACTCCCCCACCCAGTTTTTGGGACCCAGACTGCTCTTCTTCCCAGGAATTCCCAGAGTTACGCCTTATTATCTCAAAATTATGTTTCAGAAGCCCTAATGCACTGGTGCCCATGGGTGGAGCTTCCTTACAATAAAGATTCCTGGGCTCTGCCCTCTGAGATCAAATCAGTGGATCTGGAGTAAGACCTAGGAATCTATACTTTTTTAAAGCAACACACCTAATTTTGTGATCAAACAGACTTAGGACAACCATAAATCCTCCTACATAATTCTCTTAACTGTACCTTTCCAAAGGGAAGAAGCTGGGGAGGTGTTGACTCCTTTTCTGGGGCATAATGACTGGTCCTGGCTAGGTGTGCCAGTCTTCTCTGCTTTTACCCGAGTCAGTTAGTTTTATTCCCAGGAGTTGTCTAAGATGGAATGTTTTTCATAAGTAGGAGAAGATCTAGGTTTTGTTGATCCTGAAGTGTATCCAGTTTTTATTCTTTAAGAAAAAAAAAAAAAAGGATGAATACAAAATCGAGTCTAGAGTGCTAGAAGAGGCTTCAAAATTAAACTTCATCACCGTCATGGGAATTCTGGCTCTGAACGGCTTTCTCTTTCTGGAGCAAATAAAAAAAACTCTGTTGTTCCCGTTGTCTACACCTTCTGTATATATAAGATGAACTGAATTTGTGGAAAAGAAAAACAAAAGACCATAAAAATTGATAGTTCCGGCCTGGATAAGTCTGATGCTGAGTTTTTAATCGTAACATGGTGGCCTAAGTTTTGTTTTTTGGTGCGTTTACTTGTTATACTCCGTATTCCCTGAAATTGAAGGGACAGCAAATGGTTCCTTTATAACCCACATCGCCGTTACCTTTCTGACCACATCCCTGCTGCTTTTCCTCCTTGCTGGCGCCTCTTCAACCACATTGGTTTTCCCTGAGCACACCTGGTACACTTTAGCCCTACAGCCTATGATCTTGGGGTTCCTCTTCCTAGAATGCTGTCACCTTGTTACAAAGAAAGACACATGGTCTCAGGAGAGTTAAATGGTTTAACCAAGTGATTAAAACCCATGAAAACTTTCATTTTTTTCTACTGGTCTCACTGTTAACTCTCCTTTTTCTTTCATACTTCAGTCAGTCAAGAAACCCTATTGGATCTATCTGCAAAATATGTTCTGAGTTCAACCATTTCTTCCATCTCCGCTGTTCCCCTTTGGGTGGGGCCACCACCATCTCTTGTCTGCATTACCACCACAGCCTCCCATCTTGTCTCCCTGCTTCTCCTGTCACCCCTTCTAGGTTATCTCAACATGGCAACGAAAGTGATCCTTTCAAATATAAATTAGATCATGTCACTTCCTTTCTCAAAACTCTGTCATAGCTCCCTATTTCCTATGGAGTCAAAGCCAATGCCCTTACAAAGACGTCTAAAGCTCTATAGTTATGTTGTCCAAACAGGTGACCACTGGTGGCATGTGGTTAGAGATCACTCGAGGTAGGGTCAGTCTGAACTGAGAAGTAAAACTCAGCAGTAGATTTTGAGGAATTCCTTTGAGAAAAAAGAATGTGAAGATTAATGGTTGCCCAGGGCAGGGGCTGGTGGTAGGTGGTGGGTAGGGTATTGAGGGAATAGGTGTAGGAGTCAGAAGGTACAAACCTGTAGTTATATGATAAGTAAGTCATGGGAATGTAATATATAGCATGGTATCTATAGTTAATAATACTGTATTGTATATTTGAAAGTTGCTAAGAGAGTAGATCTTAAAAGTTCTTATCATAGGAAAAATTGTAACTGTGTGAGGTGATAGAAGTTAACTAAATGTACTGTGCGAAGCATTTTCCAATATACACATACATCAAATCATTATGTTGTACATCTTAAACTAATACAATATTATATGTCAATTATATCTCAATAAAACTGGAAAAATAGGAGTGTCTGGATGGCTCAGTTGGTTAAGCAACTGCCTTCAGCTCAGGTCTTGATCCTGGAGTCCCAGAATCAAAGGCTGCATCAGGCTCCCGGCTCAGCAGGGTGTATGCCTCTCCCTCTGACTCTCTCACCTCTCATACTCTCATGTTCTCTCTCACCCTCACTCTCTCTCAAATAAATAAATAAAATATATTTTTTAAAAAACTGGAAAAATAAAACATAAAAATGTAAAATATTCAGTCATCTTTATACTGATTATATATTGAAATTATAATAATTTGAATATATTGGATAAACAAAATATAGTATTAAAATTAATTTCACCAGTTTCTTTTTATTCTTGTAGAGTGGCTAGTAGAAAATTTTAAGTTGCATATGTGACTCCACATTTCTGGCTTGCATTAGATTTGTATTGGTCAGCATTGGTCTATTGTATCTGGTCCTTCCCTAAAACCTTTCTGGATCTTGTTTCCTGCTCACTCCTGTTCTTGTTCACTCCAGTACAGATATGCTGACCTCCTTGCTAGTCTTTGAACATAGGAGCATACCAGGAATTCTCCTGCTTCAGGGCCTTTGCACCTGCTGTTTCCACTCCTTCATTTCCTTCCAATTATCTGAATTATTTGCTCCTTAACCTCCCCTGGACTTGATTCAAACCTCACGGTCTCAATGAATTTTTCTCTTTCTTCATCCACCTCATTCCTGTATTCACTGAGCTCCTTTCCTAACTTATTGTTCTCCACAGTGTTTGTCATACTATATATTTTTTCATATTTATTTTTATTATCTAACTTACTCTAGAATCCATGGGGGTAGGATGTATTGTTTAAAACTATGCTCCTGACATCTGAAACTATGCTTGGAACATGGTAGATTCTCAACAAATATTTGTTAAATAAATACTGAATGAATTCTAATCAATCACTTAATTATATGGGTGAAGGAACTGAGAATAAGTAGAGTTTCACAGTGAGTGAGGGGCAGAGTGTATGTACCCTCAGTAAGATCAATGCTATCAATCGGAAATGCAGGCGCCACCCCCTTGAGTCCTGACCCTTTACTTACATTTGTGTTTCTTCACCGAACTCTCCACATTTTTGTGTCTCTTTTAAGTCTTACACTTAAGGAAAGAAAAGATCTACTCCAGAAATATATTTCACCTCTGTCATCACACCTAAGAGATGACCTCTGACATTCCTTTTTGCTTTAAGGATAAGCCTTTAAGATTTTTTTTCTAGACGGGAATTGTAAATCTGCCTGGAAATGAATGACACTTCACCAGGAAAGATTTCTTGGAGGAAACCATTACATTTGATTATACAATGGAATATTTAATTTATAGCCTGAAGAATTTACACTAGTTTATGTATTTGACTAACCAACACATTTTACTGAGCACTAACATATTCCAGGTATTGTTTAAGGTTTTGGAAACAAACATGATTTTCAGGGAGCTAAGAGCCTCATGTGTGTGTTGGTGTCAGGGGTGTGGTTAACAAACACACACAGGATGTATGAGTTTCCTATGTTGCTGCAACAAATGATCAGAGGTTTAGTGACTTAAAATACACATTTGTTCTTTTAGCAGTTCTGGGAATGAGAAATCTAAAATGGTTCCTATTTGACTGAAATCAAGGTGCCACAAAGCTGTGTCCCTTCTGGGAGCTCTAGGGGAGGATTTGTTAACTTGCCTTTCTTCAACTGTTACTGACTGCCTGTATTCCTTGGTTGTGGCTCCCTGTTTCCCTCTTGAGAACATGTCACTCCAGGTTCTGCTTCCACCATCCCTGGTCATCTCTCTCACTCTGAATCCTCCTGGGTTCATCTTACATGGATCTTTGCGATGATATCCACCCACCCACATAATCCATAATCCATAATCTCCCTATGTCAGGGATATAACTTAATCACATCTGCAAAGTCCCCATTGCTATAGAAGGTAAAATTTGTAGGTTCTGGGGATGAGGACGTGGGTATCTTGGGGGACTATTATTCAGGCTACCATACAGGACAATATGACAAGTGTCACAGTGGAGGTAAATGCCAGATGTTATGTAAACACAAATAACAGACCAGTCAGGGTGTGGAGGAGGAGTGGCACAGTTTTATGGAGTAAGTGACTTTGCGCTGAGGCTTACATGATGGGAATGGACAACAGGCATCACGTCTAAAGGAATGTGCAAGGGAAAGGAGGTATAAACGAAGAGGGCTTTTGCATGAATTATCTGTGGCTACCTAACAAATTACTTCCAAATTTAGCAGCTTACAATAATAAGTGAGATCTCATACAGTTGCTGAGAGTCATGAATCTGGGCAACTCCTGACTGGATGGTCTTGTCTTATGGTCTCTCACGAAGTTGTTCTAAGGCATTGGCTGGGACCACAGTCATCTGAAGGGGCAGGAAGAGCAGTACCTGAGCTCACTCATGTGACTGTCAGCGGAAATTTTCAGTTCCTTACCAGGTAGGCCTTTCCATAGATTTACTTACATGGCGTAGTTTCCCTGAGGACAAGTAATCTGAAAGGCAGACAGAGGTGAAGATAGGAGCCCCAGTTACTTATAACCTCATCTTGTAAGTGACACACCACCACCTCTGTCATTCTGTTGGTCCCACAGAGCAACTCCGGGACCATGTGGGAGAAGACTTCATAAGGGCATGAATACTAGGAGGTGGGGATCATTAGGGACCATCTTGGAGTGTGGCTACCCCAATATTCTTGGAATTAGAAGAGTTTCTGTGGTTGCTGGTCTGTGGGGCAGTCATGAGAGATTGGCAGGAACAAGGTTGGCATAGGAAGGGATAGTCAGAGCATGCAGGGCTGTATGTTTGGCCAAGGAGTTTGGAGATAATCCTTTTATTAATAGGGAGCTATTGTAGGGTCTTCATTAGTGAAGGGACATGACCAAGCTGCTTTTTAGAATGATCGCTGTGGGGACTCCTGGGTGGTTCAGTTGGTAGAGTGTCTCCCTTTGGCTCAGGTCATGATCCCCGAGTTCTAGGATCAAGTCCTGCATCAGGCTCCTTGCTCAGTGGGGAGCCTGCTTCTCCCTCTGCCTGCCGCACCCCTGTGGTACTTGCTCTCTTTCTCTGACAAATAAATAAATAAAAATCTTTGAAAAGAAGAAGAAGGAGGAGGAGGAGGAGGAGGAGGAGGAGGACGATCACTGTGTGTGTGGTAAGGATATAAGAAGGGAAAGCAGAAAGCAAAGAGATTAGGGAGAAAAAGTGGCAAAGAGGCTATTGCAAGAGTATAGCAGAGAGAGGATGAGGCTTGATAGAAGGCACTGGTGGTCAATGAGTGCCAAGAATGATGGTTTCTGGGCATTTTCAGGAGGTGGAATAGTTTGGGAGGCAGAAGGTGTGGGAGGGAGGCCTCAGAGTGAGTACTGGTTTGCAGGAGGGTTAGATACCAATCAACGAATCTACAATGAAAGACATGGTTGACATGAGAGTCATTTTCTAAATGCCATCTTTATAATATCATCTTTAGTACTACCATTTTTGAATGCCTGCTGTATACCCTACTCTGCTATGAACCTTGCATTCATTTACTTCATTGTGTCCTCACACTAACCCATGAGATCTTCCATGTTATTATTTCCTTTGGTTAGATGAGGCAACTGAAGTAGGTACTGTAAGTATCCTATTTTATGGAGGAGGACACAGTCTTGGTGTAAACAGCAGTGCTCAATTATGTAGCAAGTATATGACAGACACAAGTCTCAAAACCAGATCTTTTGACTGACGATCCCATGCCCTTAATTGGAAAGCCATCTACAGTGTGCCTTATAGAACTAGAGATGTTTTCCAGCAGGGTCGGGGTGACGTGAAGGGATGATTTAGTACCTGACATGTGAGAGACAGTAAGTAAATGAAGCAGGAACAAGATCAGGAATCCACGTATGCAGTGGTTTGGACAAAGGGTCAAACGCCCTCTTCCTGTTAAATATGTAGAGACTTGCATATGGCAATGCTTGCTAGCTTTTCCCTGGGACCCTCTGCCAGTTTTTTGTTATTTCTGAAAAAAATGTGTGGAAGTGCTTTCATTCACTTAAAAAGACCCAAGTTGCTTGTTTTGTTGTTATGGGAAAGTCTAGTGTCCTATGTTGCCAGATGGTCTTTTAAACCTAAGAATGATACAAAGGTAACTTTACCACAGCACATTTTTCATTAGAAAAGAGAAAGTGGAGTGGGTGGATGAAGGATGTCAGACAGATCATGTCTTTTTCTTAGAGAGGGTTCCCATAACAGCAGATAAATTGGTCTGGAAATAGCTAGCAGTCATTTCTTTATGTAAAACTTAGGTTAAAAAAAATCCTGTATCTAAGGCTGTACTGTGGAATTTAAGAGGGGTTAAAGGGAATGGCAGTCATGCCCTGCTTTGTAAGTGGCTCCTAGACCATTCGTGTCCTAGAGTAAATGGACCTCTGGACCTCAGGCTTCCTGAAGATCAGAGTGTGAAAGCACAGGGTCCCACCGAAGGGTGCGAAAAACTTCACAGCTTCTTTGCAGTTGTCTGGAATTTCCCGGAGAAAGCAAAATACAAGTCTAAATATAGTCTTTCACCTTGAAATGCTGTAAGGGTAATAAAAACAGGGTTATGATAGGTTGGTATGCAACACTCCCACTTCACATTTTATGTGAGTTTCCAAGCAACAGAGCTTCGCCGAAACTAGAGAAGTAGACAAGTGAGGGATGAGCCCAGAAGGTTCAGCTATGGAGGTGCTCAGACAGCTCTGGACATCAGAGAACTGTGTGTCCCATTTCCCTAACCTAACCCCCTCCCACCATCCTGCCTCTCCCCTGCTCTACCCTCAGAACTTGCAGAACCCCCAGCATAAAGTGGCTCTTCAGTCAGTACTCTCGTCCTTGCCTTGATACCCGATCATACGTCATATGTTCCCACCCTGAATTACCTAGGAACCATCCAGTATTAGAAGGAAAATAGGTTCCATCTCAATTTTCTTCATTATTTGTTAGTGAGGTATATAAAGCAGCACATTATTTTGGGGAGTTCTAAGTCATCATTCAACTTACGGGACACAGGTGTAGCCCGTAGGTCTTGACAAAATTTTCGGTTCTCGTTTTAGGTTTCAAGACATTCGCATTTAAGTCAGATTAATTTAATTAAAGCTCATCAAATGAATTTTCTTAACTAATCTTAACACACGCTTTTTCCTTCTAACTTTTGTTTTTCTATTGAAAGAAATGTCTATTAAGTAAAAAAAAAAAATTATGAAACTTTTCCAGTCTGGGTTAACAATTAATATGGTGATTAGATGCCTATCAATATACTTGTTTGTACCAACATCATAAAAACGCACACATTCCCACGGATGGGCTAAGGACAGCAAAACCAGGTAAAGACTGCCTGACAGGGAAGTAATCCACATTTCTAGGAGGGCCACTGTAATAAAGTCAAATGCTGAATAGATGAAGATTTATGACATGTTAGCTTGTTATTATTACACATTATATGGCTAAGTCAGCCATGGGAAATCAATTCAGAAGGAAGTAGTCCATGGACACATTTAGCCTTCAGTTTGAAACTCTTTTACCTGCCACAGTCACAGGAATCTTAGAGTGCTAGAAGGTCAGCATTGACTGGATGTTAACATTAGGACATTAGCAAATGTTGGCTGAGTAGGACCTTAGTAACAACTGCCTGTTTGCCCAACTTGTCCAAGTTTTCTCTGATTGTCTTTATAAGCCTACAATTATAAATTTTGCCAGTTGAAGAAATCATTTGATGACATTACTGAAATGGACATTGTCTGACAGGTTTTCAGAGAATGAGATAAAATTCCAAAATTGTATTTCAGGGTGGAATTTGGTGTGTTTGGGTTTCTCCCTTCTCAGGGACACATCTAGCTGTCTCTAGGGAGAAGTGACAGCAGGAGCCACATAGGACAGGAGTACTCAGGCTGGTGCTCAGTACTGCTGAGGTCCTGATGGAACCAGACTGACAAGCCCCAGCACCTCACCTCTGACTCCAGAATAACTCTTAGCTTCTCTTCCTGTTTTGTCTTGTTAGTCCTTCCAGTTAAGAAACTCTATTCCAACTGATGGCTTTCCTTCTTCTTCCTTCTTCCATATCCTCTTTTGTCCCCTCTTTATCGGTCTGGTGACTGTTTCAAGCACACTGGTCATGGTAACTGACCTCTCCTGCTCAGCCCAGGATCACTTCCTGTGGCAATGCTGAGCCATATCCGGGAGACCTCAACTAGCTCCTGAGTTTCTTTCTAGACTCTACTTTCTTAGTGTAGTTTGAGGTTCACAGAAAAATTTAGACGAAGGTATATTTTCTATATACCTTCCTGCCACCCCCCACATGCTTAGCCTCTCCTTTTATCAACATCTGCCACCAGAGTTGGATATTCATTACATGGATGGGTCTTCATAGACGTGTCAAAATCATTCAAAGTCTATTGTTTACATTAGGGCTCACTTTTTTTGTTTTTGAACATTTGACACACGATATTACATTACTTTCAGATGTACAACATAGTGATTCCACTTCTCTATATGATATGCTGTGCTCACCGCAAGTGTAGCTACCGTCTGTTACCACATGACCTTATTACAGTGCCATTGTCTATATTCCCTATGCTACCGTCTGTTACCACATGACCTTATTACAGTGCCATTGTCTATATTCCCTATGCTGTGCCTTTTATTCCCATGATTTAGTCATTCCACAACTGGAAGCAAGCTTGTATCTCCCACTCCTCTTCACCATCCTTCCACCCCCCCATCCCCTCTGGTGATCATCCATTAGGGTTCTCCCTTGGCATTGTGTGTTCAAAGGGTTTGAACGAATGTATAATGACATGTATCATACAGAGTGTTTTCATTGCCCTAAAAATCCTCTGTGATCCACCTATTTAACCCTTTCCCTGCATTAACCCCTGGAAATGACCATGTCCATAGTTTTGCTGTTCTAGGATGTCATATAGTTGGAATCATATAGTATGTAGCTTTTCAGATTGGCTTCTTTCACTTAAGCAGTATGCATTTAAGCTTTCTCTGTGTCCTTTTATGGCTTGATAACTCATTTTCTCTTAGCACTGGATAATACTCCACTGTCTGAATGGACCTCAGTTTATCTGTTCCCTTCCTGAAGGACATCTTGGTTGCTTCTAAGCTCTTACAATTCTGAGAACAGCTGTCATAAACATTCTTATGCAGTGTGGACGTAAGTTTTCAGTTCTTTTGGGCAAATGTCAAGGAGCATGGTTTGCTGGATCATGCAGTAAGAGTATGTTTAGTTTTGTAAGAAACTGCCAAACTGTTTCAAAGTGACTATGTGTTTTGCATTCTCTCAACCAATGTCTGAGAGGTCCTGTTGCTCCCCACCCCACCAACGTTTAGTGTTGTCAGTGTTGTGGATTTTGGCCATTCTAGATAGGTGTGTGTAGTATCTCATCATGCTTTTAATGTGCCTTCTCCTGATGACATATGATGTGGAGCAACTTTTGATATGCTTTCTCAAAAAGAACAGTGCATTTACTGTATCTTTAAAATATCACAACTAGGTCCCAAGAATCATCTATCATTTTATTTCTGTTCCTGAATAACTTAGAAGTTATTCATCAGCCAGAGGAGCTATTCCTTTTTCAGAGACATGGATCCATCCTCAAATTTTCTGATAGCATTGTTTTCAACTGTTGTGGCTTGCTGAATCAAAGCAGCTGAATTTGATGTAAGTTGAGCGTTCCTTCCAGAATTAACTCATCTTTCTGGGCATGAGACATTGAACCCAGGCGATGTCTGGCCTCATCCAAACACTGCAGATGTATTTGTCACCCAAGAAATTTTGGAATTCAGTCAAAGACCTATTCCCCTGACTAATGACATTGATGGGGGAAGTGAGCATACATCGACCTCATCTTGTAACAAAAACCCAGTGTAACACCCTTGATCACGTTCTGTACGTGACTACGGAAAGTGTGAACAGTAGACATTTCCTATCTATTTCCCCACCGTTTGTTAACCCAGAGCCTCTTCTTTTTCTTTCCAAGAAGACGGAGTTTTATACTGATGCGCAGGAAGACCTTCCCCAGGGCTCTTCTGAGACTCTTCACAATAGCTGTGCAGCCCTTCAGAGTGATGTTGACATTTTCTGGAATGTCAGTCTTCTGATTGCTGCCCATTGCAGATGTGGCGAAGAGCTCATATGCTTGTCATCTCTAAGTCTTCTTTGGTGAGGTGTCTGTTAAGACGTGGCCCATTTTAACTAGGTTGTTCCTTTTCATATTGTCAGTTTTTAAGTGATCTTTGTATATTTTGGGTAATAGTGCTTTATCAGATGTGTCTGTTACAAAGTATGCTCCCAGTCTCTGGGTTGTCGTCTCATTTTCTTATCATTGCCTTACACAGCAGAAGTTTGGGGTGCCTGACCGGCTCAGTCAGTGGACCATGCTCTTGATCTTGGGGTAGTGAGTTTGAGCCCCATACTGGGTGTAGAGATTACTTTAAAAAATAAAGATTAAAAAAAGTAATATTAGTCACCCTTCTTGAGAATATTCACGGAACAGAAGTTCTTTTTGTTTTGTTTTGTTTTTTTGAGGTGGGGGAGAGAGTGTCGGTGGAAGAGGGGCAGAGGGAGAGGGAGAGGGAAAGGGAGAGAGAGAATCTTAAGCAGGTTCTGTGCCCATTATGGAGCCCAACGTGGGGCTTGATGTGATGCTCTATCTCACACCCCTGAGATCGTGACCTGAACAGAAAGCAAGTGTCTGATGCTTACCAGCTGAGCCACCCAGGTGTCCCCAGAAGTTTTTAATTTTAACGAAATATATTTACCAATTTTTTCTTTCATGGATTGTGCCTTTGGTTTGTATTTAAAAGTCATTTCCATGTCCAAGGTCATCTAGGTTCTCTCCAATGTGGTGTTCCAGGAGTTTTATAGTGTTGTGCTTTATATTTAGGTCTGTGATTCATTTTAATTTCTGTGAAGGTGTAAGGTCTATGTCTAGATTAATTCCCAGGTAGTGAACAAACTGTTATCTGGCAAGATCAATTAAGAATAAGAAAATTAGAAGTTTTTATTTTATCTTCACTGTTTCTTCTCTGATGCTCTTCCTTTATGTAGATCCGAATTTCTAATCTATATTATTCTTCTCTCTAAAGAAGTTCTTTTTTTTTTTTTTTTATAATTTTATTTTTTATAAACATATATATATATATATATTTTTTCCCCCAGGGGTACAGGTCTGTGAATCTCCACGTTTACAAACTTCACAGCACTCACCATAGAAGAAGTTCTTTTAACACTTCTTGTAAGACAGGTCTGTTGGTAAAACATTCCTTCCACTTTTGTTTGAGGAAATTTTTATTTCTCTTTTGGTTTTAAATGCTAATTTAAATTTAAATGCTAATTTTGTAGGGTTCAGAATTCTAGAATGTTTGGTCTATGTGGATGGACCAGGATGATTTCTGAGGAAAAGGTGAATATAATTCTTATCTTTGTTTCTCTATAGGTAAGCTTTCCCCCCTCCCCTTCTGGCTTTTTTCAGGACTTCTTCACTTTTGATTTTCTGTCATTTGAAAATATTATACCTACATATAGGTGGTTTTTGTTTGTTTGTTGCATGCATCCTGCTTGGGGTTTCTGAGTTTCCTGGATATATGGTTTGGTATCTGACATAAACTTGGGAAATTCTGATTCATTATTGTTTCAATATTTCTTCTGTTCCTTTCTCAATTTCTTCTCTTTTTGACGTTCTCACTACATATATGTTACATCTTTTGCAGTTGTCCCATAGTCCTTGGATAGTCTTTCCTATTTTTTTCAATCTTTATTCTTTACTTTTCAGTTTTGGAAATTTCTACTGATATACATCCTTAAGCTCAGGGATTCTTTCCTCTGCTGTGCCCAGTCTACTAAAAAGAGCCCATCAGAGGTGTTCTTCGTTTCTCTTAGAGTGTGTGTGTTTTTTTTTAATCTCTAGCTTTTCTTTTTGGTTCTTTCTTAGGATTTCTTTATCTCTGCTTACATTGCCCTTCCATTCTTTCATGCTGTCTACTTATTCCTTAGAACCAGTCCTAGCTGTTTTAAAGCCCCAGTCTGATAATTCTAACATCCCTGCCATGTCTGGTTTGGTGATTCGCTCTGTCTCTTCAAAAAAATTCTTTTTTTGCCTTTTAGTTTGCCTTGTAATTTTTTCTTGATAACTGGACAGATGTACCAAGTAAACTGAACTGCTGTAAATGGGCCTTTAGTAATGTGGTGTGAGGTGTGGAGAGGGAGGGAGAGTTTTACAGCCCTAGGATTAGGTCTCCATCTCTTAGTGATTGGAGGTCTCTGGCCTTTGAACTACACAAGTATTTCTCAGGTTTTTTTCCTCCACACATCCCTCCCCCCTTTAGGTGGGACAGGGTGGGCTATCTGGAGTTAGGTATTTCTCTTTCCCCAGGCCAGTTAATTTCTCATATTACCTCAGAAGGTTAGTTTCTAGTTAATTAGTTTCCCCTGAGGGCAGGACTTGTTGAGAATGGAGAGCTCTGGTGTGTTTCAAAATGCGCCCCCCCCCCCCCGAAGCCCCAGGGGATTTTTCTAGGCTATTTACTATGAGAACCTGGTCAGGTATTGGAGTTAAAACTCCTAACAGTTTGGGGGCATGTCTAAAACTAGGTTCTGTAGCTTTTAACTCTCAGACCTGCCCACACTGAGCCTTCTATAATTCATTAATTGCAAGTCAGCTTTTCCCACCCTGGCGCTGGTTCCCATGGTGGTTTCTACTCAAGAGTCTGCTCAGGTAAACTGTGATTTCCTGTATTTGTCTGTCTCTCCTATATTAGAGGTAGTGGTTTGCCTTGTCCTCCTGTCTCTTCAAATGTTCAAGAAGCGTTGTTTATTTTTTAGTTTGTTCTACATTTTATATGTTGTGGGGACAGAATGGTGATTTCCAAGCTCCTTACATACAGAACTGGAGACTGTGCTCCTGGGTTTCTTGCCCTGACTGGAGGAATTTATGAAATCTCCGGGCTACCTGGGTCCCAGGTCAGGTAGCATGTGGTGTAAGAGGCCTTCATCTGACCAACCAGGCCCAGGAAAAGCTCTCACATGCAGGAGAATGTTCCTTGCTCAGAAAATATGGTGGGGTCCTGCCTGAAATGACTTTCTCTATGAATTTACTACTACAGGTACCTCACATTGGTGGAATCACACTTTTTGTTATGAGACTGGCTTATTTCTCTTTAGCATAATGTCTTTAAGGTTTATCCATGTGATACCATGTGGTAAAATTTTCTTCCTTTTTAAGGCTGAACACTCTTCCATGTATGCATATATCACATTATGCATATCCATTTATCCCTCACTGGACTTTTGGGTTGCTTCCATCTTTTTGGCTATTATGAATGCTCCATGAACAGGAGAATACACATATCTGATTGAATTCTTGCTTTTAGTTATATTGGGTGTGACTCAGAATTAGAATTGCTGGATTGTGTGGTAATTCTATTTTCAATATTTGTGAGGAATTGCCATGCTATTTTCCTCAGTGGCTACCCCATTTTACATTTCCTCTAGCAGTACACAGGAGTTCCAATTTTCCATGTCCTAACCAACTCTTGTCATTTCCTTTTCTCTTCCTCCCCCTACTCCTTCTGTAATTAGCTAACCTAATGGGTGGGAAGTGGTATCGCCTTGTGGTTTTGATTTTTATTTCCCTCATGATTCATGAGGTGCATCTTTTCGTGGGCTTGTTGGCCACTCGTGTATCTTCTTTGGAGCAAAGTCTGTTCAAGTCTTTGCCCATTTTCTAATCATGGTGTTTGTGTTTGAGTTGGGTCAGATCTGATTTTTTTTTTAAATTGTCTTAAGCAAATTTTAAATACTGGTTACTAAGTAACCATTTGAAAAACATGGGAAACAAACTCCCAACAACCGTGGAGGTCAAACAAACCCTATTAGCCAGTGGCGCTGGCCCCAGTGCTGCCAACTCTCAGCCCTCGATGGGTACAGATGTCTCCACTGGGGATCATCCAGAAAGCAAAACCTGGTAGGAAGGACCAAAGGAAGGGCATTCCCTGACAAATGCGGTGGTTTCCAAAATCCGGTTTTGTTTCCTTCTGTTTCTGAAGCCTTACCTGCGCTCGCCACAGCGATGAGAACAAATTACACATTCGGCTTTATTTAAGGAAGGGCCTCACCTGGTGAGGAGGCAGAGAAAACTTACCATCAACCAGACGTGGAGCATTAAAGACCTTTATTTCATTGTCCAGAATATTCCATTGTGAAACATCTGTTGACTCTGTATTTGCAGGAGGAGAAAATAGCATGTTGATCTGGAAATATATATATGTATATACATATATATATATATATATATATATATACTTTTTTCCTTGAAAGTATATTAACTAGATAACTCAAGGAGATGGCAGTTGACCTCCATGCTGATGTCTTCCAGTACTGCTGGGAAAGGTACTTTGAGTGGGCTCAGTGGAAGCAACCTGCCCTGGAAGGTCCAGCAATTGATTCTGCCCCTGCTACTGTCTTGTGACCTTCCGTTCTGAGTTCTATTTCTTCCCCTATAAGATGGGCTTAATAATACCTTACTGGAGGAGCTTTGCAAAGGAGTAAAAGTTTTTTTTTTTTTTTTTTAAAGTAGAGGTACTTTTAAAATGTAATGTTCTATGTAGCCCTAACCCTTGAATCTCACTTTTTCCATTGGTCCTGGGAACAAGTGTGGGAGGGGTGACACTGGCAATGGTGTTTGGTCTGGGCTTCCTTGAGTGTTACAAGCAAAGCTCCAAACCCCCTGGACTTTGCCTTTTGAAGGCAAATGAAGTTTTGTTTTGTTTTGTTTTGTTTTCTGCTGTGATCATTACTGTCCTTGGTATTTTCCACTTGGCAGCTTGCATGTCTCCTCCTAGCTTCCTTGGAAGCCACTGCCATCCCCCTTCTGACACATTCCTGGCAAAGGCACTGCTATGGTAAGCCAGGGGGGCCCACGCCCTTCGCAACCCACACAATGACAAGCTCAGTACTTGCTCCCGAAGTTCCCGTCCACACCTGCTCAGGGCAAGGAGGCAGCTCCCTGCAAGTGAGCACCATTCTGTAGGCCAATGTCTCTGAAACCCAAGCAAAGGAAAGGCTCTCTAAGGGCAGAAAGCCTTCTCACAGACCTTGAGAATACATTTGAGGACCTCCAGAAATCCGTGGCTCCCAGTGTAGCAAATGGTGTTCTAGGAAACCCAATGATGGAAGACAGGAGCACAAGTAAGAGACGAAAGAATGGCCTTTCCATACCCAGCTATGTCACTTTGGGCAAGTTTAGCAGCATCTTGAGTTTTAACATCCTCTTCTATAACACTAGGGTAGTCATACCCATTTTAGCAATATGATGACAGGGCTAAAGGAGACATCAAACTTAAAGTGCCTGGTGTTTGGGGGGAGCATAAGAAAAGTTAATTCCTTAACAATTTGGAGGGAAAAATGTACCAGGGCCAAGGCCATGAAGCATTTGCCAGGTAGCAGCCAGAAGTGCAACCTGCACATTTTTCCTTTTCAAGGAGACGCAGTCCAGGAGAGATCTAATGTCTGGGCATCCTTGTGCCATCAAATGAGTGTCCTGTGCTTAGTGGGTGGTTTCTTGAGATGTGGGAGGTTGCATTGCCTAAAGTCAGTGTCCTACAAGGCCACCCTCTGTCCTTCTTTCCTGAGAGCCTTGGGAGCCCTTGTACAAATACCACTCCTGGACTCCTGGGGGGTCTGCGTGATAGCCAAGTTCTCCCAGAATGGGTAGGAAGATTGGGCTTCTCCCTGTGCTTTTCTACACAAATGGCCACAGCTGTCATTATTCAGCGCTGCGCCTGCAGAGAAAATTATATAGCTGGGCAGCTTAGGGCCATGACAAATTCATGGTTTTCCAAATTAGTTAACCCTTAATCATCCTTTTGGCGAGGGTCTTCCACTTTTCCTATTTTCCTCAGCTACTCTTCCAAGCCTTGACCCTTTTCCACATACCCCCTAACTTACCTCTGCCCCACCTTCTCTGCATATGGACTGGCTTCCAGTTTTCTGAGAAAAGCTGTTTTCTAGGCATCCCCTTTCCCATCCTCAAATCTCTGCATCTTCAACGTCATTCACTCTGGTGCCTTATCTCTTCAGAGTCAATCCACAGGCGCTTGGCAGAGCCCCTGAGATGTGGTCTATTAATTTTACCAAGACTCTAGGTGTTATAGACCATGTCATGATGGAGATGGTGGGCACCATCTCTGCTACCACAGGGGTACAGGCTGCTTGAGAAAAATGAAACCAAGTGGGAGGCAGAGAGAATCCTGTAATATTTCAACCACTCTTTAGACGCAGTCATGCCTGTTTTTTTTTTTTTTTTTTCCAGTTTCATGAGTTAACTCTCTTTTCCCCTTAAGCTGGTTGGCTTCTGTCCCTCACAACTAAAGGGGACCGAAGGGAAGTACGCTCTTCCAGACTGTAAATGTCAGGCGTCTGTGTCTGCATTGTTCGTTCCCAGCACTTCGGAGAGTGCCTGGTGCATAGTAAGTTCTCAAGAGATATTTCTTGACTAACCCTACCTGTGCCTAGTGTTGATGGTCCCATCTCTTCACTTCATCTCCATCTTTGTTCCTTTTTCATTTTCTTTCCTGTGTTTTAAGCCTCTCCCTTCCTCAGATTGTATATATTTCTGAGTCTTCTTAATCCTAAAAGTAGAACCAAGCACATAACAACAAAATAAAAATCTTCCTTTATTATGGCATTTCTTTCTAGCACCCTGACCTACTTTCCCATCTCATCTGAGCTTTTCAAAAGCATATTCTTAACACACTGCAACGTGGCTTCCATTCCAACGATTTCTGTGCTGTCATACTCATTCCTGACATGCTTGGCTCGAATGCATGTAGCACTCTCTGTCAGCCACTGTTATTACAGTCCATACAGTTGATCGATACCCCTTCTTCCTGGAAGGCAGGATGTCCCTCAGAAGCTTCTAGAATCTGCTTTCTAGATCTCAGCTCATAGCTCTTCCCTTTGCCTGAAATCTCTGCTTCAGTCCTAACCTTCTGTTAACAGAATTTGGAATTCTTTTCCCACATTGGGACTACAGCAGCACAATACTCTCCTTGGCCTTGGTAATTTGCTGCTGGTGGTAAAGTAGATCAGGTCTCCATTAGCCAGCGTGTCCAGGGCCCACACTGATGTCACATTTTGACCTTCAGAGTTATACCAAGTGGAGGATGGCCACCGTGGCTCTGAGGTTGACACTCTTAGCTCAGTGATTTTGGGTATTAATTTGGAATTTTCTCTGCAACCTCCAAGATTAGGTGAGAGATAGATTTCATTTTATGGAGGATAGTGCACTATTACCTAAGGTCATTTCAGGAATGAGACTGAAAGGAGGTACCTTGTCAACTGTTCCAGGAGCGCTCTGGGAATTAATCCTGGCTTGTTCTGATGACCCGGTGAGTAGTGGAGGATTCTAGACATCTAAGGAGAAAATTACAACTTCATCCATATAACAAGTGCAAGTGCATAAATAACCCGAATTGTTTAATTTATAGAGGCTTAAGAGATAAACAATCTCTGCTCTTCCTGCTGGCTCTAGGAAACAGCAGAGTCCTCCCGTGGCTACATCCATTTCATTTAGGCACTCAGCAAATATTTGGCAAGCACCTACCATCTGCAAGGAGTTTATTATCCACCTAGGGACAAAATCGTGCAGATAAATAGCTTTAATAAAATGTGGCATTAAATTTCAAATGGGCTTTCTTCTGTTAAAAGGCTACAAGGAGCCTTAAGAGTAAGAGCTAAGTCAACAAATGCAAAATACTCATTTAATCTAGTAAAACGCCGGTTCATCTCATTCAGTGATGGCTAAACCTGGATCTGCGTCGGTGGAGAGTGGTAGCCTGGGGTGGGCGCTGGGACTGATCTCTCTAACAATGTTCCAGAGTGGATCTGATGTGTTCCCCTCAGTTTGGACATCACTGGTACATTGCACCCTTCCTCAGAACTGGACTTGCCATGAAAGTGTCATTGGATGGCATATTCTTGAAAATGGGTCCTCTCTTGATTATCTAACTATGCTCCCTCTGGTTCTCTCCTGTTTTTTTCTCAGTCTCTTTTCCTGGCTACTAATTTTCTTTCAGCTGTGTGCTAGTTTTCTATGGCTATAACCTCAAACTTAGTGGCTTGAAATAACACAAAGTTATTGTGCAGTTTTGTACATCAGAATTGATATACACAGATCTCACTGGGCTAAAATCAAGGTGTCAGTGGGCGCTGTGTTTCCTTCTGGAGGCTCTAGAGGGGAGTATATTTCCTTGCCTGTCCTAGTTCCCAGAAGCTCATGGCCCTCATCGATCTTCCAACCAGCAATCTGGGGCTGAGTCCTTCTCATGCTGCGTCACTCCGACTTCCTCTTCTGCCTCCCCCTTCCGATTTTGAAGACTTTGTGATTAGACTGACCCCACTGGGGTAATCTGCACAACTCTGAGCAACTTGATTCCATCTGCTGCCCCCTTTGCCTCTTCAGAGGTTCTGGAGATTGGGACGTGCATGCCTTTGGGTAGCATCAGGGTGGCAGCTGCTGCCAGCCCCTTACTCTGCTTGTTCTATAGCCCTTTCTTTGCAAATCAGGTCTTCAGAGACCAAACAGGTGGTAATGAGTGAGTGAAGCTGGACAGGGGGGTAAAGGGACACTGGCTGATCAACCAGCCAGTTGTTACTATGTTGTTGTCAGATCTTTTGTTTTTTTTCAAAAAAAGTCAGAACTTTCAATTTTGTTTCTTTGATATATCTCACAGCTTTTAATTATTGGCAGGAAATTTTAATGTTTAAAAGCATTATGGGAGCCAAACCAAACACATCTATTGCCATATTTGGCTTTGAGAGGTCCAGGCTCCATGTATCCCCCCTGGAAATGATCTCATTATGCATAAGGATTCAGCTATCACCTGTACTGTGTGTGCTGACTCCCAAACCTCTGTTTATATACACTTCTCTGATGTGCTGAGAACAACCTCACCAACTACATTTTCAACAGCCATATGCACTCATGCCCAAATCTGCTTCTTGAGCCTGAGACTTGGGAGCCCCTCACTTTCTAGTCCAGTGGTCACCAAGTTCTACAATCTGTCCCCTCCTTTGTACCTGTGGCCATGATTGCCTCTTTACTGGATTATTATAACACTGTTTTTGCTCATCTCTTAGGCTCCATTCTTCCTGATTCCAGACTACACTCTAAAATGCAACTTAGACCACATCATTTTATGCTTCTACTGAGCATTCTTCAGTGGATTCCAATAACCCACAGGGTGAAGTCCAAAGTCCATAATCTAGCATTCCATGCCTCTCACATTGTGACCCAGCATTACCTCTCCAGCCTCACCTCTCCAGCCTCATCTGTCACCACTTTTCCATTGCTATCTCGTATTTCCATACTCCAGAACATTGATTGCAGTTCCCTGTATCTGGGCTATGGCTTACCACTCACTGGTCTCTCTGATTTGGATGCCCTTCCCCATGGATACACCTGGAGACCTTCTCGTCCTTATCCCAGAAGGTCAGGGCTTACTTAAGCTGTGCAATGTTCCCCAACTCCTTCCCCTCAGCCTTTCTGCAGCCTTTCTTCCCAGCAATTGTTGTGCTCTGCTAATACATTCTTTATCTGTCTCACGTGCTTTAATTATTTGTTCATGTCCATGTCTCCTATCTTTGTGTCGTGAGTACTTAGCAGAGGGCCCTCACAACAATCATGCCTAATAATATTTCTGAATGAACGAATGAATGAAGGAAGGAACCATGCCACACAGATGGCATCTGTCCTATTTAGGATCAAAATTACCCCAAGGAGTTGTAATTCTTTGATGAGTTTCTCAGTCCTCTCTTCAAATAAGTTTCTATCTTCCGCCAGCTGCAGAAGCTCTTTGAATGATTTAAAATGTAGAATTCAAAATTGGCTGCCAAGAAATGCCACTTCATTTCCTTTCTAAAGTAACGTGACTTTTCCCGTGACCCAGACAAAAGAGCAACCCTTAGATAATGTTTCATTAAAAAAATAATTTTTTTTTTTTCAGGGAAAAAGAGGTGAACTTGAGTGGATTTTAGCTCTGCCCCTTTCCTTGGTGATCCCTAGGTATTTCTTTCCAGGTGTGAGGACTCTTCCCTGTGTGGACACTCAGGGGAAGGACAGTGCATGGCCTGCTTTTAGTCCCACGGTGACGCCATCTCAGGAAGTACCCAGACCCTGTGGACCTTGCAGGCTCCTGCAACTTAGTCATAGATCTGGGCAAGGACCACAATTTATAAAGCATTTCTCTCAGACAGAGAGCAGATTAGTCATCTTTCTAAAAATGGAAGGAACAGGCACAAAGGGGCACTTGTCTTCACTGGGAGCCTGGCCAGCAGAGCCCCCAGCAAAGCCTGTAGACTGACTGGAAGTCTTGGGGGGAAGATCAGCACAAGGACAGTCCCACGGTCACTCCCCATCTGCCTGACTGTACGAGGGCAGCAGACCCAGAGGCAAAAAGAAACCCAGCTCCTGGACCCACAGTTACTGGACATCACTTTCTTTTTTTTCCAAGATTTTATTTATTTATTTATTTGAGAGAGGGAAGGGGTGGGGTGGGGAGAGGAAGAGAATCTTAAGCAGACTGTGCTCTGAGTGCAGAGCCCACTGTGGAGTTCTGTAGCAGGACCTGAGCTGAAACCAACCTGCTGAGCCACTCACATGCCCCCAAACATCACCTTTTTTGATGCCCGAAGTTTACTCTTCTCCGGTTTCTCTGGGTATATTATCTACACCTCCCCCTTTTGAGGGAAAGAGAGAGGGGAAAAGAAATGAACATTCACTCTCTATTCACTGTATACCTGTTATGAACGAGGAAATGTGTTAGATGCTTTAAATGCTTTTCTTTTTAAACTTGTTTCAATTTTATTTGCCTTCTTAAATCTCCATTTTACAAGTGAGGAGACTGAGCATCGGCAAGGCCAAGCGATTTGCTCATTTCTGAACAACCAGTGAATGATGGAGCCAAGATATTATTCACTAGATGTTATTTCAAAGCCCACACTTGTTCCATTGATGACACAGCTGATATAGGAGAATAGCTGTCACATCTAATTTTTGTGCTTCTGTGCCAAAACGGACAGCTTCTGTGAGCCTATCCGATTTATAATTTTATTGGCTAACATGTCCAGAGTATTCTCAGACCCACATTCGGGCAACAAATCAACACTCGTTAGGTGAAGGGTAGGGCCTGCCAGGTTGACCTGAAGGCGCATGAGAACCAGCCCTGGCCTGCCAGGACTTGGAGGCTTCTTGGGTGAGTGGAACAAGTGAAGGAGGAACACTAGAGCACACTAGAGCCCAGCGTCTGCCGCAAATAAGCATGCTGGCAATGCTGGACATTTCTGCCATGACATGCTGATGGTGTTCTCATGGGTGACACGCTCCCCTGGGTGCTTGTGGGGCCAGAGCCGCCATAGCTTCTCTGTCGCTCACTCAAGAGCATGTGTTGGACTGCAGGTAATTGAGGGCTTGCCATTAAAGGGATTCCTAGAATCAAGGAGGGTGTTTGGTATTTTCATCATTAGTAGTGACATGCCAGTGGCAATTTCACGACAGATGGTGGTACACCCATATGTTCAGAGCTTCTGTGCCTGACCATCAATGCAGAGGGCAGCCAAATGTCTAATGTGGACAGAACACACTGTGACCTGAGATGGGGGGGCTCGGTGGGGCTGGAGCAGATGGGGTGTCTGACCTGGAAGAGCAGATGACTTAGACTCATGCCGAGCGTCGTGCTGGACATGCGGAGCTTAACAAATGAACCAAATTGGAAAACGCAGGGCACACCCAAGGTCCAGCATGAGGCAGGACCTCCTTTCCCAGTGCAGTGAGGACACATGAGGGAACCGCAGCCCCACCTCCTCACCGCCTCCTGCAGACACATGATCAGGGGATCAGGGGGAAAGGAAACTCTCAGGAGAGACTGAATATTTTCTAAAGGAATTGTTTGATGTATTAGTCTGGAGTATGCTTTTAGTCAAACAATATAAAAACTCTTTCTTCCCTTGGCCAAAGGGTGTGGGATTGGGAAAAGGACTGGAATGATGAGGCCCAAAGGAGTTACGTATTCTCTGCTTTAGATGGTGTGTACAGAACATTTTGTGACACTACCACATTTATATTATTTACTGGTTTTTCCATTTTAGATATCCTACCACCCCGTGTCACTTTCTCCCTTTGCATCCTAATTTTTGATAATTAACACTATCTTTAGTTGTTCTGACAGTAGCTTTGTGTAACTTCACATTTCGTACTTAAATCTTTCTTTCTTATTTCGCCAACTTTCGGTGAGGTCTCCGGGTTCTTATTTTGTAGGGTAAGGACGCTTCCATCGACTGCTCTTTCTACCTTCTCAGTTCTTTTGTTTGGATAATTCATGTTTGCCTTCTATCCTGTAACCTTCTTCAAGTCTTATAGTATATGTAGGTTGAGTCTAAAAGGTTGGGTATCAGAAGTAGATTTATGCTAATGAGACTATGAAATCCTTTTCAGTGTGGGGTCATATGTCAGTGTCATGACTCCTGCACTTTGCAGAGTGTATTAGCCTCCAGATGCTGGAGTCTACAAATTCCCGTAGACTAAGTGCCCTCCCAAACACCACAGTTGCTTAGTGATTGACTAAAGCAACACGAATCTAAGGTTTTGGGAGTCAGTAGTCCTCTACAGGTCTCACTGGGCTAAAATCAAGGTGTCAGCAGGGCTGTCCTGCTGGGGTTTCTATGGATGAATTTATTCCCTTGCCTTTCCCAGCTATTATAGGTCACCTACCTAGGCTCGTGGCTCCTTCCTCCATATCCAAAGCCAGTCGTTGGATTTCTCTGATCATTCTTCCATCGTCATGGTTTTCTGCGATTGTAGCCTGGAGATGTTTCTGCTACGAAGCACTCATGTGATTAGATGGGGTCTACCTGGACAATCCAGGGTAGTTCCCCCATATCAAATTTCATAATCTTTATCACATCTGCAAAATTCCTTTTGCTGCAGAAGGGTAAGATAGTCACAGGTTCTAAGGAATAGGGTATGCGCATCTCCACATTCTGCTCACCACAAATGTTCCTGGTGTTTAAAAAATGACAAAGAATGGATTCTACTTCCTACACTCCATCATTGCTCACACACCATATTTTAATATGCTGCATTTTTTGGACTCTAGTTTTCTTGTTTAGATGTTTTTTGTTTTTAGTGGAGTCCTTGTTTTTTGTTAGAAGTATGTTTTCTGTTCACCAAATCCTTATATCTTCCTGCCTTTTACCTCTATCTTATGTGTTATTGAGATCCATTTTAGCCTATTTATTTAATTTTTAAAGATTTTGTTTATTTATTTGAGAGGGAGAGAGATATATAGAGAGAGCATGAGTGGGGAGGAGAAGGAGAAGCAGACTCCCCACTGAGCAGGGAGCCCGATGCAGAGCTCAATCCCAGGACCCTGAGATCATGACCTGAGCTGAGGGCAGATACTTAACTGACTGAGCCATCCAGGTGCCCTGCCTTTTTATGTTTTCTTAAAGCCCATTTTTGGGAGCTCACCAAGTTCTTGTTCTAGTGTGGAGCACTTGCTTTCTAGGCCCACTGCTCTGTTTTTACCTGGCATTTCTTGTTCTTGAACTCTTGGTTTGATCTCACCATTTCTTACATTCCACATCCTCATGTTTGTTGTGTTTTACCCCAGTCTCCAAACAACTTGCTGTGAAACAATGCGTAAGAGATAATCTTTCTGAGTTCTTACACGTGAAAAATATTCCCCCATCCCCAAATCTTTTACATTGTTTTGCCATCTTGTGTTCACTTCGTGCTGATTCCTCATATGCCTGGGCTTTCTAAAAAAATTTTTCCATTTGTGTTTTTTTGTCACTTATTCATATTCTTTTTTCTTACTTTTAGTTGGGTTGTCTTTTACTAGGACTCCTTTTATGTGTGGTGGGTATTAGTCCTTTGTAATATATATTGCAAAATTTGCTTCAGAATTTATTTTATTTTTTTTTAAGATTTTTTAAAAATTTATTTGACAGACAGAGATCACAAGTAGGCAGAGAGGCAGGCAGAGAGAGAGGAGGGGAAGCAGGCTCCCTGCTGAGCAGAGAGCCCAACCCTGGGATCATGACCTGAGTTGAAGGCAGAGGCTTTAACCCACTGAGCCACCCAGGTGCCCCAACTTACTTATTTTAAAATTTTATTTGTGGATGCATTTATATTCTGTGTTCTTCTGTAACCATTGTTGTCTTCAAACAAAGCATACCCCTTTTTCATTACATTTAGCCTTTGGTATGATACAGTTTTGTTGATATTGTGAATGGGGTTTTAAAAATTACATTTCTAGTTATTATTTATTTATGAGGCTGACACACTGCCTACTGCACTAATGAGGCAGGTTCCAGTTATTGTTTATTTAAATCATAAGAAAAATGATTGATTTTTATAGGTTAATTTTATGTTTAGCCCTCTTACTCTGTTCTCTTGTTAAGTCCAGTAATTTTTCAATTTATTGTCTTAGTTTTAAGTGTAGACACATTGGCCTGCTTAGTGACAATATTTAAACCTCTGCTTATGTTTTGGAAGTTATTGCATTGACTACAGTCTCAAGAAAATGTTGAATAATAATGGTGTCCTGTTCTTCACTTAAATATGAATGCTTCTAATATCTCACTATAAACTAAATATTTATGATAGATTTCTTGGATATTGCTACTACCATGTTACTAAAGCTTCCTATTCATAACTTACTAAAATATTTTTAAAATTTTAAAGTTAGGAATGGATGTTAATGTTGTGAATTCCAGGAACAGAATAATTGATTTCCTAAGGTTGAACCACATGTAAACTGAAAGGGTTTTATAGGATTGATGAGTCATTTGCCCCTAGCTCATGATGTTGTTTATTAGGATCGTTTCTTAAGAGCTGGCATGGTACAGTGAAATTTTTTACACCCACCACTCTGGTAAACCCACAAAGTTTCTCCAGAACACAAAATAATGCTTTTCCCTACAAAATTGTTGGGGTTTTTTAGTGGAAAATATAGAAGACTTTGGTGAACATCAACTTTTTCCTGTCTGACCAGCACAACTTTCTTTGGAAAACTACCTCTCCCCAGTCCACAGAATTCTGGTGAGGCTGTTAATCATGGCTGTCTCCTCGTCCAGGCTTAGACGTAGGCTCTGACCCAGGCTGGACCATGAGTCCCCTTGGGGGACTTACACAGTGCAGGAGAAACTTCTGAAACTTCCATCTCCTTCATCTGAGACCATGGGCACTTTCACAAGTGCAAGCCTGAAGGGGCTGGTGGTTTTATTTTCTGCTCCATGGAATGTACCTATTGAGGGTGAAGTGAATTCTGAGGACAGGGCCAAGTGGTTGAGAGAGAGGCAAAATTTGGTGATATAGTTTGGTCTTTTAGACTTTACTGTGACAGAAGTCCGCCCCCAGACTTCCTGGTTATGTGAATTCACTGCTCCGCACCCCCCCCCTGCCTTTTTTTTTTTTGCTAAAAATGCTTTGCATTGTGTAGTCTGTTATTTGCTAGGGAGAGTCTAGGACTACTATCTGTTCCCAAAGTACGAAAGCAAGATTCAGAGTCTTCCTCTTTTAGCAAGAATTGGTACCAACACATTATATTCAGAAAGGTGCAAGCCAGGTTCCGTAAATAACAAGTATGTAGGGAGAGAAAGCAAAAAGAGGGAAAAAAATCACTGCATGCTATCCAGAACGGTGTAGGTGAGACCACCGATGAGAAGATTCTATGCTCGGTTTTAGGTGTTGAGTATATGTGAAGTGCTCAGCGGATTTTTGTTTGTTTATCATATGGAAGAAAACTTGTGTTTGGTTTGCGATTATTTTCTGAGCCATGGTACAGACAGGAATGGAGTTATCCACAGATCCGTAAGCAACAAAGAAGGACATTGCTACTTGAATGAAAGAGGCTTTTTCTGGATGCCAGTAACCACATGATTTATTCAGAGAGAACAGGCTGCACTTAACTGTGTGCTTCCTGACTTTGATTTAATATAAAGAAAATAGTAAAATTTTAGGAACAAGTGGTTGTGCTCATTGAGTATGAGTTTTCAGTGTACTCTGAAGAAATGGGCAGTGAAGACAAGAGTCTTTTTTTCCATATGGCAGTGGTCTGGCTGTTAAAGGGGAGGGTGCTCGTGAGTTTGGGAAATGAGGAACGAGATGAAAACACTTCTTTGTGGCAGTGATAATGCTCATGAGGCTATTTCAGTGATATCTGGTGGTTTGCTCAAAAGGATTATCAATGATATGCTGTCTCATTTTCAATCTTGAAAGAAAGACATTGGGCTTTCTTGAGAAGACAGCACTCTGGTGAAAATGGCTTACTTGCTAAGAGTAAGTATCATAACATTTGCTTTTTGAAAAATGGATAAAAATTTCAATGCTCCATTATTGGTCATATTGATTTTTTATTAATTGCTTTACCATTTTAAAGACTGCAAGCAATTCAGCAAAGTACAAAGGAGAAATTAGGAGATAACCCCAAATCCCATACCATGAGTTACATCCCAGGCTTCACCCTATGCACACATAGAGCCAGAAGGCCAGAGAGATGGGAGAGGTACATCACTAGATAGCATGCATTTTATAAAAATTACATCATACTTTTTAACAGAAGGTCTTCAACTTCATTTTACTTATATTATAAAATCCAATTTACCCGGAGAAACTAAAATGAAAATAAATGTAATTGAATTTAACAAAAGAAAAAGAAGTTGAAAAACTGCTGATAAATGGTTCTTCCTTACAAAATAGTTACACAATTATAAAAAAAATCATTCAGAAGTTAGAGTCATTATCTTATTTAACCACACATACTAATTTTAGATTCTATTAGTTGACTTCCTGTAATAAAGGGTAAGAAATTACCAGTCTCACTTCCTTTCCCTACCTTCTAATTTTGCTGGTTATCTTATTTTAATTTTGCCAAGGTTTAAAACACTTCCATTTGGTTCTATAGTTCTAATTACCATAGTTGCTTATAATTACTATGACATTTAGACAGATTCAGTGTTCACCATGGGCTTTTTCTCATGGCTTCTTCATTACTAAGTTCTTTATTTTGATTCATATATCCAGTTGGGTATGAAGGGCTCATAGGTTTTCAAATTCTTTCATTTATTAACAAGGACCTGTCTCGTGCTTTTAAATGAAAGGCAACTTGGCTAGGTATAATACTCTTTGCTTCTACTTTCTTTCCCCTAGAACTTTATAGCTGTTATTTAATTGTTTTTTGGCACCAAGTTTTACTGTGGAGACATCTGAGGCCAATATGTTTCTGCCCGCACCTTAAGGTGACTTCATTCTTATGCATAACATTTTACATTTGATCTTCACCAAAAGGCCGAGAAGTGATTATGCATAACATTTTAATCATTGGAGTTCAATATCCTGATCATAGTATGGCTTGATGTTGAAAGCTCTGTGTCATTTCCCCCTGAAAAACAGTGTATTCTTTCAATATATAAATTCAGTTTTTGCTTCATTTTGGCAGGACATTTCTATGTGATATATTTGAATATTTTTTGTTTCATTCATTTGTTTCAAAATTCAGGATGCCAACAGTAGATCATCTTTGTTCTCAGTATCTATTATCATTTCTGAACTTTCTTTAATCTCTTCACCTTTTTATTCTCTGCTCTGTAATTATCTCATTGTAAAAAAAATCTTCTCTGTATGTTAGGTGAGTCTGCGGATTCATCTCCACTTACCACTGTGTATTTTCCATCGTGTTTCTGGTCTGTAGAGATGTTTATTTTGTTTTGAGTGGAATCTTGGGGATGGAGGGCAAAAGGAAAAAAAGGAGGATTTGTGTGTCTTTTAAATTTTAACATGACCAGAATTTTTAAAGCTCTTCTATGTCTATCTCATTTTTATTTCTAATGAAGTTTTTCTTGGGGAGGGTGGGGGACAGGGAGTGGTTCTCTTCAAGCTTTCTAGAAGCTATTTCTTCCTTGAAGGACCATTTTCCTTCACATATATCTTTACAAGTGCCTTATTGAGTCCCTGTAGGTAAAAAATTTTTACAACATATTTTATTTGGAGTGGCCTTAATTTTACCTCTGTTGTTTCTTCTCTTACTGTGATGGCTAGGATTACCTTTGCTTTGTTCTTTTACTATGATGGCTAGGATACTTCAACACAATGTAGAATAAGAGTAATGATAATGGGAACATCAATCAGAGTCCAGCTGGGAAAACAGAAACCATTCTAGGTATTTCAACAGAGGAGATTTAATAGAAGAAATTGATTCTACAGGTGATGGAAGAATAGGGAGTCCAACGGCTGCACTTAATATAACAAAAAAATTATCAGTCATATTTATAAAACCAGCCAAAGATAAAGACAAATACTAAAATGGTGAAGTCACCCAAAGATGAGTAACAGCAGAGGAATTTATTGCCTTGGCCTGGAGGAAAAAAAGGAAGAGTGGGGTTCACAGAGCTGAGAAGCAAGGGCTACCTAGTGGAGAACTGTAACAGTGACCAGGAGCTGGGACAATGGAGAAGACTCCAGCAATGGTAGAGAACAGAGAGAGAGATAGGGAGGGAAACACTCTGCATATACCTTTCTGCTCCCTTCTCTGTCTTACCATCACTTCTTACTGGTCAGACCTATCTGGTTGCTAGAGGGCTAGGCTGCCTTGGAAGAATGTCCTCCACCTTGCAATGAAACAGCCGTTTGCTTGGGAGTATAATTCTAAGATTAAAAATAGTCACTGAGAACTTCAGAGACATTACTTTTCCATTTTTATGTCTCCTCTCTTTAAAACTTCAGACAATTATGTCTCAAGGGTGACCTCCCATGTTTCTTAACTTTTCTCTCATATTTTTCTATCTCTACCATTTGAGTATAAATTCTGAGATTTCCTAAACTCTATCTTCCAGATCACTAACCTTCTATTTAAATCCTGTGTACTCTAAGATTTATTTCCTTTGCATAATTGTTTTTTGAAACATCTTTACAAAGGTATAATGTACTCATTTTTAAGTACAAAGTTCAATGAGTTTTTGCAAGTGTAGACAATCAAGATGCTTTTTAGATGCACTTATGTTGCTGCTTGTGTCAGTAGTGTGCTCCTTTTTCCTGGTGAGTAGTATTTCATTGCATGGACATAGCATCATTTGCTGATCTGTTCATCTGCTGCTGTTTGTTTGAATTGTTCTCATTTTGGGACTGTTGCAAAGTTGCTGAACATTTATGTCTTTGTATAAGCATATGTTCTCATTATCTTGGGTAAATACCTAGAAGTAGAGTGGGTAATCATACGACAAGTGAATGGTCAACTTTGTACAGACAGCCATACTATTTGGCACAGTGGCTGTGCCATTTTACGTTCCCACTGAGAATGCATGACCCTTCCATCCAGTTGCTCTCCATCTTCACCAATACTTGGCATTACCAGTGTTACTGATTTTAGTCTTTCTGTGGGTATGTAGTGATAGCCAATTGTGGTTTTAGTTTGCAATGTGCCAGTGAACAGTGTTGTGATATTGAGTATCTTTGAAGGTATTCAGAATGGATTTGCTACTCCAGTTCCATGACAGTGTCCTTGAAAATGCACTGTCTGCTAGTCACTACACTTCAGGAAAATCTGTTTAAGTCTAGGTTCTGTTGGAATTGTGAAAAGATTGTGAAAATTGTGAAATTGTGAAAAGATTCTGCCTTTCGGCTAATCATATTTTCCACCTAAAATGACATTAGTAAGTGTGGTAGGTAGGATAATTTCTCTCTCTTCTCCCTCTGCCCCAGAGATGTTCATGCCCAAATTCCCAGAACTTGTGAATGTGATAGGTTATATGGCAGAGGGGAATTAAGGTTGCTCATTAGCTGACCTTACAATAGGTGAATAGCCTGGACATCCAGGTGGCTCAGTAAAGTTACAAGGGTCTTTAAATGTGAGAGGGAGGAGGAAGAGGAGCTTAGAGGGATGCAACATATAGACCCAGTGCATTATTGCTGGCTTTGAAGATGGAGGAAAGGGGTCACCAGTCAAGAAAAGTGAGCAGCTTCTAGAAGCTGGAAAAGAAACAGATTCTCCCCTTCAGTCTCTAGAAAGAACACACTCCTGCTTATATGTTGATTTTAACCCAATGAAACATATTTTTAATACCAGACTTCCAGAGCTGTAAGATAATGCATTTATGTTGTTTTAAGTCACTAAGTTTGTGGCAATTTGTTACATTAGCAATAGAAAATTAACATATTGATGTAATAATTTACTGTGACAGTTGCTACCACTGAACCAACTGCAGCTTATTCACCAACACTTTATCCCCTTCCAAATTTCCTTTTGGCCATTTCATTAACCTCACCATTAAAAGATGACAGAGACTCTAAATTTAATGATTTGCTTAATTTTAGGTTGTATTATCACAGCTTCAAGAAGATAGCTTGATGGCAAGAGTAAGTCTAACTAGGAGTTAGAATTGGTTTCAGCTACCCATCCTTTCCTCTATGCTCAGTAACTACTGTCTCTGTTTCCTGCTTATAGTCCAGAAAAGATTAGAAGTAAGACAGCAGGTACACTGAGGTTTGGGACCACACTGATATTGTTTGTTTTTTTGCTTGTTTTTTGCTTATGGTAAGTTATTTCAGTTTGTGTCAGTTACAAAGCATTTGAAGTGAGATCAGTGCAAGACCTTTATCAGAGGAATACAGTGTATACACAGGAGTACTGGTGGGTGTACTAGTTTGTTACCACAGAGTGGGCAGCTTAAACAGCACAAATTTATTTTCTCACAGTTCTAAAGGTTAGAAGTCCAAGATCAAGGTGTTAGCAGGGTTGGCTTCTTTTGAATCCTCTCTCCTTGACTGGTAGAGGGCCATCTCCCTCTTATGTCTCCACATGGTTTTTCTGGGCCTGCATTTTCTATGTCCTCATCTCTTCTGACAGATTCACCAGTTGTCAGATTAGGGCCCATCCATAGGACCTCATTTTACCCTAATTAAAGGTCCTAACTTCAGGGGTGCCTGGGTGGCTCAGCTGGTTAAGCATATGCCTTTAGTTCAGAGCCCCACATCAGGGTCCCTGCCCAATGGGGAGCCTGCTTCTCCCTCTGCCTGTCCCTCCCCTCCACTGCTCCTGCTCTTCCCCCAAATATAAATAAAATCTTAAAAAAAAAGGGTCCTGCCTTCAAATATAGTCATATTCTGAGCTACAGCAGGGAGGACTTCAACATATAAATTCTGAAGAAACACAATTCAGCCCTTATCAGAGAGCCCTTATCAGAGGCTATTAAGTAAGGCATATGGAAAATGTTCAAGAAAACTAAAATGAAAAATATTTAACTTCACATCCAATATTTGTGCATAAGAGAAAATTTAAATGGCTTTCAAATGATGATTTGGAGTGAAGACATGCCTAGATTTTTGTAATTAGTTGTATATAGAAATGAGAAAACTGACATTTTGTGTTAAGCCCTGACAATGATAAAATAAAACAAACACTGGTATAAAGATAGTAAACATGGTGTTATAAAGTACATCAATATTTACAAATATTTGCAGTAATAATCCTAACAATAAAAAATAGTAAGCTGTTAAAGTAATTACCTAAAACATCATTTCTTGAGGTCAAGGACAACTACAGAAACACACACTAATCAACCTGGCTGAAATCAAAAGAGGTAATGTAAACTCAACAACTCTTCTGAAAAAAGAAAGTAAAAATTTGGGGTGCCTGGGTGGCTCAGTGGATTAAAGCCTCTGCCTTCGGCTTGGGTCATGATCCCAGGGTCCTGGGATCGAGCCCCACATTGGGCTCTCTGCTCAGCAGGGAGCCTGCTTCCTCCTCTCTCTCTCTCTCTCTGCCTGCCTCTCAGCCTACTTGTGATCTCTGTCAAATAAATAAATAAAAAAAATCTTTAAAAAAAAAAGTAAAAATTCATAGTTCATTGTTCCAATATAAGGAGATGTCTCTTGTAGTATCAATCATTTAACTATGAATATTTTCAACATTCTGTTAAGAGTAATTTGGAGTAAGAGCATGAGGAAGAAATAGATCCACTTTTTAGAAACTGTGGAATGAATTTATTAGTTTCTTAATATATACTCAGTTGGACTTGATTGGTGGATGTTTCCTATTACTGTTCCCACTACCACAGATCAACCCAAATGCCTAAAAACTGTAATCTATAAGCATCTATAGTATCTGCAGAAAAGAAATCGGAAGGTAAGGGCACCAAATAGAACACAAGACTCAATAACCATTTTATCCTTTGAAGATACTTTAATTTTGCTGTTATGATTACTTAAAAAACACAGTTGTTTTCAGCATTTCCTAGCTATAGTGGTGCATAGGAAATTCCATTCTAAACAAAGAATTAATTAATGAAATAACAACACACCTTAACATTTTACATTGATAGGTTACAGTTTACAAGGTGCTTTCACATACATTATTTCATTTGATTCTTACAACAAGCAGATAAAACAGTCAGTGGGAAAAAAATGATTTTTTTTTTTTTTTTTTAGGCTTTTGATGAGTATTTTCAGGCCAATGGGCAGTCAATACAAGAACATATCAAAAAAAAGACAGCAATACCCACAAGCCACAATATCTTTTTTGGTAGGTTGACAGTTTGGTATCAATTGGGTTTTTAGCATCAGTGAAGAAGGAAGGAATCAAAAGAGACATGAAGTCCTTGTGATATTCAAAAAATTTTAAGAACACTGTAAGAGATAAGGAGAAGAAAGAGAAGAAAGGTCCTAAAATATCACCTTACCAAGACTTACTTCAAAGCACATTATCCCTTCAAACTGTCAAATAAAAAGAATCTTGTCATGACATGTGAAAATTAGAAAAGACCTTAGAAATTGCCTAATGGAACTCATTTTGTAGAGCTAAGGTCAAGGTCATCCTGACTTAGACAGACAAGCCTGAGGCCCAAATGTCTTGACTTTTGAGTCAGGGGTCCTTCCTCTGCAATGCCATCTCCTTATTATTTACTGAGGAAAAATGTCATTTCTTCTGTTTCAAATAATGTGATTTTAGGTTAAATACTGATTTATTCCACTGGTTTCTTATTCAAGTTTTTATTTCATTCTTGGCTAAACTGTGGCTGAAACTGTGAGTTTTATATAACTTTAAGATATTCTAATTCAGTGTACTTGATTGGTTGGAAATAGACTCTCTTGGCATGTCAGAGAGCTTGCTCATGTCCTTTAAATGGAGAGTAAAATGGGAATGGTGAAATAGCCCTCAAAACCAATGTACGCCTAGGGGTCATCTACCTAGGCAGAGTCCAGATCTTTTTAATTGCTGAAAACTAAAGCGTAATAATCAAAGTGTCATCCCCATGATTTATTAAAATAATTTTACAATAATATACAATAAAGCTACCATAGAATTTGTAGCATACACATAGAATACAATGATCAGCATGTTCTTGGGCCAAAAACTAATTAAAATATTTTATACAAATGATGTATTAAATTTATTAACATGATGATATATTTTTGTCACATAAAACTTGATACAGCAAAGTATTTCATATTTTCCTTGCACATTTTAAATATAGGTGGATCAACTGAAATCAGCATCAGCTTTTAAATGACATAACCATGCAAAAACACTTGACAACCAATAGATGTACAGATTGATGCAGAGAATATTTCAGACAGGCTTTTTTCAATGTCTTCAAAGGTTTTATACAGGGGTGTGGTACAGAGGAAAAGAAGTAGTCAGTGACCTGCACCAATAATGAAGCAAATAGAATGCTTATATATACATTAAGATAGGTTTGATTAAAAACAACTTATATGCATGTAATTGATCATAAAAAACGAACACAGTTTATTTTTGACTTTTGGTGTGTTGTTTTAAGATAGGTCACTGACACACGGAGATAAAACCAGATGGCAAAATTTAAAAGCAAAGACAAAAATATTTAAAAAACAGAGTTAAGCCATGGATTCTCAACAAACGTTGAACTAAGTGTGCAAAAGTGCCTGAAATTTCCACGTGATAGCAATGTTGTTGGCAAAGAAGTATAAAAAAATTAAACTCAAATACTAAAATTGTATCTGCATGATCATACATTCTGTTTACTGAAAGAAAAAGGCTTGAAATTCTGACATGTCTAAAAATATCACACCTCAAAATTAAAACACAATTGTGGCAGTTTTAAAAAACTTTGTCCCTTTTCCTCATTGATGAGGCACAGGATGAAAGCCGAAGCTTCAACAGTGCCTCTCCTTCAGGCTGACAAATAGAGTACATCAGAATAACCTGGCAACAATTCTTTTTGTTCTTAACAAAACATTACTGCAAAACAAAGCAAAGCGAAACAAAGAAAAACCTCATATAAATAAGAGCATCTCTCTACCATTTACAAGTATCAAGCCATTTGTTTGACTCAGCAAGGTATTTGTCCGCATTAATGTTTTTGATTCTTTTCCTTTAAAAAGTTTACAATGAGGACTATTTGAGAAACTTAAAAATTGTCACTTTCTTCTTCAGTCACCTTCTGTTAAAATACTGGCTAAAACGCTTATGGAGAAGTGAAGGTTTAGAAATCTTAGAGCTATCTCTAATACCTACAGAAGTGCTGGTACCAAGTGATGATCCATAGCATTAGTTTTTCCTGTGAATGAGACACATTTGTCACACTGCACAGGTGGTCATTAATTACTCAAGGGGAAGATGATACAAAAGGTAGTGAAGGGAAATAGAGCCTCTGATCTCTAGGAATTCAAACTGCTGGGGCTAACTACTCGATGTTAGTCTATCCAAGTGTCTTGCCAGAACAGTGAATTCTACGAAAGTTATTGTTTTGTTTTGTATAAACTGCCTTGTTGATTAGACAAAAATTGTCTTCAAAAATTGTCAAAAGTTTTGTCAAAACTGAGTCTGAGCTACTCAAAGTAAAAATAGTTATTGGAAGCATATCGTCAAGCCACTGACCAACAAAAATAATGGCAAGAACTACCAAAGTCAACACTTATCCTTCCTTGGAAATATCACAGAGCCATAACACTGCCCATCCGAAACGCCAACAAAATAAAGTGGAGTACTATTTGGAGAAAAACTGATGAAAATGAAAAAGGAAGAAATGGAAGTAGGGCAGGAGAACCAAAGGGAAGCAGGAAAGTGTCTAGTTGTGTGTTATGGCACAGACAATGCTTTGCTTAGCGGTGCCTTGTTACAGAGGTGGATGCAGAGCGCACACACGGATGGCAATAAAGACCTCACTCAGTCGCTGGAATGACGGAACTAGGTAACTGCTTCAACAAGGACGGTCTCAGCTCCACCGTATCTCCCAACAGAGTGCAAAGACTGAGTGTGAGTTCTGATGTCATCTTGTTGCTCGGCTTTAAAATTCACAAAATTCTTTTGCACATTTTTCTGTTATAGAGACGCGGATATCTTCTTCTTCATAGTCATCAAAGTTGCTGGTATCTCCAGAGCCTCTGAACTTTGGTATGAATGGTGCTTCAACCTACATTTGAGAAGGAAACGTAACTGTGATATTACGATTTATAATAGGAAAAATATATTTGGTTTTCATCCCAGTCCTGAGCACAGAGCTCTTTAAACTCTTGGACTTCATAAATGTTATGTTAATGAGATGACTTTTGGAAAGCCCCTAGCTAACCTAAGGATGGGTGCTGATTAGACACTTGGAACTTTCAGTCTTAGCCCCTGACCTCCAGGAGGGAAGAGGGGTTGGAGACTAATTTGGTTGCCAATGGCCAATGATTTAAACAATCATGCCTACGTAATGAAGCCATAAAACTTCACAAGGAAGGGGTTTGGAGAGTTTCCAGGTTGATGAACAAATGGGGATTTGGGGAGAGTGTTGTGCTTGAAGGTAGCAGGAAGCTCTGAGCCCTTTCCACATACATGTCCTATGTATCTCTTCCACCTGGCTGTTCTGAGTTACATTCTTTTATAATAAACTGGTAATAGTAAGTGAAGTTTCTGAGTTCTGTGAACTGCTCTAGCAAAGTACTTGAAACCCAGGAGGAATTTGTGGGAACCTCTGATCTATAGCCTCCTAGTTAGAAGCACAGGTGGTTAGACTTGTGATGAATGTCTAAAGTGGTGGGGGCACTGAGTGAGGACTGAGCCCTCAACCTATGGGGTCTGATGCTATCTCCAGGTAGATAGTGTTAAGACTTGAATTAATTGTGCGGTGGTGGTGTGTGTGTGTGTGTGGCAAGGAGGACACACGTATTGGAATAATAAAGAAGAAAAATGAATGCTTGGGAGTTTCTAAACACCCAAAGAAAATACATTCCCACTATTACTATATGGTAACATTTTTAAATGCCTTTAAGTCCTTAAATGATAACAGCATTAGAAAAAGCAGCAAACGGTAGGTTTGCTATTATCTCAACATTTTCATTCAAGGAATGGTCCAATACTTAAGAGATGTCTAGGATAATTAACCAATGGTATCAAAATGCTGGCACTTCAGGTTACAGAATTCTAGATTTTTCTTTATCAGTTCCTTCCTTTTTAAAAATTTTATTTATTTGAGAGAGAGAGGGTGTGAGCGAGCAGGGGGAGGGAGGGAGAGGGAGAGAAACTCAAGCTGATTCTGCGCTGAGCCTGATGTGAAACTTGATCTCATGACCTGAGCCGAAACCAAGAGATGGATGTTCAACCAACTGAACCACCCAAGTGACTCATGATTCCCCGCTTCTGATACAGTTTTTTCTAATATGTAAACCAGTGGTCTCCAAAGTTTTTTGATCTATATACCTTTTAATAAAGCATTTTTGAGTATAAATCACCAAAATATGTGTAGCTATTTATCAATTATTTACTCACATAAGTATGTTAGTATAAGATACAAACACAAACAAGACATTTAAAAATAACAAGGTAAAAAGACCATAGGACTGGGAAGTCCAGTATCATCTTTAGTCTGCCAGCTGGTTGCCTCACATGCGCGCTCTGGGGACTGTGGCTCCGCACCACGCAGCCAGCCGCCTCACATCTAGCCACGTGGCAGTTTAGGATCACACCTGTCGGGATCATCTCTACACGTACAGTGACTGCACAGTTTGCGTTGTCCAGGCCTCTTTCTTCCGTTTCCTGTCTCTCTGCTAGATGCCTTGGACTATTGGACTATTTCGTTGCTCGTGAGCACTTGGTCCGAGAATAACAAAGACTATGGAAACTATTCAAATTATCATTTTTGATAATTTGGTATTGGTGTGCACAGTTATAACTGAGATGACATTAAAACAAATGGCTACAATGAAGTACTCAATTATTTCTATTTATAAATTATCCAGGGATCTTCCAGTCCAACTGATAGTCAAGATCTGCCGTTGATCAATCTGTTCAATACTACAATCTGTTTGCTATAGGGTGCTACTTCTTGGCAGATAAGCTGTTCACTATCTAAGGTAAGTCAAGCCCTCTGGAAAGCACATGAACTCTAAATAGGCAGGAGCATTTCAGTGTAATCCGTCTTTAAGAATAATTGTAGGGGCACCTGGGTGGCTCAGTTGGCTAAGCATTTGCCTTGGGCTCAGGTCATGATCCTGGGGTCCTGGGTTCCAGCCCCATATCAGGCTTCATGCTCAGTAGAGAGCCTGGTTCTTCCTTTCCCCCTCCCCCACCTTGTGCTGTCCTTCTCTCAAATAAGTAAAAGACTTTTCTTAAAAAAAAAAAAAAGTGTAAAAATATAATACACAATATGGGTAGATTAGTAAGTGCCAATAGCAGAAATTTTTCTTAATATAAATATGAAAATATTAAAAATGTATCATTTTAAAAATACTAATAAATCGGGCCAACCTCAAGCAAATCTAATAAATACATCTAAATATAGCATTAATTAACACAAATATAACAATAAAGATAGTATAAACAGTGATAATTACAGAGGAATATGGATGATTTTGTAAGAAAATATAAACTTCTGAAATTGACTGAAGAGGCAAAAACTTAGAAACCAAAAGCCAAAGAAAAATTAGTTTGTTAAAATTTCCAAGTAATAAGTACAAGTTAGTTCTTATTTCCTCAAGTGTCTCAAAGAATAAAAAGACATGGAAAATTTCCAAGCTCATTTAATGAATCCATTCATTCATTTAATGAATCCCATAATCTCAACTCCAGAAAAACAAAACTACAGGTAAATAAAACTCATGACTATATAGACAAAAATCCTAAATAAAATTTTAGCAAATTGATTTTGCATATTTTAAATAATATTTTGCAGGTATTACAGTAATAATACCTCATGATTAAATGATGTTCAGGAATGTGAAGATATCTAATTGATATAATTCATCATGCTAATATGTCAAAGAAGAAAAAGCACAATAAACTAGGAATCAAGGATATTTTCTTTTTTTTTACATGTTTTTTGTTTTCTTTTCTTGACATTTCCTTAACCTGATCAAGAATAGTTATCCAAGACAAATAGCTAACTTCATATTTGAAGCTAAAACATGAAAGTCATTCCCATTCAAAACAAGAGTAAGACAATACAGCTCAACAGTCCTACTCTTTCAGTAGAGGCAAATGATACCTCCACCCACTGTAAGTATTTAACAATAAAATGCAAGGAAATCACTGAAAAACCTATGGAAATCAACAACAGAATTTAGTAAGGTGGCCAGTTACAACACAAACATAGAAATTATGTTTCCCCCTATAGTCTACTATAATGGCAAAGCAAATGCATCTGCAATAGCAATCAAAGTATAAATTTAAGGAATAACTTTATTTTTTTGAGGAATTTATTATTATTATTTTAAACTAGGTTCCATAAAGGCCCCATTCATAGTGAAGTAGAGATTTTGGTTCCTTACGAAAGAAACTGGACCTATATGGGGCAGGGCTCTCTAAGACTTTATTGAATGACAGAAAATGTTGGAATAAAGGTAGAAATATAACATGTTCATTATAAGGTATTTTCAAGATTTTGATTCTCTTCTAACTAATATACTGTTATCCCAATTAAGAGCCCCAAATACAATATAAATATTTGGAAAGACCAATAAAACACAGAGTTATTGTTAAATGGGTACAGAGTTCTAGTTTTGCAAGATGGAAGAGTTCTGGAGAGACATGGTGGTAAAGGCGACACAACAGTGTGAATATACTTAATACCACTGAACTGTACACCTACAAATGGCCGTGACAGCAGATTTTGTATTGTGTATTTTTCACACAGTAAAACTGTAAAAAAATCTGAATTATGTACTCTTTTCCATGAATATTTATAAGAATTCCACATATTAAATATATATTCTGAAAATTAAAAAAATACCATAAGCCTATATAAAATGGTATAGTATACAGTACAAGAATAGACAAAAGGAACTCCATTAAAAATAAATTTCAGGGGTGCCTGGGTGGCTCAGTGGTTGAGCCTCAGCCTTTGGCTCAAGGTCATGATCTCAGGGTCCTGGGATCAAGCCCCACATCAGGCTCTCTGCTCAACAGGTAGCCTGCTTTCCCCTCTCTGTCTGCCTGCTGATCTGCCTACTTGTGATCTCTCTCTCTGTCAAATAAATAAATAAAATCTTAAAAAAAATAAATTTCACAAACAGACTGAAGTATTTAATAAATTAGCATTAGTAAAGGTGGAATTTCAAATAAGGGGCCAAAAAATTCAATTCATTCAACAAATGCTGAGAGAACAAAAAGAAGTCAGATCAAAAAGCACTGAACAAAAGTATAGATTCAGTAAGTCCCCCAAATAGAATTGCTCTTGGCCATACAGCACATCCAGCTGAGGTAATGATGCTAAGAACTGTTTCATGATTTAATGGCTAGGGAGTTTCTGAACCTATCTTATGAGATGCAGAGACTACTGTACTCGCCTTGTTTTGGTCTTTGTTGCATTATTAAATTCTTTTAATGCTTTGTTTTTGTAATTTTTTCTAAAAGATATAAACTTGGAAAAATGTGCTATTAATATTCAATGACAGCATTTACATTTTTTTCCTAAGGAAATTCAATGCAAGGAAACATCATTAAATGCTGCACAACATCATTAAATATGGCAAGTCTCTGAAACAGAAGTTTTTCTTTTATGGGAAAAAAAGCAATATATTCAAGATGTAAACATTTTATAAATACAAATTATCTTTAACCGGGCATTTAAGAAACAAAGGTGAGATAAAAGGAATTCACAGCAGAAGCTTTTGTTAAATGTCTTAATTTGTTATAAAGGTGAAGTGATAAACACTGAAAAATATCTAATGAATCTAGCTATTAAATGATATTGAATCTAGCTTGTGCCAATTCCGGTGGGAGACTCTTAATTGTTTATGTTGTTTTTCTAATGTGATTTCATATCAGTTTTGAAATGCAAACCTTTGGGACATTGTCTGCTGTATCATTACCATGATATTTGAAGAATAAGAGGCCTAGGTAGGAGAAATTTGACTGAAAACATTTTAGGTTGATGGTCAAAACAGAATATGCTTTCTCTTTTATCAAGGAGAAAACTCGTTTTTAAGCTGTGGGTTGGAAAGGTCTCTTACATCCTGCATAGTATTAATTCAAAGGTAAAAATAAATTAAAGTCCTGTGTTAAGTTGGAACAATCTGTATTACCTATATATAATTTAAATACCAACTTTTCAAAGCTCTTAAATTAAAGAAACGGCTCACCTTCCTCTGGTAAATAGCAATCCAATCTGTGGTGGCAAACCACTTGTGAGTTTTTATATCACTCACGCCATTCTTCAGGTTTCCAAACCGCTTCGTCAAATCCACCTGCAGCAGGTTCCTTAGAAGGTCCTTGAGATCTGAACTGAAGTGCGATGGGAATCGGACCTGTACCAACACACCATGTTGTCAAACATACATTCCAGTGGTTAGCATGGCCTCAACTTTAAACAGACCAGAGACCTCTGAAGAAAATGCTTTAAAGGGTTAATAGATCCATTTCTGAGCTCTTTACATTCTTGCTATGGTTTTCTGCAAGTGCCACCATCACCTAACTCCTATTGCGTGTCCTGACATTACCTCAGTTGATCTTCATTTAGGTATGCTGTATTATCTGTGTATGTCTCTTTCCCCCAGACCATGAACTTCTGGGGGGAGGGTACTGTGCCACCTTTGTGTTGTTATTCCCCGAATTTATTACACCATTTCAAATAATGTTGTTCATCCAGCTAACTGTAATTGAGACCTACTGTATACTACACTGCTCTCGTGTTGGATATATAGCAATGAACTATGGCATACCTGGTGAATATGGAATTTATTCTAAAGATGGAGAAATTAGGATCCGCAGACATTGTATAACTTACCCAATCATTAGACTACAAAGTGGCAGAGTTGGGACTAAAAATCTAGTCATGTTGCTAGGCTCATGAGTTTTGTTCTTTATTACATGGTCTTCAATTTATAGTCTGACTTTAAAAAAGCTCAACATGATGTACATTCTCATATTTTCAAAGTTTAAGTTAAACCATTAGCAGGCAAAGCCAGACTCTATGGCAAAGCAAGATTCCTAACTCTAGTCTTCTGCTACTGATGCTATTTTGTACTGAAAGTGTGTTTATGTACAAAGTGTGTTCCTAGGACCCACCTTCATCAGAGTCAACTGGGAGAGTGGAGGGATAAAAATGTTGATTTCTGGGGCTTACTTCAAATGATGAGGGCCCTGGGTCTGAAATTCTGAGGTTTTTATCTCTAAGTGATTCATTCATATGTGCATGAAAGCTTGAGAAACACTATTTGCAACTCTATTCACTACTTTGTGCAGAAGTTTTATTTTTTCTGTCAGTGACAGATGCAAAAAATTTTAATGTAAGTAAACTAAAATCATCATACTAGAGGAAAACTAATATTTGTGTCCAACAACCAAAGACTAATTGAAGGTCAAATAGCTAATAACTGAACAGGATTTGGGGGTCAATTCATAGAAATTAGCAACTAAAATCTTCATTTTTGCAAAGCTTATATTACCATAGATTATAATAGGGTTTGTATTCTTAAAAAAAAAAAAGGTGAATTGCCACCATCTTTATTTTTAGTTCTAAAAGTAAAGTTTTATTGCTATAATGGCTTATTAGAAGTTCAGCACTGTGCTAAACTTAATGCACACTGGCTCATAAAAACCAAAATTTAACATTAAGGTAAACATGATTATGACTACCATTTTACAGGTGATGTAATTGAAATTTACACAGATTAAGTTATTTGCCAAGACTATAGAGCTAATAAGTGGTAATAGAGCTATAATTCCAAACCAGGTATTCTGACTTTAGAGTATACATTCTTAATTATTCCATACTGTTTTCATGATTCAATAGCCTAAAAACAGTTATTGTCAGGACACTTCCAAAAGAATGAAATTTTCATCTTAAAAATATTTGCTGCACACTTCCTCATTTATCATAGTTGGAGTAGAAACTAGAGAATATGTGGTATTCAAAAGGCATACTGTCTAAAAATAACGTGATATATTTACACAGTGGTTATATTCCAACTTTGCTTAGATTGCAAAGAAGTAACTTATTGGAAGTGGAGCTATCCTTGTTTGGAACAGAGTCTGCATGAACTGCTCAATGTAGAGTACCAGTTATTTTCCTTTTCATGATGTTCAGAACACTAGACAATGTACCATTCTTTCAGATTCAGGTAATGTGCAACAGAATGCCTAAAGAATAAACACACCTAAATAGAGTAGTTCTTTATTTTGGAATGCAGATGAAGTATTGGTGTTGGATTAGTTAATGTGTGTGTATACATTTGTAAACTTTAGAAGAGTTATTTTCAAATGGGGAGTTGTAGTTGGGGGGTTGTGACGGTAGACATCAGAGTTATCTGGAAACCTTATCAAATGATAGACATATCCTCTTCACCTCTATATCACATGCTGTTCTCCCCCAGAGATTCTGTTAGGTAGCCCACACTTACATAGTAAGCATGTTAATGATGAGAATATGTCAGATCTCTTAAGTATACTGAAGGAGAAATAATGGGAATCATTATGAAAGTATTTTTTTCTATGATCTGAAACATGATCAGAAATGTAGTTTCTTTGTTGATTTGACTTTCCAAAGAGCCATGTTGATTCATCAAACTGAAATTAGCAAAAACCAGAAAATGACTTAAACACAATCGTGTTTTAATGCAAGGCTTTTATTTATGGTCTATTAACTTGGAAACACCAAAGATATCTATAATGGGAAGAATGACTAATTTTTCCTTCAAAATTATATTAAGAAGAGTATTATTTCTATTATTATTAATAATTATAACTGCTGTAGAAATTGAAATCAGAATTCTAGAATATTGGACCAAAGGAAGTTTTAGTTCAATTTAGTCTAAACCTTCAGATAAGTCTAAACCTTTAAGATAAGGAACCCAAGCTCGAGACTACCAACTTAGTTTCATTGTTGGGAAAAATAACTTAATCCTCCTGACTTCTATGTCCTTTAGCCAGTCCATTATTGGGCAAACAATGTGAAAGTACCTGAAAAAGAGCCAGATATGGAAAAGAAAAATTCTAGCTCCATTAAACCATTAGATCTGAGAGATAAGATTATTGGAAACTGGCATTAAAATGAAAGAGGTGTTTGCACAATATACAGTAATATTTCCTGGTTAGGATTCTTTAACAACCTTCAGAGACTAAGTTACTTCTGAGTTTCCTAATAATATATTCTTGAGAGTAGATCTATTTCTATTGTGAGGTACAGACATACAGAACAAGCTTTTGACATAGACTGTGTATCAAAGTAGTCTGTGATAATTTAAAAAATACAGATGTTTGGAATACACAGAAGACCAAGTGAGTCAGTATCTCTGAGAATGAGTGTCCACTTCATGAAAGCTTCATGAAAGCAGAGACCATAACTAATTCTGTATCTATCACTGGTCTGACATACAATATGTACTCAATATTAAATGAATGCAAGAATTCAAATTTGACAAATAATGATCGAACACCTTCTATGTGTTAGGCACATAGTGCTTGGGATACAGTAGTAAACAAAATAAGACAAACAGTCCTATCTTCACAGAGTTTCCATCCTAGTAAGGAAGAGAAATGATAGTAATTTATCAAAATATTGTCATTCACTCATCCCCCACAAACTCTTGCACTGTAAGGTCTTTGATTTTTACACTGAAGAAAATGGGGAATCATTGCAAGGTTCTGGAAGGAGTAACATGGTCTAATTTAAAATTTTTAAAGAACCAGTGACTCAGAAGACAGCAGTTATCAGTGGAGGTAGTAAGAAGTGGTTGAATTCTGTATATTCTAAAGGTAGATAAAGATAGACCCCAAATGGTTTTCCTGTGCATTAGATACAGAGTGAAGACTCCACGGTGTCTTGGCCTGAGTAACTGAAAGGATCATGTTGCCATCAACTGAGATGGAAGAGCAGTGGGAGGAACAGATTTGCTAGGGAAAATAAAAATCTGTTAGTTATGGACAGAGTTAGTTTAGGATATTTATTAGATACTTGAATGGAGATCTCAGGAAGTTGGCTACAAGTGTCTGCAACCAAGAGTCAGGAATGGACTGAAAAACTGAATTTGGAAATTGTCAGTTGGTATTTAAAGTCATGAAGCTGGATGAGAGCACCAATGGAGAAAGCGCAGAGAGAAGAGGACCAAGGCAAGGAGGGTGACAAGGAAATATTAGTAAGGCAGGAATAAAACTAAGATTGTGAAGAGTCACTGAAGCCAAGGGTACAGATAATAAATGAACCACTGAGTTAGATTCTGTTTCTGGCTTTGCCACAAACTACCTTTTATCTTTGGGCAATTCTGAATCTTGATTTACCTATATATAGGATCAGAGAATTAAGCTAAATAAAACTGAGCATTTTTTTTTTTAAAGATTTTATTTATTGATTTGACAGAGAGAGATCACAAGTAGACAGAGAGGCAGGCAGAGAGAGAGAGAAAGAGGGAAGCAGGTTCCCTGCTGAGCAGAGAGCCCGATGTGGGACTCGATCCCAGGACCCTGAGATCATGACCTGAGCCGAAGGCAGTGGCTTAACCCACTGAGCCACCCAGGCGCCCAAAACTGAGCATTTTTAATCATCTCAAAAATTCTACCAGTCTCTCACTTCCGTAGAATTAGTTTCAATTCCAACTCAGTCACATACATACTCTATACTTTTGGGCAAACTTTCACTTTTCTGAGTGTCAGTTACTTCATCTATAAAATGATGAACGTGTACTTCATCCCCCGGTTTGAAAAGAAATTAGGTAATTTTTATGAAACTGATGCAAGGCACTAATTCAATACATTTTTAACCTTTCTGTTAGAATAATATTTTAATAAGTTGAATTTTTGAATCAAAGAAAGAACTTGGAAGACAGCAATATCTCTAACGAGATATCTGGACTACTCAAGGACAGTCTGTGCTAGAAAAGTAATTTGGAGAAGGCAAGAAGTTCCTTCCTGTCTTATGCTGTACCTTTTAATTTATAGAAGAGCATTTTCTTCTTTTCTTATGGTATATAAATTTGGTAGAGTGAAGGAGAAAAAGGAAATGACCCTATTTTAGAAAGACAGCATTGTAAATATAGCTGATATTTTAAACAACTTCACCAAATCATATCATGTAATATGTTAAACCAACTACAAAATTCACTCTGAATTATCAAACTTGATAATTTGAGAAGACTCTTGAAAGCCGTACCTAGTTTCCTCAAGAGACTGCCCCATGAGCCTTTCCCTTTGCTGATTTTACTTTATACCTTTTTGTTATAAGGTATCTTATAATGAATGTACTTGTTAGAATAGATGGTATTAATTTCTTGGGTATTACTATATGCTGAAGTCTAAGACTCTTCCTAGTGAATCACCTAAACTGGGAATGGTTCTAGGGACACATGACACAAAAAGGAATAGTCAGTTAACTGCTAATCAATTATCCCTCATGTGAATGTGAATTTCCCTGGAGGAAAAAATGCACTACCTCTTTGATCATTCTCTATATACGTGTGTTTACAACTTTACATTTTGTAGAGTGTCTCTGTGTGCATTTCTGGTGCTCATTAATAATGGGATAATATTTACTTTATATGTAATGAAGCTCAGAATTTTTTTTTAATTATATAATTTTAAGGACTGTAAAGTTATGGTTTCCACAACAGCTGTTACTTGACTGCCTAATTTACAAGTATCAATTTTGAACACAATATTAAGTTTTATATTTCTAAGAGTAATGCAACCAGAGTTGTGGAAACTATAACTGATTCTTGTCATACAGTATATGGCACCGAAGTATGATTTTGAAGACTATATACAGAAACTCAGCATATATATTGCTAGGATATGGCAACTTTAATGTGAAAATTACAAGACTTTTCTGTCAACTATCATTTCTAAACCTGAACCTTGATATTGTGTGAATAATCTGACATTTAAAATACCACCCCTTCCTTTTTTAAAGGCAAAATATGTGTAGGAGAGAAGCTAACAAGCTGATTGATCATCTTTCTGTGCATTAAAAATACCAACCTGAGTTAAAATATTGTAATAGAGAAAGTACTTAATCTAATTTTCGAATGTATGTATTCCAGCGAATTAATCACTTCATTAAATACATTTTATTTTAATTTTGATGTTACTACACCTATAGTCTTTGTAACATGGTTTCAGAATGGAAAAATATAATACATATAAAATGTAGCATAAAATAATAACAGACTTCTTAAAAATTAGAAAAAATAATTCTCATTGAAACATATATTTTTAAATGATACATCATCCAAACCATTGACAATTTTAAATACAAATACAGGATTTGTAAGATCATAATTTGATTTTTAATGACTTGAATAATTACAAAATTAAAATATTTGTCTCCAATTTGGCTTTTATTTACTAGCTAGAGAGATAATAATACTTTTGTAAGGTAGATAAAGATACATTCTAGTTTGGATTTGGATATCTAGTTGAAACAGATAGTTTTATTGTAAATGGTGCAAAAGACTTTATATTCACATAAAACAGATCCTAGAGATCACTTAATGACAATATTCTGCTTTCATGAGTTCTACTATAGCAGCATAGGGGAAAGGGATGAAAATAACTTTATATCCAATATGGGAAGAGATAATCTGGCAATCTGGCGCCTTTAGTTAAAAACAACAGTACACTAAACATCCTATTCTATTTCTAAATAAGTGAAGAAAAATATCTGTGATAAGATAAAATTTTATGTTGCTAAGGTGTTGTCAAGGTGACTCAGATTTCAACAGTTATGATTTTAGAATATATGCAGATTTAAATGTTAATATTGTATCCTATTAGAGTTTGATGTGAAATAAAAACATATTCATAAGCAGTTAAAAAACTTTTACACAATGTAATGATTGCCTGATGAAGGCCAATTCATACAAATAAAGGTACATTCATTTTAAATAAAGCAATTTTTCTAAGTAAGTGAAATTTAGTTATGGCATCCTTATCAGATAGTTTTATTCCTTTTATAAAGTTAAGTATAAATAAAAGCAATGTAGTAAAGATTCAGGAACTTTGTAATGATCCATAATTAAATTATTTGGAACTATTAGTGTAATTTCTGCATTCTTAATCTTGGTTGAGCCCTATATATACTGTTTTTCCTATATAAACATACCTCTGATAATGTTTGATTTATGAATTATGCTCAGTAAGAAATTAAAAATAATGAATAATTATAACAATCTGCTGTAATAAAAGTTATGTGGGTGTGGTCTCTTTCTCTCTGTCCCTCTCTCAAACTATCTTACTGTACGTTACTCACCCTCTAGTGATGACGTGAGATGATACAATTCCCACCTGATGACATGAAGTGAGGTGAATGACGTAGGTATTGTGACATAGTGGTAGGCTATGACTGACCTTCTGATGATAGCTCAGAAGGAGGATCACCTACTTTGGACTGTAGTTGACTGCAGATCACTGAAACTGCAGATAAGGGTAAACTACTGTTTGCTTCTCTCATTCAGTGATTTTAAAGTATTTTAGTTCTCTCAACATTCTTCGTATCATCTTTGGTTCTTATTCTTTCTTGAGATCTTACATAAGCTACAGAATGGTGTTGATCTACAAAGCTTATGCAACATTATAGAAATAATGAATGACAGAGGAATAATAAAATATACTGCTTACCTTTCCAGAAACAATCTTTTCATAAATCTGAATTGGTTGGTCTGCAAAGAATGGGGGATAGCCAGCTGCCATTTCATAGATTAACACGCCTAATGCCCACCAATCCACTGCCTTATTGTAGCCCTAAGACAAACAGCAGAAAATATTAATTATTACTTAATCTACTCAGAAGAGACTGAAGTCATAGATGATTTCAAAATGATCTTCAAGCATATGAAATTTGTTAAAGAGCAGTTGCTGAGCAGCTAGCTATTCAGGATAGAATAAAAAAATGAACAAAATATATCAGATCACATTTGAATTAAACAACAGGGAGAATTTCCAGATATTGGATCAGGAAATACTATTAAATCTTCTTCCTAAAATCATTAAGAATATTGTAGATAATATATATCCCCTAGTTAATTGGGATAATTTAGTTGTTGCTCAACAATAGGAAAGGAGTTACTAAATTACCTTTTCAAGTCCATTCTAGGCCCATAACCTTATATATCAAGTTTTCTAGAGCATTCTTAGGAAAGAAAGGTTTTTTTAACAAAATGGTAAATACCGGATTTCATAGTAAACAGTAGAGTTGACTTCACAATACTCTACACTGTTGATGTTCGGAGATGAACATACTATGGGCATTCTTATCCACTTCACAGGATCTTAAAGCTACAAGTTTAATTTGGAGCCTAACAAATGTAAATATTCAAGTTTGTTTTAGTTATCCTACTGTCTTGGTTCTCATCTCTAAAAGGTATACAGAAAAAAATTACTAATTCATGGGGTTTTTGTAAGGACTTTATCAAATAAAAGGAAATAACATACGTAAAAGTACACTGCAACCCAAATGTATAATTCTAAGGTTATTTCTAGTTGTTTTCTTCCTCTCGTACTAAACTTGCTAAAATTAAGAACTAGCAGTATTTATAAGAAAATAAAAATAAAATATTAGCATGTATATATAGTTTGTTATCAATTATGATCAATGTCAGTTGGCACAAAAGATATGGGAAAAAGCCCAACTCAATCATGGAGAGAAATGAACTGAGTTTTTGCCACATCTTTTGGTCAGCCTCAAATTACCTTCACCGCTCCCCATACTTCAAATTTTTGTTAAAATTTTAGCTTTATAAACCATTTAATTTTCAAATTATTAGCTAAAATAAACTATAATACAGAGTTTGGTTTTTTTTTTTTTTACTATATGTGTTTTTAAAGGGAGACTAACATAAAAATAGCACTTTGTTTCGCTAATAGAAATGGGCATCAACTTTGCTTTAATCAACTCATTAGTAATGCCATTTATTACAATACTTCTACTATAATGAAAGCATGTGATGTTGAGCCAGATCCTTTAGTAAACTTCGATTTCTATTTTTCAGATTGTGTGCTAATGTTTATAAACATTATGCCAGATATTTAAATACCCTAGATATAGAGAATTAAATCAGTAAAAAAAAACACTAAATTACAATTGAAAATGGGCAAAAGATAGGAACTAATAATTCAGACACACACACAAACAAAATCCACCAAATGTCTATAAAGCATTAAAAAAAATCTAATAACCAAAGACATGAGACTTAAAATAATAAAAAATCATTTATTGCCTATTAAATTAGTAACGATTTTAAAAATAAGAATATCTAATGCTGGATAGTGTGACTGAACAGTCACTCTCATACTGCTAATAGGGGTGTAAAATGTTACAATGTTTTGGAAAGCACTCTGGCAATATTTATGGAGAGACTTAAAAATATTCATACCCTTCGTCCCAGTAACTCTACTTCTGGGAATCTGTCCTGAAAAAATAATTTGAAATGCAGAAAAAGCTTTATGCACAAAATGTTTATGTTTATCACAGTTATTTATAACAGGAACAAAAAGAAAAAGAAAAAGGAATGATCTGAATATTTAGCAACAGAAGAATGGCAAAATACTTTTTCATACATTTGCAAATAAGCCATTAGAATGATGTTTGCATGCTTGTTATCATTCAAGTGAAAGAAGCTGAGTACAAACTATACATTCACTATATCTCAACTATGATAACATGCACAGAAAAATATATTAAAAATATTTTTTAAAAAGGCTATCTCTGGATGGTGAGATGACAGGTTTTTTGGGTTGTTTCTTTTTATTTTTCTTCCTTTTCCAAATTTTGTGCAATGAACATCGTTACTTTTATAATATATCCACATTTTTTAAAGTTTTGGTGCTTATTCTGTCATCATATTGTTAAATGTTCTCACAGAAGAAATGTTAACAGCAATGATATTTAGATTACAAAAGACTGAAAAGTTATAGATGATTTAAATTATAAAGATAATGAGAGGAAAGTTGAATGAGGTCATTTATTTTATTCTTATATTTAGGTATATATAGGTTAGCCAAATTTCAATTATTCAGGGGGTTGTTCTCCAGTTTGTAAATATTAAGGGATGTGTGCTGTCCCTTTCTCTTTTCTTGGCATTATTTGTGTTCAGTCATTGTTAATTTCTCCTTTTTAGCTTTCCCGGCGTGAGGATGGCAGTGGGAAGGAAAACAGAACCGAAACCACCCTTTTAGATAATGATACAAATTTCTCTCACGACATCTTCACTGCTTTGAAAGGTAAAACTATCTTAAAAAAGACTATTCAATTGCTATAGTGTTCCTGTTTAAAATAAAAGAAGTCTGCTTGCATTTCTTTCATTTAAGTGGAAGTGGTAAAGTCGAAATAGAAAAAGAATTGAGAACTAGTACCTATCATTTTTACATTTGCCTTGTGGGATAACACATGCAAAAGTTTCCCACACTCCTGTTACTGGGAATAATTATGAAAAGGCTATGCTTTTTGTTTCAAAACATGGACTTTTCCTTTTCTTTTTTCTTTTTTTTTTATAGACATAGTACGTCTATATGATATGATGTGTGGTAATCTATTCCACAGTTTGTAAATCAAACCATGATGCTGTATGCCTTAAATTTATACAGAGATTTATGGCACTTAGTCTCAGTAAAATTGGAAGAAAAAAATATGAATCTAGAGGTTAGATTTATTCACATTATATTTTTTGAAGTAGAGTTGACATACAATATTACTTGCAGGTGGACAACACAGTGATTCAACATTTTATATGTATTATGAAATGGTTACCATGATTAATCTAGTTACCAGGTGCCACAATACAAGGTTATCACAATATTATTGACTATATTTCCCATGCCCTACCATACTATTTCTCTTAGATCCAGAGTTAAAATTGATATGTTACGGGATTAGTGGTAGATTGTAAGTAATTATTATTTTAGTAATCAGACAAATTCATAATTTAGATGAAACAGAAGTTTAATATTAGATCAGTAAACTCTTTTTTAAAAGTCTACAGTGATGCATGCCTTATATTTTTACTTCTTGCATAATGGGATTATAAATATACCTTGCTGAGGATTATCTCTGGAGCCAAATATTCTGGAGTGCCACATAATGTCCAAGTTCTGCCTTTAACTCTTTTGGCAAACCCGAAGTCTGTAACCTATGAAAGAAAAAAAAAATTGTGAACATTCATGAATTCACAATAAATGTATTTATCATACTTAAGTTGAAAGTTAAAAATCAGGGTTAAAATTAAAACCATGGAAAAAAAATTAAGTCAATGTAATTGAGACTAATCCATGCAGGCCACTATTAGTGAATGAAGGTTCACTCTGGAGAACTTTTCCCTGACTCAAACAAAGAAATAAACATCAAAAAAGGTAACAGTAGATAGTTTTAACAAAAATGAAGCAGTGCTGAAAGTGTTCCTTGAGTCCAGGATATGCTCTGCCATGAATTATGTCATTAGAAGTGCAAAAGCATCAAGCGGAGAACCTATTGGTAACTGTGTAAAAAGGGATGCTCTCACTCTACTGATAGAAGCACAGAAAGAAAACACCTCCACTAGTTCAGTTCTGGAAGCCAGGGCTCTTTGGCAGCTGCAGTGTAGTGTTAAAGCAGCAAAGACTCTGGCGACAGACTGGTTTCAAATTCTGACACTACTGCCCATGTGACCTGCTGTGCCTTAATTTTGTTCGCCTTAAAATGAGGATAACAGCAGTACTTAACTTTATAAGGTTATCAGGACTAAAAAAGATGATACATGTAAAACACTTGGAATAATGCCTGGCACTAAATGAGAACTCACAAATTTAGCTATTCTATATATTTCCGTATGGAGGAGCCTGTGTTCTGTTCACAGCTACAGACTATGGGAGGTATAAACAGGTTCTATTCTTGATGGGATTATAGGTGTCTGTAATAGTGGCAGAACCATGAGCTCAATTTAAGCTATTAGGAAGAAGTAATTGTCTCGCTCAAGGAAAAAAAAAATCCAATATTGGTAGTTGAGGTTAAATACATACAACTTTCACCTAGTATATTCTCAAATACGTTATATAAATGTGCTCAAGTCATACCTGGATATACCCTTGGTGGTCAATTAAGAGATTTTCAGGTTTTAGATCTCTGTAGATGAGGTCTAGTGAATGGAGGTACTCGAATGTTAGCACTATCTGAGCTGCATAGAACCGTGCATGGGGTTCACTACAAAGAAAAAAACATTGATTTTTCTATAAAATGAGTTAACACATGGTAATTAGTAGATTACATAAAAAATTAATATAGGGTAGAGATATTTTAGAAGCAAAAAGAAATTTTTTCTTTTAAACATATATAATCTTGTTAGTTTCTGAATATCTACTAAACCTCTGAATTATCTTCAAATAATAATACTTTTTAATATGCTTAGGAAGCAGCATATATTGAAGAAAAATATAACTCTAAAATAGTCATCTTATTTTAAATTATTATTGGCCATATTAGAAGATATTGATGTCTTTATACTTATATCTGACCTTGAGAATGACTGAAAAGCAAATGTGTCAATTACATGGTTTATCAGGGCATTGTTACTGTTGATAGGCTCTGTCTACCTTTCTCAGAAATTTAAGCGCTTAAAGAATTTCACAGAAATAAACTCAGAAGTTGTTTAACTGAATTAATCTGAAGACTAATGTCATTTCACCCAGACTATTCCTATTACAAAAATGATACAGTCTCATTATAAAAATTAATCATAAAATATTGATGAAGAGTAAAGAGCACCCATAATGCTATCCAGAAACTGTCGATACAATCCTAGTGTCTGAATTTCCAAATCTTCTACTATCCATGTTTATTCAGATATATAAACATAGGTGTAACTAGTATGTGTAAACATGTACAGTTCTTGTATGCCCAAATTAGATCAATTGATAGATCAGTATAATGTTGATGCTACATTCTGAGTATTACTCCAAAGGATGTACTGATTTTCTAATTTGAATTTCTATTTCATCTGCTAGTGTATACAATGAATTCTGCTAACTGGCCTGATAAACTACAATGACTTTCAGATTTATGTCCTCAATAAATAACATGAACTATGAATAGAATTTCCCTCAAGATGGCTGGCATTAATTTGATCTCTCAGCACCAGAAATAGAAATTCCAAAAAAGATTATATATGCTGCTCCTTTTGCCTGTTACTATATTTCCGATTCTAGCCTGATACATATCAGATGCTTAGGAAATATTTGTTGAATAAATGAATATGTAAAGAAAAATACTTTTAGGGGAAAATATTTTATAATACCTTTAGAGTTCCAGCCCCATCTCAAGACTGTAAAATCTGTATCATACATTGTATGACAAGGAATGGGGGGAGGGACATTTTAAAGGGAAACTGGAAGAATCATCCTTGTCATTGAAACATCCCTCACTTTGGAAACATTTGACTTGGAAGGTCCCCTCCAATTTTCCATGCATCTGTAAATACAAGATGCACTTAGTACCTTATAAATAAATATAAATTTATCAGAATATAAGATGCACTAAGCATTTTATATTTATTTCCACACACTGATATTTGAATGGAGGAACATGAACATTACATAGATCTGTAATCAAATTGTTGAAAGATGAAAGCAAAATATTCTGAAATATTTTGAAATATTCTGAAATATTTCAGAAATATTTCTGAAAATGCTGAAACAGCTTTAAGCCATGCTCAACAATATTGTAAAGCCATGCTCATCAAGAACTCATATTCTTGTCGCCTCAAAGTTTCTAAGATAGGAGTTAGTAACCTCTTAAGCATACATGCAGTACAAGTGAAAGATTAGAAGAGACAGTGTCTCAGTGTGAATTATTGCAATCAACTTGCTTTTCCTCCTAGTACCAAGTATTAAAGAAATACGAGTGTGGGGAGTTGCAAAGGAAAGAAGTTAGTAATTATAAAAAATGGACAAAATAGTTTTTGAAGACAGGTTTAGGTGTAGTGCTTCCGTGTACAACTTTGAATTATCAAAGGGCAATCTGAGGATTCTGGTCTGTGTGAACAAGAATAGTAGGAGAGAGGAAAATCGGTGAAAGGAATCATTAAAAATTAACAGAAGTTGCTTTGCATTAGCATAGTGCCCGAAACATATTAGGTGCCTTATCATGTTAGGTCAATAAATGTATTTTGGCTTAGGCCTCAGATAACTAAAATAACTCTAATGTTGGCCCATAATTGAATATGATCTTGTGATAATCTGAATCAATCATCATCTTTTTCTGAATCAGATTACAATCAGCCCAGTTTGAACTCCTGCATACACTTTCATCATGACAACATATAATGTGCTAAGTGAAGCTGGACCTGCTCTGGGTTTCAGCTTCATTCTGTTAGTGATTTCTAATACACAGTAGTAGCTTACAAACTATTACACACAGGTAAGGTTAACAGAATCTATTTTTAAAATTGTGTAGCCTTTTCAGTAATAACCTAATGATAAGGCATAAACTCTTATTTTAAAGATTTTATTTACTTATTTATTTGAGAGAGAGAGAACACAAGCAAGGGGAGCAGCAGGCAGAAGGAGAAGGAGAAGCAGACTCTCCACTGAGCAGAGTGCCCGATGTGGGGCTTGATCCCAGGACCCTGAGACCATGACCTGACCCAAAGGCATACATTTAACTGACTGAGCCATCCAGGTGCCCAAATTACACGCATATATTTAAAACTCCATATAGCAACAACTTTAAGGAGAATTGAATTTGTTTGAAAAAACTTTCATAATCTCATCACTATGATGCTGTTATTATCTTTTCTAGGTACTCCCTTTCTTATCTTCATCTTTACACAAACCTCTTTCCCAGAGTTGTATTAATATTTGTTCAATTAATATTGGTATGTTTAAATTAAATTTTGTGTGTTCTAGAAATTCTTTAAATAATGGACCTTCATAATACCTACCAAGGGTAGAATATTTACAATGGTATCATGGTGCTTTCATTTTACTTTTTTTTAAGGTTTTTAAAATTTGAGAGAGAGAAAGAGAGAGAGAGCACACACGAGTTGGGGGTGGGGTGGGCTGGGGTGGCACAGAGGGAAAGGGAGAAGCAGACATAGGCTCCATCCCAGGACCCTGGGATCATGACCTGAGCAGACGCTTAACTGACTGAGCCACCCAGATGCTCTTTTCATTTGATTTTTTTAAAACTCAGTATGGTATGGCCTTTTATTAATGTTTCTACATAATTTCTTCATATAGCTAGCATATTACTAAATTAAAAGAAATAAATTTTAGCATTGACAAAGCTTAAAAATTTGGTTTTAAACAAACACACAGAATATAAAGATTTGAGGAGGATAAAATGTTAGTTACCTGAACCTTCCAATTCTTCTTAGATGTGAAAACATTTCACCCCCAGGGACATATTCCATAACCATGTATAAATTAGAATTATCCTATGAAGAATTAAAAAGAATAAATCAAAATTATGAAACCTAGATTATTTCAAGAAAATATTTTAAGATTTTTTTTTTTTTTTTTTGACAGATCACAAGTAGGCAGAGGCAGGCAGAGAGAGACAGGAGGAGGAGGCAGGCTCCCCGCTGAGCAGAGAGCCCGATGCGGGACTCGATCCCAGGACCCCGAGATCATGACCTGAGCCGAAGGCAGAGGCTTTAACCACTGAGCCACCCAGGCGCCCCTTTTTAAGATTTTTTTTTTTTTTTAAGAAAATATTTTAAGATAATACCATGTCAAATTAGAAAAAGACAAATTTAAAATCTACCCGAGAGGTTACTAACATTGGGAAAGAGAGAATAAATGGAAGATGCTCTCATTTTTCAACAATGGGGAATTCATTTTTATTTTCTCCTAGTATTCCTGCCACAAATTAGTCTGGGATTTTTGCTGTTCTTGTCCTTGCAGGGAAAACTAACTTTTGAATAATTAGACACTGAGGCAATGACTTAATGCTATAGTGTATGCAAAGGAATAACAGTTAAAATAACAATTTGCAAAAGTAAGAATGTTTACATTTTATGTACTAAATTAGGTCAGAGAGATTAATGATTTTTAACATCATCCTAAATACACAGAAGTTCATCTGATTTAAAGAATAAAGGAGGAAAAAGAAAAAATGTTAAAATGGTTCATATGAATTAATATTGCAGAGATGCCAAGAATCATTCTAAAGAGCTGAAAAGCTGGCAACTTCAAGAATAAATCTTGTGCAACCTTATGAGATACCTGAATGGAAGGCCAAAGACTGTTCTGCCTTGTGTAAATGGAAAGACTAGAACAAATTACTACAGAAAAGAAGATGGTACAATTGTATCAGAAAAGGTTTAAAAGGAACATATGTGGTCATTTGCGCGAGTTTAAGAACTGCTTAGTAAGATATTTCTATGGATTCTGATAAACTGAAATATTTGAATTTGTAATACCATCTCATGAGAAGTTACATATTACCTTTAAAAATTTCCCTAGGGAGAGCCAAAACCTTGTCAAATGTTGTTTAGATTAACTTTTGACACAACAGGACTTAATTATGTAAAATCTAAATATATTACTTTTTTTGTTTATTCATATTCTCCAGGTTTAACATCTGGCTTAGAATCTTATCACAGTTTCATATTTTTAAAAATATATGAGTGTAAAAATATTTTATTTGAATATTGTAAAATCTACCTTAAAAGCGTACTCCAGTCGAACAAGAAAAGGAAAATTCACCGCCTGTAATATTCTTTTCTCATTCAAGGTGTGCTCTATTTGCTTCAGCTTAACAACCTGTGATTGAGAGATAAATATATTTAATGTACTTGAACAGAATTTAAAACTCACTATAATTTTAAAAGAAAAAACTGAAATAAAATGTTTTTCATGTAATAATGAGCTTGGATAAGCAAATCACTAAGTTGGATATGGGTGATAATAACCACCAATGAGGTTTCTCAGATTCAAATGAAAAACCTAACAGAAGATTTAAAATTTGGTCTTATGAAAGTCAACTATGATTTTTAGTCAAGAAGTAAAAGCTAAGAAGAAACAGACTTCTAATACAGTACTTAAAAAACTGGTATGTGAAAATACTTAGCTCCTAATGACTTATATAGTCAGTCCACTAAAGTAGTTGGTACAAATCACTGCAATAAGTTGGTATTGATTTTAGGTCTTTAAAAGATCAGCAAGGAAATTAAGGATTGAAGAAAAGCCAATAACTGAAGAACAGTGGGTAAAAATGAGCAATTTGTTCATTTCCTAATACCTGAATAAATACAAGATTAAATTCTAAAAATTTAATTTGTGCAGTCACAAGAGAGGACACACAAAATACTGGCAAAAACCCAACTATGTCTTATAACAAACAGGTCATTTAGAATTAATCAAGGCTACTCTGGATTGTCTACTCAATCAAATACATAGCAGGGGAAAGTAACTTATCTTCTTGAAGACTATGTTTCTATCCCACATTGATTCTATTTTTAATTTAAGAAGAGGTGACCTTAGGGAGATATAAATAATTGTCCAGTATATGTGCAAATCATTAGAATGCAGCATTCTTTCTTGCTAGAGGCTTACTGTCAGTAAATTCAAGAAGTTGAACATAAATAAGAAAGGTAAATATACCATCCAGTTATTAGCATATACAATTATAGTATAAAAATAATACTAAGCAAAGAATACTTGACTCAGAGTCAGAAGATCTGTATTCTAATCTAGGCCTTCTAATCAAGCAGTTTTGTGATTTTGGAGATGTTATTTCAACCCTTAGGATTTTGTTTTTTTTAACTGTAATATGAAGTGGTCGGACCACTTCTGTCCAAATTCTAACAGTTACATAACTAATTAGTCCATACTTATTACAACAAATTATGCAACATTAGCTGGAAGATTACTATTGCTTTGTATTTACTTTAAAAAATAGATTTTAAAAAGTTTATTATTTATTTTATTATTATTTTTTTAACAGTTTCAGGTTCACAGAATTGAACAGAAGATGCAGGGATTTTCCAAGAGAATCCCCTCCCCACACAGGCATAGCCTTCCCCAATATCAACATCTCCCCTGACCAGAGTGATACATTTGTTACAAGTGATGAACTTACACTGACTTATCTTTATCACCAAGAGTCCATACTTTATAGGAGGGTTTTACTCTCGGTGTTGTATATTCTGTGGGTTTGGACAAATGTAGAATGACATGTGTACACCATTATAATACCATACCGAGTACTTTCACTGTCCTAAAATTTCTGTGTTTCACTTAATCATCCGTTCCTCTCTACTAACCACAGGCAATCACTGATCTTTTTACTGTCTTCCTAGTTTTGCCTTTTGTAGAATGTCATATAGTTGGAATCACAGATTATGTAGCCTTTTCAAACTGGCTTCTTTCACTTAGTAATGGCTTGATAGTTCACTTTTTTTTTGAGTCATGAATAATACTTCATTGTCTAGATGTAACATATGCTTATCTCTGTATATTTTGATATAGTTGGCTTCTAGTTAGGCATTGATAATATGAAATAAGTAATATGTAATAAGTAAATAAGTAATATGAAATAAGTAATAAAAACTGTAATAGACAGGCTTTCTGTATTATATCTCTAAGCCAACTATGCATATGTAGGGCATAACAATTAGAAATAAATGATACATGATATATATATGATAAATGAACTGGCAAAGCATAAATGCCCAGTTAATTTTTAAGTTAATTTAAAAAGTTAACTAATTAAAATCTAATTTACTTTTAAGTTTGCATACTACTACATAAAAGGCATAATAATGCAACTGAGATAAAGACAAGGAAGTGTCTGCCTTAATGCTGCATAAAATCTACTTAGAACTAGAGGCTATTATGCTAAGTGAAATGTCAGTTAGAGAGAGACAATTATCATGTGATCTCACTGATATGCAGAATTAAAGAAACAAGGCAGAGAATCACAAGAGAAGAAAGGAAAAAATGAAACAAGATGATACCAGAGAGGGAGACAAACCATAAGAGACTCTTAATCTCAGGAAACAAACTGAGGTTTTCTCAGTGAAAGAGGGTGGGGGGGATAGGGTGGCTGGGTGATGGACATTGGGAAGGGTATGTGCTATGGTGAGTGCTGTGAATTGTGTAAGACTGATGAATCACAGACCTGTATTCCTGAAACAAATAATACATTATATGTTAATTTAAACAATCTATTTGGAAGTATGGCATATGAATATGTGAATATTAATATGCAAATAGTTGCCAATTATAATGTTGTAAGTGTTCAGACAAGAAAGTGTTTATGTTAGGCCCAATACATAATCTAATTCCAGATTCTTCCTCTATAAAATGTTGATAATAATACCTACTTTAAAGGTGACTGTGTCGCATAATGCATGTGAAGTGATTAACACAGTGCTGAGCACAAAGTAAAAGCTCAAAAAAATATGAACTGTTATTAAAATCTATTAAAAAGGGTGAGGGTTCATCTGAGCCTTACAGATGAATAGATAACACAGATTAGGAAAAGACAGAGGAGATAGTGTGGTCAGGGTTAATATCCAGAACCATCACCTGAAGGGGGTAATACACAAAGATAAGTCTGAATGCTAGTTTCATCTGACAAAAGCTTAGGACAATGTTTCTCAAGATTTTGTAAGAAAATACCCTTAAATGGCAGAGAAAAAAATAACAAGTAACCCTGGGGGTTTAGTCCATGCTTTATTTTCAACATACATATAAAATTTATATTTACTTTTTAATATTTCTGTTGGTTTAAATATGTATATTTAAAAGCATTTATAAATGACTACTTATTGGCTAATTTTCTTTTAGTCAAATACTTGAGGAGTTTTTTGATGAGGAAGATGGGCTTTATATCATCACATACTCCCGCAGCCCACCCAGCATGGCACGTATACTCCTGGGGAGTCAAGTTTCAATCAGAGAAGTAGAGATTAGAGGACATGCAGGGGAACAGTGTGAAATAAGACTATGGTAGAGTATGGAAGAAAGTTATGAAGAATTTGGAAGTAGGATGCAGAGTTATGCTTGTATTGAATTAATATTAGGAAGCTTTTTGAGTGAGTAAATAAAATTACATGATATGGTAAGAAAAACTTTTTTGGCAGTGAGGAAGGTGAATTAATAGAAGGTGCAAAGTCTGGGGTTGTGGAAATTAAGATGTTATTGTGAAAACCCAGTTAACATTAATGAGGGACCAACCAAACTAGGTGGTGGTAGAAAGGATCTTAGGAGTAACAAATACATTTCAAAGGAAAAATTAAGACGCATAGGCACAGTCTACGACCATACCACGGTGAATGCTCCCGATCTCGTCTGATCCCGGAGGCTAAGCAGGGTCGGGCCTGGTTAGTACTTGGATGGGAGAAGCATAGGCACAGAAATTGGACCAACCTAGCCAAATTCCTGGTTTATCTTACTAGCCTTTTTGATATTGGAAAAACTACTTGAATAGAAAGGTCACTGGCATAAAAGGGAGATTAATGTCATGCAAAGTTGTGAAGATTCACTGATACAGTAAATATGAAGTTCCTAGCAATGCTTGACTATCATATGGAATGAAGAAATGCAATTTCCTTAATTTCTGTACTGATATTTTCCTCTTAACCCATATACCCTAAGATAGGAGAAGCCAAAATTGAAAGGCTTGTAACTTCATTAACAGAAAAGAAGGTGATCATGGAGTGTTATTACTTATCTTTATCAAATTCAAATAAACAAACTTGAAAAATTTCAGAATATAAAGTCTTTGTCCTAATTATGAATGGATTCAGAACACTAACATAGCAGAAATGACTTAGGGTGGCAAATACTCTCTTTTCATGATTTATCCAAGGGGTAACCTTCTTAGTAATTTACTTAACAAGTCACTGCCTTGTTAAGGGAAAAAAAAAAAAAAAAAGGAATTAAAAACGTCTTCCCAAATACTTTAAATGTAAAAATGGCATATTATGTCACCCCTTTAATATTTTATGACTAAAGCATAGTCTATTAATTCCTTAAGAAAGATAGCAAAATATTAGGGCCTATCCAGATAATAACACTTTAATAGCAGATTTAATAAAGAATATTTCATTCAAATCAAAATTTTGAAGCATTTTGTGTGTTACCAGCACAAGTGTACAAGTCACTTACTCTCTCTGAGACCCAATGACCTCATCTAGAAAATTAGAGCAAGGATTAGTCAGTCTCTAAGAGCTCTGTGCTCAGATTGTACAAATTAGGGGTATAGGGCTCAAAGATGAATCGAAGCTTGGGCAGAGTCCAGAGGGAGAGGGTATAAAACATGAAAACAAGACAAGGGGACAGTCCAGAGATTGAGATTAGCAATCTTTAAAGAGTAGACAGGAAAAAAATAACAGGAAAATGCCTCTAAAAAAGAAGAGCCCAGAGTGGTGAGCATAATTAGAAGAACAAAGGGTGACAGAAGTCCAGGGACAAGACGGTTTCAAGGGAGTGGTCAGCACAGTCATAGGTTCTATAATGTCATATAAAATGAGTAAAAAGAACCCACTGGTTTTATTGATTAGGACACTGGATTGGCGACCCTTGCAGAGCCATTTCAGTGGAGTAGCAAGAGGAAGGAGATAAAACAAGGAGACAGTTAAATTATCATGGGTTAAAGACTTAAGAGGAAGTGACTTAGTGGATAGAGTGATTAAACTATTTTTTCAGGAAGCATGGTTAAAAAGGTTATATGAAAAAGGGTAGTAGACAAAGATACACAACTAAATATATGTATGGGTGTATTTAATTTTAGAAAGATGTAAGTCATTACTCTTTTTCATGTTGGAGGTTAAATTTGTTTTTTGTTTTAAAGCACTTTTTGGACTGAACTTCAGACCAGTCTAATGATGTGCTGTCCAACATGATAGCCACACTAACATGTGGTTATTTAACACTTGAATTGTGGCTAACCTAGATGGAGATGTATTGTAAGTGTAATATATACATCAGATATTGAAGACTCAGTATGAAGAAAGTAAAATGTCTCCATTTTTATGTTAATTACATGTTGTAATGACAATATTTTAGATACACTGAGCTAAATAAAATCTATTAAGATTGATTTCAACTATTTCTTTTTACTTTTTAAATGTGGCTGCTAAAAAATTTAAAATTACTTAAGTGGCTCACATTCTATTTCTATTGGATAGCATCAGTCTAGCCACTATCTGTATCCCTAACTACTAGCTCAGTACTGTTTATTCCACATCCAGCTCAGTACTGTTTACCCCACATTTTTCTATATTCCAGTAAGCCAAAATGTCATTCTTGGGAACATAATACCTGTAAGATAATATTGAAGATTTACCATTTTCTTTCACATTCCCTTACTTGTATGTGATTACCAGGAAAACGGAAGTTTAACAATTAAAGCATAAACAATTCAGACATTCAGATTCATCAGATATACCAGTATGCAATAAAAACTTAAAAACTGGTTTTTCAAAATGATTTAATCTTTTTATTGAGATATAATTGACATCTAACATTATATTAGTTTCAGGTATATAACAATCATTTGTTATTTTTTATAGTATTAGTATTCCAACTTTTTCTCTGGTTTAACTGACTTTTTTTTTTTTTTAAAGATTTTATTTATTTGACAGAGAGAGAGATCACAGGTAGAGAGAGAGAGAGAGAGAGAGGAGGAGGCAGGCTCCCTGCCTAGCAGAGCGCCTGATGTGGGACTCGATCCCAGAACCCTGAGATCAGGACCTGAGCTGAAGGCAGAGGTTTAACCCACTGAGCCACCCAGGCAGCCCCTTAACTGACATTTTAAACTCAGCAAACTCAATCATGTTAAACAAAGGCCTTCCACTGTCAATCAAAACAAGTCATAAAATAAAATCACCAAGTTTCTGTTACCTCAATCTAAAGATCCAGTACAATTGATCTCTGCATTTTCCACAAGGCAGAATGTAGTAGAGATGCCTGTTCTTTACATGTTGAATTCAATATTTTGTTAGTAAACATACACAAACTTATTCAAATAACATTACTGAAATAATAATGTATCCCCGTATACTTATTAACTGTGTATCAGATAGTCACAATAAATAAGAATGAAATTAAATGCAACAATAAAATTATCTGCAGGTATCAATGGAAAGTCATTATATTGCATCTGTTTAATAATCTAGCTGATAAAACTGAAGTTTATACTTCAGGTAAATAAAGACAAATACACTCACCTTCTGCTTATCTAAGATCTTCATGGCATAATACTGTTCAGTGGCTTTATGTTTTACCAACATGACTCTTCCAAATGAACCCGTTCCAAGGGTTTTTTTCCTTTCAAAATCCTCCAGCCCAGCATTATTCTACATATATATGAAAAATAAAATAAACTTTAAAATTAGAAATTCTCATAAGACAATGGTAGCTATAATAGATTAGTTATTTATAGTCAGAAGAGATTATTTAAAATTATCCATTTAAAAATAATACAAAAAGACTACTGAGATTCCAGGCTATTGGTTCTATTTTTCCCTTTGAATAAGAAGAAATGAACTAATATTTGAAAAGAGAATTATATTGCAAAACAAAGCATAACAGTAATGGGAGAAAATAAGAGCCTAAGCGGAAATATTAAAGGTCATAATGAATTCCAATGTGAATTCCTAGTATTAGACTTTTAGTAAATAAATTCCATATTTTAATAATCTCATACTGACCAGCAGTATATTGACACAATCATGGAAGTCATAGTCTCACTGTACTCACAAATAATCCTAATGAATAAATAAACTGAGGGTCAGAGTCCTTTCACTAGAGTTACCTCTGAAGAAAGCACTGTCTTACTTCATTTCTATCTTTATACAAGCTTATAGGACTGGAAAATAACAGCATGAAAGATCCTAATGGCTCTTTCTCTGATGTTATAATAACCTGGTATTACCTAAAACAGTAATAATAAGGAAGAAGAGTTCCTCATTCCCACAAAGATAACTGAAAGTCAGAGTCTCAGAACAATAATCAGGCTCTTTTTCTCCCTCAACAGATGCTTTGTTATGAGCAAACATCTTTTTGTTTGGCTTTGGCTATAGCATAGAAGCAAAGAATTGGAGGCATCAATCTATTGAATTTGTTGCTGCCACAACAAAATGAAAATTACTGGGAAGAAATTATGTGCTAAATAGCCATAAGTAGTAATTGCTGACCCATTTGTTTAATAGGTTTGCATTACAAAGATCTTCATGAAAATCTTGGAAAAAAGTATTTGTGAGTGTCAGTCTGTATAGTGTTTGGCTTGAGAAAAATACGAGGTAATGTGATTCTTGTAGAGGTAAGAAATCTGGAGAGTTACTGCAGTTCACTGTCATTGGATTTAATCTCTATTACAAATCAAAGCTTGCCATTGGAGACATAGCATAGCTTCTTGCTGAATCATTACAGAGAGAGCAAGAGCTCTAAGTTATAAAACTTGTTTCATGAAATTTAATTTCAAATTTCTAATGATTTTAAATTGCTGTGAGATTCTATATCAAGATAGAAAAAAAAAGCTCTTAGAATTCTGATTGAATTATTTAATTTTATGGATTAATGCTTAATTTTTTGGTCTCAACAACACCAATTGAAATGTTTAATATAGTTCCCAAGTAAATAATAGGAGAAGATTTAGGTAATAGACAACAAACAGAACATCTCTTTTTGCTAGTTACTGCTTTTCATACAAATGTGCCATCCTCCTCACCTTCCTCAGTGTTTGATGTTAGATAATGTCTAACTTCTCACGACTGCTAGAGTAACTATGTTTTAAAGTACAGTTCGTGCTTTTAATCTTAGTATCTTTATAAAAAATGGCGATATAATGGCATCTTCAAAAAATATTTAGAATTAAATATTTTTTAGTGAAAAAGATACTTGAAATAAAAATTTTTGTGGTAGGAAAATTGATGTTCAAAATTGAATTTGGTATTAAAGTTCATTAATTATTTTTAACTTTAAAAATAGATTTTTTGACAAACATAAATGGCTCTTTTTATACACGGTTTTTAGGTCTCAGTTACAATTTAAAGTACTTAAGTTATGTAGAATTTACCCCATCCAATGTTTATGAAAAAGGATCCCTGTGTACTTGGTATGTCACCAATAGCTAAGTATTTGTGATTAAGAATTTGAAACTGCACAGTAGTATCAAAGGCGCAAATCAAAATTACTATACATTAAAAATATCGAGAGTTTGTAGCAACTTATAATTAGTATCAAAATTTATGTAATCACATATTGTAATGGAAATTAGGTTCTTCTCCAGTTTAGGTCTAGATAAAATTATTAGTTAGGAAATCAAAACATAATGTTATAATATTATGGTAAAATTCCTATGTTAAGCTTACTTTTTAAAATGCAACTTGAATATTTAATGCTATTTTACAGTTTCTTAAATAGTAAATTACCTGGGCAAGAATCATGATTTTATATAACAGACTTTTAAATAGTAGAAAATTTTAAATATTCCTTACCGGAGCAGGATTTTCCCATTTTTTAAGAAAGTCTTCTTTGGCTTTGGCTAGAAACTCTTTCACTGAAAATATAATTAAAACAAACAAACAAAAACAAATTTTGTCTTGTAAGAATATTTATATTACATATAAATATATTTTAAAAACACAGACTTATGTCAACAATTGTTACCATGAAATGTGTATTCATAACCATGATAAACAAGAGGACTATTTACTTCCTCTAAACAAGAAGCAAAAATTTTCTTAAATTTCTAAGAAGCTCTAATACTATTCTATATGGAGATCACTTTCATAATTTCAAATCTAATAATAAAAATGCCATTCCTGAAAACATATCTGAAAGTAATGTAAAACAGTCAGAAATCAATCTAGGAGAAAATATTCATTGTAAATAAGCCAGCAGTGGTATTAGCAAAGCTGTTAAATATAAGAACTGAAGACATCTGGAGAATGTGAACTTGTTGATTTGTGGAATTTCAAATAAAATTGACTTCAATAAAAGGCTGTTTTCAGGTATAAGGATTTATGTTACTAGATTTGTGTTTTCTCTACTGATGGTAGAGAGAAAAGGAAAAATACAGGCTACACATAAAGGATACCCACAAAGACTTAAAAACAAAAAAGAACAAAAACACCAAAACAAAACACTCAAACAGTTTTAAAAATCTCATATTCTAAATTTGAAGCAAAATTAAAATGTACACTAAAGTAAAGCATTCAAAACCAGATGTTTATCTGTGATCAATAATAGCTACATTTGAAACTGTGGTTTGAAGTTCTAAGATTTGTTAAATAACAAATTATTTAAAAGGTTTCCTCTTTTTCATTTTCTTTCCACAAAGTTTCCATAATGACTTCTGTTTACAGAATGACTTCAGGAGTTTAAAAAGAAATAGGAAAAAGATTCCAGAGATAAGACAGCATTAACAAAATGTATACTTGTTCCTATAGTCAACTATGAAAGCAAAACCTGGCAATTCAAGAAGTATTTATTTCAGTATTTCTTTTTGTTTAGAAGTTCCTGATATTTCTCTGATATCTAAATCTATAAATAAAGAAGACAACAGAATTTAAATAATGCTGAAATAGTAAAAAGCTAGGCAAAATGAACTTAAGAGTGGGACACTGTCATTTATTTCAGAAATACTAAGAGTGATGGTGATGATGAAGAAAAGACCAAACTAATAGTGGAAATGTGGGGTCACAAATTCTTTGATAAGATCATCTAATGATGTAGTGGTATTTAAGTGAGGCGTTTTAAGATATACATTATTATTTCCTCTTTTACCTGTGTAAATTACCTTTGCCAAAACACTGTTGCTAACCAAAAAAGGCTGTTGGCATTCCAAATGTTTTGAGATTTCAAAATGGTGATGATAAGCACCAGGAGCAGACATTAGTTTTTTAAGTAGCATTAGAGTGTTCGTTTCTGAAGACATTATTTTACTACTTCATATAAACTGTCACTTGTATTTTGCTGTAAAATACTCTAAAAATGCCTATTTTAGAAAATTTGAGAAAAACAATTTTTAAAATTAGAATCTTTCCTTTGTATGAAAATCTCAACCACCAAAACAATGAATCAAATAACTGCACCTAATTATGAAAATATGATCTAATTCCTCCTGGGGGTGGATTTGGGGTGGAAAAGTCTTACATTTTGAGTTTAGGATGGTTCAAGTTACCCTACTCCTAAAAGTTAATGTATTAGTTACAACTGGGGATGAGTGGTTTTAGAAGATTTTATTTTATTTTATTTTATTTTATTTATTCCTCTCATGGTGCTGACATATTTGCAATGGCCCTGACTTAGAGATGACAGCTAAAATAAATTAAAAACAAAATTTCCCGCTGAATGCTACTGTGGCTTTTAAGAAACAACAACTTGTGATTCTTAAAATATACAACTGATTTCTTTTGAAAAATATTTTTGGTTATCTTCTATTTATAGAACTTGCACATCAAGTTGTGGTATAAACTCTCCAGATGCCTGCACGAGTGTAGATAATTTGGAGACAAGGAAGGGAATCAGGGAAAGGAAAAAAAAATATTCCTAACATCCTGTTTCAGCTTCTCCTGTCACTTCCTGCTAAGTGGTTCTGGAGTTAAGAAAAAAGTAACTGGTCAAAGGAAGGACTGGCAGTATTTGCCAAAGATGGTAACTGAAAGAAAATTTCCTTCTCCCTGCTTGGTGTATGAGCTAGAGGAAAAATTTCAGATACTACTTAATTTCATTCACTAGTAGGATATTCAGGAAATTCTCTGTACTCATCAATATTCCAAGTTCACTGCTAAGTAACATTACAGAAAGTAACAATTCTCAAAAAGGTCTTACATGAAAATTATCAGAAATGGATAGGAATCAAAGATACTAAATTTTGTGAATTAATTCAACAAATTAAGAGATTCCCTTTTATAAAGTAAGGATAAGTATTAGTTATAATGTCATTATATAGTTCCATGAAGCAAACTCTATTCCTACAACATTTTTTGTCACATAAGTATATACAAACATAAAATCTCTAGTTCATATGTGCACTATTTAGATACAAAGATGAACACAGTTAACTCTGTAAAAATGTAAGTTAACCTAAATATACATCTTACAAATATAAACACCAGAAATAAAATATTTCACAATATGTTGGTTATGAATAATGAACAATAAGCAATCTAGAACCATATGTATTCGGTTTGGTTTTTACTATTTTTAGACAATGTTGAATTTCACTTTCTAAATGTTTTTCTCTAGTTGTTTAAAAATTTTATATCCACTGACATAAGGTATTGGCAGCTAATTAATAAAATAAGCGGTAGGAGAGTTAGCCAAATTCAAATACTGTGGCACATTCAATCCAGAGTTCCCTCTAAAGCATATACTTGAAGTTCTCAAACTTTTTGCTCTTCTTGTTATATTCTAATAGGTATGCATTATCTATATTTAACCATTTAAACCACTGTGATGTCCTGAAACAGCCACAAGTTTGGGAGGTTGGGATATCTGAGTTAGAATATTGGCTCTAATACTTCTTAGCTACATGATTATGGGTAACTAAGTACCTAATGGTGATTAGTAACTTTCTTTAGGAAAAGATCTCAATGAAGAATTTTTCTGCAAATATATTTTGTTCTGTACTGGTCAATAATGTACTACAAAAAATGAAAAGGACTACCAAAAATTAAATCAATTTCTTCCTAGGAGTATACATTTCAATTATACATTTTTTTCCAAATAAACTTATTTTCTTTTCCATCTGTATCATTTAAAGATCTCACACTGCATTCAAAAGACATGAGCATACCAAAGGAATCTATTCCTACAAAGGGGACTGAATGTTTACCCACACTCATGAGATAAAGAAGAAACAAAATGACAATTTTATGTGTTTCCACAAGCACATAAAAAATTTAATTCTTTTCGCCTTCAAAATATTTTTGAATATATTTATACACAGGACACAGCTTAAAAATTGATTACAAAGTTCATTTTAAACATTAGGAAAATTCATTAAAAAGTCAAGTATGGCATATCTTTACTCCATGTTATGCAGATAATCCTACAATGAGTAAGAATGTTTCACTATAAATGTATTTATTAGGTACTTTTGGATTCTTTGGTAAATATACTTACATTACTGCTGATTATAAAAAGAGCATGTTATTATACTATGCCACTATGCAATGCTAAAAAGAGGTTGTTGTTGACGGTTTATAAGAAGAATTTAGAAATTCATTACTATACTGATTACAACTACTCTGATGTTACGTTCTTCAGTTTCTTTGTAATGAGATGTCATTTCCCTTATTAAAACATCTTTTACAGTAAAAACACAACTTTATTAAACTTTTAGTTAATATATGTCAGAAAAAATAAAGGGAAACAATCAGAAAATAGAACAAATCAGACTATAAACTTTCTAAGGTAAATACCCAATTAAAATATTAGCTGTTTTGTTCCAAATTTACAACAGTACATTTTCTTTAAAAAACCATTTATTAACCTGGGTTATCTAATTTAAGTGGTGTGTATTAATCTGTCTTCTGCTACCCTGTACAACTCTCTCTACTTCACAGTGTTATATTTGCTGTTTCTAAAATATCACATAAGAAACTGCAATATAAATCATTTCTATAAATCCAACTCAATATAAAACTAAACCACTTCCTCTATCAACTAAAATATTTTATTAACTCTATATATTTTACAAAAATATAACTTATGAGGAACATAACAACTTGCAAACAACCAGATAAAAAGTTTAAAGGTAACATTTGTTTTATTAAAAAGTAGTTGCCTACCAGATATTTCTGAAGAGGAGCAAGCTTGTATCCAAAAAAAATAAACAGTGATTAAATAACACTCACAAAATCAACGTATTAGCATGATGTCACCTATACACATTTTCTTAGAATATTATATACAGAAATAAAACATTATCATGGAAACTCAATTTTTTGACATATTCAAAGAGGGCTTTTTAAAAATGAAATGGTAAAGCAATAAAAACAGTAATTTTTGTTTAGTGTCAAAATCAATACCATTCTAATTCTCCTTAAAACAACTAACAAACTTGTAGCAATAGTGCTAATAATGTTAAGTAGTGTATACTGAAATACACATCCTGTAACTATTACAATGCCATCACTGGACTTCTATTATTTATTCAAAACTTCACTGTAGGAACAAATTATTAATTATAACACTTTGTAACTCCCTTTTGAAAGACATTAGTGTCTTTCAGGCATTTACTTCCTTGATGCTCATTTAACAATCTCTCAACAACATTTATTGAGTACTGTTTAGTGGTGCCAGAAACTGAGCTAGAAGTGTATAGGTGTGAAGGTGCCCGATCATGAGAGTAACTATTTGCTGTGGTGATGCTTTTCAGTGTGTAGGAAGGAATGGAAGTAAACTAAGTTATTCACACCTGCTAGACTCATTTCTTCTGGGAAACAGGAAGCAAGATCATTTGTTAAGGAAAAGGGGGCCAGATGGAGTAAGGAGCATTTAACGGTTAGGGTTTGAGGCCTGGGGGTTTAAACTTTGATGGCTGTCTATGTACGGAATAAGGAAGAGGGCTATTCCTCTAATATTTCCCATTAGGAAAAGAGAAAGGTATTATAAACAATGGTATGTTTCTTAATATGTTTTGTAGTAATAGTTTAAAATTTTTTCTTATTGAAGAGATTGTAATTTGTGGGCCTCCTGATCTCTCTGCAATTAAATTATTTTTATCTTTCTCCTTTACCTTAATGAAAACATTCGTCTATTTAAGAGTTATTTTGTGTATATCAGAAAATGCAGAACAGGATGGAAACTGAGGTTAATTACCTATGAAAATACCAAGTTCTATCAACAAATAACAGAACAGTACAATCCTTTCCAAAACCTCTGGAAAGTGTAAATCTAGTTGAGAGTAATAGTCTGTTTTCCGTCACCCCTATTTCAAACACCCACCTCTTTAGAGCTCTTCAATTGTTATTTCTAAGAATAACCCCCAAACACATACACTGTACTACAAATATTTTCAGTAAACTAAATATAAAACATCCTAATTGCCACAAGATACCTAATAAAAATCCAGTTTATAGCAACAAAGCAACAGAATTATTCTGTAAAAAAGAGTTTCCTACCAGATGCTTCTGATGATTTGCGAGCTTGGTCAAAAAGAATAAATAAGTTAAACAGATTAAATAACACATAAAATAACATACCCACAAGAAGTAACCCATTCGTATATGTTCACTAGTATATTTACACATAGGAAAAGAATCAAAACCACTTGGGCATACATATTCAGAAGTGTTTTATCTAAGGATTACAACATATTCTCTGGACATATATATATATATATTTTTTTTTTTTTTTAACCAACCAAGCCCTATTCTGGAAATCTCTTAATGAAATATATTCTATCCCTTAAATGTAAAGACCAGTTGTGTTCACTTTACTGAAGGGACGCTTAATTTGCCTCACCATTTTCAAGCATGTTCATTCAGAGCAAGTTCACTTTCACTGTAATTTTAAAAGTGATAGGGAATATAAAAAAACAATTTTAATTACTACAATTGTATTTGTGCACTTCAGTGGATGGAACCATGCCTCCTTTTGTTTACTAAGATATCATGTAGACATGCATAAAGTCACACATGAATGGGTAATTAGAAATTTAATAAGCAATGAAAATTATATTTCCTATTGCAATATCTATTTTACTATTCTTTCTCTTATTTATTTAATTGGTTAATTATCAAGTCTTGGTTACAAGTGAACAGTATAATTGACTAACTTGCACTAAGCTGTTAACAAATAAAATTTTTTTGTGAAACATATACATTTAAATGATCAAATTATAAAAACATATTAATTTATTTAACTAGTATCTACATTGGGAAATGGATACACCATGAATCCACATGGTGTAATCATTCACAACTAATGACATTTACATGCTTTCTCTCCCAACTTGCACTTGATTTAGGGATGTTGTGGATTTTCTAGGCCATCCAAGTCACGTTTGATTGGAGATGTTCCTTGTAGGATTTTGTAATAAAAACTTTGAATTTACAACCATAAATGACCCAAGCAATCTTTGAAGTACTCTTTGAAATGTACTTGACTTTCTTAATTGTTCACTGAGACTTTTCCTTAGAGAAATATTATATCATCACAATCATATGTTAAAGATTTTCCACTCAGTTCTAAATTAAAATATTCTGTCTTGCTACCAGACAATATAGAGCTAGGAGTGGATCCCTAGATGATGGGGTATGCACATTTTCAACTTTACTAGATAGTAAGAACTGCCTCAATAAATGTTGTGCCAGTTTAGTTTGCCACCATATCTTTGATGATCCATATCCTTAATAAAATGTGTTACTAACATAATGGGTATGAAATCATATCTTATTGTTAAAGATAAGGTAAATATCTCTCAGTAAAATTTTATAATTTTTTTCCTTACAAGTCTTATTATATTTTTATTAGATATAGTCCTGGGTTCTTTAGGACTTGGGTTACTTTTGTAAAAGGGAGAATTTTTAAAAGAATACCATTTGTTTCTTGCTGATGTATGGTTGATGTTTATATACTGATCTTACTGTATCTCTCTTATTAATTCTAAAATAGCATTGGTAGATTCTCTTGAATTCTCTATGCAGAGAATCACCTATCATCTGTGAATAATGACAATTTTGTTTCCTCCATTTCTTAATTGTCTTATTGTGCAGGTTATGACTAACATTTCAATACTTTACAGAAACAGACAATGAGCATCCTTTTCCTGTTCCTAACTTCAGAGAAAATGTTTCTAATTAATTTTCTTTTCCCATAATTTACTTGTAAAGCTATACTTGACTCAATAAATAAATTTAAAAGTTTCTCCTCTTTTTCAATTCTTTGAAAGATTTTGTACAAGACTGAAATTTTTGTTCTTTGAATTCATCCTAGAACTTGATCTTAAAACTGCCCAGTCCTAATTTTGTTAAGTTTTGAATAAAGATTTTAATTATGATTAAAACTTAAATAGCTATAGTTCTCATCAGCTCTTTTAAAACTCTTTCTTATGGACTAACCTTTGGTTTTGATGGATTTTAATTTTTTATTTTATTGAGTTTTGCTCATGTCTTCATTATTTTGTTTGTTTTTGGATTAACCATGCTGTGCCTTCTCTAACTTATTTACTTGAATACTTACATCATTCATGTCTCCTTTCCAGATGTAAGCATTTAAAACTTTGTTTCTAAATCCACATTAGCTGCACCCCACAAATTTTCATACATAGCTCAATTTCAATTTTATATTATGAATTTATTCTTGACCTGTGAGTTATCTGAATTTTTAAATCCCTTAATGTAATATTTGTGTGTTTGTTAATCTGTTTAATAAGTCCTTTTTACTGATTAAACGTAATTGCTTTGTGGTCAGAGATCATGGCCCATATATCAATTCTTTAAAATATTTTGAATATGTTTAGTTGTATAATCAGTTTTTTAAGTGTTCTATATATTTCTGTATATCTTCCAATTACTGGGTGAGCATTCTCTATAAACATCCAAACTTACAATTTTTCCTTCTAAATGGGTCAACTTTGTTTTCTATGTTTTGAGATTCTGTTAGAGATGCATAGTTTTTTTCTCTTATATTTCTTTTTTGTGCAATGATTAATTTTAAATGGTAGCCTGTGACAATTCTACTCTCTGACATTCTTGGAAGCGTGTAATCCTGTTGTATCTGCTGAATATTGTTTGTAGTAGAGTGTGTGTGTATGTATTTTGATTTTGGATTGTGAATTTAAAGTTCAGTTGAGCTTTATCTGTGAGAAACCTGCAGGGCTCGACTTGAGGATACAGTTTGTATTAGCTTCTGCCTGGCATCCAGTAGATGTTACTAGCCTGGGACTGTTACAATAATGTATTTTATTTTATTGGTGATTCTTAGACTACATAATTAATACAGATTAAAACACGAAATTTACTGGAGAAGCAGTTGATTACAAACTCGCAGCAGAGGAATCCCACACACATGCACACCTACTCCTCCCATGTTCCAGGAATCTAAGCCAAGAAATACAAACTTCCTTATTTTCTCCTTGTGTCAGTGGAGAGGCTTTATTTTCTAATCTATGCTTTCACTGAGGTTATAATCCTTTGAGGATCTTGGCTTTATGTAGGAGTCTAGGAAATTGGAAGATGCATGGATCAAATAAGTTGTCTTCTGTCTCTGTGAGGCCATTTAAAATGAAAGCCCTCTGGTTAGCCAAGATAGAAAATCTCCTCAGGGTAGTCAAAGAATGCTCCCCCTCACAACTATGGTTTCCATTTACCACTTCACTTTTTGTACACTGAGGATTTCTATTATATTCTTGTAAGGTCAGATATTCACTTAAAGGGATGCTTGTTATATTTTATTTAGCATTTCTAGATGCTGTTGTATCATCATTAAGTTTTGCTCCAGAAAGCTTTTAAAATGATCTAATCTAAAATGTTTGGATTTTTTTTCTTTATAAGACAAGCTTTGTGTTAAGTTGTAAGATGCAAAAATAGCTTGATTTTTGTATAATTTTTTATCTTTGAAATTAAAAACTTCTATCAAGATATATTTAGGTATTGGTATTTGTATTAATCTTTGTCAAAACACAATGAGCTCATTGAATCTATAGATTCCGGGTTTTTTTCACCTACGAAGTTTTCCTGAATCCTATTTTTTTATTATTGTTCCTATTTTATTGGTCATTATCTGTTCTGAAGGAATGCTATTTATTCATTTTGTAGTGTTTCCTACTCTAACGTAATTTTTACCTCATAATTTTTATCCTGTCCATTCCCCCTAGGTCCTGGTAGGTTTTATCAAGCTAGTTCTCCATATCATTAATGTACTTTCCTGCAGTGATTATTATGTTCTTTATTGCTTCTAATGCAGCTTTATGTTCTGTAAATGCCAGGTTCATTTTCTTATATCCATCCCTTATCATAATTTCTTTTCTATTCCTGCCTGTCAGACAGCTCTCTTCTCATTCTACTCTCTTGGTTTTTAAAATTTTTTTTTTAATCTTATCTTTCAAGTGAACACAGATTCATGTTCACTTGGAATTTTTAAGAATTCAACACAGATACTATTTATAATTTCTTATTTTTAAACTCTCCCCAACATATTTTCTAAATATAAGTTCATTCTTTTCCTCTCAAATTCTGTGATTTATCCTTTAATGAATGCATAATCTCATTCCTGGGGTCCATGTTGTTGCTTTTCTTTTTTATCCGTTTATAAACAATGAGAAGACTTTCAAAACTTTACAAACGCCCCCAAATAAGGTGGGTCATCTCACCTCCTATTTTGCTGTGTTAGAATCAATTTCTCAAATCTTTTAGTTGGTACATATTTATATTATCACTTAAAAAATTCAGGGACTTTCAGAAATGGGAATGGAGGCCGTACCACAGGGTTTCTTGCTGGTGGTGATACCCACCACATCAAGGAAGAGCCCTGTTATATATGGAAGTAAAAAAGCCGCCTTTTAAACTTGGAATAGCTTAACAAATTCTTGGGTGTCCCATAACTGTTTTAAAATGAAAGTAATCACCAGTGTTGGATCTTCTACTCATCTCCCCCAAAGCCTTTCTTATAAGCTTCATCCATCCCTCCAAGTTAAGTAGAACTATTGTTTATTAATTTTCCATAAAGGCAAGCTACTCAAAGTAAAACTGTTAGTTAGACTTTGGTGTATGATCTTCAATCTGATACTGTATATTTTTGGTCAAGTACAGTTTCTTAATTCCAAAACTGAGAATCGATAAACTGTTTTTCCAGTTTTGTGTTCTTACATTTTTAATCTAGAAAATACAGACCTAGGAATGGGAGCTTTAGTAAATGCTTGTGCTCAGCTCTATAACTTCCTGTCATTCATAGCAGGTTAAGCTGCTTCTTCAGAAGTTTGCCCTTCACTGCAGCTAGGCCAATAAGAATTCTCTTCCGGAATTTTGAAATAAGGGTGCTAGTTTTGTTCTGATAAGCATATGAATCAAAAACTAAAACACAGGACTGATATTTTTCATTGATACTGTAAGAAAAGTACTCAAATATAGGTAATTTTGTTATTCATTTATTCTGTAAGAATTTATGAATTCATTACCACATTTGGTGCACTGGGATAGCTACTAGAAATGAGAGATTAACCAGCACTACCCTTGACTTAAGGAGTTCAAAGTTTGGAGATTGGAAACTTAAATGCCAGTATATAATTTCAGTATAATTTAAACAATTGGTATAGTTTATAAGTCTGTTTTGGGAGTACAGGGGAATCACCTAACTCTATAGAGTCAATGATTAAGGCACTGAAAAGCGTAACTGGTTTTCATAATTTTTATGACAGATGATATAAATACAAAAAGGTAGCAAAGGAATAATATGTAGTATAGTATGGCCAGGTCAGAATTTTATGAGAGAGATGCAGATAAATAAAGCCAGAAAGGTAGGTGATTGATTTTACTTACTTTACTTTAAGGAATTTAACCTTTATCTTAGAGACAATAAGGAATAACTGAAAGGTTTCATGTTGGGTCACAAAATGGGCATACTGGCATTTAACAAAATGGCAGCATGTTAACTGAATGATCTGGAGGGATATAAAACAGGAAGCTGAGAGGCTAGTGAAGCAATTACTAGAATAGGACTGAGAATATATAGAATGCCTAATCTTAAGCATTCCCAGTGTTAGTGTGACTAGAGAATATTGGGTGATTTCTGAGGCATTTCTGATATAGAATCAATAAAAATTAATGACTGAGTGCCTGCCTCAGGGGTGGGGTTAAAAACAAGTTAGGAATTACTATAAGGTTTCTGTTTTAAATTCCTACATGGGCACTGGACTCATTAACAGAAATCGGAATCAATGAAAAAGGAGTAGATTTGGGATGGAAAGAGGAAATTCACATTTGAGCTGAATCTTCAGGTAACAACTGAAGATATGGGTATGGATGAGATCATTTGGAAAAAATATAGCATTAAGAGAGGGCCAAAGATAGATTCTCAGAGAAACCTAACACTTAATAGGCAGGAAGGAGAAAAGAGTAGCTTTTTAACTAGAAAAATACCACATGCATATAAATACCACATATATAGCTATAAACTCAGATAAAAAGGACTAGCATTTGTTTATTTTTATAAGTAAAATCACACTTCATTTGTGATTTCCCACATTTTGAAATGGTTAAGGCTTGTAACCACTCTGACAGGAGTAAAATTAGTTGAAATTGGACAATACTGAAAAAATCAGAATGTCTACTTGTGACTAGTAAGATTCCTGAGGTAGAAAGGGCTATAAGGACAAGCCAATATGTTCAAGTATATCAAACATTATCTGAATAATTCATACATTCTTCAAAGAGAAATAAAGCAATAGAAAAGGAGCAAAAATTTTCTTCAGCTAAAATCAATACATCCAACTATAAAACCTCTAGAATACCACAGTGGTTACCTAAAAATTCTGTATTAAACCAAACTTTCAAAGAGAAAAACACTTACTGGCTAGAGCCAAAGAAATCTAATATTTTAAGTATGATAACCAGGTATATTCAATTTTGATATCCATAGAAATCCTAAGGAATGTTATCATGTTGATTTTGTAGTATTAGTCCAAATTTCAAATACTAGATCAGAAGGATCTATTAGCAGAAAAATAACAATTCTTAGTATCTTGCAAATAAAAATGTCCTTTAATGTCTAGTATCATTTTATAAACAAATACCTAACAGTGCTGTAGAGACTTATGGTATACGGCAGCAGGATAAAAAAATATATATATACTGGCAGTAATGAGGTGATCTCCAATTATGGAAGAAAAGGCACATTTATTTTGAATTCCATCATTATATAGCAAAAATCCAACTCTCTCAGGTTCTGAATTCCAATTCCAAATCCTTTAAGTGTAAATTATAGATTGTTACATGTTATTAAAAAAAATATAACAGTTCTCCTAAACATGTACCTGATTCAAAGGTTAACTTATAAACATCCTCTTTTTTAGTTAAGCAAAAAGATGCAAATGAATTATGCTCTAAGCAAATATTTCTCACTCTAACAACAGGATATCTATTTTTAGCTGCAGGTTTGGCTTAAAGTGAACAGCTTTTACCCTATGATAAACTGCAGTATATACTGTAGGATGTTTTCTCAAAAAACATTTTTGGACATGTTTCCAAAAAAAGTCAATATAAAAACGAAAAAGGAAACTAATGATGACAAAAGTACTTATTCTAACAAATTATTTCCCCTCACAACAGTATCTCTGAAAATTTTTAACAAAGCCTCCAAAACCAAAATGCACATATTTATTTCATCATTAAATCTTTATTTCTCAAGAACTGTAGTTAAAAGCAACCAATAAATCAACAAAATTCTAGCAGCATCTTATTTAAGATTAGTATTTTTAAAAGATTAATATTTGAAAAATATCAAAAATAAGCTAACAAAAATAAATATTAGAATGATAAACCAATAAATGGAAAGTTTAATTATCTTCAGGATCATATACTAAAAAGAAATTCCTCTCTTATCATGGTGGGTCTTTAAAATACTCACTCATTTGTAACACAATAACAACAGTATTTAATGAATACAATAAATCAAACCATAAAGAAAATTAGAGACTGATTATTGGTATTGACTATTAATAGTGGTTTTACTTGTTCACAGTTCTCAATAGATTTTAAAAGCAAATTACTATAATGCCAAAATGCAAAAGCATCAACAGAAAATGTAATTCACTATAGCTCTGGCTTTACAATTTCCCCTTTAGAAAATATTTTTTCCTCTTATATTTAAATATTTTTAAAACATATAGCTGCAGAGGCTCAGAGAGCATACTTACCACTCATGATGAAAATCAACCTTTCCAAAACATATTGCTCAAAACAACAATCCAACAGCAAAGGGAGTTATGCTAATCTCTAGAGGTAGACGAACCGATGGTGTAAACACATACACTGGAACATGCAGCACACAGAAAATGAAAATAGCTTTCTTTTGTTTAAAAAAGAAAAGCCCCTAGAAGCAAAGCATAACTGCCCAGCATGAGATATCACTAGTAAACAACAGATTAATGCCAAAGATGTGTATAACGAGATTTAATTTCTTTCAAGCTCGTTATCGTAGCCTCCTTCATATACCACTAGAACAACTCAAAATGGCAGGGAGAAAACGTTCAAACCAGGATGTATAAGATGTTCTCAATTATATCAGCATGAGTTGTTACCACGGCAACATTAGACCAGAATTATCGGTTCACTTGTAACCAAGGAGTAGCTTTTCTAAAGCTTTAATCAAGCAAGACAAATAAAATATCTTTTTATTTCTAGAGCCACATGATTTAAAAATTATCACGTTTCTTAAATTCAAGCACTTATCTACCCTTTTTACATCTTTCAAAGATATTAAAAAAATGCTGTTTTCTTCAAATACTCACACAATCCCATGTTGAACCTGGCAAGGAACAAACAGCAGAATGATTGCACCTAAACGTCTTTCAATTACACCAGCTCTTACTGCTAGCTGTGGACCTCACTGATATTAAAATGCTGTGTGCTGTTGCTAGTGACTATTGGCGATGAATCTTATTGCCCAGATCGCTGATAGCTTTCATTTTTCATGAGCCAAAAAGCTATACTGCAGCACAAATGTTAACCATTTAAACATTCTGTATTATGGAAGAAACAAAAAACAATCCTATATGTTCCTTCGTTTATAAAGCAGAATCATAAAATAATTTATTTATAAACTTCCATTAAATTCAGCATTATAAACAGTGTCAGATGCCACTTAGTGGTTTTGAAAAGAGAATAATATACAAAAAGTTACTGAAGATTACTATTGAAATGTAAAATTCCTTACATCAAAAAAGATGATGATGACAGTTGTATAGCAAGGTGGGCAGACTGGATAACATGGAGAACAGACTATTCTGATTCTTAGAGACCTAAATTTTGTAACAAAATGGTACAAAGGATCTATATAGTAGCTTATTAAGTTTGGAACTTCAGCAAGTGAACTTGCCATTTTGAAAGCTGCCAGGTGAGATAAGACTTCTGGTGATGGAGGAATGAGTAAGTCAGCAAATCTTTTCTCTAAGAAACAAATATGAAGCTGAACAAAGTTGTCAAAAACAACAACCTTGTGGTTCTGGAAATCTAGCAGTCACAAACAACAAATCGAGAAGCATGTATTCATGAAAAACTGCTAAACTTTGTATAAGAACAGTGGAAGTCTGCGGTGGTCTTGCTTAGTGCTGCTCCTGTTCCCTCAACAGCTCAGTCAGTAGAGTATTTCTATCAGGTAAGACTGGCCATGACAACTAGCAGCTTTGCTGCCAGAGAGGGCTGATGTGATATACAGAGGAGACAAGGAAAAAAAAACAAACATCCCACACATGATGTTCTCAATAAAAACGGCAAACCATAGGAAATGAATAGGGAAAGTAGCCAGGTTTGCTACTCTGAAGTTGTAGCCTTTCGTAGGGGTGAGCAGCAGACTGGTGGTCTAGCAAGAAATTTAACATGGAAAATGGAAATGAAAGAGTCAAAGAGGACCTAAATAAGCTCCTCACATATCCCTGGCTAACTAGGAAGCTATTCCCATAGGGGAGACCCAAGAGGGCCCTGCAGAAAGTTAAAGCTGGTACAGACATGAAAACTGCCTGAACACTTAATGTCCCCTTCAACACACAAACAGCTCCATCAGCACAGACTTGCTCAAAGTGTTTGAGCACAACCTCTGATCAGTCACTGAACAACAACTAAGTTACATAGACACAGGATAAACCCTAGCAGAGAAATCAGCAGCCAGACATCATAGGGGACAGACCATACATTAAGGCCAAAAAATTATTAAAAATAAATAAATAAAAACAAATAGGGAAGAAAAAATAATCAGAATCTAGAACTGCCACAAAAATATCATTTTAAAAAAACCAATGTTTTTTAACAAAAATATTATATAATCCATAACGAAGAGGAAAGGCAGTCAATAGAAAATTTCTCTGAATAGGGTAAGATATAGGATTTAGCAGACAAAAGACTTTAAAACAGCTATTATAAATACATCAATGAATAAAAGGAAATGTTTAAAGAATTAAAGGAAAATGTAATGGCAATATAATAATAATAAGTTTCAATACAGAAAGAGAAATAATTTATAATATAAAAATTATAGACTTCAGGGGCGCCTGGGTGGCTCAGTGGGTCAAGCCTCTGCCTTCGGCTCAGGTCATGATCTCAGGGTCCTGGGATCGAGCCCCACATCGGGCTCTCTGCTCTCCCTCTCTGCCTGCTTCTCTGCCTACTTGTGATTTCTCACTCTGTCAAATAAATAAAATAAAATCTTTAGAAAAAAAATTATAGACTTCAAAAGGACAATAACCAAAATTTACAAACTGACTACATAGACCCAACAGAAGTTCTGAGCCCAAACACTGAATCAGTGAAGGTGAAGACAGATCAATACAAATATCCAAACTGAAAAATACAGAGAACAAAAGATAGGAAAAAAATGAACAGAATCTCACAAATCTGTGGGATATCAAGGGTAGCAGCATACATGTATAGGAATCCTAGAAAGAGAGGTGAAAGACAAAGGGCAAAGAAAAAAATATTTGAAGAAATACTGGTTGAAAATCCAATTGGATGGAAAACAATACCCCACAGATACAGAAGTTCGGATAATATCAACTAGAATAAACACAAAGAGATCTATACCCAGACACATCATACTCAAGTTTTTGAAAGACAAAAAGAGAAAATCTTAAAAGCAGCAAGAGAAAAATGACTAATCATGTACAAGGGAAAAGCAACAGAATTACCAGAAACAGGGAAGTTAGAAGGCAGTGGAATGATATGTTCAGACTGCTAAGAGAAAAAAGAAACAAACCTGATCACAAAAATTTTCTACCCAAAACACTATTGTCCAAAAACAAAGGCGAAATAGACCTTTCCAAATAAGTAACAGCTGAGAATGTTTGTTGCAAACAGAAATACTTAAGGATGTCCTTCAGGCTGAAAGGAAATGATACTAGACAATACTCAAATTAACAGGAAGAATGAAGAATACAGGAAATGGTAAAAAATATAAGTAAAAGCCTTTATAAATATATACTTTTCTGTCTCCTCTTAATTTCTTTAAAGGACTTATATTGTATGAAATTGCTATGCTGGGTTTACAAAAATATACATGTACTATATGTGAAAATAACACAGAGCTGGAGAAGAAATGGAGCTATATTGGATTAAAATAGCTATATTTCAATAGAATTAAGTCAGTACTATGCTGAAGGAGATTGTGATAAGATAAAATGTACACTATAACACTTAAACATCAAGAAAATCTTTAAAAAATTTAGTTAAAAAAAAAAGAAATTAAAATGGTACCTAATACAAATTTGTTTAACACTAAAGACGTAAAAGAGAAAAATACAAAAACTGTAAGACATATTGAAAACAAATAGCACAAAGGAAGATGGAAATCCAACCATATCAATTATTACATTGAATATGAATGGAATAAAGACAGATTAAAAGGCAGAAATTATCAGACTGGATTAAAAAAAAGCAAGGTCCAACTATATGCTATCTACAAAAGCCAGATTTGAAGATATAAATAGATTGAAAGGAAAAGAAAAAGATACACCATGCAAAAAGTAACCATAAGACAGCTGGAGTACCTAAATCAGTATCACACAAAATAGACTTTAAGAGGAAAAAAAAAAAAAAAAGTACTTCAGACAAAAAAGGACATTTCATAATGATAAAATGGCCAATATATCTTAGAGATTTAACAATTAGAAATCTATATACACTGAACAAAATAGCTCCCAAAATACTAAAACAAAAATAGCAGAATTGAAAGAAGAACTAGATAATTCAACAATTATAGTTGAAGATTTCAATATTCCCCTCTCAATAATTCATGGAAAAACTAGACAGATAATCAGCAAAGATACAGAAAACTTGAATAATACCATTAAAATTTGACACTTATAAAACATAGCACCTAACATCATCAAAATACATAGTCTTTTCAAGCACAAATTGAAATTTCCATATTAAGCATAAGCTAAACAATATATTAATCAGAAAGGACTAGAGATCATTCAAAACATGTTCTTTGATTACAGCAGAATTAAATTAGAAATCAACAACAGAAAATTCGGAAAGCCCCAAATATTTGGATTTAAATCACAAAGAAATCTAAAGGATGATTAGAAAATATTTTGAACTGAATTAAAAACACCTACAAGAAATCAACATTTTATAAAATGGAGACAAAGCAAAGCTAAGAGGGAAATCAGTAGATTTAAACGCCTATATTAGAAAAGAAGAAAAGTCTCAAACAATAATCTAAGCTTCTTCTACCTTAAGAAACTCAAGAAAGAAGATCAAATTAAACCAAAACCAAACAGCAGGTCAGAGCAAAATTCAATGAAATAGAAAATAGGAAAACAACAGAGAAAATGAATAAGACCAAAGTCTTACTGATAAACCTCAAGCTAGAATGACGTAACATTAAAACTCGTGAAACATAATAAAACAAGACAAAATAGGGAAGATACTAATTACACAAATGAAAAATGAAAGAACATCATCACTGACATTAGAGAAATTTTAAAAAATTATAAGGGAATACTGTAAACAACTTTATCTTGATTATGTAACTTAGATGAACTGGACAAATTCATAGAAGGACAAGTTACTGAAACTAACTCAAGAAGAAAGAGAAAATCTGAGAAGACCTATGAACAAATTAAAATGTTGAATTAGTGGGGCACCTGGGTGGCTCAGTGGGTTAAAGCCTCTGCCTTTGGCTCAGGTCATGATCCCAGGGTCCTGGGATCGAGCCCCACATTGGGCTCTCTGCTTGGCAGGAAGCCTGCTTCCTCTTTTCTCTCTGCCTGACTCTCTGCCTACTTGTAATCTCCCCGTCTGTCAAATAAATAAATAAATAAATCTTTTTTTTTTTTTTTAATGTTGAATTAGTAATTAAAATTGTTCCCACAAGGAAAAGCTGATTTTCATATAGTTTTCTCAGGGGATTCTATGAAACATCCAAAGATTTAGTACCAATCCTACATAAACTTTTTCAGAATATAAAGGAGGATGTGACACTGCTCAATTTATTCTATAATGTTTGATACCAAAGCTAGACAAAGCTAGGCAAAGATCAAAAGAAAATTACAGGCCAATATCCACCGCAATGCAACTATCTTAATCAAAATATTAACAAACCTAATCCAACAGTATATTAAAAGGATTATATACCATGACCATGTAGGCTTTGTCGCAGGAAAGCAAGGTTGGTTCAACACTGAAAATCCATTAGGAAATATGCTGTATTAATAAAATAAAAGACAAAACTACATAATCATCTGAATATATAAGGAAGAAGCATTCCATATAATTCAACACCTGTGATAAAAGCTTTTAACAAACTAGGACTAGAAGGGAACTTCATCAAGCTAAAAAAGGGCATGTGTGTGTGGGGGGATACTCTATAGCTTACCTCATATATAATGGTGAAAGATGGAATATTTTTCCTCCAAGAACTGGGAATAAGGCAATGATGTTGGCATTCACCACTTCTATGCAATTTTGTGTTAGAAGTTCTAGCCCGTGCAATGAGGTAAGAAAAAGGGCATATAGATTGATAAGAAAGAAAGTTGTCTTTATTTGCAGAAGACGTAATTCTAGATGTAGAAAATTTTAAGGAATCTACAAAGAAACTATTTGAACTAAAAAATTAGTTTATTAACATTATAGGATGTAAGATTAATATAGAAAAATCAATAACATTTTAATATACTAGGAACAAACAATCTAAACATAAAAAAGAAACCATTCCATTCACAACAGTGTTAATAGAAATATAATATTTAAAAATCAATTTTAACAAGACTCTTTCACTAAAAAAATAGGAAACACTGCATAGAAATTAAAGAACATCTATAAAATGCAGAAATATTTCATCTTCATGGATTATAACACTCAATATTGTTAAAAGAGCAATTCTTTATAAATTAATCTACAGATTCAATACAATTTCTATGAAAAATTCCAGCAGATTTTTTATTTTTTAAGAAACTGATAGCTGATCAAAGGATACAGTAAACAAAGAGGCAACCCATGGAATGGGAGAAGATATTCCTAAATGACACTACAGACAAAGGGCTGATATCAAAGATCTATAAAGAACTCCTCAAACTCAACACTCAAAAAACAGATAATCACATTAAAAATGGGCAAAAGACCTGAACAGACACTTCTCCAAAGAAGACATACAAATGGCTAACAGACACATGAAAAAATGTTCATCATCTTTAGCCATTAGGGAGATTCAAATCAAAACCACAATGAGATACCACCTTACACCAGTTAAAATGGCCAAAATTAACAAGACAGTAAACAACAAGTGCTGGAGAAAGGGGAACCTGCTTACACTGTTGGTGGGAATGCAAGTTGGTGCAGCCACTTTGGAAAACAGTGTGGAGATTCCTTAATAAAATAAAAATAGAGCTACCCTATGACTCTGCAATTGCGCTTCTGGGTATTTACCCCAAAGATACAGATGTAGTGAAAAGAAGGGCCATCTGTACCCCCAATGTTCATAGCAGCAATGACCACAGTTGCGAAACTGTGGAAAGAGCCAAGATGCCCTTCAACAGATGAATGGATAAAGAAGATATGGTCCGAGGAGGGGAGAATTCGAGAGATAAGTGATACCATAAGATGAAACAATATTGGAAAAATTGGGATTCCAGAAGAAGAAGAAAGAGAAAGGGGGGCAGAAGGTATATTGGAGCAAATTATAGTACAGAATTTCCCTAATATGGCAAAGGAAACAAGCATCAAAATCCAGGAGGCACAGAGAAACCCCTCAAAATCAATATAAATAGGTCCACACTCTGTCATCTAATAGTAAAACTTACAAGTCTTAGTGACAAAGAGAAAATCCTGAAGGCAGCTTGGGACAAGAAGTCTGTAACATACAGTGGTAGAAATATTAGATTGGCAGCAGACTTATCCACAGAGACCCGGCGGGCCAGAAAGAACTGGCATGATATATTCAGAGCATTAAATGAGAAAAATATGCAGCCAAGAATACTATATCCAGCTAGGCTATCATTGAAAACAGAAGGAGAGATAAAAAGCTTCCAGGACAAAGAAAAATTAAAAGAATTTTCAAATAACAAACCAGCCCTATAGGAAATATTGAAAGGGGTCCTCTATGCAAAGAAAGAGCCTAAAGTAGTAGACCAGAAAGGAAGAGACAATATACAGTAACAGTCACCTAACAGGCAATACAATGGCACTAAATTCATATCTCTCAATAGTTATCCTGAATGTAAATTGGCTAAATGCCACAATCAAAAGACACAGGGTATCAAAATGGATAAAAAAACTAAACCCATCAATATACGGTCCACAAGAAACTCATTTTAGACCCAAAGACACCTCCAGGTTGAAAGTGAGGGGGTGAAAAACAATTTACCATGCTAATGGACATCAAAAGAAAGCTGGGGTGGCAATCCTTATATCAGATCAATTAGATTTTAAGTTTAAGCCAAAGACTATTATAAGAGATGAGGAAGGACACTATATCATACTTAAAGGGTCTGTCCAACAAGAAAAATGTAACAATTTTAAATGTGTATGCCCCTAGTATGGGAACAGCCAACTATATAAACCAACTAATAACAAAATCAAAGAAACACATCAACAACAATACAATAATACTAGGGGACTTTAATACCCCTCTCACTGAAATGGACAATCACCCAAGCAAAAGATCAATGAGGAAATAAAGGCCTTAAATGACACACTGGACCAGATGGACATCACAGATATATTTAGAACATACCATCCCAAAGCAACAGAATACACATTCTTCTCTAGTGCACATGGAACATTCTCCAGAATAGATCACATCCTGGGTCACAAATCAGGTCTCAACCAGTACCAAAAGACTGGGATCATTCCCTGCATATTTTCAGACCACACTGCTCTGAAGCCAGAACTCAATCACAAGAGGAGAGTTGGAAAGAACAGAAATACATGGAGGCTAAAGAGCATCCTACTAAAGAATGAATGGGTCAACCAGGAAATTAAAGAAGAATTGAAGGGGGGCGCCTGGGTGGCTCACTGGGTTAAAGCCTCTGCCTTCGGCTCAGGTCATGATCCCAGGGTTCTGGGGTCGAGCCCCGCATTGGGCTCTCTGCTCAGCGGGGAGCCTGCTTCCTCCTCTCTCTGACTGCCTCTCTGCCGAGTTGTAATCTCTGTCTTTCAAATAAATAAATAAATAAATAAATAAAATCTTAAAAAAAAAAGAAGAAGAATTGAAAAAACTCATGGAAACAAATGAAAATGAAAACACAATGGTTCAAAATCTGTGGGACACAGCAAAGGTGGTCCTGAGAGAAAAGTATATAGCAATATAAGCCTTTCTCAAGAAACAAGAAAGGTCTCAAATACACAACCTAACCCTACACCTAAAGGAGTTGGAGAAAGAACAGCAAACAAAGCCTAAACCCAGCAGAAGAGAAATAATAAAAGATCCAAACAGAAAACAATGAAATAAAAACCAAAAGAACAGTAGAACAAATCAATGAAACTAGGAGCTGGTTCTTTGAAAGAATTAATAAGATTGATAAACCCCTGGCCAGACTTATCAAAAAGAAAAGAGAAAGGACCCAAATAAATAAAATTATGAATGAAAAAGGAGATCACAACCAAGACCAAAGAAATACAAACAATTATAAGAACATATTACGAGCAACTATATGCCAGCAAATGTGACAATCTGGAAGAAATGGATGCATTCCTAGAGATGTAAAAACTACCAAAACTGAACCAGGAAGAAATAGAAAACTTGAACAGACCCATAACCACAAGGAGATTGAAGCAGTCAACAAAAATCTCCCAAAAAAGAAGAGCCCAGGACTAGATGGCTTCCCAGGGGAATTATACCAAACATTTAAAGAATTAATACCTATTCTCCTGAAACTGTTCCAAAAAAAAAAAAAAAAAAAAAAAAAAAAAAAAAAAAAAAAAAAAAAAGAAAAGAAAAGAAAAGAAAAGAAATGGAAGGAAAACTTCCAAACTCATTTTATGAGGCCAGCATTACCTTGATCCCAAAACCGGACAAAGACCCCATCAAAAAGGAGAATTATAGACCAATATCCTTGATTAACACAGAAGCGAAAATTCTCACCAAAATACTAGCCAATAGGCTCCAACAGTACATTAAAAGGATTATTCACCACAACCAAGTGGGAATTATTCCTGGGCTGCAAGGTTGGTTCAACATCTGCAAATCAATCAATGTGATACAATACATTAATAAAAGAAAGAACAAGAACCATATGATACTCTCAATTGATGCTAAAAAAGCATTTGACAAAGTACAGAATGCTTTCTTGATCAAAACTCTTCAAAGTGTAGGGACAGAGGGTACATACCTCAATATCATCAAAGTCATCTATGAAAAACCCACAGTGAATATCATTCTCAATGGGGAAAAACTGAGAGCTTTCCCCCTAAGGTCAGGAACATGGCAGGGATTTCCACTATAACCCCTGCTATTCAACATAGTACTAGAAGTCCTAGCCTCAGCAATCAGAAAACAAAAAGAAATTAAAGGCATCCAAACAGGCAAAGAAGAAGTCAAACTCTCACTCTTTGGAGATGATATGATACTTTATGTGGAAAATGCAAGACTCCACTCCAAAACTGCTAGAACTCATACAGAAATTCAGTAAAGTATGAAGATATAAAATCAATGCACAGAAATCAGTTGCATTTCTAGACACCAACAGCAAGACAGAAGAAAGAGAAATTAAAGAGTCAATCCCATTTACAATTGCACCCAAAACCCATAAGATACCTAGGAATAAATCTAACCAAAGAGGCAAAGAATTTGTACTCAGAAAACTATAAAGTACTCATGAAAGAAATTGAGGAAGACATAAAGAAATGGAAAAACGTTCCATGCTCATGGATTAGAAGAACAAATATTGTGAAAATATCTATGATACCTAAAGCAATCTACACATTTAATGCGATCCCTTTCAAAATACTATCGATTTTTTTCAAAGAAATTGAACAAATAATCCTAACAATTATGTGGAACCAGAAAAGACCCTGAATAGCTAGAGGTATGTTGAAAAAGAAAGAGAAAGTTGGTGGCCTCAAAATTCCGGACTTCAAGCTCTATTACAAAGCTGTCATCATCAAGACAGTATGGTACTGAAGCAAAAACAGACACACAGATCAATGGAACAGAATAGAGAGGCCAGAAACAGACCCTCAACTCTATGGTCAACTAATCCTCAAAAAAACAGGAATGAATGTCCAATGGGAAAAAGACAGTCTCTTCAACAAATGGTGTTGGGAAAATTGGACAGCCACTTACAGAAGAATGAAACTGGACCACTTTCTTACACCACACACAAAAATAGACTCCAGATGGATGAAAGACCTCAATGTGAGACAGGAATCCATTAGAATCCTTGAGGAGGACACAGGTAGCAACCTCTTCGACCTCAGCCGCAGCAACTTCTTCCTAGAAACCCTGCCAAAGGCAAGGGAAGCAAGGGCAAAAATGAACTATTGGGATTTCATCAATATGAAAAGCTTTTGCACAGCAAAGGAAACAGTCAACAAAACCAAAAGACAAGTGACAGAATGGGAGAAGATATTTGCAAATGACATATCAGATAAAGGGCTAATATCCAAAATCTGTAAAGAACTTATCAAACTCAACACCCAAAGAATAAATAATCCAATCAAGAAATGGGCAGAGGACATAAACAGACATTTCTGCAAAGACATCCAGATGGCCAACAGACACATGAAAAAGTGTTCCACATCACTCGGCATCAGGGAAATACTAATCAAAACCATGGTGAGATACTACTTCATACCGATTTGAATAGTAAAATTAACAAGTCAGGAAATGACAGATGCAGGAGAGGGCGCGGAGAAAGGAGAACCCTCCTACACTGTTGGTGGGAATGCAAGCTGGTGCAACAACTCTGGAAAATAGCATGGAGGTTCCTCAAATAGTTGGAAATAAAGCTACCCTACAACCCAGCAATTGCACTACTGGGTACTTACCCTAAAGATACAAATGTAGTGGTCCGAAGGGGCACATGCACCCAAATGTTTATAGCAGCTATGTCCACTATAGCCAAACTATGGAAAGAACCTATATGCCCATCAATAGATGAATGGATAAAGAAGAAGTGGTATATATACACAATGGAATACTATGCAGCCATCAAAAGAAATGAAATCTTGCCATTTGTGATGACATGGATGGAACTAGAGGGTATTATGCTGAGCGAAATAAGTCAATCAGAGAAAGACAATTATCATATGATCTCCCTGATATGAGGATTTTGAGAGGTAGAGTGGGGGTTTTGGGGGTTAGGGAAGGAAAAAAATGAAACAAGATGGGATCAGGAGACAAATCATAAGATACTCTTAATCTCCCAAAACAAGCTGAGGGTTGCTGGGCGGAGGGAGGGTATGGAGAGGGTGGTTGGTTTACGGACATTGAGGAGGGTATGTGATATGGTGAGTGCTGTGAAGTATGTAAGCCTGATGATTCACAGACCTGTACCCCTGGGACAAATATACATTATATGTTAATAAAAATAATTAAGAAGATATGGTCCACATATACAATGGAATATTATGCCTCCATTAGAAAGGATGAATACCCACCTTTTGTATCAACATGGATGGGATCGGAGGAGATTATGCTGAATGAAATAAATCAAGCAGAGAGAGTCAATTATCATTTGGTTTCACTTACTTGTGGAGCATAAGGAATAACATGGAGGACACTGGGAGAAGAGGAAGAGAAGTGAGTTGGGGGAAATCGGAGGAGGGGATGAACCATGAGAGACTGTGGACTCTGACAAACAAACTGAGGGTTTTGGAGGGGAAGGGGTGGGGGGTTGGGTGAGCATGGTGGTGGGTATTAAGGAGGGGTATTAAGGAGGGCATGTATTATATGGAGCAGTGGGTGTGGTGCAAAAACAATGAATCTTGGAACACTGAAAAAAATTAAATTAAAAAAAAAAGAAACTGATAGCTGATGCTAAAAATTGGATTAAAAAAGTACAGTAAAAATTGGATAGCCATATGAAGGTGGGGGGGGGGAGGACTTCACTCCATGCCTCACATCATAAATACAAAGACAACTAAAAAAATGGATTTTTGGATGAAAGCAGAGAATAAAAATCTTCATTGCCTAGGGTTAGACAATGATTTGATTTGGCAACAAAAGTACAAAGTATAAAGGAAAAAAAACGATAAATTGTACTTCATTAAAATCACAAACTTTTACTCTTCAAAGACATCATTTAAGAAAATAAGACAAGCCATAGACCATGAGTAAATATTTGCAAATTATGTATTTGATAAAGAACTTGTGTTCAGAATATATATAGAATTTTTAAGACTTGATAATAAGAAGGCAAAAATCCTCAGTTTTGAAGGTGTGTAAAAGATTTGAAAATATGTTTCTCCAAAGAAGATACACAAATGGCTTCTAAGAACATATGAAAATATGCTCAACATCATCAATTATTAGGGAAATACAAATTGAAATCACAATGAAATACCAATTCACATATAACAGAATGGTTATAATTAAAAAGACTGATCATATCAAGTATTAACAAGAATGTGAAGAAACTATAACCCTCATATATTGCTGGTGGCAATGTAAAAGGGTAAAGCCACTTAAAACAATTTGGAAGTTTCTTAAAAGAATAAACATAAACTTAGCCTATGACCCAGCAATTCTACTCCTAGATATCTGCTTAAGAGAACTAAAAGCATTTGTCTGCTCAGTCTTGTATGCAAATGTTTATCATGACATTATCCAAGTAATCCAAAACTGGAAATAATCTTAATGTTTATCAATTGCTGAATGGTTAAACAAAATGTATTATATCCATACAGCATGCTATAATTCAGCAATAAAATTATTGTTATGTTCTATCACATGGATAAACATCAAAAGCATAACTTTAAGTGCAAGAACTCAGAAACAACAGATTACATGTTGTATAATTCCATTTATATAAAACATCCAGAAATGAAAAATCTGTAATGACAAAAATCTATAGGGACAGAAAATGTCCAGAAAAGGAAATCTGTAGGCCCAGAAAACAGCAGAGTTTGTCTGTGGTTGAGATGAAAAGTGGAGACTGACTGCCAAAGGGTATAAAATTTTCTGAAGTGATGGAAATATTCTAAAAATGAATTGTGGAGATGGCTGCACAATTCTACAAATTTATTAATAAACACTGAACTCTACATTGAACTCCAATGACAAAGTTTTATGGTATATAAATTATACTTTATTTTTTAAAAGTTGTCATGGTTCCTGGGTGGTTCAGTTATGTCCCCAACTCTTGATTTTGGCTGATGTCATGGTCTCAGGGTTGTGATACTGAGCCCTCTGTTATATCTGGCTCCACACTCAGTGGGGAGTATGCTTAAGATTCTTTCCCTCTTTCTCTCGCCTTCTGCCCCTCCCCATGCTTTCAAGGGCACATGTATGTACTCTCTCATTCTCTCACTCTCCAATAAATAAATAAATCTTTAAAATAAAATGTTGTCAAGTGCTCCTCTATGTAAGTAGAGACAGTTGACTGAAGCAGATCTTCTTTGCTCTGGAAGAATCACTTCAGTGGACAACTTAATTATGTAAGTGTAAGGCTAGCAGGCATTCATTAGCTGGGAGGAATGACCTAACAAAAACCCTTTGGAACTAGTAAAGGCTGTTCCTTCCCAATACCTAATGTAAACAAAATTAATTAAAAAGGAGGAGATAAGTAGATCTACATTAAAAAAATAAAATGGGGGGATGCCTGGGAGGCTCAGTTGGTTGGACAACTGCCTTCGGCTCAGGTCATGTTCCCGGAGTAGCGGGATCGAGTCCCGCATCAGGCTCCCAGCTCCACGGGGAGTCTGCTTCTCTCTCTGACCTTCTCCTCCCTCATGCTCTCTCTCACTATCTCTATCACAAATAAATAAGTAAAATCTTAAAAAATAATAATAATAATTAAATAAAATGGGGATCCTGAAAGGGAAGGATTAAAACTAGACATCATTCTTTTTAAGGTTTAGAATTACTAGAATTTCTTTCATGAATTTTAGTGATAGTATCTGTGGTCCATAAGTAGGAAGGCACACTAAACAAGCTTTATCAAAAAGGAAAGGAGAATCTGAGTTGGTGATTTAGGGTTTAAATTAGAGGCACTATAGGCCAAATTTAGTGTCTACAGAGGACATACAGGAAAAACAATAGAAGGACAGACAGAGTAAATCACACAGTATAAATCCTGATTAAAAAGGATATTCATTCAGTGCCCATTTGTTCTTAAATGGAATAAGGGGCCTCTGCAATCAACTTTTCTAATGGTTCAAGGATACGAAAGTCCAATATTAATATGAAATCTTTTGTTTAAAAATCATTTTATATTTTTATATAAAATAATGGTATAAAATTCAATTATTAAAAAAATACCATGAGGACCAAACAAAATTTATCTGTGAGCTACATCTAAGTTACAGACAACCAGTTTGCTATTCCTGGACAAGATGTTTAAGAAAGGAAGGCTGATTTTGGTACAGTGTGGGGAAAGGGCTGAAAGATAACGTTGTCAAACATTCGACCTGGCGTGGAAGTCAGGCTCCTGAAGCATGTAAGTATAAATTAAGGAAACTAAACCCTGTGCTATATCCCTTGGATAAACATAACACTGGAAAGGGTGGTCATCCTCCTATTAAGAACCACTAAGGTCTCCACAAGGGTCAGTGTCATCACATCAAGAGCAAGGATTCTTGGGGATAAGTTTTAGTCCACGAAACCATGTAGCAGTGGCAAAAATCAAATGAAGCTAAAATGAGACCACTAGCTTATATACTAATCAAAATTCTCATCTCTTTGTTCATCTATGCTTTGAAAGGAAGATTAGCCTCTCTGTAATGAGTAAACTGTCAAAAGTTTAGCAGTATGTGAAAGGGGAGTGGAAGGAGACACCAAGAAAAGAGTTACTTAGCAGTCCTGCTAATATGAACAGATTAGTGTAAGTGATTAATCTGAATATTTAAAAGATGAAACCTTATTTGTATCATAAGTGGCCATACTAGTTATACAACTAGTTAAAAGCTCAGTTAAAAGCAGCCATTATTTTAGGACTTTGCAAGTAATATTCAATCCTTCAGAGAATATATCAGTCCAGTTTTGATTTATTAGCTCTTTTTGGAAGGCATCTTACTTTCAAAGTTCTCTTTCTAGCCTGTTCATCTTCTTGGTCCTCATAATGCACACACTGTCTCTCATCTGACAGGAAACCCAAGACACAAAATCTTTGCTATAGGAGCCAGAACCCATTTTTCTTACACACATACAGAAAGATTTCACAGAATAGGTACTAAAAGCATGGACTTTGGAGCCAGACGACCTGGGTTCAAATTTCTTCATTTAGGTATGTTATCTTGAAGAAATTACTGTCCCTCAATGTGCTTTAGTCTCTTCATCTGTAAACCCTACTGGGCTTTTTAAGGGATTACATAAATGAATACATGCAATGTCCTTAGAACAATGTCTGACAATAGATAAATGTTTCATGTGATAATGTATATGACAATATTCCAACCAGGGAATGCGGGAATGAAGGGATAAGAGTCACAGCTATATTGCACAATCAGAAGTATGTGATATACCTTATAATATGTCTGAATCTACAAGTAGATTGTTGTCTGTTGACTACCAAGGGACATATAATGATAATGCTCTATTCGGCAACTAAAATATGTCTTTCAGACCATTTGCTCCTAATAATTGATCAGTTTTGAAAAGTGGAGAATTCTGATAAAAACTAATAATAAAGGAAAAAATAAGGCAGGGAATTTAAACATCTTCTCTGAATAGTGAAACAAATTTAACTCCAAAAGATTATATTACTTGTATATCTGGGGTGCAATTAATACAAAAGTCTTAAAATAGCCATAACAGTTCTCCAAATTTGTCCTATAAAATATAAAAATAATATATACAAAGATTTAGCTAAAAGGATGTTTATCACAGCATTTTTTTGTATAATAGCAAAAATTAAAAACAATCTAGATGGCCAGTGATCAGTTAAATAAATTGTATTACATCCTTCAATTGAATACAAATTGAATACAATTGAATACAAAACAGCCATCTTAAAATGTATCGTGGAACAACTCTTTATGACAAGCAAAAATGTAATAAAATACTGTGCACTAAAAGATCCAAATTGAGGGGCAGGTGGAAATTTGTTTATCTATGCAAAAAGCAGTCTATATATACAAAAGATATCTAGAGCTACAAGACTATATGTACAAAAGATGTTAGCAGTGGTTATCTTTTGGTGGAATTGTGTGATTTCTAATTTTTTTTTGTTCTTTTCTAAAGTTTGCAAATTTTCTCCAATGAAGATATATTATTTGGTAATAGGATTAAAATATTACTAGGGAAAAAGTGCTTCTCTAACTTCAATGTGCATATCAATAAGCTGGATAATTCTGTTACAATGAAGCTTCTGACTCAGGTTTCATAGGGCCTGAGGGTTTTTCTTTTTTTAAAAAATGTTTTATTTATTTATTTGTCAGAGAGAGAGAACACAAGCAGGGGGAACAACAGGCAGAGAGAGAAGCAGATTCCCTGCTAAGCAAGGAGCCCGATGTGGGACTCTATCCAGGACCCAGGGATCAGGACATAAGCCAAAGGCAGACACTTAACTGACTGAGTCACCCAGGCATCCCCAGAGTCTTCCTTTTTAACAGGCTCCCAGGTGATGCTAATGCTGTTGGACTGGCAACACACTTCGAGTAGCAAGACAATACCGAGAATATATACTTAATCTTCCTTTTTCTCTAACCATGTAGTATGGTTACTCTTGCAAAACACAAGCATATAGAAGCTACTCTTTATGTTATTATACTTGATATACGATATGGCATTGCTAAGTAGCCCATGGAAACATTTTCTAATGTTAAATTATTTAATTTTCCAATTAGCTTAGTATAAGGTCTGCTGATTATTCAAATTCGTATAAGCAATCATGATAAAAATACACAGATAACGCTGAAGAGTTTAGTGCCTCTGGAATGTGGCATTTTCCATGTTCAGGTCAGCATCTTACTGCTTTTGGTTAATAACCATAAGCCTTTGAAATAAATCACAAAGATCATAATAGAACAAATTAAAGAATGCTTGTTAGTGTAAGACCAAGTGATATTTAAAGGCAATCTAACAAACAATTCAGTGTTTATTGAGAAATAGGCTGGTAATACCAAAAATAAATTGACAAATTTATGCCCTCTAGGAGTTCAAAGTCAAATATGGGAGATACATAACTTAAGGAATAATGTAATATAACTTTAAGTCTATAAAATAAACCATAATTGAAGTGAGCATAAGATGACAGGAGAACAAAGAAAGAAGATTATGAATTTTATTGGAATGAAAAATAGGAAAAGAATGCTCTGGTAATTTTTGTTAGAGATAATGATTGAACAGAGTCTGAACGTAAGAGCAGATCTTACCACTGGTGGGAGAAAGGTAAAGGAATTCCAGGGAGAAGAAACATCTTAAATTAGCACTGTTATTGTAAAGGGAATCCAGTGTCTGACTATTCATTTGCCATGGTCATGTACTGACCAAAAGTCTTAGTTGTAAATACCTGCCCAGCTCAAATAGAAAATCTTTAGTATCCAAATACATTTCCTTGCAGAATAAGCAAGTTAACTTTTCCTTTTTATGCTAGTTAAAATTAAAATTCTTTAGGCCCTTTTAACAAAGACCACACATATATTATCTTCCACTTTAAAAAAAACAGATTAGCTCCCCACTGTCTATGAGAATGTAGTTCAAAATTCTGAGTATATGATAGATTTCCAAGATCAGATCTATAGGCTACCCTTCTAATATCTTACCATGTCTTTTAAGTAAATCCTGAATTTTCATGTTTTCATATATTTGTGTTATTTATTTTCTTATATTAAAATAACCTTTTCCTCCTTTTCTGAGTCTCAGAAGTCAATTCATTCTTCATATGCTTGAAGGTCATCCCATCTCCCCTTAATGTTAATTTCTTCTTACACTAAGCTCCTACAGTAAACTTACAATTTTAAGTAACCATTTCACTATACCTTAAATATTATGTTGGTTGTATGTTTGCTCTTCCTACTCTTGTTTTTGAGGGTAAGAACTAGATCTTATTTTTCCCATAGCCCATTTGTATACCATGATACAGTAAATTCTCAAAAACATTTGCCAAATGACTAAAAATGGATTGCTACCGAGAAACTTATGGAATAGCTGCTGATAGAAAAAGCAGATAAAAGGATAATGTGGATGGTGTTCTAGCTTAGAAGTTACAATGGGGAAAAAAAAGGAAGTTACAGTAACACAGATTCAGTGGCCTAAGAAATAAACATGAAAGGGGTATCTGGGTGGCTCAGTCAGTTACGTGTCTGACTCTTGATTTCAATTCATGACATGATCTCAGGGTCATGAGATCCAGCCCCGCATTGGGCTCCACACTCAGTATGGAGTCTGCTTGAGATTTCTCTCTCTCCCACTGATCCTCCTGCCCCTCTCTAAAATGAATAAATTAATCGTCAAGGAAAAAAAAAAAAGAAACATGAAAGTGAATGGTCTTAAAGATTGTATGAGCTTTGGAAAGGTAAAACTAACTAGATAAAGTGGCCTGATAAACCATTTTAGTTATCTAATCCTACCTGAAGAAATCTATATACAAAATTGTTTATTTGTTTAATATGATATTTAAATCTAAGATTCACTCATACAGCTTTTTATCTACCAAAAAAATAGCTTGTCAATTCATGGGGAAGGAGAATAAGAAAAGTGTTTGATGGTATTCACCTATTCAGTCCTTAAAATGTTATTAGACATTCATTAAGTGTATAAAGTCCAAGATTTAAATCGTGAAAACTTCAATTAAGTTCAGCATTATATAATTTGATACACCACTTATGATCAAAGGAAGATTTAAAAGCTAACCATAATACATTTGCTACAAAGAGAATTCAACGAACATCAATACTCCTGTTCATTCTGAGTCAGAACAAAAAGCAGAATTCCTCCATGTTTTTCTTTTGAACTTATTGTACTTATATGTAGATGGAATCAGCTGTTAAATATTTATGTTATCAAACAGGAATTCCTGTTACTTAATTTAATAATAGAAGATAAAACACAGTTCTATGTGGCTTTTATACTGTATTTCTTCCTATATTTACTATCACTAGAGAAAAAACTTGGGATTAAAACTTGTTACATTTCATAAATGCTTATATTGGTAATTAATCTTTACTCAACAGGCAATTTTAAAAAATTACATGTATTTTCTGTGCTTAGTTTTTTTCTTAAAATAGCACTTTTGGAACAAGCATATTCAGAGTGTTTATTATCAGGAGATAATACATTCCTTTTTCTTGTCAAACAAGTCATACAAGTAGAATGCTTTAAGTAGCTTTGAAGAATGTGGTTTTCATAAAAACTTCATATAGTAAAAGTTCCTTCTATAACTCACTCTGTAAATGATAATTTGTGCTTTCATCACAAAAATAAACCCTGGAATTTTCAAATGATAGGATTTCTCTGTTTCTGTTGCATCAGTGTTTTCTCCTCTACAGTAATACACTCCATAATAGAAAACTAGAGCTTGTGTTTACTATACCCATCATTATGTATATAAAATTATTGTGTCTTTTGATATTTTGGGGATATGAAAGAGAGAACAGAGTAGAAGAATACTTGATTAATGAATATTCAGTTATTCTAAATATTTCTTGTGTCATGCCCATTATTTACAGGGCTACAAGGCCTGCACCTAATTTTACTTGTGTTACAAGCGTACTATTTATTTTATTTTGTGACATCACAATTCAGAAAAATGTTAACAGCATTTTATCAGTCTCTTTTTTCTTTTTTGCTTTTTTTTTAAAGATTTTATTTATTTATTTGACAGACAGAGATCACAAGTAGGCAGAGAGGCAGGCGGTGGGGGGTGGGAAGGCTCCCCGCTGAGCAGAGAGTCCATTGTGGGGCTCGATTCCAGGACCCTGGAATCACAACCTGAGCCGAAGGCAGAGGCTTTTACCCACTGAGCCACCCAGGCGCCCCATCAGTCTCTTTTTTCTAAAAGAAATCATGCTCATGATGTTATCTTCAATTGCTAGTTTTAAAATGTGTTTCAGAAAACATCACAGGCCCCATACATTTTTAAAAAATGGTGACAGTATGGTTCAAACAGAAGTTTTATTACAAGCCTGTGATCTCATTCATTCATCAAACACATTTGAGATACATTTACTAAACAGACACCTACTATATCTGTTTTGGAGGAGTAGGTACTAGTGAAACAGAAACTAATTCAGTACTGTCCCCATTCTCAATTGAATGCTTAATTAAAAGGTCTTCCAAATGCATGAAAAAGATTTCCAAAGAGACCCAGAAGAATGCAATTTAATAGAACAGGAAAAGTGGAATGAATAACAAACTTCTGCTGTTAGATTAATTTTAATAATGTAGAATTATTTCTAATATTTAACAGTTCATTAACTTGAAGATATTTGAGATTCCTCACCTATCGACCTGCTTTACAGTAAAAATTAATTATAAACAATCAAAACCTTTAAGTAAGAAGAATTTTAACAATATATGTGTTCTTTACTTTCTCCTTAAAACAGCTCAAAGAAGGTAAAAAATTCTGATGCAGTAAATAAATAATTCAAATAAACTTATATAGAACCATGTAGGTACTGTAAAAAACCAAGGACTAAATTTTGTAAACCATTCTTGGTTTGTTTTGTTTTGTTAAACTGAGTTTTAAACTGCTATGGAATATATAAACAGAAAAAAGCAAAACCTAGTGCTATTTGATCATCAAACACATCAAAAAGGGCAAAGGTACCAAGGGTAATTCTATTGTTCCTTTAATCACAATGACAAAAATACCTTGGGGAGGGTCCAAGGTGAGATGTGGAATGGAGGTACTGGCATTGTTTATACCTGAAATTTATCTTTTAAAGTGCATGTCACCAAAAATGGTTACATTTTAGCAAAGCAGCAAGTTCAAACATTTTAACATGCCTGGAAAGAATGTGATGTATGCATAAACAAGTTTTTCCTCCTTTAACCATAATTAAAATAACATAAAATATAATTATAAAAGCTTTTGATATTTATTATGTTATAAATATAAGATTTTACATAGAGTAATTATACTATGTTTTCATATTAGAAATCCTGCTTGTAAAAAAACCTGAAGTAACTTTCACACTGGTACTTAAAAATAAAAAATGGTAAACACAGTAGAACTTTAATTATAAATTCCAGAGTCTTCTGCCCTTTTAAATTTTAAGGATTATAAATCCAAAAAATTTTTTAAAAAATAAACTGATTATTCTTTCTATAATTTAGGCTTTTCACTTTCATATAAGAACAAAAAGTAAAAACAAACTAACATTCACTAGAAATGACATAAAATTCTGTAGAAAATTTCCTACTGACATGTGACTCAATGGTCACATATAAAACAAAACAATGAACTACACGATTCAGTTCAACTTATAATCAAGTTTTGTGGAATTTTGCAACTTCATCCTGCAAAATGGCCTTGTACAAATCACAAAAAGACAAAACATAGTTCTTTATGTTTGATTCTAAAACTCCAATTAGTATTTTAGCTTCTAGTTAAAATGTATCATAAAAAAAAAAAAAACTTACTTGATCTGTCCCATAAAGCAGTATGTTCAGAGAAATGAAGGCTGTCATTTTCCAGAGCAGTTTTCTGATCATGTGCAGTACTTTTAGAATGTCTATGAAATAATCGGCTAGCAAAACCTTCCAATTTCTGAAGAGCAGTTGTACCTGTATACTGGTTACAGGGTAATTCTTTGTAAGCTGCCATTCATATGCATTTGCGCTTTACTTAAAGTAAAGGAAAATATTCTCAGAAGGAGCTCAACAAGTTCTTACACAGAAGCTAAGAGCTATGCATGTGTCAAACTTCCTGTTTGCAGAGTATTCAAACCACTACTGCTGCTCTGTTTCCTGTTAATATAAAACAGTACATCACTGAGCCTTTCTCAGCAAACCCTTCATCTCAACTAGAGATGGGGATTTTAAAGACTTGCAATATCAGCCTAAATGGTTTTATGCTTAAGAGTGTTTAATATTAGTGAGAACATTAAAGATAAGACTTTATATATAGACTGAAAAAAACTTTTCAAAAAGAAAACTAGTTAAACATGTATTACAACTCTATGCAAACAATTCAAGGCCAAACCACTCTCCAAATATAATATGGTAAAAAGGTTGTGTGGTTTTTTGTTTTTTTTTTCCAGGAAATCAGCTAATGTACAGATTTTATGAATCCTGATAAGCAGTTAACTTTTCATTGAAATTTCATATAAAATGGATATTAAAAGCCCTTGCAAAACAACTTTATAACATGTTTTAACTAAGAAATATCTGAACTAGCACTTAAAAAAAAGAACCGAATGTTGCTAACTCATTGACTTAAGTCTAATATATACAGGAACTACAAAAACGTACAATATCAGCACTGCTTATCAAACTTACCATCTGCTGACAAGTGTTTATCAGCAGTACATTTTAAAACATTTTAAAATATGAAAAAATGAACAAAATATAAGATTTAAAGTTATGTAAAATCAGCCACAGCAAAACATTTCAACTGAAAAAAAAATTCCTTCTAGTTTACCGAAACATCTTAATTTTTAAAAACTTAACACTGAGTACTACTGCTTCACTGATCCCTAACTTTAGGTCTGACTTAGAAACAACTCCTTTGATTAAAAGAAAGTAAAATTTGCCATTGGCCAATTGCAGGAAAAAAGTAACCTGTGACACTTAACGATTAACTTGAGTACTTGCCTTTTGACACTAATTAAAGGATGAAAAATCTATATGCTTTTCTCCTTGGGGGAGAGAGAGGATCTACCTAAAAATATCTTAGTCCAAATTTCCTGCCAACTGCTTGACAAATAGAATAGGAACAACAATAATAAATAGAATAAATTGGAACAATAATATAATCAGTTTAGGACAACACACACACACACACACACACACACACACACACACAAATTGACTTATGAATTTTGCCAAGTAATAGTTCCACTGTTGTATATTTTGTTTTGTGTAATAAAATTAGTATCAATGTAACCAAATAAGGAACAGTATCTATAATACTAAGCTTTTAAAATCTGTAGCTTTCTGTGTAAACATGTGTGTATGAGAATAGATAATTTTTTCTTTAACATCTGACAGTGCTTTACACAAAACAGGACTGAACAAGTGTCTGCAGTCTGTAATCAGTCTCTACAGAGCATGGAAGGACCGTAGGGCCTGAAGTGGATGAAATCCCTTAATTCTCTGCCTTGCTGTTTTAGAGGAGAAATTCCTTTCATCCTTGTGACTCACTCCAAGTGTCACCTCTTCACTGAATTTTCCAACATATTTCTTAGAAAATAAATTGCTGTTTAAAAAATTAAAAAATCCTTTCTCCACTGATTTAAAATTCTGTGTTAAAACTTGCTGTTTATAAATTTATGTCTCAAATTATGTTTGAATTCATCAATATAGTGCATGTATTATATACTCAATATGTTCAAGAAAGCATTCTTTTTTTGTAATTTTATTTTTTTTTTCAGTGTCCCAAGATTCATTTTTTATGCACTACACCCAGTGCTCCATACAATATGTGCCGTCCTTAATACCCACCTCCAGGTTCACCTAACCCCCTAGCCGCCTCCCCTCCAAAACCCTCAGTTTGTTTCTCAGAGTCCAAAGTCTCTCATGGTTTGTCTCCCCCTAAAAATGAAAGCATTCATTTTTAACCAATTAAAGGTCTAAGTAAAATCATTAAATACTTGAAAATGTTTTAATTTTATTTATGCAATGTCATTGAACTCTTTTTCTCTACAGTTACTAAATTTTGTTCATTCTTTGGGTTTCATTTTTATAATGTGCAAAGGTGAATTTCTAAAATAACTTGTTTTCCCTGCTTCCAGTCATTTCTTTCAGTCACTCAGAGTCTCTGACACATTAACCTTCCCAAAATATTCAACTCATGGTATTCCCTTGCCAAATGAACGAACTAATCCTAACACTTCAGCCCCACCATATCATCTTTAACATGTTTAGCCAGGCATATTCAATGTTGCTCAAGCTTAGTACAGATATTCCAGAGTCCTAACTAGAACACTAAGATTCATTTATTTAAAACAATGCATAAGGCTATTAACAGCAAAGTAAGTAGAAGAAGGAGGAGGAGAAAGTAAGCCTTCCTAGATGAGTAAAAACCCTACATTTGAAACCTGGACTTTTTTTTCAGTAAAACTGTTTCCATTTGTTACAAAGTCCTTATAGAAAGTTGAATCTTTAGTCTGCAGAGCAATGTTTCTATATATGGTAATGTGACCAGGAAGTTGTTGCTATGTAAGTACTTAGGCAACTTGATTTTTATTAAAAAGAAGAACTCTACTGGCATCTACTGCTAGAAGGAAACAACTACAGCTTTTACTAAAACTGAATTCCTTCCTTCATAATTGATTAATTGAAATTAATCTTAAGAAGTATATTGCTTGTTATTCATCCTGATGGTATTTACAGAACTTTAATTTATACTAAAATGTCTAGCCCTGTACTCCAAATTTGGTATAACAGCATATTTTATACTCTATTAATAATTTAATTAAATAATGTATGATAATAAAACCAGAGTAATCAACTTTGAGATTATGAAGTCCTTATTATTCATTCTGCATTAATTTTTGAGATTTTAACAATTTGCAGAGTTGAATCTCCTGTTATACCACAAAACAGGTTTTTTTTTTCCCCTATATTTAGTAATAGTGGTGAAACCTTACATTTATTTACCAATTACTTTACAACATACGAAATGGGAATTTCCACTGGCTCATCAGATCTTTACAAATGAAGTAGGCAGGACAGGTGTTATTATCTCTACTTTAAGATGAGAAAATAAACTTAGAAACACTAAGTGACTTGCACAAAGTCACTTAAGTCTTCTGGCTCCTAGATCAAAGCTCCTTTGTACTGCACAACAGTGATCAACAAAGGAAGTAAAGATTTTTTCAAATGCAGTATTTTTCCAATAGGGATAGGGAAATAGGGGGCTCAGCAGGGAGTCTGCATCTCCCTCTCCCTCTCCCTGTCTCAAATAACAAAATCTTAAAAAAAGAAGAAAAAGATGGGGAAGTCAGAATAAAAGAACAGCAGGAGGGTGGAATTAGTTCTTGGAAATACTGTTCAGAGTCTAAGAATCTTTTTATTAGAATATTTCCATTCAGATGATCGGTCACCTTGGAGCCATGTGACTTCATTGTCTACCTTTAGGTTCACAATCATGCTGAGGCCAAGAATAACTATGTACTTTAGAATTTCAAGGTTAAAGAAAAACATGGAAGCATATTCGATACATAAATGATGTATTTGTTCCATGTAGAGGGCAAATAGTATGACCATGACCCCTGCTCTTCAAATAAAGGTTTTAGGGTAATGGTTTTGCCTTTCAAAAAATGACTTAAATGGGTTCGTATCTTTTATGAATGGATTCAAACTTTTAAGACTGGCTTATTTCATTTGGCACAGTGTTAACACCTGAGGCTCATCCATGTTGTGTTTCAATAGTTCACTCATTTTTTTTATTGCCAAATAGTATTCCACTGTATGGATTTACCACAATTTATATATCCATTAACAACTGAATTGCCTTTGCACCTTTGTCAAAAATCAATTAACAGTATTTGTCTGGGTCTATTCTGGACTTTTACCATGTTCCACCGATTTGTGTATGTGTCAATTCTTTCATCTACACCGTAGTGTGTTGGTTATTATAGTTTTCTAGTAAATCTTAAATCTGATAGTGTAAATGTTCCAACATTTTTTTCTTCTTAATTGTTTTGCTTATCAGAGTTCCTTAACCTTTCCATATATATTTTAAGATTGTCTGTGTCTACAAAAATAATCTTGCTGGGACTTTATTTTTTCATTTTTTATTTATTTTTATTTTTAAAGATTTTATTTATTTATTTGACAGAGACAGCAAGAGAGGGAACACAAGCAGGGGGAGGGGAAGAGGAAGAAGCAGGCTTCTCGCTGAGCAGGGAGCAGGATGTGGAGGTCCATCCTAGGACTGTGGGATCATGATCTGAGCCGAAGGCAGACACTTAATGACTGAGCCACCCAGGCGCTCCCTTGCTGGGACTTATTAAGATTGTGTTTATTGAGAGAAATGACATCTCAATATACTGAGTCTTTCAATCTATGATCATAGAGTTACCTCGTCATTTACTTGGGTCTTTGATTTCTTTCATCAGTGTTTTATAATCTTGAGAATAAAGATCCTGCAAATATTTTGTTAAGAGTTATACCTACATACTATTTTTTTTAAATTGGAGTTATTGATTGTGATTGTGATTGTAAATGGTACTTTAAAAATGTCTGCTGTTGTTCATTGCTAGTATACAGAAACATGACTTATTTTTATATTTTAACCTTGTATATTGCAACCTTGCTAAGCACACTTATTAGTTTTAGGAGCCTTTTTCTTTTTGTAGATTTCTTAGGATTTTCTATGTAGACAAGCATGTCATCTTTGAACAGATATAGTTTGTTCTATTTCTAGGACTTTCAGTAATAATGTTGAACAAGAGTATCAAGATGGATTTATCTTTCCCCCATTCTTTTGCTTTCAAATATTATATCAGTATATTTAAAGTTAACTTCTTGTTACAACATGTAGCTGAGTCTTGTTTAAATCATTTATATTTACTGTAATTATTGATATTATTGGCTCTAGGTCTATTTTTTTTTATTTTTCTGTTTGTTCCCTATTTGTTAAAAAAAAGTTTTCATGAATATAACTGACATACAATAAACTGCAAATATCCAAAGTGTGGAATTTGGCATTTTGACATATAAATACAACTGTGAGACCATAAATCAAGATAATGAACTTTTCTCATGCCTCTTCATAAGCTTTCCTTCTTTCCATTCCAAATCCTTGGCAACTTGATACTTCCTGACAAAATACATACTTTGCATTTTAAGACCTATATAAAATGGAACTTTTTGGCAAAATAAACTTTAACTTTAGAACAGTTTTTAGATTTATGGAAAAACTGCAAAGATACCATAGGGTTGCCATATACCCAACACACAAGTTTCAGCTATTATTAACATCTCACATTAGTCTGGCAAATTTGTACAATTAATGAGTCAATTTTGATACATTATTGTTAACCAAAGGCCATAGTTTATTCAGATTTCCTTAGCTTTAATCTAATGTCCTTTTCCTGTTCCAGGACCCCATCTAGAATACTACATTGCATTTGGTACTCATGTCTCCTTTGGCTCCTCTTGGCTGTCATGACTCATGTTTCCTTAGACTTCTTCTCAGATTTTCCTTGTTTTGATGACCTTGACAATTTTGAGGAGTATTGGTCAAGTATGTAGTAAAGTGTTCCTCAGTTAGTATTTTTGGGTTTTGTTTGTTTATTTTTCATGATTAGCTGGGGTTATGGGCTACTGAGGAGACAGAAGTAAAGTGCCATTTGTATCACATATCAAGGATATATACTATCAACATGACTTATCACTGTGAATGGTATTCTTGTTACCTGGTTTAGGTAGTGTTTTTCAAGTGCCTCCACTGTAGTTACTCCCTTCCCCCTCATCCATACTGTACTTGTTGGAATGAAGTCACTATGCCCAGTGCACACTTAAAGAAAGGGGAATTATACTCTAATTCCTTGAAGACAGAGTGGAATTCCTCTGCCTGAGAAATGTGTCTCTTCTCCCCGATTTATTCATTCAATCATTTATTTACATTCAGTATGGACACATGGATATTTACTTTATATTTTGAGCTATAATCCAATAATGTTATTAATTTTTTTGCTTAAATTATTCAAGCTTTGACCATTGGAAACTCTTTCAATTGCCTCCTATGTTACACTGAGATACAATCGCACATTTGCATGAGCACATGCACACATGCATATATGTTTGAACATTTACTTTCTAACACTACAACATGGCCCATGCTCATTTTGTATACTTCCTGCCCCAGTTCTAGAATCAGCCATTTCTCCAAGGAGCCCTAGTTCCTTTTACTGGAGAATGGTATTAGAAACAAAGATCTGAGAACTAGGTGAGCATGTTGCTACTAGAGTGTTGTTGCCTCTAGGCCTTCTCAGCTGATGGAGCCAAGAAATATATGTGTATACAAATGTTTTACACCCATATCTGTATTTCTACACGTAATCAGTTGTGTCTATAATGAAGTAAAGATGAGTTCTTCCTAGTATCTCCAACTCTAATCCATGACTGCATGATTCATTTTACTCCCCTCCTTACTTACTTAAAAACTCCCACTCCAACAGTGAGAAACCTGGCTTCCACCATCCACCATTCATTTACTCACTTGTTCAATTTTAGTATACACATGTGGCAGTATCAGAATTTTTAACCTGGTACAGTTAATAACTTTAACCCCATGGGAAACAACTTTATCAACTAGCGTACACTACTATGGAGTTTCTTTTGTCTCTACTCTTACAGATTTCACTTTTTTCCAAATTTACTCAGGTCAGCACCTTTTGACTCATCTTCAGTAAGGTTGTTTCATGAGTTTGCAATACAATTAGATTGTTTTGTCACATTCTGAATTTCATTCTGGGATCCCTCAATTTTCTAAATGATGTTTTTAAAAATTATATATATGAAAAAATTACATACATTCAGATTTACTCTGTATGAAGGCACTAAGGATTTGGACAAATGCATAATGTCATGTAACCACAATTACATTATCATACAGAAATTTTACCACCTTTGTAAATATCCTGTGGTTCCCCGATCTTTGGCACCTACTGAACTTTTTACTGTTACTAGAGTTTTGCCTTTTCCATGGTGTCAAAATTGGAGTCACATCCCATGAGACTTTTCAGACTGCTTCTACCACTTAGCAATATGCATTTAAAATTCATGCATGTCTTTCTGTGGCTTTATGTCTTATTTCTTTTTATCACTGAATAATAACCTATCATATGGATATACCACAGTCTGTTTATCAATTCACCTACTGAAGGACCATGGTTGCTTCCAGTTTTTGGCAATTACGAATAGAAGCTGTAAATTTTCATGTGCAGGTTTTTGTGTGGACATAGTTTTAAAATCAGTATAGTAAATTAAATTCCTAGCAGTGTGATTGTTGACATGTATGGTAAGGCTATGCTTGGCTTTGCAGGAAATTGCCTAAATGTCTTCCAAAGTGGCTGTACCATTTTTTATCACCATCACCAATGAAAGGAGTTCCTGCTGTTCTTATAAGAAATTGGCAACTTGTATATGTCTTCACTTTAGTTATTCTAAAATATGTATAGTAGTATCCTACTGTTATTTTAATTTGCAATTCCCTAGTGACAATGATGTTGAGCATCTTCTTACATGCTTATTTACCATCATTATTGTTAGTGAGATGTCCGTCCAGATCTTTTGCCCACTTCTTAATTGGATTTTTTTCCCCCTTTTTTAAGGGAAAGAGAGTGCAAGTGGCAGGGAGAAAGGACAGAGGGAGACAGAATCTTAAGCAGGTTCCATGCCCAGCATGGAGCTTGATACGGGGCTTGATCTCACAACCCTGAGATCATGATCTACGCTGAAATCAAGAGTCAGATGCTTAACAAACTGAGCCACCCAGGCAACCATGTTTGTTATCTTATAATTGAGTTTTATCTGATAGAATTCACTAGTGAATCCATCTGATCCTGATGCTTTTCAGAAATTATTTCTTAATTATTAATTTTCAAATTATTGATTCAGTTTTAATAGATATAGACCTATTCAGATTACCTATTTCTCCTTTTATCAGTTTTGATAATCTATGTCCTTCAATAAACTGGCCCATTTCATCGGAGCTATCACTTTGTGGGCCTAGAATTTTTCATAGTATTCTTTTATTACCTTTTAATGCCCCTAGGGGCTATACTGATCATCCAGCTTTCAGTTCTGATATTGGTAATCTGGGCTCTCCATGTTTTTTGTTTTTTGTTTTTTTAATTAGGCGCGCTAGATATTTATCAATTTTATTGATTTTTCCCTATACCAAACTTTTAAAAACAAAATTTTCTCATTGTTTTCTTGTATTCAATTTCTGCTCTGTATTATTTCTTCCTTCAGCTTGCATTGGGCTTAAATTATTTTTCTTTTTCCATTTTCCTAAGGGAGAAACTCATGTTACTGATTTTAGATATTTCATCTTTTCCTGTATATGTATTTAAGGTTATAAATTACCTGCTAAGCACTGCTTTTGCTAAATCCCCCAAATTTGTGATAAATTGTATTTTCATTTTCATTTAAATTATTTTAAAATTTCTCGAGACTTCTTTGACCCATGTGTTATTTAAAAGTACATTCTTCAATTAATTTCTATAATTGGGATTTTTCCAGCTTAATTTGTTATCAGTTTCTAGTTTAATTCCACTGTGATCTGAGAATATACTTTGCATGAGTACTATTTCTTCAAACATGATAAGGTGGGGTTTATGTCCCAGAATGTGATCTCTTTTGGTGAATGCTCAACACAAGCTGGAGAAGAATGTATATGTATATGCTGATGTGGTTGAATGGAATAGTCTATAAACGTTAATTAGATCAGTTGACTGATAGTGTAGTTCAATTATCTACATACTTACTGATTTTCTGCTTAAGAGGGGTGTTAAAGTCTCCAGCTATAGTGGCTTTTTCTATATCTCTTTTCAATTCTATCAGGTTTTGCTTCAGGTATTTTGATACTCTTGTTAAGTGCAACATTTAGGATTGTTAAGTATTGTTGCAAAATCGACCACCAAATCATTACATAATGCTGTTTTTATCCTTCATAATTTTCCTTGTTCTGAAATCTACTTTGTCTGAAATATAGTTACTCCAGCTTTCTTTTAGTTAGTGATAGCATGGTATATCTTTCTCCATCCCTTTATTTTTTTAATCTAATTTTTTATATTTAAAGTGAGTTTCTTAGAGATAACACATAGCTGGGTCTTTCTTTTTATATAATGGTCTTATTTTTTTACCCACTGTGACAAAATCTGTCTTTTAATTAGTGCATTTAAACCATTCACATTTAAAGTGACTATTATCATAAGTATCTTAATATCTACCATATTTATAACTGTTTTCTACCCATTGCTTATGTTTTCCCCCTACTTTTCTGTCTCTTCTGATTTTAATGAACATTTTATATTATTACATTTAATCTACTCTCTTAATGTATCAATTATTCCTTTCAGGAAAATTTTAGTGGTTATTCCAATGTTTGCAGTATACTTTTTTTTTTAAAGATTTTATTTATTTATTTGACAGACAGAGATCACAAGTAAGCAGAGAGGCAGGCAGAGAGAGAGGTGGAAGCAGGCTCTCCGCTGAGCAGAGAGCCCGATGCGGGGCTCGATCCCAGGACCCTGGGACCACGACCTGAGCCAAAGGCAGAGGCTTTAACCCACTGAGCCACCCAGGCGCCCCTGCAGTATACATTTTTTAAAGAAAGCTCTACATCCCATGTGGGGCTTGAACATACAACCCTGAGATCAAGAGTTGCATATTCTACTCACTGAACCAGCCAGATGCCCTGAAATATACATTTTTAACTAGTCTCACTCCACCCTTAAATAGCAGTATACTGCTCTTGTAGTATGGGTAACTTATAATTGAGCATTCCCAAACCCTTTCTCCTAAACCTTATAAACACTGCTGTCCTTTATCTCATTTATGCATATTCCATAATCACCCAGTACCTTGTTACTATTACCTTAGTTATGTTTTAGATCAATGAATAATAAAAATACTTTATCTTCCTTTTTTCTTATGCGTTTCCTTTCTTTATATACACCCAAATTTCTAACCTATATAATTTTCCTTCTCCCTGAAGAACTTCTTTTTGTCTTTTCTTATAAGACAAGTCTGCTGACAATAAATACCCTTAGACTCTCTCTTTCACTTTTTTTTTAAATTTATTTTTTTATTATTTTTTATAAACATATATTTTTATCCCCAGGGGTACAGGTCTGTGAATCACCAGGTTTACACACTTCACAGCACACGCCATAGCACATACCCTCCCCAATGTCCATAACCCCACCCCCCTTCTCCCAACCCCCCTCCCCCCAGCAACCCTCAATTTGTTTTGTGAGATTAAGAGTCATTTATGGTTTGTCTCCCTCCCAATCCCATCTTGTTTCATTTATTCTTCTCCTACCCCCTTAACCCCCGATGTTGCATCTCCACTTCCTCATATCAGGGAGATCATATGATAGTTGTCTTTCTCCGATTGACTTATTTCGCTAAGCATTACCCACTAGTTCCATCCATGTCGTTGCAAATGGCAAGATTTCATTTCTTTTGATGGCTGCATAGCATTCCATTGTGTATATATATACCACATCTTCTTTATCCATTCGTCTGTTGATGGACATCTAGGTTCTTTCCATAGTTTGGCTATTGTAGACATT